>NC_090448.1:1194222564-1194882668 GCF_031143425.1 Pleurodeles waltl
AGACTGAAGAATCCACAAACGAGGGGTGGTCTGGTAGCTCCTTCACCGACAAAGTATCAGGCTGTGCCAAGGCTTCAGAGAAGGACTTCACACCATCACAGAAGCCATCAGTCTTCGAGCGTTTGGCCTTCATGAAGCCACGATGTCTCAAGAAGCATATTTGCAGCGGACTCCACCAACGTTCCTGATGCACCCAATTCGAACAAAGTGAACTGTATATACACCAATAGCCTCGCCACGAGTGCTGCAGAACTGACCCACAGTTCATGAGTGTACCCTGAACCAACCATCTGACTGTCACAGAGTCCGGACTTCATCCACACAGTGTTTGTGCCCAGCTGTACCTGGTTAAATCACGGACTCGCTGAAGGTGTCCGGGTACTACCAGCTGCACCTCTCCACCACAATACGGCGGCCTGACTTTTCGAGACCGAGACTGATGGTGGTGTTTAGTTATTGTGTTTTCTTTTACAGGTCGGACTTTGTTTTGTTCTTCAATAAACTTTGGAAGGAATGTAGTGTCCTGCTGGACACGTTCTAGTGTTCCACAAGCCACTCGACTGATGGCTGGCGTTACACCCACAACAATCCGACACAGGCGTCACCGGTCAGGTGACCCTGCCAATAAAAAGGGCCGGGCACATGTGCCCAAAGCCAGTTACCAGAACCAAGACTATGTGTATGTGTCACCTTCTTTAGTAGCATGAGTTCCTAGGTCCCCAAACACTACACTCACCTACCTCATCGGCTGTCAGTGCGGACACATCACCTCCACGGATGTCAGTGCAGGCACATGACTTACCTCCACAGATGTCAGTGCAGACACTCTCCCTCCACGGATGATGTCAGTGCAGACACACCCTCTTCCTCTGCAGGTATCGGTGCAGACACTCTTTCTCCACAGATATCAGTGCAGACACGCCCCCTACCTCCACGGATGTCAGTGCAGACACGTCACCTCCACGGATGTCAGTGCAGGCACTTCCAGCTCTCTCCTCTTCCTACCTGGTGTGCGGCAAATGCCACCTGAGGCCTAAGAATGAAGATGGGCACACAGATGGATGGACAGCCTCTTCCGCTGATGGGTGGGCAGGGGTAGGTAGCTGGTCAGCATCCTCTGCACCTGCTGTATCCGCCACCACTGACCCAGAAGAGGAAACCTTCCTGGTTATGACTGCCCAGTGGTTGGCAGCTGAGCCCCCTTGTCTGCCCAGATTCCTAGGTTTAGTTCATTTTCTTCAACACTTTGCACCTAGAAAGATTTGTTTGTTGACATTCGTAAAATGGATCTTTGATGGGATGGGTGAAGTTAAGTACACATCCTAAGGACTGCTTCTCCCACCTGAGGATTTATTGTATTTTATTTGTGGTTTAAACCTGATCTGAGCATGCCTGAGCTCCTGATGCTGAACTCGAGAAATTAAGTCTGTGAACGGATCGTGTTCACACCGCTGCCCACAACCAGTGCTACCATGATTATATATCAGTGCCGACGGCGATGGCTGCCTTTATTCAGTCACCTGGTCGCTGGTTGTGCAGTATTTCTGCTTCTGCAAATTTCTGTTATCACTGTGGGTTTAGAGATGTGTGGCAAACAAAGCCCGTTTAATCAGACGAATACTGGGATTACCACCAGAAGCAAGGTGTGGTAACGTGCAACAAGCATTGGTAAATGCATTAGGTTTCACCTTTGTGATTAATATTTTTTTGTTGTAAGATTTATCAGGATGAGCATTTTAAGTGCTGCAAGGTCACACCTCTAGATAATACAGTGTCTCCAACTGCTATGGTAGACAGTATGGTAGATTTCCACACAAATCTCTAGAATCGACAGACCAAGGGGAAATCTTAACTATTTTCAGTCTGGCAGGTAATTCACTCACATCCACAAAAAAATGAATGTTTTCTCATTAAAAAAGCGTCAAGCAGATATATTTAGTTTTCTTTAATATGAACAACCTTTGTTTGGAGTAAAAAAAATGTCAACAAAAGTACACCCTGACAACATGCACACCACAATATCTATAACGTGCTCACTAAAAAGAAGATTAAGGAGAAATTAAAAAAATAATCCGACATTTTGGCACACGAACCAGAAAGAAAAGAAGTGCTGCTCAAACAAATGTTAGAAATTGTCAACAGAATTTTGCATCTAAAAAAAATGCTCTGTAAGTACACATTGTCATGCTCACCAGTGTTTTCAGAGAAATAGTTTCTGTAGAAGACCAAATAGTTGAACTATGGGGGAGAGTAGATTCAGTCTCGAATTAGGCTGTGGCCGAACTCCCACACAGTTATAACTATTTAGCAACTCAATGTGAAAGCAGTTTTTTAAAACAATCCTGATTTTGCAGAAACAGAAAGCCATCAAAGACCACCACTTTAACACACCGACCGCCAGGCTGGTAACGGCCGCTGGGCTCGAGACTTCGGTCTCCAGCCTGGTGGTTGTCACAATCCCACCCTCAGAATTACGACCCAGCCTACCGCCATGGTTTTCGTGCCAATCTTACCGCCACGAAAACCATGGCGATAGGCACTATCAGTGCCCGGGAATCCCTTCCCTGGCACTGATTGGGGTCTCCCCCGCCCCCCTCCTCCTGCCCGGATGTCCAAACAGAGGTACCCTGGGGTGGATGTTGTCCGACAGTTTACACCACCCCACATTAATAACATATAAGCAACTCTCACACCTTCAGCTCTATATGAGCTGTAAGAGGTGCTTGTAGGTGGCTGAGAGAGGGCTGCAGCCAAGGAGAGGTCTCCACAAAGCAGCTTCAGGAGCAGTGCCATCTATTGAAATGCTAACAGCCATGAATGTGATACGTTGTATGAAAATTAGATGGGCCCGCACATTCCCTTTTTTGCCCGGGCGTCAAAAATCCTAGGACTGCCACTGCTTGCTAGCTCTACCACTCTGCACTACACTCTACCCCTCTTCAATGTTACGTGGATTCCCTTCATAGACTTCCACCTCTCCACTAACCTCCTTCACCCTTCACCTCCCTCCAGTACCTCATCAGTTCCCTCCAGTTTTATCACTACTCTCCTCCACAGACTTACATCCCCACAACAATCTCCTCTCTTCATTCAGTACAAAGTGTGTTGTAGAACTCTCATTACTAAAACAAGACAGCTGGATTTGGGGCAGCAACACCACCGCTTGTGGGTGACTGAGTCACTCCCACACCGGTTTGGCAGCTGTCAGCCCAACACTTCAGGCTTGCTAGCGACACCTCACCCAACCTCAAAAAGTAAAGGTGGTTTGTGGAGGCATGACACTCAAATGACCTCCTAGGGAAGTTGTGGTAAAAAGCATCTTGCCCCTTTCTCTTATTAGCAAAAGGTCTCATACACACAGGCTAGAAAAATTGCAGAATTGCTTTCAATACATTTATTGAAATACTGCAATCTATGGTAGAATATGTGGGCTGCAATTATTAGGATAATGATACATAAGAAAATTAAGATTGGGAGAATCAGAGATGTAAAAATAAACAACCCCAGCATATTGCAATAAATATGTATAACATTCCTACCTCGTGCCTAGCTTCTAGCTTTTTAGCGAGAGCATAGCAGTGATAGCCCAATTTGTCTGTACTGAGTCCATGAGAGTAGCACTCCCACCCCCATTACCATGGAGGGAGGGTCTGCCCTCAATCTCCTTAGCTGGCTTGCAGAGACAAGGCTGAGGTCAGCCGTAAAATGACGTGCAACATGGATGTAAATCCTGGCCGGAATGACCCTTCTTAGCCCCTTTTGGCCTACATGGTATTTTTTTATAAGAAAGCATGTTTTGTTCTGTGAAATAGGCCTGACGTGGCCATGTGCCTAAGTGTTAGAATGTATGCGCAGTCTTGTGGCAGCAATATGAAAAAACATTATCTCGTTCTCTTACTGTCCTTGTCAACCTTGGGCAAGGAACGTACTGAAAAAATGTCATGCATGATAATAATATTAACACTCATGCAAAATAGCAGCTGATTATAAGAATAAAAACATCCCAGCTGAAAACAGGCTACTCTAAAATGATTAAAACAAATAAGTGAAAACAGAGCATATTAGGTAAAAGGGCATAGGCCGCAGGCCTAAGGTAAAATATGTGTGCTCCAGCAAAAGCTCAAATGAACCCACGACAAGTGCATTGAAGGCAGTTGTAAGCACTACAGTGCCTCTCATATAGCTGTAGAGTGGTCTTAAGTGGCTCTTAAAGAAATTTATTATAGGAGTCTTCATGATCCCTAGTTGAAATCTCTGCGTAAACTGAAGGAGGTGGTTATGTTTTCAGGTCACAGATATGTTATAGCTAAGAAGAGGGGACTAGCTAATGCCATGCTCAAAAAAGGAGAAGTACTTGAGGCAGCAGAATAAAGATCAGAACCAAAAACGACACAGAAATGGTGGTCTTTAATTAAGGCAGAAGAAATGTGTTCTCTGTGATTATTGTTAGAGCATAAGAGGACTATTAACTCTAAAGCAGTATGATGAAAAGAAGCACAGAAGACTCTTCTTCCCTTTGATTCCAGAACTCACTGTAATCTCGCCACATGACACACTAAGGGCCACATTTATAGCAAAGTCACCTTGCTGACTTGTGTGACAGAGAATGGACAGGAATGCACCGTATTTATCACAATATGGTGCATTCCTATGGTGAATCCTGGACGTGACAACAACTGCTGCATCGCATCCCCTTGTGCCACCAAAGGACCCTTCACTTGCCATAACTGCCGCTTCTCCTGCGGCTCCAAGCTGCCAGCCCACGCAGGGCCCCATGCCATACCCACCCAGAAGGCCACGGTCAACTCAGAATCTTCTTCGATGTATTCTGCTCAACGCCCGATCCCTCTGCGAACACGGCAGAGAAATCTGGGACACCATCACCTCCCTCTCACCAGACATTGCCTTCATCACCAAAACCTGGCTGAACCCATCCTCGATCCCTGAGATTGCCACCGCAGCACCTGACGGGTACAAGGTTATACACCGAGACTGCACCAACAAACATGGCGGGGGCATCACCATCAAATTCAAGAATACCATTTGATGCATCACCCCCAATGGCGACATCCCACCCCTCATGGAACACTCCAATTTCCAACTACAAACCAATGCCAAAACTACCCTAAGAGGCACACTCATATACAGACCCCCAGGGCCCCAACCAGCCTTCTGCAACACCATCACCAGCATCATCAAACCACTAGCCATCAATTCCAACCACTACATTCTACTCAGCAACCTCAATTTCCACATTGACGACCCCAACAGCGCCACCTGCCTCCACGAGAACTTGATCACCTGGTCCTCACCAAACTAGTAAACATACCCACATACAAGGCTGGAGACACTGTTGTCCTCCTCTTCACCTCCCGCGACAGAGTCAGATTCATCCACCCTACAGAACTCTCCTGGTCCGACCACAACATCATCCACTTCACCATCACCAACGTCCAACACACCACCACACGGAACCACAGAGCCGACACTGCAACTGGAGCAGAGTAACTGAATCACAGTGGAACCAGGCCCTCAGCTCATCCAAACACAAGGCCCTCATCCAGGCCATCCGGAACTTCTCCTCCCGGATCACTGAACTTACCAACTCAGTTGCCCCTTTGAAACAAGCCAGAACCAACACAACCTTTACAAATGCCAGCTGGTACACTCCGGAGCTCAGAGCCACCATGCGCTTCTCCTACAAACTTAATAAACAATGGCGAGCCACCAGGAATCCCTCTGACAGAAAAGAGCACAAAGAAGCCCTCAGCAACTGCCTCCAACAACTCAAGGAGGCCACTAGAGCAGCCATCACAACCTGCATAGACTCAGCATCTAACTGCACAAAAGAACTTTTCAAAATAGCCAAAGATTACGCCAACCCAGCAGCTACAGACAATATCATCCACCTCTCCCAATAACTTTGCAACATCCTCTCAGGCTACTGCCACAGCAAGATCACCCCCATCTGCAACAACTTCGACCACCTAGCCATGATCTCCAACCTCAGCTCTCTACACCCTGCGCACACCAACATCACGACCTCCACATGGGCACCACTCAATCCACCTCAGCCATTATTTAATCTATTCACTCCGGGGCACCCACTGACCCATGCCCCCACTACCTGTTCAACCTCAGAACCCACCAGCATCCTCAACACCTCCATCACTTCAGCAATTTTTCTGGACAAATGGTAACATGTGGAAATCAAAACCCTCCTGAAAACAAAACCCTCTTTCTGACCCGAAGGAACTCAAGAATTACTGATACATCTCTCTACCTCCCTAGCCAGACAAAGTACTCGAGAAGGCCATCAATCACGGCTCACCAGCTACCTGCAAGAAAACAACCTACTGGACCACCTCCAATCAGGTTTTTGTTCCAACCACAGCACAGAGACCGCACTCATCACCACTACAGATGACATAAGAACACTCCTCGACCCGGAGGAAACTGCCTCTCTGACCCTCCTCAACCTATCAGCTGGGTTTGACACGTCTCCCACCTCACCCTCATCAACAGACTCCACAGTATTGGAATACAAAACAACACCCTCACATGGATCACCTCCTTCCTGACAGGATGCACTCAGAGTGTCTGACTACCCCCTTTCACCTCTGCACCAAAGAGGATCATTTGTGGCACACCCCAAGGTTCATCCCTCACCCCCACTTTGTTCAATACTTACATGACCCCCTGGCCGACATGGTTATATCCCATGGACTCAACATCATGTCCTATGCAGACAATACTCAACTGACCCTCTTACTTACTGAAGACCCCTCCACCACCAGAACCAACTTCTGCAACGCCATGACCACCGTAGCTAACTAGATAAAAACTAACTGCCTGAAGCTCAACTCCGACAATACGGAAGTCCTGATCTTTGGGAAAAATAGCTCAATTTGGGACCATAGCAGGTGGCCAGCTGCAGCCGGACCCACCCCATGCCTACAGACCACTCTTGCAACCTTGGCATCCTCCTTAACAGTGAGCTGACCATGAAGCGGCAGATCAACGCAGTCACCTCCTCCTGCTTTTAAACCCTCTGCATGCTCCGCAGAATCTTGAGATGGATCCCAGCCAACACTAGGGAAAACTGTCATCAAGGCTCTCGTCTCATCGACTATGGTGATGCTCTCTATGCCTGCATATCCTCCCAGCTCCTAAAGAAACTCCAGACAACACAGAACACTGCTGCTAGACTCATCCTGGACCTTCCAAGGTGCACCCACATCACCCCCCACCTCAGAAACCTTCACTGGCTCCCTGTCCAGAAGAGATGTAAATTCAAGCTCTTCACACATGCCTACAAAGCCCTACATGATCATGGACTGGACTACATCAACCACCATGTAAACTTCCACCAACCCACCAGACACCTTTGCTCGTCCTCTCTAGCCTTCACACACATACCCAGAATCCGGCGAAGCAGCGGCCGCTCTTTTTCCTACATCACTGCCAAGGCTTGGAATGACCTACCCCTCCTCCTCCAAAGTGCACCCTCACTGGCAGACTTCAGGAAGAGAATCAAGACCTTGCACCTTAGTTCCCAGATACCCCCAGGGTGACAGCGATATGCTCTACAAATCAATTATTGATCGATTGCTGTCCTATCCCATGCGCGGGCCCCCTTTTGGCTCCATAGCGCCAATGCAGACACCCTTGCACTGTGGTTATATGCAGGATTGCTTTTGGGCAGGAAGGAGCTCCTTATTGTACAAAAATATTTCTGAGAGGCTGTAAGGAAATGCCTCCTTAGAATGGTTACCCCCTGACGTATTGCCTTTTGTTGATGCCATTTATGATTGAAAGTTTGCTGGGACCCTCCTAATCAGGCCCCAGCACCAGTGTTCTTTCCCTAAACTGTACCTTTATTCCCACAATTGGCACAGATAAGTCCCTTGTAAATGGTACCCCTGGAACCAAGGGCCCTGTTGCCAGGGAAGGTCTCTAAGGGCTGCAGCATGTCTTATGCCACCCTGGGAACCCCTCACTCTGCACATGCACACTGCCTCACAGCTTGTGTGTGCTGGTGGGGAGAAAATGATTACGTCAACATTGGCACTCCCCTCAGAGTGCTATGCCCACATCCCACTGCCTATGGCATAGGTAAGTCACCCCTCTAGCAGGCCTTACAGCCCTAAGGCAGGGTGCACTATACCACAGGTGAGGGCATAGGTGCATGAGCACTATGTCCCTACAGTGTCTAAGCAAAACCTTAGACATTGTAAGTGCAGGGTAACCATAAAGAGTATATGGTCTGGGAGTTTGTCAAACACGAACTCCACAGTTCCATAATGGCTACACTGAAATCTGGGAAGTTTGATATCACACTTCTCAGCACAATAAATGCACACTGATGCCAGTGTGGGATTCATTGTAAAATACACCCAGAGGGCTTCTTAGAGATGCCCCCTGAATACCAGTCTGACTTCTAGTGCTAGGCTGACCAGTTTCTGCCAGCCTGCCACAACCAGACGAGTTTCCTGCCACATGGGATGAGTGCCTTTGTCACTCTGTGGCCAGGAACAAAGCCTGTACTGGGTGGAGATGCGTCACACCTCCCCCTGCAGAAACTGTAACACCAGGCGGTGAGCCTCAAAGGATCATACCTTTTGTTACAGCGCCCCAGGGCATCCCAGCTAGTGGAGATGCCCGCCCCTCCGGCCACTGCCCCCACTTTTGGCGGAAAGGCTGGAGGAGATAATGAGAAAAACAAGGAGGAGCCACGCACCGGTCGGGACTGCCCCTAAGGTGCCCTGCCCTGAGGTGACTCCTGCATTTAGAAATCTTCCATCTTTAGATTGGAGGATTCCCCCAATAGGATTAGAGATGTGCCCCCCTCCCCTCAGGGAGGAGGCACAAAGAGGGTGTAGCCACCCTCCAGCACCATAGCCATTGGCTACTGCCCCCCCAGACCTAAACACACCCCTAAATTTAATATTTAGGGGCAACCCAGAACCCAGGAAATCAGAATCCTGCAACCTACACAAAGAAGAAGGACTGCTGACCTGAAAGCCCTGCAGAGATGATGGAGACGACAACTGACTTGGCCCCAGCTCTACTGACCTGTCTCCAGACTCAAAGAACCTGCACAGCGACGCATCCGACAGGGACCAGCGACCTCTGAGGACTCAGAGGACTGCCCTGAACCCAAAGGACCAAGAAACTCCCAAGAACAGCGGCACTGTATACCAACTGCAACATTTTTGCAACTTTGAAACAACTTTTAAAGAACTCTCTCTTACTGCCGGAAGTGTGAGACTTCTCACTCTGCACCCGATGCCCCCGGCTCGAACTCCAGAGAACAAACACTGCAGAGAGGACTCCCAGATGATTGCGACTATGGCGGTCATTCTGACCGCGGCGGGCGGCGGTCACCGCCCGCCATGCGGTCACTGCCGAATGACCGCACCGCGGTCAAAAGACCGCGGCGGCCATTCCAACTTTCCCGCTGGGCCGGCGGGCGCCCTCCAAAAGAGCGCCCGCCGGCCCAGCGGGTAAAGCCCCTGCAACAATGAAGCCGGCTCCGAATGGAGCCGGCAGAGTTGCAGGGGTGCGACGGGTGCAGTGGCACCCGTCGCGATTTTCACTGTCTGCTAAGCAGACAGTGAAAATCTTTGTGGGGCCCTGTTAGGGGGCCCCATGACACCCGTTCCCGACAGCCTGGTTCTGGCGGTGAAAACCGACAGAAACAGGCTGGCGGGAAGGGGGTCGGAATCCCCATGGCGGCGCTACAAGCAGCGCCGCCATGGAGGATTCCCTGGGCCAGGGGAAAACCGTTGGGAAACCGCCGGTTCCCCTTTTCTGACCGCGGCTTTAACGCCGCGGTCAGAATAGCCCAGGAAGCACCGCCAGCCTGTTGGCGGTGCTTCCGCTGCCCTCCGCCCTGGCGGTCAGAGACCGCCAGGGTTGGAATGAGGGCCTATGTGTGTAACCTGAGTCAACCCCCCTACACCCGCACAGCGACACCTGCAGAGAAGATTCAGAGGCTCCCCCTGACTGCGACTGCCTGGTAACAAGGAACCCGACGCCTGGACCAAGCACTGCACCCGCAGCCCCCAGGACAGAGAGGAACCAACCTCCAGTGCAGGAGTGACCTACAGGCGGCGCTCTTCCTAGCCCAGTCGGTGGCTGGCCAGAGAAGCCCCCCTGTGCCCTGCCTGCATCGCCTAAGTGTCCCCTGGGTCCTTCCATTGCTTCCTATAGCAAACCCGATGCCAACGTTGCACACTGCACCCGGCCACCCATGTGCCATTGAGGGTGTGTTTTGTGTGCCTGTTTGTGTCCCACCAGTGCTCTACAAAACCCCCCTGGTCTGCTCCCCGAGGACGCAGGTACTTACCTGCCAGCAGACCAGAACCGGAGCACCCCTGCTCTCCATAGGCTCCTATGTATTTTGAGCCCTCCTTTGACCTCTGCGCCTGACCGGCCCTGTGTTGCTGGTGCAGTGACTTTGAGGTTGCCGTGAACCCCCAACAGTGGGCTGCCTATGCCCTGGAGACTGACTGTGTAAGTGCTTTACTTACCTGCAAAACCTAACCAAACTTACCTCCCCCAGAAACTGTTGATTTTTGCACTGTGTCCACTTTTGAAATAGCTTATTGGCATTTTAACTAAAACTGTGTGTACTACCGCTTTGAATCAAAGTTCCATACTTACCTGTGTGCAGTATCTTGCATTTTTTGTATTTACTTCAAATCTTGACTCTTATGGTTCTAAAATAAATTAAGAAAATATATTTTTCTATATAAAAACTATTGGCCTGGAGTTAAGTCTTTGAGTGTGTGTTCCTCATTTATTGCCTGTGTGTGTGTGTGTACAACAAATACTTAGCACTGCCCTCTGATAAGCATACTGCTTGACCACACTACCACAAAAAAGAGCATTAGAATTATTTAATTTTGCCACTATCAACCTATAAGGGGAACCCTTGGACTCTGTGCACACTATCTCTCACTTTGAGATAGTATATACAGAGCCAACTTCCTACAGAGGCATTTTCCTCTTTTTTATGTGTGCTGCAGAATGCAGCACACATAGAAGCATGAAGAAACAAAGAGAGATAGAGATATTGCTCCTTATTATGCCTCCCCTGGGAAGGTGTAAGATTTAGGCACATCCTAGGCTTACAAGTTCTTGTAAATCTGGGGATGTGTCAAAATCCACAGGAGTTGTGTGAGAACACCCACACAATACCCATGGAACGCCTTCTTAGGGCAGAGTAATGCAATGCATCGTTTTGTGCTGCATTGCATTACTCCAGATTTTTTAAGCTACTCAGAGCCATGTAAAGTGGCTTTGTGCGGCTTAAAAAATCTGACTTAGAGGTTTGTGTCACGCATGTAACACATTGCATGCTGCAAACATGAGGAAACCCTCTCATAAATATGCCTCTAAGTTCTGAGGTGGAAGCAGACTTGGACTCCACAGATTATCATGGATCTGGGACAAGTGAGGCCCAGCCCTACCACAGGTCAGTCTACGATTTGGACCTCCTGAGTCTGATACTTTCCAATCTGTTGGCCTTCATTTGTACTTGGGTAAATTAAATCACCCTTGAAAATAACACCAGTTTGATGCTTCTTAAAATCTTTCAGAGTATTGGTTTGCTTTTCTGTTGTGTGGTATTGACTTTAGGAGGCTGGCCCTCTATGTAGTGTGCAAAGCTAGGCACACTGTGCAAGGGGTCCAGGTAACCACACATTGGTTTACAGAGGTAAAAACCAGACCACCTAATGCTCTAATTTTTATTGTAGCTTGGTCGAGCAGTTAGGCCAATCTTGAAGAAGTGCAAAGCATTTATTGTATGCACAGCATCAATCTTGCAACTCACACACTCAAAGGAATAACTTGAGACCAATTTATAAAAACACTTTAGATTTTTATGTAATTTTTTAGACCAAGATCATCAAATTGGTTAAGTACTTTTCGAGATGTAAATTTTTGAAGTTTAATAAAATAATATTTTTGTGCGTAATTATGCAATATATGAATGAATAGAGGATAACCCTTAAAAATGTGGTTCAACTGCTGGAGGGTGCAGTGCCACCAAACTTGGCACATTGGCAGGGTTTGTCCTCATAGTCTCCTGTGTGAAGTTTGGTCAGGTTGTGGCGTCTGGTTCCGAAGGTAGCATCCTGTCAGTGAAGTGGACCTCACTGGCCTGTTGGGTCCTTGTGGACTTTGGGGCATATTTATACTCTGTTTGCGCCGAATGTGTGTCAAAAAGTTTAACGCCCCATTGGCTCAAACCATGCACCATATTTAAACTTTGATGCCCGAAGCCGCGAATGCCAAATTCCTGCCGTGTGCATCATTTTCTGGATGCGGGAAACCACCTTGCGTTAATGACATGCAAGGTAGGCGTTCCCGTCCAAAAAATGACTTAAACACCCGTGTGCCTTATTTATGCGACTGTGCAAAAATGACGCACGGCCGGGAGGCGGAGTCCGAAAATGACGCACAACCCGATTTGCGTAAAAAAATAACGCCTGGGTCAGGGCAGGCGTTAAAATGGGGCAAACACACCTGTATTTAATGAAACCACACAGAAGCAACAGCAGAACTCCAAAAGGAAGACATGGAGGTGCTTTTCATCCAGCATGCACGCAGACGCGGAGCACAGGAACAACAACAGCAGCTTCCACAACACCAGCAGGGACCCCAAAGGCAACGCAGAAGGCAGGAGAGGATATTCTGCACCAGAACAACCCTTATGGGACTCTGCCAAAAAGACATCATTCAGAGGTACAGGCTGAACTGGCAAGCCATTCAGCAGCTGCTGTGCAACATTGAGCCACAGCTGGCACCCAGCTTGCAGACACCCCGCACCATTCCACCAGAAACCAAGCTGCTAGCTGTACTACACATGTTGGCAAGTGGCTCTTTTCAAACTACTGGTGCCCTGGTTG
The DNA here is from genome assembly GCF_031143425.1 of Pleurodeles waltl. NCBI lineage: Eukaryota > Metazoa > Chordata > Amphibia > Caudata > Salamandridae > Pleurodeles > Pleurodeles waltl. Next base: position 1,194,235,485 of record NC_090448.1, read on the forward strand.
CTGGGATCTCACAGCCATCATTCTCTGCCTTCCTACCCAAGGTACTGGATGCCATCATCTCACTCACACCCCGCCACATCTGCTTCCCCAACACACAGCAGAAGCAGCAGGAGACAAAACAGCGGTTTTACCAAATTAATGGCTTCCCACACGTCTTTGGTGCCATTGACTGCACACATGTACACATTGTGCCACCTGCTGCAACCGAACATCTATACCGCAACAGGAAGCACACACACTCCATCAATGTGCAGGCCATTGTTGATCACCAGGGATTGATCACCAACATCGTGGCAAAGTATCCTGGGAGTGTACATGATTCATTAATCTTCCGTCATTGCACCATAAATCAACACTTCCAGGATGGACGATATAGAAATGGAATACTTGTTGGTAAGTACAGAAACTTACTTATATGCACCCTGCACAGCAACCCTCTAGGACACACAACACATACACCACGACATCGACATGTGGACAGGAACACACTGAGGTTGTGACACCGCTAGGCATGTTTGATATCTTCACCCAATGGGAGACACACCTAGGGACAAATGACCGTTCCAAATAACAACTGATCCCACTCCACAGACACAAGGGAACAATTTAAAAACAACACAATGACAAACACATGGCCCCAACTGGCAGTACATCTGGGAAGATGAAACTTTCGCTATCACATCAATAACACTTAATCCAACACCCTTCAAATCAATACGTACTGTGTAAGGGGTGTGTAATGTTTTTAGCTGCAGGTCAAACACCATGACACACATAGCATGATGAGGAGTACAATGAAGGTCACGTGCAATCATTGAGGCCGTTCCAATATCTCACATCACTCCTGCTCTCACATTGCCCACTACCAAGAAGCAAGTGGACTGTGTGAAGAACACATCTTGATGGGACAATATTGAAAGTGCACATTCCTTCACATATGCATAGTGACAAATTAACACACATACAACAGATGTACTGCCATACAGACCTTCTGAAACTCTAAACCCAGTTAGCCATCGGAACCTGCACATGTTCAGTAGTATAGGAACACGTAACAACCTGAGTCGACTTGGCAAGGGCATAGAAATAGGTCTGCAGAAACTAGTGTATAGTCAATTGTTAACGCCTCAGTGCTCACAACATACCGAGATGTTTTGCACAATGTCACCTTGCAAAATCTAAGGGTCTCACTGATGCTTAAATTAATCTATTGCATATGTCAAATTGTATGAGATGTCCAGGGTACATAGATGCAACCGTGTTACCACCACTGTCGAATTGATTCTGTGTATGCAACTATCATCTCACCCCCAGTTAAGACACAGGGACACCTGTATCACAAGTCACAATGCAAGGGAGTACACACTCTATTGCAACTCTCCAAAAATACTGCTGACATCCGGTCAACAGCCAAACACCCGTTCAGATAAGGAAACAACCCAATGCTGATGGTACATCCTAGAAGCCTAGCAATCAACAAAATACCACAAACACCAATGAGTCACAGACAACACAAGAAAACTACTGTCATGCAAGGTGATATTTATGGAGCAAGCTACATCAACATGTTCTCACTCCTTTTCTCTTTCAGCTGATCAGGGGTACAGGATCCAGCCATGGATTATGACACCATTTGGCAACCCATGCACTGCATCAGAGCGTGCCTATAATGAGGCACATAGGAGGACACGCACCATAGTCGAGAGGACCTTTGGCATCCTGAAGTCAAGATTCAGTTCCCTCGACATCACCGGAGGCAGCCTCCTATACTCACCAGATATGGTGTGCAAAATAATTTTGACCTGTGCCATCCTGCACAACATATGTGTAAGAAGGAACATTCCCCTATATGAACCCGACCCACAAATGCCTGAAGAGGAGGAAGAGGAGGATGCTGGCCATCAACATGAGGGGGACCATCCAAACACAGCAGCAGGATTGCGTCGGAGACAACAGATTGCACAAAATTTCTTTTGATCCTACTCACCCATCACCACTGTCTAACCATATGTAAATAAACACCTATACTAATCACCATATAATGGTCTGGAAAATCATTTTTGCATAACATTATCTCTAACTATCAGCTTCAGAGTGTAGCCTCATGGAGCATTGCTGAAATACTGATTAGGACACAGAACTTGTACATCCACATTCACTCACACTGTAAATGACATATATCCTGTACATGTCACATTTTAAGGGCGATAGCAGAGAACCACACCTATTTCACACATACATGTTGGCAACAAGGTTAATTTCAGCATATGGCACACAACTAAGACACCATCAGTCAATAATGGAAATAAATTAATCATACATGAGACAGTGGATGTGCTATTGCATTAGTAACAGGAATGAATGACCAGACCCTTGACAGCAGTAACTGTTACATCACCTATCTTTGCAAGGACAATGTGTGACTAGATTTCCATATAAGCAGCAAAGTCATAGCACAAGTGCCCCAGGTATGACAAGCATTGCTCACATGACATCCCCTGCACATGTCAGCCATGTCCTAAGTCCTGACACACCCATGTTCCCGGTCTCACCCCACCCGTCTTCAGAGGTCCCTGGAATGGTAATATGTGTACCCAGATAATCCCTCCTCTACACACTCCCAGACTCACAATCTAAATCCAGTGCGCTTCACCCTTTAGTATGGTATGCCATAGCCATTGTACTTCTGTCTGCATGGACGTCACGTTAAATAATGCACTGGCTTGTAGTTGCTAAGACCTGTTATCACCTGTACAGTGATTCCCATGTGAAAGTTACTGTTGGCCCTTTGAACTTGAATCTCACATACAGGACTATGTGAGAGACTGTTGCTACACACACCTGTGAGCACCTCCATGGAGACCAGCCATTTGAACATGCACTGCCCTTGCTGATGCTTGGAACAGCATAGAAGCTGCCATTTTATCTATAACACTGTTATGCCTTGACGTATAAATCAGCTGTGTAACACAGCCCTTGGATTAATGTCTTACCTACCAAAACACACGACAAACACAGTTTTCCATGTCAACTGTCTTGTTCCTCTATTGACCAGTCTCAGTCTGACCACTGTGTATTTACCATGTGAACTGTCTGGATCCTGATTGACCCTGCATCCTGTTAGCCTGACTGGCTCCTGTCTTTGCGTTACCCTAAAGGTTCCTTGTGGCTACATTTGTATCATAGTTGCTTTCCCAAACCTCATATTCCTCCTGGGGTATTGTGTCAGGTGGGTCTAAAATGCATACTCAAATACATTGTATAGCATAATCAGTTTATTTATCGTACCATGGGTGGGAACTTGTCTCCAAATACCTGAATCATGGCCTATCCTTTGTCTGGGTCTCATGTATGCATGAGTGACAAATTGTGACAGTGTACCATGGCTGTATGCAGGGATTGGGTATGGTGCCTCCAGCATAATCAACAATCTCAGATAATGTGCATGAAATGTCTACACATGTTAGGACCCTGACAGTCCACACGCTGATTCACATTGCTCCCAACATATTGATGGGGCGTCCATGGTGAATGGCTGTGAGATTAATCAGCACAGAGGCAATGATGTTCCCAGATGCAGTGGGAATGTTAGAGGCCAACCTGTGTACAAATGTTGTGATGACACCTGCTGGTACAATAATCCTGAGATATTAACTGTATCAGCACACCAAGGTTGCCCTGTTGACAGTCTCATAACATGTCTGCAGTGACAGGGTTGGACCATCCCCATGTGTGTTCTCAAATCCTCATTGGCTTTACTTCTATAGATCTGCGAAGGATACTTTTTAGATACAGGATATGGCGCCACAGACTCATGACTAGACCTGCACGTAACTGTGACAACATAGATCCCAATAATTATACAGGCGAAACATTGGCCCACACACATGAACCAGACACCTCTGTGCATTTGACCACTGGTAATATGTGAACACGTGCTGCTTGGTCTGCTGGTCCTCCACTGCCACAGGAGAGACATGGCTCATTTATATGACCTCAACTGTGGTGTAACAATACAAATGTGGTTTATCTTTGGTTCTCCATGTCACAAACACAGTACCCACATAGTATGTACCCGTGCCTGACTCATGGTGGGTCAACAAACAAGTGCCTAGGAAGTAGTATCCAACATTCCAGGACATGTGATTGCCAAGTTTTGGACCATTGACATGAACAATCGTCTGCTATCTATCCAGTGCATGCTTTGTCATTTGTGGTGTTTATGTTACAAAAAAACTAGAAAGTGCACACAGGAGTTGTTGCTACATGTATGACTAACACATATCCTCTCTCATTTCCACACTGACTTGCATCTGAGGGTTGGACACAATGACTCCACATGCATACAAGCATATTTGCTACAATGCATCTTGTGATGGTCACACAGTGGGTCATTAACAATAGTAGTAGCCAAATCACACACATTGACCCATAGGCATTGACTTATTGTACTTATGTGCATCGCCTTGCTATCCTCTCTTGACGCCAAACATGCCCAAATTGGGTAATACATATTTGTAGCCCACACATTTGGCCATCTATTGCGTCAGTGAAGAGTGAAAATCCTGTACACCAAGTAGCGGATCATGCTCCGCAGTAGTATGATCTGCCACATGTGCCCATACACCGTAATGCCCAAAGTGGGTGCAATCAGCCTATCTCTGTATTGTCACAGCTGTCATGTACCATTAAAATAGAAAAATTACCCAAACCCAGTTTATGCCAGAAATGTTGACGCATACGCGTCAAAAAATGACGCACATGCGTCTAAAAATTACGCTTATGCTTAGAAATATGACGCACAATGCCCTGAAACATCCATTGGCCCTGAGCAGTATTTCCCACACTGTACCCCTGAAAATTGGTTACGTTGGAAACATTTTTGAACCATATGGATGCAGGGTTAATTCTACTCATGTGCGTAAAAAAAAAAATGACGCGCAGACTGTAAGCGTCATAATATTTTGATGCATACCAATAAAAATGCACCGCATTTGAGGCAGGAAGTGATGTAATAGGATATCCTGTTTACAGAATTGGCACAGTGGTGTACTTTCACTTTCACTTTGCAGTCTATGAAATTTCCTGACTGTGTGGCTGTGTCGAGAATTGTGCATTTTGTGATTTTGTCTCCAGTGTGGTCTTTAAATTGTCTTTTCGTGTTTCATAACTGTCTGTGGTATCCTGTCTGAGTGTTTTGTGATCATTTGTGTTGTCAACATTTGTCTTTGTTGTGTTGGGAGTCTGTTGTGGGTAGTGGTAGTTTGGGAATAGTTGGGAGTGTTTGTTGTTTTTTTTGCATTTTTCCTGTCCTACTTTCTCTCTAGTCTCCTTTTTTCCCATTTATCCCCTGTTTATTTTTCTGATATAATGTTGGGTAGGCCTCGTCTTGGCAGGATGGGAGAGGAGGAGCTGGGTGGGTTCATTTGGCTGGTGTGCCATTTCCTACCCCTGATGATTGAGGCAGGTGGTTGTGTGATCCAAGGTTATCACACAGAGGCACAGAGGCTCCGGTGGGCAAAGGTGTTGCACCATCTGCAGAGGATATACAACACACCACGAAAAGACGAATATACGACGAAACAACGACTGCAAAAAAAACTACTGCCTTAACAACGGGGTCGGAACATCGACCTCGTAGCTACTACTAATGATTTTACCATGAATGCCTTAACAACGATATTTCATTGTAAAGGCATTCCTGATAAAATCATTAGCAATAGGCACCATTCACCCTACATCCCTCACCCCACCCCCCAAACCCCACCCCAAAACCTAAAACCCCGTGACCCCCCACCCACTCCCCAAAACCAAAAACACCCCACCCCCCCAAACCCACCCCAAAACCGAAAACCCCGTGACCCCCCACCCACTCCCCAAAACCAAAAACGCCCCACCCCCCAACCCCACCCTAAAACCCCCTGACCCCCCACCCACTCCCCAAAACCAAAAACGCCCCACCCCAAAACCTAAAACCCCCTGACCCCCCACCCACTCCCCAAAACCAAAAACGCCCCACCCCCCCAACCCCACCCCAAAACCTAAAACCCCCTGACCCCCCACACACTCCCCAAAACCAAAAACGCCCCACCCCCCCAACCCCAAAACCTAAAACCCCCTGACCCCCCACCCACTCCCCAAAACCAAAAATGCCCCGCCCCCCTACCCCACCCTAAAACCTAAAACCCCCTGACCCCCCACCCACTCCCCAAAACCAAAAACGCCCCACCCCCCCAACCCCACCCCAAAACCTAAAACCCCCTGACCCCCCACCCACTCCCCAAAACCAAAAACGCCCCACCCCCCCAACCCCACCCCCAAACCTAAAACCCCCTGACCCCCCACCCACTCCCCAAAACCAAAAACACCCCACCCCCCCAACCCCACCCCAAAACCTTAAACCCCCTGACCCCCCACCCCCTCCCCAAAACCTAAACCCACCACTTACCTTCGCCAAGTCCCTTCTTTGTACCTTAACCACGCATGTTCGTTGTTCAGAACATACGTAGTTAAGGCACAAAAAAACGAAGTCGTGGTTAAAAAAAGCGTTGCGCTTTCGTTAACCACGACCTTCGTAAAAAAAAGTCGTAAAAAAGGATGTTTCCCCGAAAAGACCACCAGCTGAGGCACCGCTGGGCTGACCTTGTATCCAGGGAGCAAGATCTGCTGGACCACCTGGGCATTGTGACTGGTGGCCCTGTTGGTGAGTACAAATCAGGGTAATGTGCACGTTTAAATGCTCTGTAGTGACAGTAGCTGATTTTTTCATAATCTGCCGGCAATGTTTTTGAACATGTGGAATGCTAGTGAAACATACAGGGCCATATTTCTACTTTGTTAGCACTGCAATTGCCAGCTGTTTTGAAGCAAAAGCGGCGTAAACTTAGAAAATACAATTGTATTTAGTACGTTTGCGCCGCATTTGTGTCAAACAGCAACACAAATGTGGTGTAAAATATGTTTAGATATGGGCCACAGTTGCCTGTGAGGTGTGGAAATTTCCAACACATTACCATCATTTGTTGACGCAACAGCTACACTAACTTTATAAACACAACAGGAGCCAGAAAATAAGGGCAGCCTTCACGTCAATTGATGATGGCAATGTGGCGCAAATATATGTTTCATGTGTGGTCGGTGAGTGTGTCAGGAAACAGATCATGGAAACCCCAAAAATGTTCTGAAATATTGTGTCCCTCCATTGTTTTCGGATACATGTCTGAACTGGATTTGGACACATACGTAACAAGTTATAGCTGCGCTCAGCTAACATCTTAGACTGATATTTGGAGTTTGTAGTGCCACATTTCAATTAGGGATGGCTGGCAAAAGGTATGCACACTGGTTCATATCTCTATGGTTGATGCAACTCACCATAGCTGTGGCACATCAAATGAAGAAAATGATACAAATTGAGGGGTAACAACTGTCCCTGGCCCTCTGTACATTGTACCTGTGTGTGTAAAATTGGTCTTAGTCACAATGTCTGGGTGACTGGTATTGCAGTCCTCACGGAAAGTGGCTTTGCATGTCTCTCATGCATACACATGATGAGAGGAATACACTCCATGATTTTGTCTGCTCACTAATGAAGGATCATGTTTGCCAACACATGATAGTTAGGGCCACTGCATGTGTGCAGATATGTGTATATCACTCACTGGAGTCCCCGGATCTGTACATGTTTGCAGTGGTATGTAGGATGCAGTATCATCATGTCTGAGAGGCTTTACTTTCTGAGTTCACATTACACATAGTATTTGTATTTTGAATTGTTGTGCAGTGCACAGACATTGAGCAGATTTCTCCCTTCCATGCCTTACAGGTGGATCGGCACCCTACACTATTGGAGAGGTGGCTCGATTTGCGGACTCAGACATCTCCAGTAAGTGTTGATATTTATGTTCTGTGTTGTGTAAGCAGATGATGTGTGATTGACTCCTGTGTGTTGGACACATAGCAAGGTGTGATGCGCTGGTCAATCATTTGTTTTGTTCCATGAGTGGAATATCATTTTATCACCATGTTTGAGTTGGCAGATCCTTATCGTATTGTCATCATTTGGGATTCTAAGTCAGTCCTGTAGGCACGGCAATGTGAATAGGGATGAGTAATGTGGACAAAACTTGAATCTGAAAAAGTGACAGTGGACCATAATAGTGAATTAGTCAGCCAGTCAGACCCTGATTCTCCCAGAATAGGGATGCCAAAGTCTTAGCCACAGACTTCAGCTTCCCTATTCACTAATGAACATGTTTGACTGTATGTTAAACTTCCTAGCAGCATGTAGCTCCACATGTAGTGCTATGAGTCTGTGGCACTTGAGTACAATGGCCTAGGTGTGCATGCAGCTCATGGCCAGAGGTGTTCTTGCATCTATCTGTTTGTTGTAAGTCATGGCTTACTGGTAGTAAATGATGTGGATAAAGGTCCGCATTTCCAAAGATAAGTGTTGATGGGATTGTCCAAGGATTGGCTGTCTCCTATTTGGAGTTCCTCTTTACCTGTGGTGTGCTGGCCAAACCCATGTCCAGCTTTCCAAAGCTTCCTGGGTGTCCTTGATGTTAGAAATTATTAGTTGATTGTCCACCCCTCCCCCCAGACACAGGCGTAGGGTTGTGAATAGTGTATCTAGGACTGATGATCCAAGTTTGGTACACAGACATGTAAATCAGTAAATCACTTGTCCAAACCTAGGGTACCCACTTGTGATTAGCACATGCTTTCTATACTGGCAAGTCCATTTACAACTCACAGATCTTGTGGCCCTAGATTGCCATCCAGCACAAAGACATTTGTTGGCCTGGCAGTGGTGGGGGATATGCAGCATGATTTTTACCTGACAACTGGCAGAACTATGATGCCAAAATCATTCCAGTTGTTACCCATCTTGTAGGGTTTGGATGTGCTATTTGATGATAGGACATTTGTAGGCTGGCTTGCCATGTACTTCCTCACGGACTGTCAGTGATCTGTATGATGATATGGGCTGTTACAGGTACATTAAATGTAATGTCTGATTTACTTATTGAGCCATTTCACACAATGAAGTACCTAATGTTTGTTTTTCTATTTGTCTTAACAGCTGCAAATATGACTCCCATCTGGATTCTGGAGTTTCAATGCTGAGCAATGCGATACCGCCACATTCTTGATGTTGAGTCTGGGTACCGCAACATGGCAAGAAGATATCGCCATGAAAGAGCGTCCGGAGCGTGGAGGGCATTTGCACAAGGGGGACCCTCCATGTCTACCACAGCCACTGCCACCAGCACCACCACTACCAGCCAGGTGGCATCAACAGCAGCTGGGACCTTTGCGGGACCATCAACTGCAACAGCTCCAGGAGCAGTCACAGCACCACCTGCCCCGCAGCCTACAGACATTGCACCGACAAGGGCCCATACTTCCTCGGCTAGCACCCAGACCATCCCTGCTGCAGCCATAGACCCTGCAGCTTTCGCAGAGATGCAAAGGAAATTGGACCGTGTCCTACGAAAGATGACCAGACTGCAGCAGGAGATGGCACAGGTCAACCGGCGGGTGCGTGCCATTAAAAAGACCCTGAGGAGGGCCAACCTGTAGGCATGAACGCGGACATGATTCCCTCCCCTCCCTCCTCTTTCCTGGTTCTTAAACTTTGTGGGTTTAGGTGGCTTAGTGTTACGTTAGTATAGGCTGTTAGTTTAGTTAGTAGTAGTGGGTGGGTGGGGGTTTCAGATTATTTCTACAGTTTTTTATTATGTGTGTGGGTGGGAGGCAATGTTGGGGTTTTGGTGTTTAAAAAATAAATAACAAAACAAAAAGAATTACAAATGAATATTTACAAAAAAATATATATTTGTTTAGTATAGGATAGTATGTGTTTAGGTTAGTATCTGTTGTCCCCCATATGTCCCGTCTAATAACGGGTGTGGTTATTTAGTGCTGTATGTTTTCAAGGTCGCATACTTTGCTACCAAAATTGGTATTGGGGACACTGTGTTAAGTCTGCCTGCAGCCTGATGTCCAAGCAATTCCTTACAAGGTGAGTGGTAGTATGCTCTCTTGTAGTGTAGTGTACATAACTCACACATATCAATTGTTACAATGTGCAGCATGGTTACTTATTTGTATGGAAACTCATACACATCCCTTCATGCAGTTTGGTGTGTGTTAGGTTAAAATTGGGGCAAATGTCAAATATGAATGTTTTCACTTTCAGCAACAATTGAAGGCAGTATTTTCTGGCTTAGACATCCCTTGAGGAAGCGTTATTCTGTCCAACACAGCATTATAATGTTTAGTTTCTATTTCCCTCAGAATTAACCCTCAGGAAGGGCAGATGATGGTACAAACCAGCCCACTGTGCATAGTTATCAGCCCACATTATTTCAGGGCAGCTGTATTGACAATCTATAATCATTGAAAGGAGGCAAACATCACTGATCTACCGCACGGTTGATGTGTCACATTACACAGAGACAAAGTGGTTGTGTAAGTACTATTTATTTTTAAATGTGCTGTAGTGCTACATGTACATTGTCCATGATTGTGAGTCCATTATTGTGACATCTTCCATTGTGATCCTACACAAGTGCAAAAGGACATGTCATTGGACATGCTGGGGTGGGGTGTCAGGCAGTGCAGAGGGACAGGATTTCCAATGAGTTAGTGAGAGACAATCACCAGGCAGGGTGACAAGATAAACAGTGGGCTGAAGAACAGTGCTTGAGTACAGTTGTTGCAAGACTGGCATGTTACAAAGCACAGGACCTTGATAATATGTGGCCATGTGGCAGGGACTAGTGCTACCGGGTACTCTTACGTGTGAAGGTGATCTGTTCCACGTCTTCATCTTCTGATGTGTGTGTAGTCTCCTCTGCCCTTGGTGGTGGTGGTTGTGAAGGGGCAACACACACCTCAGTGTTTGAAGACGTGGAGTCAGACATCCCGGTAGCTGCTAACTGTGGGGGTCTTAAGGGCAGTACTGCAGCAAGGAGGATCTGCTGGTTCTTAAGAATAGCAGCCACATCACAGTGGTAGGCAGCCAGGTCGGCCCTGAGGGGTTCAATGTTGCATTCGTGCATGCGTTGACAGGATTGCTGTTGTAGGTGTTGGGTCAACTGTATTATGTCTGTGCTGATTACCTTCAACCTTTTTTCTACTTCCTGCAAGATAGTTGTTCGCCCTTGCATAGCTGCTGCCTGTTCTTCAGTTGACATCATGCACGAACGCACCCCCTCTAGGCTGGCTGCCATATTTTGCATCCCCACCCGCACCTCCTTGGCCAGCTCCCGCTGTACTCCAACTACAGTTCTCTCAAAGCTGGTGCCAGTATCGTCAGAGTCCTCAGCTGTGTTGTAGCTGGCAGGTTGTACAATTGGGGTGGTGGGTGGGTCCTCTGTGATGGCTCCTAGTTCTGTGCTCCTCCTTGTGACTGAAGGTGGGGTCTGGAGGGTTCCAAGGACCTCTTGGAGGGTCTGCTGGCTGATGTTTGTCAGCTGGTCATCCATGTCATCAGGGTAGTCCTGGACAGGCATTTCCGCCGGAGATCCATCGTCCTCTGCAATGAGATATGGTAAAATTAGTGTGTCAGTGTTGTGGGCTTTGCAATCTGACATGCCTGTCTTCTGATTATTTTCACATTGTGATGTTGGTTCCTGTTCATTGATCCTGTTTTCAGATTGGCATTCTCCCAGATCTATGCCCCACCTGCATGTCACATGTAGTGTGGTCAGTTTGTGGACTTGTCAGCATCATATCCTCTAGGTGTTGGTTCTGGCCAAATTGTGAATTGCCACCTTCTTGTCCTACTCAACCCTCCGTCTACTTCCATTCTCATGGTGAGGCCTTTCACTGGCTGTGGGTACTCTGATGGCACTAGCAGCACACTTAACAATCTGGACCTGCCCCAGTCTCTGATCTTTCACATCCACTTATATGTAGTTGAGATGTAGCATATACTATGTATAGCATTGTTATGGCACGATATGGATGCCAGCATTGGTAATGTGTACTGCTGATGTTGGGGAATGTGTGGTACATTGGATTGCCCTGATAGTCGTAGCAGTGTCCTATTTCATCCTCTGACTGTGCTGGTGTATTTCTGTGAGCAGTTACATGTGTCCTCCCCCTCAATGCTGTTGTCTGAGCAGTATGACATTTGGGATGTTGCATGATGTCATTGGAGCTATAGTGACCCAGGCACAGGGTGGACCCTGACATATGCAGCATGGGTATGACATTAGTGATGTATACCTCCTAATGGTAATGACAATGGGTGAAGTTTGTGGCAACTTTTGGCAATCACATTTGACAGGATTGGAACATTTGTCTTGATTTCAGGGGATTGATAATGTTGTCATCCTGAACCCTCTAATTTGGGTGTGTTTGATCCATGGGGATGTTACTGCCATTAGCTTCTTGACCTGCACACACAGCTGAGGTGGTAGTGGCAACTGTTGTCAATATTACATTCCACTTGCAGGTATGGCCAGAGGTTGTTACTTGGGCCCTAGTTACTGTAGGGAGAATACTGGCTGACGTGTGATGGGCTGCCAGTTTTACGCTGTACCCTGCCCTCCTGGCCTGGCTTAACCTTTGCAACATCCTTGGCATGGCAGCATACCCCCATGCAAGGGTTGTGGGTGTTGTGTAGTGGTGTGCCCCAGGTTTCCTCAGTACGGGCCATGCCCCGTGCCGCTTTACCCATTCAACTCCCTGAATATCATGACTTACATGCATTGTGTAGTAGGTATGTCCACCCCCCCTGCTTACAGTTAACATTTGTGCATTATATTCCCCATGCGACTTACCCTGCATGTGCGTTGTCTCCTGGTAGTCTGCGCTGTCCTGTCCTTGAATCCTTGTGAGAATCTCCTCAGGGATGACGGCTGCGAACATCTCCTCCATGTGGTCCAGGGGCTCCTGTGGTGCTGGACTCCCACCTCCAGTCTGCAGTGCTGCCTTCCTGTTCCTGGCCATCTTTTCCTTGGTCCTGCGCTTGCAGTCATGCCAGCGTTTCTTGCACTCCATGACTGTTCTGCGTACTTCTGCCACACTGTTGATCTTGTCAACAATTTGTTGCCATATTGCCTCTCTCCTACTGATTGGCAACTTTGAGGTGATAAATAGTTGGTGCTGGTGTTCCCTCACCTCTTTCACCAGAATTTCCTGTTTCTCTGCACTGAAGCAACACTTTCTTTTCTTCTTCTCCTTGTCCTGGGTCTTGTGTGGGTCCTCCTGGCTGGTTCCTGGTCTGTTGTCATCTTCCTGGGGTCTGTGCAAGCATTTGAGATACATTTTGGCTCTCCGCTGCGTTAACGTAATTTTCCTTTACGACGTGACGCAGTGGTTTGAGTAAAAAAAAAAGACTCACATCAGTGGTTTGCGCCGCCGTGCGTCAAAGTATAAATTTGACGCCCGCAAGGCGCAAAGAAATGGCGTTAGCTGGCGGTAATATTTTTGACGCAAAACTGCATTGACGCAGTTTTGTGTCAAAAAGTATAAATATGGGCCTTAGAGTGGTACCACCACTCTGGAGGGAGTTCTCTGGCAATTTGCGAAGCCTGGAGGTCCTTTGGTGTGCTTTAGAGTTTTCCAGTTGTCCAGCAGCTCTTCAGCGGCGATTGTCGGGTCCTGGGTGCTGTAGGCAGGGTTTGGCACCTTTTCTTTGATGCAGCAGGTCCACAGTTCTAGTGCCTTAGATCTGCTTGGTGCTGGTCTTCTTCTGTCTGTCGAATCTGATTTCTTGGCCTAGGGATGCCCACTAAATACTGTATTTAGTGGGCATTTTAGGGGGAACCTGGTAGTGACCAATGGGTCATCTGTCTTGAGGTGACTACACCCACTAAGTGACCACTTTCTGTGGGCAGAGGTCACTTCCCTACACTTGATTGGCTACTTTCTTCCATCCAAGATGGAGAAAAATGAAATGGAGAGGTCACCTTGCATGCAACGCCTTCAGAGTGGTAAATGCCAGGTGAAGTCACTCCTCCTGTCCTTCGTTTAGTTTTCCCGCTGTTGCTCCAGCCAAAAGTGGGAGTTTGCAAATGGGCGGCCATCTGCTGCTGGCAGCAGGCCTGGAGGTCGAGTTTCAAAGGTGGGACTCCCTTTGAAGCATACTGCCAGGGCAGTGCACCTTCCTGAGGGAGGGGGTGTTAGTATCCGGTCAGTGAATTGGACCTCACTGGCTTGTTGGTTCCTTGTGGATTTAGAGTGGTACCTCCTCTCTGAAGGGAGTTCTCTGGCAATTTGCGAAGCCTGGAGATCCTCTGGGGTTCCAACCAGAAGGGCTTTGTTCTGCATCACAGAGAGAAGGATCTCTCACCCCAGGGGTACAGCTTTGTGACTGGCAGTGACAGGCTGGTCAGGACCAGTAAGCAACCTGCCAGGGTAGTTAGCTTTTGCAGGGGGCACTCTAAGGTGACCCCTGGGTACCTTTGGTAATAAATCCAATACTGGTACCTGTCTGGATTTATCATTCTGAGTTGTTTGATACCAAACAACCCAGGGTTCAGAGTAGCCAGTATGTAGCTTGGAATCTCGTATTGACCAGTTTCCAGCACATATATTATAATGGTTGCTCTGTTCACTCACTATATCCCAGGTTTGGCAAGGACACAGTAGAGGCATATTGTGAGAAAGTAGCCTCTTTCTAGCCTTGTTACCCCCACTTTTGGCCTGTTTGTGAGTATATGTCAGGGTGTTTTCACTATCTCACTGGGATCCTGCTAGCCAGGGCCCAGTGCTCATAGTGAAAACCCTATGTTGTAAGTGTGGTTGTTATGTGTCACTGGGATCCTGCTAGCCAGGACCCCAGTGCTCATACGTTTGTGGCCTATATGTATGTGTTCCCTGTGTGATGCCTAACTGTCTCACTGAGGCTCTGCTAACCAGAACCTCAGTGGTTATGCTCTCTCTGCTTTCCAAATTTGTCACTAACAGCGTAGTGACTCAATTTACCAATTCACATTGGCATACTGGTACACCCATATAATTCCCTAGTATATGGTACTGAGGTACCCAGGGTATTGGGGTTCCAGGAGATCCCTATGGGCTGCAGAATTCCTTTTGCCACCCATAGGGAGCTCTGACAATTCTTACACAGGCCTGCCACTGCCGCCTGCGTGAAATAACGTCCATGTTATTTCACAGCCATTTACCACTGCACTTAAGTAACTTATAAGTCACCTATATGTCTAACCTTCACCTGGTGAAGGTTGGGTGCAAAGTTACTTAGTGTGTGGGCACCCTGGCACTAGCCAAGGTGCACCCACATCATTCAGGGCAAATTCCCCGGACTTTGTGAGTGCGGGGACACCATTACACACGTGCACTGTACATAGGTCACTACCTATGTACAGCGTCACAATGGTAACTCCAAACATGGCCATGTAACATGTCTAAGATCATGGAATTGTCCACCCAATGCCATTCCGGCATTGGGGGGACAATTCCATGATCCCCCGGGTCTCTAGCACAGAACCCGGGTACTGCCAAACTACCTTTTCAGGGTTTGCACTGCAGCTGCTGCTGCTGCCAACCCCTCAGACAGGTTTCTGCCCCCTGGGGTCCAGGCAGCCCTGGCCCAGGAAGGCAGAACAAAGGATTTCCTCTGAGAGAGGGTGTCATACCTTCCCCAGCCTCTGGAAATCCTTTGATGGGCACAGATGCTGCCCATCTCTGCATAACCCAGTATACACTGGTTCAGGGATCCCACAGCCCTGCTTTGGTGCAAAACTGGACAAAGGAAAGGGGAGTGACCACTCCCCTAACCTGCACCTCCCAGGAGAGGTGCCCAGAGCTCCTCCAGTGTGCCCTAGACCTCTGCCATCTTGGAAACAGAGGTGTTGCTGGCACACTGGACTGCTCTGAGTGGCCAATACCAGCAGATGACATCAGAGACGCCTTCTGATAGGCTCTTACCTCTCTTAGTAGCCAATCCTCCTTCCTAGGTAGCCAAACCTCCTTTTCTGGCTATTTAGGGTCTCTGCTTTGGGGAATTCTTTAGATAACGAATGCAAGAGCTCATCAGAGTTCCTCCGCATATCCCTCTTCACCTCCTGCCAAAGGATCGACCGCTGACTGCTCAGGACGCCTGCAAAACCACAACAAAGTAGCAAAGACGACTACTGCAACCTTGTATCGCTTCATCCTGCTGGCTTTCTCACCTGTTTCCTGGTTGCGCATGCTCTGGGGGTAGCCTGCCTCCTTCTTGCACCAGGAGCTCTGAAGAAATCTCCCATGGGTCGACGGAATCTTCCCCCTGCAACCGCAGGCAACAAAAGACTGCATCACCGGTCCTATGGGTCCCCTCTCAGCACGACGAGCGTGGCCCCTGGAACTCAGCAACTCTGTCCAAGTGACTCCCACAGTCCAGTGACTCTTCAGTCCAAGTTTAGTGGAGGTAAGTCCTTGCGTCCCCAAGCTAGACTGCATTGCTGGGTACTGCATGATTTGCAGCTGCTCCGGCTCCTGTGCCCTCTTCCAGAATTTCCTTCGTGCACAGCCCAGCCTGGGTCCTCGACACTCTAACCTGCAGTGCACAACCTTCTGAGTTGTCCTCTGGCGTCGTGGGACTTACTTTTGTGACTTTGGGTGGACTCTGGTTCACTTTTCTTCTAAGTGCCTGTTCAGGTACTTCTGCAGGTGCTGCCTGCTTCTGTGAGGGCTCCCTACGTTGCTGGGCGCCTCCTCTATCTCCTCATCCAAGTGGCGACATCCTGGTTCCTCCTGGGCCACAGCAGCATCCAAAAACACTAACCATGACCCTTGCAGCTAGCAAGGCTTGTTTGTGGTCTTTCTGCGTGGGAACACCTCTGCAAGCTTCTTCACGATGTGGGACATCCATCCTCCAAAGAAGAAGTTCCTAGTCCTCTTCGTTCTTGCAGAACAGCAAGCTTCTTCCAACAGGTGGCAGCTTCCTTGCACCCTCAGCTGGCATTTCCTCGGCTCCTGCCCACTCTCGACACTGTCGCGACTCTTGGACTTGGTCCCCTTGTCTTAAAGGTACTCAAGTCTGGAAATCCACTGTTGTTGCATTGCTGGTGTTTGTTCTTCCTGCAGAATCCCTCTATCACGACTTCTGTGCTCTCTGGGGGTAGTAGGTGCACTTTACACCTACCTTTCAGGGTCTTGGTGTGGGCTATTTTTCTAACCCTCACTGTTTTCTTACAGTCCCAGCGACCCTCTATAAGCTCACATAGGTTTGGGGTCCATTTGTGGTTCGCATTCCACTTTTGGAGAATATGGTTTGTGTTGCCCTTATACCTATGTGCTCCTATTGCAATCTACTGTAACTTTACATTGCTTGCATTACTTCCTTTTGCTATTATCTGCATAATTTTGGTTTGTGTACATATATCTTGTGTATATTTGGCATCCTCATACTGAGGGTACTCACTGAGATACTTTTGGCATATTGTCATAAAAATAAAGTACCTTTATTTTTAGTATATCTGTGTATTGTGTTTTCTTATGATATTGTGCATATGACACTAGTGGTATAGTAGGAGCTTTACATGTCTCCTAGTTCAGCCTAAGCTGCTCTGCTAAGCTACCCTTTTCTATCAGCCTAAGCTGCTAGACACCTCTTCTACACTAATAAGGGATAACTGGACCTGGCACAAGGTGTAAGTAACTCTGGTACCCACTACAAGCCAGGCCAGCCTCCTACACTCGCTCCCTGTAAAATACGGGCTACTGCTCCTTCATCCGTGCGCCTAACTTTAATCTGTACGGTGGAAAATGGCCTTCATATAAGTGGGTGCACTCGTCTTTCAGCTTTTTAATTTCCATATGCCGGCAGCAGCTTGCTCTGGGCATCGGCCGGTCTGTAAAGCCACATGTGCCTCTTCTGTAGACTGGGCTGTTTATTTTCATGATGGGTGCAGAGGCTGGAAGCTGCTCAGGTTACTGCGGCGCTATGGATCCCAAGGCGCGGCCCCACCCCGGCCACTAGCGGCTGACTCGACGTTCACTGAGGCCAGTGCTGACCGAGTCGCAGTCTTTCAGTGACAGTCACTTTTAGCAAGATTTATCCTTCAGTGATGTATTCAGGAGTGTACTGCGGTTACCAGTGATTTGTTAAAAGTCTGCTTTCCAGGGAAGATTGAAGCTTTTCACCCCAGATCTTGCTGTTAACTTGATACTTTTTCCCCAATCATTTACACGAGCGCCTGATTTAAAAGGTGCTTTCAGTGGATAAATCCGAGGGTCTGTGGTGGCAGTCTGTGCTAGCTGGTAGAGCCTGTATATACTGCCTCCAGTTGGAAGTCTCCCACGCGACGTCCTAAAGTCCCTCCTGTAACATGTTAATGACTGGCTGCCGAGTTCACCCCCAATTTGCACTACTCCCGGTGGGTTTTCACATTGCTCCGGCTCTCGTTTTATTCCGTCGACATCATTCTGCTACAGCGTTACTCCAGGCAGGCAGAGCTCGAGACTCCGCTTGGCACACAACGCCAGTAGCGAGACCTATTGCATTGCAAATGCTTGTTAGAAAGGGAGACACATTATCACCTGCCTGTTGTAGGCCCGTCTCCCTGATGGACGCTACGGTCAAAGTCCTGCGAGAGGAACTTTGGCAGCCTAGAAACTGAGGCTGAGGAAAATAAGGCTTTAACCTCTGTGCATTTGGATTCAGGCCAGGCCTTGGCACCGTTCAGCAAACTCTCAACTGACATCTTATTACTGGTAAGCATGCAAATGCAAGGAAGGGGCGTTCACGTGTCCTTCAGAGACGAACCTAGCGCACTTGATTTAGTCAGTCGAGATATACTTTGGGCAATAACAGGGAAGATGGGGCTTGAATTGGATCTCCTCACCCTGTTCAAACGTCTGCATCATAATTTACAGGTTGCTGTACGTTATGGCCTGCAGGGAGAATTAAGAACTCAAATCAAATCACTCAGAGGGGTGAGAGAGGGATGCGTTTTAGCCCCTTTTCTGTTTTTGATATATATAAATGGCAGATCTGAATATCTTATCAATGCAGGAGCAGATGTACCTGGAATAAATGGAAATTCACTCCCCATACTGTGATACGCAGACAATGCGGGTTTAATTTCTCAAACACCAATTGTTTTGCAAAAATTATTGGATCTCTTCCCGGAGTACATGGAGGGTCTGGATTTAAAAATAAAACAGTCAAAGTCTTATATCATGTTCTGTGGGCCTAAAGGTAGAAACTCAGGCCCCTCGTGGTAGGGAACTAACATTAACAAGCATTTATAATGCATCGGGTCTCGCGTTTGCTCATGTTAGAGCTGATCACGTTGTAAACTCTTAACCCGACTTTTCACCTATCGGGCAAAAGTGCATTTATGTACATAACCCGAAAAAGTGAAATCAAGTATGTAAAGCACTCGACTTCTGCCAAGCGAGATCGGGCTCGTAAATTAGAGAAAAAAAAGTCCACGAGCCCGATGGAAAACAGCGAGCCTCGCATGTTTTCTGTACTTGGTCGCTGCGCTCGAGGAGGGCTAGCCACCGGAAAAGGCATGACGCATGCGTGCCTTCGACTAATGAAAGCAAGCACATTTTATTAGGCAAACCCACGTACCAATAAAAAACACTGACGTGAAGTTGACAGGGCTCCGAGCCCTTTTCTAAATACAAAAGAGTCTCGCTGCGATACGCATGCGCGAGCGCATGCAACGCAGGCTCGACCCTAAAAAGGGCGAAAGTTTTTAACTATTTATGACTAACTTGTAGCTAAAATTTCAGTTTGAAAGCCCACATTTTAGTGAAATCACAACAAATGGTTAGGAACTCGAAAGCAAGCTCCCGTTTTTTAAGAAATGTAAAACATAAATCGCTATTAGAGATGATTGCATTGTTTAAAAAAAAGTGTATTCGGCTGCGGTGTTCGGGACTGCACTCTCTGCTGCCGGCGAGCTGATGCCCATCCTTGTCTACTGGGATTGGACGAGTCTTTATACAGCCTCATGCCATGTGCCATTGCTCTGAATATAAAGTTGTGTGTACATCTGCCCCTTTCGCCATGCTCAGTCTGTGCCACTATTCAGACTGACTCAGACGTGTGTGCCTGAGTGTGTTCAGAGAGGGCATTCATGTGAATGCAAGAAGTCTTGTCGCGACTCCAGATGCCATGTTCTACTCTGTTGCCAATTAGTTTGGGACCCAGGAATGTCACTGAAAAGTCTGTATGAAGCCTTTCTTGGGGGGTCTGAGTTTTCTGGGTTCCTAGTTTGTGGGGCACTGCCTCCCAATGATTGTTACTCCTTTGTCTCACTAGACAAGTATTTGCAGCATTGTTATGTAGGAGGCACCACTGGTGTATTGAATGTACAATGACGCTATAAAACTTAGCCCAATATGCACATATTATTTTGTGTTTTTAGTTTAGAACAGTAGTTCCCATCCCTTTGACTTCTGTGAACCCCCACTTTAACATTCCTGGAACCCGGGGACCCCACTGAATCATTATTGGAATCCAGGGACCCCCACTGAGTCATTACTGAAAGCAGGGGACCTAATCTGTTAATATTATTTAATTTTCTGAGCAGTCGCGGACCCCCTGAGGAGGCTTTGTGGACCCCACGGGTGCAAACACAAACCATTTCTTGGGCCCATTAACCTTGTATGGCTTCTTATACAAGTCCCGAGGAATCATGTCTAGGTGGCTGAGATGTCTGTTACTGTCTTCAGTGTTCTCAAATAATGACTCATATTGAAAGTTAAACCCACAAGAATCGGGAGTTATCGGGGAGACCTGGTCTTAGAGTGGAATTCCTCACAGAACTCCTAATTGCAGGGCGTGTAACATGCACAGTTACTACCTGCTTTTTGGGGGGGCAGTAGGAGAGGGGAGGGGTGGATGTGGTGGCAGGCGGAGCGCCTCCCCCGGTGCCTTGGCAGGGGCTCCGGTGGGGCCTGGATCTCCCACCCTCCAGTGTGTGTCAGTATTGGTGCGCGGGGACAGGGGAGTCCATCTGCAGGAGGCGGGATCACCATCCCTACCACGGATCCATCTGGAGACGGCAGATCCTGTCCCAGGACATATGTGGTCTGGTCACCTTCGGCCTCCGGGTTCTCCATTCGGTTACTGAGCGCAGCAGAGCCCTGGGCACGTTACCACACACCGGCTAGAGGTCTCGCCCTCCACGGCCTAGTGCAGCCGGCATGCCAGCTTTTGTGTGTTCGCATTGAAAAACCTCAAAGATACCACTCCTGTTACTGTGACTTTCACCCCATCCACAAGGATTCACCCGTCGCAGGTGAATGTTTACCTCTCCGTCGCCCTCAGTATTGTCCCAGAGTAGCCACCACGGTGCCCTCTACCAGGTGGGCAGCCGTCATGGCGTTGCTGTCGTCAGTGGTGCCCCCGTCCTGTGCCGGACACCGGGCTGGAAGAACCCCTCTTGTGTGTTGTTCTCTTCCACACTGACACGTGGCACACCCCTGGGTCAGACCCTTCACAAGCACTGCACGTATCTGGGGCATTGCCTGCCAGCTCGCTCCCCCAGCCCCCTGGCATGGGCGGGGGATTCCCTCTAGAAATGGGGCGCAGCATCGCTGCCCTTCACGCTCGCTGCCTTGCCCCCACCTGCAGGTTTGTCGCTTTCAGTTCCTCTAGGCTGGCTGTGAGTTTTGTGGAAGATTTGCTTCATAGCTTCGATATCTGTAGAATCTGTGCTCGGCATTTTGTACATGCGTATGCAACATACTCCAATCTTACAATCCTTCCTGTTCCGTCACAGGAACCCCGAGTTTAACAAACAGCCCCAGTCTCAGGGAGGGCCCAGATAAATGCTCAAGAACATAGTTCAGAGTTTGCTTTCACTAACACATTGACTTTTCAAAATACTTCTCTGCATTCCCAGTGTCCATCAATCCAGAAAGCAGTGGGTTTGGGTGAAGAAAACACAGGTCCCACATAGAGATGTCCTGGCTTCACCAGCACAACCACAATTGTCTAGCGAAAGTTGCCTTGAAGACCAATGGAGGTTACAGTCCATAACGAGGGTTTGTGGCATGCTGGGAATCACAGGTCATTGCCAAGACCTACCCGGGAGCACACTCTGTGCCCTTGCCCACCCCAGCACTCTGTGATGACCATCAGCCTTTGGAGGAAACATCCCACGCTGTTGGGCATTTCAAAGGTCTACTATTGGTCTGCATATATTAGGATGGGACATGGGCTGCTCTCCTGATCTCTCACTCTGGAGTTTGAGATGGTTGGGGGACTTGAGACAAATAATGAAGAAAACTGTTTGGCCGTAGTAGGGAGCTGCATGGAACTCAAAAACTGAAAACATTTCAGGAAGTTCAAAGACAATACAAACTCTACTGGCGGAGCAGTTCACCACTTACAAAAGACTCCTCTGTGCAGTACGGCAGACCGAACCTCAACTGGGTGGTAAAACCACCCCTCTGACGCCCCTCACAGGTAGGCTATTGTAATTAATGCTTTCAGTGGGAGCAGGACACAAAGCAGTGGCCCAACTTTACAGAGCGCTCAGATCTCGACTACCACACGTGAATGAAAGGAATATCCGGAAAGACCTTTATGGAACTGACGGAGACAGGTCCAGGGGCTTACCAGTGACAGTCCCAGAAACACCAGGACATTTATGGAACTGACGGAGGCAGGTCCAGGGGCTTACCAGTGACAGTCCCAGAAACACCAGGACATTTATGGAACTGACGGAGGCAGGTCCAGGGGCTTGCCAGTGACAGTCCCAGAAACACCAGGACATTTATGGAACTGACGGAGGCAGGTCCAGGGCCTTACCAGTGACAGGCCCAGAAACACCAGGACATTTATGGAACTGACGGAGGCAGGTCCAGGGCCTTACCAGTGACAGGCCCAGAAACACCAGGACATTTATGGAACTGACGGAGGCAGGTCCAGGGCCTTACCAGTGACAGGCCCAGAAACACCAGGACATTTATGGAACTGACGGAGGCAGGTCCAGGGGCTTACCAGTGACAGTCCCAGAAACACCAGGACATTTATGGAACTGACGGAGGCAGGTCCAGGGGCTTACCAGTGACAGTCCCAGAAACACCAGGACATTTATGGAACTGACGGAGGCAGGTCCAGGGCCTTACCAGTGACAGTCCCAGAAACACCAGGACATTTATGGAACTGACGGAGGCAGGTCCAGGGGCTTACCAGTGACAGTCCCAGAAACACCAGGACATTTATGGAACTGACGGAGGCAGGTCCAGGGGCTTACCAGTGACAGTCCCAGAAACACCAGGACATTTATGGAACTGACGGAGACAGGTCCAGGGGCTTACCAGTGACAGTCCCAGAAACACCAGGACCCACAGACCCGGCACACACAGGATGTGCTCTTGGTGCAGCTGCAGAAGTCGAATCATTACACTCAATGAATACTCATCAGGAAGATGAGATCTACAAGACACAGTTATCTCACAGCATAAAACCTGCTTGTAGGTTTCCTTGGCTGCTGTCTGAGCTAGGGTGCAAAATCCAGAGCTACCCGTACTGGAAAAAAGGGTGAGTTTTCAGTGGAAAAATGTGCTGTGTCCATGTTGTGTTTTGGGCCACAGTTTTCTGTCACAGCATTAGGTTTACCCACACAACTGAGGTTACATTTTTATCGGGCAACGTGGGGGAACGCCAGGTGGAAGGATGTTTGTGGCTCCCCACAGATTCCAGAATGTTTCATCACAAAAATGTGAGGAAAATGTGTTTTGCTAGTCAAAGTGTGAGGTTTGCAAGGGATTCTGGTTAGAAAAACATGGTGGCAACCACGCAAGTCAGCTCACTCTGGATACCCCTAGGTGTCTATTTTTCAAAAATGTAAATGTTGGCTAGGCTTCCCTAGGTGCTGGCTGAGCTAGGGTCCAAAACCTAGAGTTACCCACATTGGAAAAAGAGGGTCATGTTTTGGTGGAAAAATGTGATGTGTCCATGTTGCATTTTGAGCTGTTTCCTGTTGCAGACACTAGGCTTCCCCACACAAGTGAGGTACCGTTTTTATACCGAAACTTGGGGGAATGCTGGGTGGAAGTAAGTTTGTGGCTCCCCGAGGATTCTAGAACTTTCCATCACGGAAATCTGAGGAAAATTTGTGTTTTTAGTCAAAGTTTGAGGTTTGCAAGGGATTTTGGGTAACAAAACATGGCGATAGCCACACAAGTCAGCCCACTCTGGATAATCCTAGGTATATAGTTTTCAAAAAAGTATTGGGTTGGCTAGTTTTCCCTAGGTGCCAGGTGAGCTGGTGTCCAAAATTTAGAGCTACTCACATTGGAAAAAGAGGGTCAGTTTTGGGTGGAAAAATGAGCCACATCCATTTTCTGTTTTTCTGCCTTTCCCCGTCTCGGGTCCTAGGTCTGCCCACACAAGTGAGGTGCCATTTTGATCAGGAGATTTAGGGAATTGCCGAGTGGAATGAGGTTTGTGGCTCCTTGCAGATTCTAGAACTTCCCATCATAGAAATGTGAGGAAAATGTGTTTTTTAGTCAAAGTTTGAGGTTTGCAAGGGATTCTGGGTAGCAAAATGCAGTGAGAGCCAATCAAGTCAGCCAACTCTGGATACCCCGTGGTGTTTAGTTTAAAAAAATGTACAGGTTGGATAGGCTTCCCTAGGTGCTGGCTGAGCTAGGGTCCAAAACCTAAAGCTACCCACATTGAAAAAAAGGTAGGCCTGGGTGGCGTTCGCGGAGTTCCGCTACACAGAACTCCGCAAAGTGACTAAACGTGCATTAGGTGACTCCGTTTGTGCTGATTTTTAGTGCTGGGTGTTTGTCCTGTGCTGAAAATCAGCGTGAATGGCACAGCGCTGCTTCTTTTCTGCCGCTTGGGAAGATTTTCTACTCGAGCAGCAACTTCCTCAACGCAAATGGAAGATTTCTCAACGCAGGCAGTAGCGACCATCCACGACCGCCACATTGAGAAATCTCGCTGGGAGGTGGTGATTTTCCTCACTTGTGCTCACCAACTTAACGTTGGCGAGTGCGAATGAGGAAAAAACTCAGCTACGTAAAGTTTTTAAGAACTCTGCACTCTAAGCGGAGCACCGAGTGGGAAAAACTCTGCAAACTCCATGAGAGAAGTGGAGTTCACCGCCCACCCCTAAAAAAACGGGTCACTTTTGGGCAGAAAAATGTGCTGCATCCATGTTGCAGTTTGGGCCATTTCCAGTTGCGGGCGTTAGGCCCACACAAGTGAGGTTCCACTTTTATTGGGAGACGTGTGGGAGCATAGAATAGTACAACATTTGTTGTTACCAATTGGATTTCACTGCATTTGTGCCTTTCAAATGTAAACCAGTGTATAGGAAAGATGACATTTGGAAAAATACCCTCCAAATCATACGCTAGTACGGGTGCCCTCAAATTCAGAAATGTAGAGATATCCACTGCTCCTAAACTCTCTATCTTGTGCTGATTTCAGAAATACAGAGGTTTTCTATGTGCCCTTTTTTCACTCTGCCTCTTTCACTATAATAATTGGTCTATTCTTGGTACTCAATGAAAACACATTGTACAGTGCAGCTCAGTTCTTGGCTCTGGGTAACTTGGGATCTTGGAGAACCTACAAAACCTATATATCCTCACAACCAGCAGGTCTAGCGGATGCAATGGTCTATTGCTTTTATCAATCTGCCATCGTGGAAAAAATTTACAGATGAAAATGTTGTCAAAAATGCAAATATTTCCTACTCATTTTCAGTATTTCTTTACTTCAACAGTTGTTTTCCTTGGAAAAACCTTGAGGGATCTACACATAGGATCCCTTGTTGAATCTGGAATTTTGTCTACTTTTCAGAAATGTGTAGCTTTTCTGAATCACCCATGGGTTTCACACTGGAAACAAACCAAAAGTAGGTTGAGGAAAACAGGCTACCTCTTAGAAAAATGCCAAAACTGAGATACACAATTAGGTTTTTTGATTTAGCTCTGCATGTTCCTGCAAGCTGGGAAGATGGTGACTTTAGTACAGTGAACCGCTTGTGGATGCAATTGTTAGGGAAAAAAAACAGATGATTTTATCTGGAGAATTTTTATTCCTATATTTTGCTCATTTTCTCTGTCCTCTCCAGGTGAATCCATAAACCCCGTGCACCTTTAGAATCCCCAGGATGTTGGAAAAAAGAACGCCAATTGTGTGCGGAAACCTTACCTGGAAAAATGTATGGAGCCCTCAGCGTGAAAAAATGGCTCAGCACAGAGCATAGTGTGTGGACCAGTGACGGTCTGGATTTAGTGAATTTTAGGGGCAATTCCAATTGTGCCAGTTGGTTAGTATTTCGTGATTCAGTACAGAGTGTGAAGCTACATGTTGCAAATAATTTACCTGTGAGTGCATATTTGATGTGAGGTACCTGTGAGCCCACCTTGGAGCCTGTGGCAGCCTAGGCAACAGTGCAGAAGACAAAAGACGAAGCTGGTTTGTGATCGGGCCCGGAAGGAGGTCTGTAGTGCGAGGTGAAGGGGCTGCTGGCGTGTGCTCTTGCTCTCTCTTTTTTTAAACATTTCTTTATTTAGATTATTACAGTTTTACAGGAAACACCTGCCGGTATCCCACAGTATGTGCATACAATAGAGAAAACACAACAAAAGTAGTGGGAAAAAAGGCAGTACATACAAGTCAGTAAACCAAAGAGAGACATATAGGAGCATTTACAGGAGCAAAGAGACAAGGTCTGCATCAGGCTAAAACAAAGGAAAAATACAAGCAGAAACCTTGGAAACATACACCAAATAGAGGTCTGTTTTACCAGCGCACACTGGGACATATCGATATAGAAGTTCCATCGCCCTTGCGTTCCGCAAAGGGGCTCAAGAGTAACACAACTACTAAGTTATATTTATCAAGCCATTCTAGGCAACTTTACACAGCTTGTTAAATCTAGAGTAATGCAAAGCAGCACAGATTGCTGTGCTGAATTACTCTCCCCCTGGGAGGCATTCCATGGGTGGATCGACCCATGAATTTTGGTGCATTCCAAGTTTAACCATTACTGGTAGAACTGGGAATATGTCAAAAGTCTACGCCCCTCCCCAGGCGAGGCGCAAAATGGAGAAATGTGTTTCTTTCTCCTCCATGTCTGCTGCATTTGTCAGCACTCATAGAAAGAAGGAAATGCCATAGAGGATTGGTTTTGTGCAGGAAGGTGCTGTAGGAAAGTACCCTCTTTTTGGCACGGTTACCTCCACTTTTTGCCTGCTGTCAGTTTGTTTTGACTGTTTTCACTGGGATCCTGCTAACCAGGACCCCAGTGACTGTGCTCTCTCCCTCTAAAGTCAGTTGTCCCCGACTTAGTACACCCCAAAATTGGCATACTGGTGCCCCCATGCAAGTCCCTAGTATATGGTACCTAGGTGCCCAGGTACTCAGTGTATGGGGCACCAGGGGTTCCCCATGGGCTGCAGCATGTATTATGCCATATAATCACTGAAGGTGTGGGGTAGTAGGAACTAAAAAGGGGGGATGCTGTGTTGTCACACAGGAGTCAAGGGGAGTTTCCTTTACGGACTAGGTGGTCTCACACACATAATAGTGTCTTGCTTCATCATATGACCACCTAGCCCCACCCAAGTAAGATGATACTACTTGGGCGGACTCAACCTCTTGGTTAAAAGAACCAGAGGGAGTGCTGAAATTAAACTGACTGGATAGTTACAGTGATCCAGATAGGGTGAGTAATAAAATTACCGAGCAAGTCACCGATAACTATTCCTAATTTTAATGGTGGTGTATGCTGGTAAGACTAAAAAATCTATATGGGGGAAGAGAGGCTCGTTAGAGAATAATGTCTCTAGGAGTCTAAAAAGAAGTACATAGGACCAACATGTTTCTGCCCTCACTGTGTGCTGGGAAGTCAGGGGCATTCGTCAGGGTCGGAGCACATGTAGTCAGTGGGGGGCTCAAAGAGAATGGTGTGGCCTACCTGAACAGGTAGTTCACGGTGGGGTAGGCCCCGGGCAGAGGGGCGGTATGCCTCAGGTCTGGCTGATGCCGGGGGGGGTTTTCCCTTGTAGTCACACTCACTCCAAAGGGAATACCATGGGGGGTACCTACATGCCGGAGCCAGGCCGCTCTCGCTAAGACAGGAGTCATGTTAATGGGGGATGGGCGTCGTAAAAAAATGGCGCAAATCGGGTTGAGGCGATTTTTTTGACTCAACCTGACTTGCCCCATTTTGAGACGCCCATACGCCATTTTCCCCTACGCCGGCGCTGCCTGGTGTACGTGTTTTTTTTTCACGCACACCAGGCAGCGCCGGTCAGCTAACGCCGGCTAACGCCATTCTATAAATACGGCGCCCGCATGGCGCTTCAGAATGGCGTTAGACGGCGCTAATTTTTTTGACGCTAAACTGTGTTAGCG
The DNA here is from genome assembly GCF_031143425.1 of Pleurodeles waltl. NCBI lineage: Eukaryota > Metazoa > Chordata > Amphibia > Caudata > Salamandridae > Pleurodeles > Pleurodeles waltl. The sequence continues at coordinate 1,194,263,806 of NC_090448.1, forward strand.
CAGTTTAGCGTCAAAAAGTATAAATACGGGCCTCAATATTTAAGATTCCAGCAGGACTCCTCTGCATCATTTACTTCATCTTCTGGCCACCGAGACTGCAACTGGACACTCTGGGAGCCGACAATCTGCAACTACAGCGACGGCTCCACTCTGCAACAATGTTTATCCAGCTCCTTCCAGCAACTGCAACATTTCACTGGCTGTGCATTCTCTGAGGGTGACAAGTCTTCAGCCTGCACAAGAAGTAAGAAGGAATCTCACTTGGAGTGAAGCAGTCACTCCCCTGCATCTGCAGGCACCAACTGCAACGACGACTGGCTGCGTGCAAAACTGCATGGATCCTGCAACACGGGTGATAGTCTGGAGTGGTCCACACCACTGACTGACTGCAACTCTTCTTCCGACGTGGGACATTGACTGCATCACTCCTGGAACTCTTCTCCTGCTCCTGTGCTGCACAGCCGACTCCTTGTCTTCACTGTCGACCTGGTCCTGCATATCCAGAAGGGTGGGTAGTGGCTCCTGCCCCAACCGGACACTCTACCTCGAACTGGACTTGGTCCCCTTTAGTTGCAGGCACTCTTCTGTCAGGATCTAACTTTGGTTTCTTCCAGTCTTGCTTTGGTCTTGCACAGTCCTTTTACTAAGTTTACCTGTGGGTTTAGGGAAACACCAGGTCTTACCTCTTCTCTTCTGGTTGCTGGGGGGGCACCCTGATACTTACCTTTGGGGGTTCTAGTTCCTCCAGCTGCCCTTCGCAGATTCCACTTTCTTGGGTGGGGGACTGACTTTCGCATTCCACTTACTTGGTATATTATTTTCTGTTATTTCACTTATTGTTTTCTATGCCAATTCCTGACTTCTAATGTGTGTATAATAGTGTGTTTACTCACCTGGTAGTGGAGTGTTGCCTATACAATATTTTAGTATTTGTGTTACCACAATAAAGTACCTTTACTTTTGTAACACTGAGTATTGTCTTTCATGTGTGTAAGTACTGTGTGCGACTGCAGTGGTATTGCATGAGCTTTGCATGTTTCCTAGATAAGCCTTGGCTGCTCATCCACAGCTACCTCTAGAGAGCCAGGCTTCTAGGCACTGCCTACACTTCATTAAGAGGGGATAGCTAGACCTGGTATACGGTGACAACACCATAGGCGCTCAGCACACAACAGGCCAGCTTCCTACAGGTGCCCCTTCCCGCACAAAAACAATTTTGTCTGCATCCTGGGGATCCCTTGCACAGTGATGGAAGGAGGCCTCTTGCTGCTCTGCGTGAAATATTGATAAATGTGCCGCTCAGTTGGGAAAGGCTTGAGTGCAAATTTCAGTGTCAGAATTTCCACTGAATCAGTTTCCCAAGAAGCATAGCTGTTGATGTGCAGACAAGACACACAGGAAGACAGATCTCAAATGTGAGAACCTCAATAGCTCCTTCCACAAATTATGAACCCATTTCCCATATTGATGAGGAGTGCATTAGAGCCCCTTTGGAAACAGTTGTTAAAGAAAAACAGACACACAGGTAAATGCATACAAATATAACAAGTTTAGTGCAAGGATAGGTAGGAAGTATTCAAAGTAAGCAAGGCAGTTGTCTTATGTATTAACCAGAGCTTTGGATCAGATGAGGTGGAGCATGTAGTCAGGTGATACATTTATGCACTTTTTCTGAATGCAAGTGGTCAACGGAATCTCAGAGTAGGCGGATAACATACCTGTCAGAAGGATTATGTAATTGCACCTGTGATAAACCTGAAAGAAGGAAGGACTGGCTGGTTTTCAGGAGGCACACGAAATGACTCTGCTTTTTTGTTTTTTTAGGTGGAGTTTTAGGCCCCATGGAGGGTCCATTTCCATGAAAGGTTTGGATTTTACTCTAGAGTACAGGTCTGGGGTGTATCCTTTGAAAGCTGATGTCCTTCCATGACATTGACAGGGTTTCTCCTGCTATGAAGTAACAGCTCATTGGTTCTCTTTGGGGGACTAACTGTGAGAGAGAAAGTCTATTATACACTCAGCTGTACTTGTAGGAAGCTGGCCTGGTGTGTGGTGAGTACCTATGGTATTATCACCTTTACCAGGTGAGCAGCCAAGGCTTATCTAGGAAATACGCAAAGCTCATGCAATACCACTGTAGTCACAAATCACTTACACACATGAAAGAACCACACAGGGTTACAAAAATAAAGATACTTTATTTTAGTGACACAACTAAGAAAAACACTAGATAGGCAATCCTCCAATAGGAGGTAAGTAAACATGCTACATATGTACAGTAGCAATCAGAAATAGGAATAAAAAACAATGAAAAACAGTGAAAAGCAATAGGCAATACTAAAGGCCTGGGGAAACCAAACAATATACTAAAAAAGTGGAATGCGAAGGTTGGGTCCCCACCCAAGGAAGTGAAATCGTTGAGGGGAGCTGGAGGAACTAGGAAACCCCTAAGGTAAGTATCAGAGTGCCCCAGGAGACCAGGAGGAAAGAGGTAAGTTACTGGTTTTCCCAAAACCACCCCAAAGGACTTCAGAAAGCAGCTCAGGATGAGAGGAAAACCATGCAGCCGGTTGTTGTTACTGTTGGTGCCTGGGGATGCAGGGGAGTGACTCTTTCTCTCCAAGGGAGAATCCTTCTTGTGCAGGCTGAAGACTTGCTGCCCTCAGAAGATGCACAGCTGGGAAATGTTGCAGTTGCTGGAAGAAGCCGGAGAAACAATGTTGCAGAGCAGAGTTGTTGTTGTAGCTGCAGATTGTAGGTTCCTGTGGAGTCCAGTTGCGGTTCCATTAGCCAGAAGTCAAAGTAAATGTTGCAGAGGATTCCTGCTGGAGTCCTGCACTTTGAATTTGAGGACCCACCGAAGAGGGAAACTCTACATAGCCCTGGAAGGGGGATTGTCACCTAGCCAGGTGACCACCTATCAGGAGGAGTCTGTGACTCACGTGCCTGACCTGGCCACTCAGATGCTCCTAGAGGCTTTTGCTCACCTTGGATTCAAGGTGGCAGAATAAAGGGGCCACCTTCGGAGCTCTGGGCACTACCCCTGGGGTGGTGATTGACAGGGGAGTGGTCACTCCCCTTTCCATTGTCCAGCTTCGCACCAGAGCAGGAACTGGAGGTCCCTGAACTGGTACAGATTCTATGTCAGGACCGGAGGCTCCGATTATGCTATCTCTTTCTTTACTGAATATACACAGCAGCCAATCACAATACAGTAAACTAAAAACTACACATCCCAAGATGCCTATAACCTCATGTCACATAGTCCAATCACCACGAATCTCCTTGTCCATAACCGGAATCTCCTGCTACGTAATATCCTCTTTCTTTGCTGCTTCGCAGCAGATAAGTACCTAAAATGTATTGCTCTTGTTAGACTTTTTATATTTGATGTCTTTTGGCTTTATGTACATAGCGACACGATTCCGCTCGCTTAACTGCCTTCGGCATATCGTTTCAGTGTCTTTGTTATTTGTTGTTAATGTTACTTCTGCCGGTGGAGCGGGAGCACTGCACGCCTCGCGCGGAGTCTTTCATCTATTTTTAGCACGCTTTTGGCGTGCGCGCGCTATTTCGCTCGTGATTTTCTAGCGTGCGGAGTCAATTGGATTAGTGCTTGCCTCAAAGACTTTTAAAGTGCCTCCCTGACGCCCAGATCTGGTCTTTCTGGGTTGTAAAATCATTATAGGCAGTGCCTAGAGTGTCATACCGGCGGCTCCCTCCACATATTATTTTCTTTCACTATTATAATTGTGCCTGTGAGGGGTTTCTACACTCCCCCTTGGTAAAGCCTGACAGTCTTGATATTTTTTGCTCTTAATTGATTTACACCACGGCTCGATGGCGTGACCAGGATGCAGGATTTTATCCTGAAGACACTGATAACCATTTTGAGGTAAACTTGGTCGAAGCGCTGGACTCAAGGGTTCAGCAATCAGTGAATGATGCCTTGGGGAGTGCGCTTGGTCCCTTTTCAGGGCAACTGTTTGAATATGTTCACTCTCAAGGCTGGTTAGCAGACAAAACTCCATCTGGTTCAGAAGGTGCTAAGCCTAAGTCCACTAAAAAATCTAGGACCAAAACTAAGAATCTGGAGAGTGCGGATGTCCCTTCTGGGGAGTTGCATGCAGACATGTTTGCAAAACTGCACAAAAAGAGAATAGCAGAACATAATTATAGCTCAAAGAACGATACATCTTCTTCAGACAATGATTCCTCGGAGGGGGACTCAGACTCAGAAGGGGTTTCACCTATTGCCAGCAAGAAATCAAAGAAGCAGGCTGCAGCCCCTCAACTGTTAGATTTTGACCCTTCAGAAATTTTGCACCCCAGATCATCTAATTGGCTTCCATCTCTGAGGTGGCGCAATATATTCATGCTAACCTAAGAAAAGGCTTTGATAAGAAGGTGCGTTCCCGACTTAGAGCAGAATGCCCTAGACCGGATTTGGAGGACAAGGTTACTGACACCCCAAAAATTGACCCTACCATGGTTACTTTCCTAAAAAAGTTTGCGAAGGACCCTAAAAAAGGGCTGGATAGATCTTGCCGTCATTGCCAGGACAAATGTCTTGATCTGACCGGTCTGTTAACTAAGGTTCTGGACTTGGCTGTGGTTTCTAAAGAATCAGGAGCTATTTGTCAGTTGGGTAATGCTAACTGTGCAATTTCAACTGAACGCAGGAAATCTATCCTTATGCGCATGGATCCTAAATTGATTGATTTAGCTTCTTCGGCGGCAGGTCCATCAGCAGGAGGACTACTATTTGGTTCCTCATTCATAAAGGAATTGGAAACATTTTGTTCTACCTTTTCCACTCTGGACAAAGCGCAGATGTCCCCTAAGAAAGTTTTTAAAAGAGGCCTTTTTACCAGGGCTGGATGTTATGGCGGGCGAATGCCCAGCCGAGGTTGTTTTGCTAGTCCCCAACCGTATTATCCCAGAGGAAGGGGTTACGGATACGGAGATCAGGCCGATTCCACTTTCTACCTCACTCGTTCCAGAGGAGGTAGATCCAGATTCCGCAGAGGTCAACAAGGAGCGATTCAAGAGTCTACCTACTCTGGTAAGGATTATTCCCCATTCTCAGGTCATTCTTGAAGGCAGAGTGGGTTTGTTTTTAGACAATAGGAGAAAAATTTTGGGAGACCCTTGGGTTCTTCAGATGGTATCAGGTTTTCACCTAGAGTTTATCAGTACTCCGGTCCAGCTGTCTCCTCCTACTCAAATGAGTTTTTCCCTAGCAAGTCAGACATTTATAGATACAAAAGTACAGGCTGTATTGGACAAAGGAGCTGTAGATTTCTCTACTCTACACCCCTCCGTATTTTGCAACCCCATATTTGTAGTAGACAAGAAAGGCGGAGGTCATCGGTTAGTCTTAAATCTAAAAGACTTCAATTCTTGGATTGTGTACAGACTCTTCAAGATGGAGGGGATTCATATGTTGAGGGACATTCTTTTAGAAGGGGTCTGGATGGTTCGTCTAGACCTAAAGGATGCTTACCTGTCGATCCCGGTTTTTCCCCCGCACAGGAGATTTCTCCAGTTTCTTTGGAATGGCCACTGTCTAGAGTTCAAAGCCTTACCGTTCGGCCTGTCATCAGCCCCTTGGTGCTTCACAAAACTGTTGAGACTGGTTGTGGAGTGGTTGAGGACCAAGGAGGTCCGTCTAATTATCTATTTGGATGAAATTCTAGTGATGGCACAAGATCCCCAGTCCCTGCGATTGCATTTGAATTGGACCATCAATCTCTTGCAGGAATTGGGGTTCTTGATCAATGTGCAGAAGTCATCATTGAATCCGACTCAAGTGATCGAATTTCTAGGTTTCAAGATCGACTCTATACAAGCGCTACTGATTCTTCCCTCATTAGAGATTCACAATATCAAGAGGGAATTAAGATTGGCCCTTGCCTGTGCGACCATCCTTCTGAGGAACATTGCCAGATTGGTGGGGCTATTGGCCTCCTCCATTCAGGCAAACTTTCCAGCCCCTCTTCACTACCGAGCTTTGCAGAGATTGAAAATCAGGCATCTACGGCAGGGCCTTAGTTACTCGGAACTAATTCCCTTAAACACGGAAGTCAGGGAGAAAATTCAGTGGTGGCTCCATCACATGGTGGCTTGGAATGGCAGGGCCATCTTCAAATCTCACCCAGAGATGGTGATAGAATCAGACGCCAGTCAGTAGGGATGGGGAGCCCGATGCGGATCTCTAGTGACTGGGGGTCGTTGGTCAAGGACGGAACAGCTTTTCCACATCAATTGTTTAGAACTCCTGGTGGGGTCTTTTGCTATAAAGAGCTTGTCCCCTGTGAAGACCGACTGCTGCATTCTGCTGAGAATGGACAACATTTCAGCAGTGCGGTATGTCAACAAACTGGGAGGAACGAAGTCCAGGGTTCTAGCAGAGATTGCCAAGTAGTTTTGGCACTATTGTTTGAATCATCGGTTGATTGTTCTAGCAGAATATCTACCGGGAGCCCAGAACTCTGTTGCGGACTGGAACTCCAGGTATCTACTGGATCCCAGCGATTGGAAACTGGATCCGATTATCTTTCAACAGATAAGCAGGGAATGGGGTCCTTGCGAGGTGGACCTGTTTGCATCACGCCTCAATGCTCAAGTTCCGAGATTCTTCAGCTGGCACCCGGGTCCTCTAGCTCAGGCGACAGATGCGTTTCTGCAGAATTGGGCCCCCTTCCGGGGTTATGCTTTCCCTCCTTTTCTGCTGATCCCCAGGGTCCTGTCTCAGGTCCGGAGACAGAAATCAGACCTGATTCTGGTGACTCCATTGTGGAGGTCTCAACCCTGGTTCCCTATCACTCTTCAAATGACATGTGCTCGCCCAATACTCATTCCTCCTCGTCTGAATCTATTATTGAGTCTGGAGGGCCTTCAACATCCTCTGATTTTGTCAGAGAAACTGTCATTGATGGCCTGGATGGTTTCAGGTCAAGATGGAAAACCCCAGGCCTTTCGAGAGAAGCTGCGAACTTTATCAAGCAGGCTTGGGCCTCTGGCACTCACAAGAGATATGCTTCAGCATGGTGCAGATGGGATAGTTGGTGCATGGGAAGGGGTAGTAATCCCTTGGAGTCTGGTATTGATCTGATTGTCTATTTTTTAGCTGAATTGGCTTCTTCTGGTTTGGCCTATAGAACAGTTAATAACTTCAGGTCAGCTATTATAGCTGGACACATTTATGTTGATGGTAAGCCGGTAGGAGAACACCCTTTAGTTTGTAAATTACTGAGAGGTATTCGCCTTTCCAATCCTCCTCAAGCTAAATATTCATTCTTATGGGATGTAAACATTATCTTAAAATTTTTAGACTCTTGGCCTTGTAACAGGTATTTAACCCGTAAACAGCTTTCAGCTAAATTAACCATGTTACTCTGTTTGGTGTCTTTTAAGAGGGTCTCTGATGTAAAAGCATTGGACTTGTCTGGCAGGGTTTACTCCCCGGAAGGTGCTACTTTTGTCATTAACAGAAGGACTAAAACTAATTGCAGGTCAGTAACGTATCCTATGTATCCAGATAAGTCAAAACTATGGGGGTCATTCTGACCTCGGCGGTAAAAGGCTCTTACCGCCGGTCAGAAGACCGCCATTCTACCGCTGCGGCCGCGGTAACCCGCCACGGTCATTCTGACCCACAACTGCCAAGCCGCCAAAAACCCGACATCCACGGAAGGCCGCCTCATCAGCGGGCAGCAATAAACTGGAGATGACCAAACCTCCACCGCCACACCAACACAAACACGCCCATGCCATTACGAGCCACGAATCCACACGGCGGTCATTCAACCGCGGTATTCCATTGGCGGTACACACCGCCGCGCTCAAAATACACACCCAGCTCCAAAACCCAGCCACATTGGACAATTTGAAATACACACACCTGATACACATACAAACACCACCCCCACACATCCAAGCAACTATAAAACACACACCCACATCACCCACAAACCCCCACTAGTTGGAAATCGGAGAGAAGGCGATAGAGAGAGAGCGAGCGAGCACAGCAATCGAAAACCCCAACACACACAGGAACCCAACATCATCAACCACACCACATCTACGCACACATCACCACACACCACCACTCACATCACCACAAACACCACCCCACACCTCATCCACACCACCCCATGGCACCCCAAAGACACCCCAGGTTTTCGGACCAAGAACTCCGGGTCATGGTGGAGGAAATCATAAGGGTAGAGCCCCAGCTCTTCGGCACGCAGGTGCATCACACCACAATAGCCAGGAAGGCGGAGCTATGGCAGAGGATCGTCGACAGGGTCAACGCTGTGGGACAGCATCCCAGAAACCGGGAAGACATCAGAAAGTGCTGGAACGACCTACGGGGGAAGGTACGGTCGATGGTCTCCAGACACAACATCGCTGTGCAGAGGACTGGCGGCGGACCACCACCCACCCCTCCCGAATTCACAGCATGGGAGCAAGAGGTCCTTAACATCCTGCATCCTGCGGGCCTCGCTGGAGTAGGCGGAGGAATGGACTCTGGTAAGTCTAGTCTCAACTACTCCCCCCCCAACCACCAGCATGCCAACCCACACCCCCACCCTCACCCCCAACCCCCCAGCACACATCCTCCCTGCCAATGTCTCACCAGCACAACCCACCCAACCCAAAACCAAACCCTGAATGCCAACACAAACCATGGACACCCATCACCTATGCATGACCACTGCACATACCCATCCCCCCCACAAACCACCCTCACAACTCCTGCCACAAGGGAATGCCAGCACTGGGGGACAAGGGCACCCACAAATCGCACACCATGGAACACACAGAAGCAATAACCATACTCTTTCACCCCTGCAGGGCCCGAACGCCAACACACCGGCCAGGAGGGTCCAGATATGTCCATCCCACCCCCAGAACAGGCCCGCAGTGAGGACAGCAGCTCTGTCGACCTGGAACCTGATGACCAGCCCGGACCATCGGGGACCTCTGGACAGTCGGTTCCCCACACACAGACACAGGCCACAGCAGACCTAACCCCCTCTGGGAATGTCAGCACAGCTCCCACCCAGCGGGTCCATGCCTCTGTCTCCAGGACAGGTCAATCAGCGGTGTGTCCGCCACTACAGGGCACCCAGACTGACCCAACACCCCAACAACAACAGGGACCTGGGGGCAGTGGTAGTGGGCACACCGTCCAGGGGACAGAGGCCCGGGGAAACAGGGCAACTGGGAGGGCTGCAGTGCGACAGGGGGGGGAGGACAGGCCCAGGGAACCGACTCTCCAAGAGGCCCTCACCACCATCATGGGAGCATACCACCGCTCCCAGGAGACGATGGCAACGGTAATGGCCAGGTTCCAGGAGATCCAGGCACAGCAGGAGGAACGGTACATGGGGTACAGAGAGGAGCTCAGGAACATCGTCCAGGCCCTGAACCTAATAGTCACCACATTGCGGGACCATGTGGTACCCCAAAGGGCCCCTGTCACCAGCCCGGACCAGGAACAGCCTACCACCTCCGCCGGCGCTAGTGGACAGGAGGCCCCCACACAACGACGGGCCACCAGAACCCCACCTCCTGCTGAAGATCAACCACCCCGCAAGAGGAGCCTGAGATCACAAAGGAAGACAGAGTAGGATGCCAAGACCCCCGCCAGCCTAAGATCCCCCCGGATGTCATTCCACTGTCCCACATCGTCACCCTGTCCAACCTTGAACTGCCCCTGCTCCATCCTTCCACAGGCATATGGACAATGCACCTGTGCGACCGAGAATTGGACTCTGCCATGGACATCACTCCACCCCCACCCATCACCGTTTTACTATCATGGACCTATATGTAGCACTTTAAATAAATCACTAATTGCACTTAAAACACTCAGGAGTCTGCTTGTATTCTTAACAAATGTATTACACATAACGGTTCAAAATTGTTCAGTTACATTGTGATGACAACATACCAACGTCAATGTGCTTTACTCCATGGCCGAACAAACCAGAAGTCACGCAGTGGGTCATACAGCTCTGAAAAGCCAAGGGAAAGTCACAATTCAGTTGAAAGGAACTGGGGGGAAACACAGAAAGTAGAGATGCAGGAGGCCAGAAGTAAATGTAAAATGCTGTGGGGGATTCTTACCTGGGTGCTACTGAAAATACTGTTGTATGACCGTGTCCCTGTTGTCCGTGTCGTCCCCGTCGTCTTCCTCCTCTTCACTCTCCACAGGCTCCACAGCTGCTACAACACCACCATCTGGACCATCCTCCTGCAGAAAAGGCACCTGGCGTCGCAATGCAAGATTGTGAAGCATACAGCAGGCCACGATGATCTGGCACACCTTCTTGGGTGAGTACATTAGGGATCCCCCTGTCATATGCAGGCACCTAAACCTGGCCTTCAGGAGGCCGAAGGTCCTTTCTATGATCCTCCTAGATCGCCCATGGGCCTCATTGTACCGTTCCTCTGCCCTGGTCCGGGGATTCCTCACTGGGGTCAGTAGCCAAGGCAGGTTGGGGTAACCAGAGTCACCTATTAGCCACACACGGTGTCTCTGTAGCTGTTCCATAACATAAGGGATGCTGCTATTTCGCATAACATACGCGTCATGCACTGACCCAGGGAACATGGCATTTACATGGGAGATGTACTGGTCTGCCAAACAGACCACCTGGACATTCATCGAATGGTAACTTTTCCTGTTTCTGTACACCTGCTCATCGTCTTTTGGGGGTACTAAGGCCACATGGGTCCCATCAATGGCACCAATGATGTTGGGGATATGTCCAAGGGCATAGAAGTCAGCCTTCACAGTGGCCAAATCACCCTCCTCAGGGAAAATAATGTAGCTCCGCATGTATTTCGTCAGGGCAGACAACACTCTGGACAAAATCTTAGAAAACATAGGCTGAGACATCCCTGATGACATGGCCACTGTTGTCTGAAAAGACCCACTTGCCAAAAAATGGAGGACTGACAGAACCTGCACCAGAGGGGGAATTCCTGTGGGTTGGCGGATGGGGGACATCAGTGCTGGCTCCAGCTGGGCACACAGTTCATGTATAGTGGCTCGGTCAAGTCGGTAGCGAAGTATTATATGACGTTCCTCCATTGTCGACAGGTCCACCAGCGGTCGGTACACGGGAGGATTCATCCTTCTCCTCGCAAGTCCCAGCGGACGGTGCCTAGGAAGGACAACATGGAGCACAGAGTCAAGCAACCCACAGGTACGTAACTACAGCTTGCACAGTACACGATTCTCAATGCATTGAATGGCTTGTATGAGTGGCAATGCAAGGCCTAGGCCTGTGTGACGCAGTAGTAATTAAGCCCTGTGGTCCCTTGTAATGGCGGCTGCCTGACCTGAGAAGTGTGACAGTGGGATGTGAGGTCAATGCGCTGGCGTGACACACGTGGCGGTAGGCGGTCGAAGACCGCGGCGCAAAGCCGCATTGGTTAACATCGAACCCTATGGGTTTCACGAGCCAATGACTAGCTGCGCCGGCGGTCGCGGAACGCACCGCAGCGGTACGCGCCGCCGTGGGCGTGACCGCCATTTTCTATCTGGTTAATCACTCGAGACCTGATCATCCACAGGAGAGGACCTATACTGCAAGTGCTGCTGTGACCTCGGTCTGGGAGATACAATGGCTGCTGCGACTGGGGAAAGGGCCCCTGCCTTCACTACAGAAGAGTTGGAGAAACTTGTGGATGGGGTCCTGCCCCAGTATGCGCTACTCTACGGTCCTCCAGACCAACAGGTAAGTACTCTGTGTGCACGTTGAATGAGCTATGCCTGGGTTGTGTATGGTGGATGTAAGATGGTGGGGTGGGGGGACAATGACGAGTGCAAGGCACGACAGATGAGAGCATGTGCCACATGGCAAGGTTGGGGAGGGGGGGCCAATCGCATCTATCATGCTGAAAATTGATGATATTCCAATTTCCACCCTGTACATGTCAAATAGGTCAGCGCCCATCAGAAGATCGACATTTGGCGTGCCATCGCCAAGGAAGTCCGGACCCTGGGGGTCCACAACAGACGGGGCACCCACTGCTGCAAGAGGTGGGAGGACATCCGCCGCAGGACCAGGAAGACCGCCGAGTCACTGCTGGGGATGGCCTCCCAACCTAGGAGGGGTGCCAGTCGTACCCTGACCCCCCTGATGTCCCGGATCCTGGCGGTGGCCTACCCCAATTTGGATGGGCGCGTGAGGACATCACAGCAGACACAAGGGGGTGAGTACCAGCACATTCAGCTATCTTTACGCGCAGTGGAGGTGCCTGGGTGGGGGAGGAGGGCTGTGGGTGACATTAGGCCAGGGCGCTTTCTGTATTGTATTCCTCTCCTTTAGCCATGTCCCTGTGCCCCCGCCCCCCACCTCTGTACGGTGACAGGTACAGCTATCCATGGTCCTGCATCACCCATGTGCGCGTTTGTTGTCCCTAGACCTGTTGGCCCAGTCACAAGTACTCAGTAGTGTACCCCGATTGCGCGGCTTAGTGCATGAGGCTCCTGTGTCTGTCCTCTCCGCCAACGGTGTTGACAATGCATGTACTCAACCTTTTTTTATGTCTCCCCCCACCCTTTTTCTTTATCTTCTTGTGCATGTGTGCATCAGCATCATCAGGCGGAGGAGAATTGGCACCGGAGCACGAGGGAGCTGCGACTCACAAGGCCCCGGTGGGCCATGGCACAGACACCGAGGCCACCAGTGATACGGAGGGCGAGGGGAGCTTCACAACGGGGACCCGTGGTGAAACCAGCGACACCGACACGTCCTCGGATGGGAGCTCCCTAGCGGTGGCGGCAACATCCGTGCCCCCCGCCTCTACAGGTACAGCCGCCACCCAGCGCACCAGCTCCGCCCTCCCAGCAGCCCCTCAGCCTACGCTCCGTGCCCGCTCGCCCAAGAAGGCGGGCATCTCCTTCGCCCCAGGCACCTCAGCCCCTGCCCGTGTTACCCCTGCTGCCCTCAGTGAGGAGGTCATTGACCTCCTGAGGACCATCATTGTTGGGCAGACTACCCTTTTGAATGCCATCCAGGGGGTAGAGAGGGAGGTGCATCGTAGCAATGCATACCTGGAGGGCATTCATTCGGGTCAGTCTGCCCATCAACGATCGTTCAATTCTCTGGCCTCAGCACTGACGGCAGCCATTGTCCCTGTTTCCAGCCTCCCTCTTCTAACTGCCTCCACCCTGTCTCTGTCTCCTGTTCCTCTGCCTATCCCATCCACACCATCAGACCAGCCTGCACACACCTCAACACCCAAGGGCAGCTCATCCAGACATAAGCACCACAGATCACACAAACATTCACCCAAGCAACTCCCAGATGCAGACATGCCAACAGCCACTACCACCTCTGTGTCCCCCACCTCCTCGTCTCCCTCCTCCCTCCCTGTGACGTCTACACTCACACCTGCATGCACACCACCAACAGCCAGTACTTCCATCACCAGCACACCCTCCAGTACAGTCCGCACACGTGCAGTCACCACCCCCACTGCCATTTACACGTCCCCTGTGTCCTCTCCCACTGTGTCTGTCACCCCCTCTTCCAAGACACACAAACGCAGGCAGCCACCCACCCAACAGCCAACCACCTCACGACAGCCTGCAGCACATGCACCTTCACCCAAGGACAGCACACCTGACTCTCCTACAACCACCTCCTCTTCCTCCACTCCCATAACCACTGCACCTACCGTTTACCTTGGTCCTAAAAAGTTTTACCTCTCTAATCTTGACCTCTTTTCCTCACCTGACCCACCCCCTCCATCTGCTAAGAGTCCCAAGAGCACCTCAGCCACCACCAGCCCGGGTTCACGTGTCAGCGTAGTCCATGGATTTTGGAGTCCCCCCTTTGCCAGCAGTGAGACATCGGTCAGCAGCAAGGGGGCAGCCAGCCCCCCCCCTGGAAAGAGGACCCGGAAAGTGAGGGGCCGCCGCGAGAGGAGTGCCATGGCTGCCCCCAAGGACCAAAGTTCGGCCACTTCACCTGCCACAACATCCAGGGGAGGCAAGGCCCAGAGAGCCACAGCGAAGGAGGGCAACGGCAGCAGGGCGGAGAAGTCAGGCAGCAGGAGCGCGGACCAGGAGGGCCCCACAAGCCCCATCCCAGGTGTGAGGGAGGACACCCAAGTGCCCAGGACACCGTCACCGAAGGGTCCAGCAACTGCACGGTCGGAGGGCGACTGAGCAGGGAGTCCTGCCCAGGTCTGACTCCCTGGAATTACAGGACAAGCACCGCTGAAGAGGGCCCCGCCGTCCAGAAGGGCACCGCTGAAGAGGTCCCTGCCGTGCAGGAAGGCACCGCTGAAGAGGGCCCCGCCGTCCAGAAAGGCACCGCTGAAGAGGGCCCCGCCGTCCAGAAAGGCACCGCTGAAGAGGGCCCGCCGTCCAGAAAGGCACCGCTGAAGAGGGCCCCGCCGTGCAGGAAGGCACCGCTGAAGAGGGCCCCGCCGTGCAGGAAGGCACTGCTGAAGAGGGCCCCGCCGTGCAGGAAGGCACCGCTGAAGAGGGCCCCGCCAAGACAGGCCCCGCTCCGCTGGGCCCTTCCTGTCAAGCACCGCTCCGATGGGCCCTTCCTGTCAAGCACCGCTCCGCTGGGTCCCGCCGTCTCAAGCACCGCTCCGCTGCACCCTTCCTGTCAAGCACCGCTCTGCTGGGCCCTTCCTGTCAAGCACCGCTCCGCCGGGCACCGCCGTCTCAAGTACCGCTCCGCTGGGCCCTTCCTGTCAAGCACCGCTCCGCTGGGCCCTTCCTGTCAAGCACCGCTCCGCCGGGCACCGCCGTCTCAAGCACCGCTCCACTGGGCCCTTCCTGTCAAGCACCGCTCCGCTGGGCCCTTCCTGTCAAGCACCGCTCCGCTGGGCCCCGCCGTCTCAAGCACCGCTGGCCCAATGACAGTGCCGGTTCTGTGTCGTGCTAATGTTCACGCTGCACTCGGGCCACCCTGCCTCCTCCATTGCCTGTGGAGACTGTTATCCACTTGATGGACTGTGACTTTGCACTCCCCTGGATATGACAGTGGGCAAGCCACCCACTGTAGAGACTTGAGAGACTGTGACTTTGCACTCCCCAGGATATGACAGTGGGCAAGCCACCCACTGTAGAGACTTGAGAGACTGTGGCTTTGCACTCCCCAGGATTGAACAGTGGCCATGGTGGCCCCTTCTTGGATCTGGCGTCGTGGACTCATGTGGCTGTGGTGACCCCCCTTCCCTTCCCCCTGAGGTGCCTGTAGTTTTGTCATCTGATGCCCCTGCAGTGTTCTCTCCAACGGACTCAGGTCTCCTGTGTGGGCTTTGCCCATGTGTTGATACACTTTGGCCCACGGACATTTGCAATTTCTGTGACTGTGCGGGACTTTCTGCCTCTATTTCTCGGTTACGCAATGTTTACATTTGGAATTTTTTGCATCATTTTCCTATTTTATCATGTCTTCAATGAACCTATTTTTTACATAAATGTTTCTCACTTTAATCATATATTTTCGTTATTCCGGGGGGTTTGGGTGGGGTCACTTTGACTTGGTGCTCTGCATTGGTGTGTAGATAGTTGGGGGGTGGGTGTAATGCGTATGTGTGTGCCCGTAACCCTTCCTCCTCCCCCCCTGTGTCATAGGTGCGGTACTCACCGTTGTCGTCTGCGCCGGAGTTCGTACTCGTGGTAGATGAGCAGGTAGACGAGAGCAGGTAGGATGTTCAATTCGGGCTCCATGCTGTCCTCCGTCCTCGTGGAGTGTATAGAGGTGAGCGTTTTCCCGTTCGTAGTCTGTTTCCGCCGTGTTTTTATCGGCGGGGCTCCCGCCCCGGAAAAGGTGGCGGATTGGTGAGTTGTGATAGGGTGGGCGGTACATTGTCTGCCGCCTGCCTGTTGGCGGTGACCGCCGCGCTGTTTGTGTGTCCCGCCGTGGCGGTCGGAGTGTTAAGGTGGCGGGCTGTGTTGGCGGTTCCCGCCAGGGTCAGAATTCCATTTTTTGGACCGCCAGCCTGTTGGCGGGTTGGCCGCCGCTTTATCACCGACCGCCAGGGTCAAATGACCCCCTATATGTTGTACAATGTTTAAAGGATTATGAAGTAGTCACTGAAGAATTCAGACAAGATTCTGAGGGACAATTATTGATTTCTTTACAGAAACCTTTTAAGTCAGTTTCCTCTGCCACTCTCTCAAGATGGATAAAATGGTTGATGAGTGAAGCAGGTATCGATACCAGTCATTTTGACTCTCATTCTGTTAGAGGAGCTATGGCCTCTAAAACATATGCTTTAGGTTCAAGATTGGAAGAGATCATGAAGGCGGCAGACTGGTCATCTGAATGTACATTTAGAAAGTTTTATCATAAACCTGTAGTTGATGTTGCATCTGTGGTAATTAATCAAGCTTTAAACTAGCATAATCGGAGCCTCCGGTCCTGACATAGAATAAAAAAAATTCTAGCTTACGCATCAAGAATTTTCAATTCTATTAAGGACACGGATGCGAGGATTATCCCTCCCTTAACAGCATGATATGGTTATAATAAAATACATCATCTGTTTGTGGATTTGATATGATTATTATGCCCTCCCTTGTTTATCTGTGGGAAGTTTTAAAATATTTTGGACTTTATAACAATATGAGATGTTACCTTTTTTCATTGTTTGTTTTCATGTTCTGATCAGAAGAATTCCTGATTTTATGGTGCGATGAGCATTGATGGAGCTGTTCCTTTGTACTTGATTACAGAAGTTGGGCAAGTTTTTTCCAATTCTGGTTGAATTGGTCTCGATGACTGTCTTGACTTGAAGAAGTGTGGTTTCATCAGTTTAGGAAAAGAAGTTCAAGAAGGAGTTGAAAAGTTATCTGTTTACTCAAAGAAAGAGGATATTACGTAGCAGGAGATTCCGGTTATGGACAAGGAGATTCGTGGTGATTGGACCATGTGACACAAGGTTATAGGCATCTTGGGATGTGTAGTTTTTAGTTTACTGTATTGTCATTGGCTGCTGTGTATACTCAGTAAAGAAAGAGATAGCATAATCCTTGCCTCCGTGTCATTAATAGAATTGAAAATTCTTGATGAGTAAGCTAGAAAATCTTTTACTGGTTTATGCAAGGAGGGTACCAAATGTGCCCTTCAAAGCATACCAGTGGCTTGGGGAGCCTACCCTTCCCAAGTCTGTAACACCAATTTCCAAAAGGAGAGGGTGTTACCCCCCTCTCCCAAAGGAAATCCTTTGTTCCGCCTTCCTGGGCTTGAGCCAATCAAACAGCAGGAGGGCAGAAGCCCATGTGAGGGGTGGCAGCAGTGTGGGCTGCCCAGAAAACCCCAGAATGCTGGTAGGAGCAATACTGGGGGTCCTCTAAGGAGCCCCCAGAGTGCATGGAATCATACAACCAATACTAGCAACAGTATTGGGGTATGATTCCGACATGTTTGATACCAAATATGCCCAGGATCGAAGTTATCATAATGTAGCTAGACATAGGTAGTGACCTAATTCCAGTACATGCATAAAAACGCGTACCAGCACACACAAAGTCTAGGAGAATGGAGCTGGAGTTTGTGGGGGCACCTCTGCTTATGCAGGGTTGCCCTTACACACAGGTACCTGCACCCTGCCCTCTGGGCTAAGAGGGCCTCCCATAGGGGTGACTTACAGTGACCTGGTGTAGTGACCTGTAGTGAAAGGGTGCATGCACCTTTTCACACAGACTGCAATGGCAGGCCTGCAGACACATTTTACATGGGCTCCCATGGGTGGCATAGTATATGCTGCCGCCCCTGGGGAACCCCTTTTGCCACAGTGCCCTGGGTACCTGGGTGCTACATACTAGGGACTTATAAGGGGTTATTTACCAGTATGCCAAATGTGGGGTGTTTGTGGTCCAAGCAACAAAGTTTAACCCCTTCTGTGCCGCGGACGTAGTGGTTACGTCCTGCGGCACAGTGCTGCTGTGCCGAGGACGTAACCACTACGTCCTCGGCACACAGCCCAGAGGGAGCGCTCTCGCTCCCTCTGTGGGGTTCCCCCCCACCCCCCCAAGTCAGGGATGGAAGGGGAAGCCCTTCCCCTCCCACCCCCGCCCCCCCCAACCCCCCCTGTGACGTCAGCGCGCGAGCGCGCGCTGATTAGTCACAGGGTCTCCCCCATCGCGCTGGAAGCAGAGCTTCCAGCGCGATTGAAAAAGAAATGCTTTTGCATTTCTTTTTCAATCCCATGGGGGAGGCCCCGAGAGGCTTCAAAGGGAAGGAAATGTATTTCCTTCCCTTTGAAGTCTCTCACAGGTTTCAAAAGCTGGATTGCTTGCAATCCGGCTTTTGAAACCCCACTAGACACCAGGGATTTTTTTTTTTTTCTTGAAATTGGCAAAAGGGAGCGACCCCTTGGGCAAGGGTCGCTCCCAGGGGGGCATTTTTTTAGGAAGGCCTTTTCTGCCCCCCCTGGGGGCAGATTGGCCTATTATTAGGCCGATCTGCCCCCAGGGGGGGCAGAAACCTCTAGGCACCAGGGACCATTTTTTTTTTGTTTGTTTTTTTGTGATGAATTCTTTTTTTTTAGGTGGGGAGCGATCCCTTAGGCAAGGGTCGCTCCCCTACGGGGCAATATATATTTAGGCCATTTCTGCCCCCCTTGGGGGCAGATTGGCCTATTCTGATAAGGCCAATCTGCCCCCAAGGGGGGCAGAAACCATTAGACACCAGGCAGTTTGTTTTTGCGAGCGAATGTCACGCAACAAAGCGACCCCTTTGGCAAGGGTCGCTCCCAGGGGGGGCAATTTTTTGGGAAGGCCTTTTCTGCCCCCCCTGGGGGCAGATCGGCCTATTATTAGGCCGATCTGCCCCCAGGGGGGGAAGAAACCTCTAGGCGCCAGGGCAAATTTTTTTTTTGTGTTTTTTTTTTTTGTTCTTTTTTTTTTTTTAGAGATGGGGAGCGACCCATCAGGCAAGGGTCGCTCCCCTGGGGGGCAAATTGTATTTAGACCATTTCTGCCCCCCTGGGGGCAGATTGGCCGATTTTAGGTCAATCTGCCCCCAAGGGGGCAGAAACCACAAGGCACCGGGGATTTGTTTTTTGGCGCCAATGTCACGCAGGGGGAGCGACCCCGTAGGCAAGGGTCGCTCCCGGGGGGGGGGGGGGTTGGGGGGGCAAATTTATTTTAGGCCATTTCTGCCCCCCCGGGGGACAGATCGGCCTATTTTTAGGCCGAACTGCCCCCGGGGGGGGCAGAACACTCTAGGCGCCAGGGCAATTTTTTTTTTGTGTTTTTTTTTTTTGTTGTTTCTTTTTTTAGAGATGGGGAGCGACCCATCAGGGAAGGGTCGCTCCCCTGGGGGGCAAATTGTATTTAGACCATTTCTGCCCCCCTGGGGGCAGATTGGCCAATTTTAGGTCAATCTGCCCCCTAGGGGGCAGAAACCACTAGGCACCGGGGATTTGTTTTTTGGCGCCAATGTCACGCAGGGGGAGCGACCCCGTAGGCAAGGGTCGCTCCCGGGGGGGGGGGTGGAGGTTGGGGGGGCAAATTTATTTTAGGCCATTTCTGCCCCCCCGGGGGACAGATCGGCCTATTATTAGGCCGAACTGCCCCCGGGGGGGGGGCAGAACACTCTAGGCGCCAGGGCAATTTTTTTTTTGTGTTTTTTTTTTTTGTTGTTTCTTTTTTTAGAGATGGGGAGCGACCCATCAGGCAAGGGTCGCTCCCCTGGGGGGGCAAATTGTATTTAGACCATTTCTGCCCCCCTGGGGGCAGATTGGCCAATTTTAGGTCAATCTGCCCCCAAGGGGGCAGAAACCACTAGGCACCGGGGATTTGTTTTTTGGCGCCAATGTCACGCAGGGGGAGCGACCCCGTAGGCAAGGGTCGCTCCCGGGGGGCGGTGGGGGTTGGGGGGGCAAATTTATTTTAGGCCATTTCTGCCCCCCCGGGGGAGAGATCGGCCTATTATTAGGCCGAACTGCCCCCGGGGGGGGGGCAGAACACTCTAGGCGCCAGGGCAATTTTTTTTTGGTGTTTTTTTTTTTGTTGTTTCTTTTTTTAGAGATGGGGAGCGACCCATCAGGCAAGGGTCGCTCCCCTGGGGGGGCAAATTGTATTTAGACCATTTCTGCCCCCCTGGGGGCAGATTGGCCAATTTTAGGTCAATCTGCCCCCAAGGGGGCAGAAACCACTAGGCACCGGGGATTTGTTTTTTGGCGCCAATGTCACGCAGGGGGAGCGACCCCGTAGGCAAGGGTCGCTCCCGGGGGGGGGGGGGTGGGGGGGCAAATTTATTTTAGGCCATTTCTGCCCCCCCGGGGGACAGATCGGCCTATTATTAGGCCGAACTGCCCCCGGGGGGGGGGGCAGAACACTCTAGGCGCCAGGGCAATTTTTTTTTTGTGTTTTTTTTTTTGTTGTTTCTTTTTTTAGAGATGGGGAGCGACCCATCAGGCAAGGGTCGCTCCCCTGGGGGGGGCAAATTGTATTTAGACCATTTCTGCCCCCCTGGGGGCAGATATGCCAATTTTAGGTCAATCTGCCCCCAAGGGGGCAGAAACCACTAGGCACCGGGGATTTGTTTTTTGGCGCCAATGTCACGCAGGGGGAGCGACCCCGTAGGCAAGGGTCGCTCCCGGGGGGGGGGGGTGGGGGTTGGGGGGCAAATTTATTTTAGGCCATTTCTGCCCCCCCGGGGGACAGATCGGCCTATTATTAGGCCGAACTGCCCCCGGGGGGGGGCAGAACACTCTAGGCGCCAGGGCAATTTTTTTTTTGTGTTTTTTTTTTTTTGTTGTTTCTTTTTTTAGAGATGGGGAGCGACCCATCAGGCAAGGGTCGCTCCCCTGGGGGGGGCAAATTGTATTTAGACCATTTCTGCCCCCCTGGGGGCAGATTGGCCAATTTTAGGTCAATCTGCCCCCAAGGGGGCAGAAACCACTAGGCACCGGGGATTTGTTTTTTAGCGCCAATGTCACGCAGGGGGAGCGACCCCGTAGGCAAGGGTCGCTCCCGGGGGGGGGGGTGGGGGTTGGGGGGGCAAATTTATTTTAGGCCATTTCTGCCCCCCCGGGGGACAGATCGGCCTATTATTAGGCCGAACTGCCCCCCGGGGGGGGCAGAACACTCTAGGCACCAGGGCAATTTTTTTTTTGTGTGTTTTTTTTTTTGTTGTTTCTTTTTTTAGAGATGGGGAGCGACCCATCAGGCAAGGGTCGCTCCCCTGGGGGGGCAAATTGTATTTAGACCATTTCTGCCCCCCTGGGGGCAGATTGGCCAATTTTAGGTCAATCTGCCCCCAAGGGGGCAGAAACCACTAGGCACCGGGGATTTGTTTTTTGGCGCCAATGTCACGCAGGGGGAGCGACCCCGTAGGCAAAGGTCGCTCCCGGGGGGGGGATGGGGGTTGGGGGGGCAAATTTATTTTATGCCATTTCTGCCCCCCCGGGGGACAGATCGGCCTATTATTAGGCCGAACTGCCCCCGGGGGGGGGCGGGCAGAACACTCTAGGCACCAGGGCAATTTTTTTTTTGTGTGTTTTTTTTTTTGTTGTTTCTTTTTTTAGAGATGGGGAGCGACCCATCAGGCAAGGGTCGCTCCCCTGGGGGGGCAAATTGTATTTAGACCATTTCTGCCCCCCTGGGGGCAGATTGGCAAATTTTAGGTCAATCTGCCCCCAAGGGGGCAGAAACCACTAGGCACCGGGGATTTGTTTTTTGGCGCCAATGTCACGCAGGGGGAGCGACCCCGTAGGCAAGGGTCGCTCCCGGGGGGGTGGTGGGGGTTGGGGGGCAAATTTATTTTAGGCCATTTCTGCCCCCCCGGGGGACAGATCGGCCTATTATTAGGCCGAACTGCCCCTCGGGGGGGGGGGGCAGAAACCTCTAGGCGCCAGGGGAATTTTTTTTTTTTTTCTTTGTTTTTTTTTTTTAGAGATGGGGAGCGACCCATCAGGCAAAAGTCGCTCCCCTGGGGGACAAATTGTATTTAGGCCATTTCTGCCCCCCTTGGGGGCAGATTGGCTGAGTTTAGGTCAACCTGCCCCCAAGGGGGCAGAAACCACTAGGCACCGGGGATTTGTTTTTTGGTGCCAATGTCACGCAGGGGGAGCGACCCCGTAGGCAAGGGTCGCTCCCGGCGGGGGAGGGTGGGGGTTGGGGGGGCAAATTTATTTTAGGGCATTTCTGCCCCCCCCCCGGCTGAGCTACAGGCCAAACACCACAGGTAGGCACCTTGCAAAAAACACCTCTGTTTTCTGTGAAAAAATATGTTGTGTCCACGTTGTGTTTTGGGCCATTTCCTTTTGTGGGCGCTAGGCCTACCCACAGAAGTGATGTACCATTTTTATCGAGAGACTTAGGGGAACGCTGGGTGGAAGGAAATTTGTGGCTCCTCTCAGATTCCAGAACTTTCTGTCACCGAAATGAGAGGAAAAAGTGTTTTTTGGGCCAAATTTTGATGTTTGCAAAGGATTCTGGGTAACATAACCTGGTCAGAGCCCCGCAAGTCACCCCATCTTGGATTCCCCTGGGTTTCTAGTTTTCAAAAATGCACTGGTTTGCTAGGTTTCCTCAGGTGTCGGCTGAGCTACAGGCCAAAATCCACAGGTAGGCACTGCTTTTTATAAAAAAATGTGATGTGTCCACGTTGTGTTTTGGGCCCTTTCCTTTCGTGGGCGCTAGTCCTACCCACACAAGTGAGGTATCATTTTTATCGGGAGACTTGGGGGAACGCTGGGTAGAAGGAAATTTGTGGCTCCTCTCAGATTCCAGAACTTTCTGCCACAGAAATGTGAGTAACATGTGTATTTTTAGCCAAATTTTGAGGTTTGCAAAGGATTCTGGGTAACAGAACCTGGTCCGAGCCCCGCAAGTCACCCCTCCTTGGATTCCCCTAGGTCTCTAGTTTTCAGAAATGCACAGGTTTGGTAGGTTTCCCTAGGTGCCGGCTGAGCTAGAGGCCAAAATCTACAGGTAGGCACTTCGCAAAAAACACCTCTGTTTTTTTCCAAAATTTAGGATGTGTCCACGTTGCGCTTTGGGGTGTTTCCTGTCGCCGGCGCTAGGCCTACCCACGCAAGTGAGGTATCATTTTTATCGGGAGACTTGGGGGAACGCTGGGTGGAAGGAAATTTGTAGCTCCTCTCAGATTCCAGAACTTTCTGCCACAGAAATGTGAGGGACATGTGTTTTTTTAGCCAAATTTTGAGGTTTGCAAAGGATTCTGGGTAACAGAACCTGGTCCGAGCCACACAAGTCACCCCTCCTTGGATTCCCCTAGGTTTCTAGTTTTCAGAAATGTACAGGTTTGGTAGGTTTCCCTAGGTGGCGGCTGAGCTAGAGGCCAAAATCTCCAGGTAGTCACTTTGCTAAAAACAGCTCTGTTTTCTGTGATGTGTCCACGTTGTGTTTTGGGGCATATCCTGTCGCGGGCGCTAGGCCTACCCACACAAGTGAGGTATCATTTTTATCGGGAGACTTGGGGGAACGCTGGGTAGAAGGAAATTTGTGGCTCCTCTCAGATTCCAGAACTTTCTGCCACAGAAATGTGAGTAACATGTGTATTTTTAGCCAAATTTTGAGGTTTGCAAAGGATTCTGGGTAACAGAACCTGGTCCGAGCCCCGCAAGTCACCCCTCCTTGGATTCCCCTAGGTCTCTAGTTTTCAGAAATGCACAGGTTTGGTAGGTTTCCCTAGGTGCCGGCTGAGCTAGAGGCCAAAATCTACAGGTAGGCACTTTGCAAAAAACACCTCTGTTTTTTTCCAAAATTTAGGATGTGTCCACGTTGCGCTTTGGGGTGTTTCCTGTCGCCGGCGCTAGGCCTACCCACGCAAGTGAGGTATCATTTTTATCGGGAGACTTGGGGGAACGCTGGGTGGAAGGAAATTTGTAGCTCCTCTCAGATTCCAGAACTTTCTGCCACAGAAATGTGAGGGACATGTGTTTTTTTAGCCAAATTTTGAGGTTTGCAAAGGATTCTGGGTAACAGAACCTGGTCCGAGCCACACAAGTCACCCCTCCTTGGATTCCCCTAGGTATCTAGTTTTCAGAAATGTACAGGTTTGGTAGGTTTCCCTAGGTGCCGGCTGAGCTAGAGGCCAAAATCTACAGGTAGTCACTTTGCTAAAAACAGCTCTGTTTTCTGTGATATGTCCACGTTGTGTTTTGGGGCATATCCTGTCGCGGGCGCTAGGCCTACCCACACAAGTGAGGTATCATTTTTATCGGGAGACGTGGGGGAACGCTGGGTGGAAGGAAATTTGTGGCTCCTCTCAGATTCCAGAACTTTCTGCCACAGAAATGTGAGGAACATGTGTTTTTTTAGCCAAATTTTGAGATTTGCAAAGGATTCTGGGTAACAGAACCTGGTCCGAGCCCCGCAAGTCACCCCTCCTTGGATTCCCCTAGGTCTCTAGTTTTCAGAAATGCACAGGTTTGGTAGGTTTCCCTAGGTGGCGGCTGAGCTAGAGGCCAAAATCTACAGGTAGTCACTTTGCTAAAAACAGCTCTGTTTTCTGTGATATGTCCACGTTGTGTTTTGGGGCATATCCTGTCGCGGGCGCTAGGCCTACCCACACAAGTGAGGTATAATTTTTATCGGGAGACATGGGGGAACGCTGGGTGGAAGGAAATTTGTGGCTCCTCTCAGATTCCAGAACTTTCTGCCACAGAAATGTGAGGAACATGTGTTTTTTTAGCCAAATTTTGAGGTTTGCAAAGGATTCTGGGTAACAGAACCTGGTCCGAGCCCCGCAAGTCACCCCTCCTTGGATTCCCCTAGGTCTCTAGTGTTCAGAAATGCACAGGTTTGGTAGGTTTCCCTAGGTGGCGGCTGAGCTAGAGGCCAAAATCTACAGGTAGTCACTTTGCTAAAAACAGCTCTGTTTTCTGTGATATGTCCACGTTGTGTTTTGGGGCATATCCTGTCGCGGGCGCTAGGCCTACCCACACAAGTGAGGTATCATTTTTATCGGGAGACGTGGGGGAACGCTGGGTGGAAGGAAATTTGTGGCTCCTCTCAGATTCCAGAACTTTCTGCCACAGAAATGTGAGGAACATGTGTTTTTTTAGCCAAATTTTGAGATTTGCAAAGGATTCTGGGTAACAGAACCTGGTCCGAGCCCCGCAAGTCACCCCTCCTTGGATTCCCCTAGGTCTCTAGTTTTCAGAAATGCACAGGTTTGGTAGGTTTCCCTAGGTGGCGGCTGAGCTAGAGGCCAAAATCTACAGGTAGTCACTTTGCTAAAAACAGCTCTGTTTTCTGTGATATGTCCACGTTGTGTTTTGGGGCATATCCTGTCGCGGGCGCTAGGCCTACCCACACAAGTGAGGTATCATTTTTATCGGGAGACATGGGGTAACGCTGGGTGGAAGGAAATTTGTGGCTCCTCTCAGATTCCAGAACTTTCTGCCACAGAAATGTGAGGAACATGTGTTTTTTTAGCCAAATTTTGAGGTTTGCAAAGGATTCTGGGTAACAGAACCTGGTCCGAGCCCCGCAAGTCACCCCTCTTTGGATTCCCCTAGGTCTCTAGTTTTCAGAAATGCACAGGTTTGGTAGGTTTCCCTAGGTGCCGGCTGAGCTAGAGGCCAAAATCTACAGGTAGTCACTTTGCTAAAAACAGCTCTGTTTTCTGTGATATGTCCACGTTGTGTTTTGGGGCATATCCTGTCGCGGGCGCTAGGCCTACCCACACAAGTGAGGTATCATTTTTATCGGGAGACGTGGGGGAACGCTGGGTGGAAGGAAATTTGTGGCTCCTCTCAGATTCCAGAACTTTCTGCCACAGAAATGTGAGGAACATGTGTTTTTTTAGCGAAATTTTGAGGTTTGCAAAGGATTCTGGGTAACAGAACCTGGTCCGAGCCCCGCAAGTCACCCCTCCTTGGATTCCCCTAGGTCTCTAGTTTTCAGAAATGCACAGGTTTGGTAGGTTTCCCTAGGTGGCGGCTGAGCTAGAGGCCAAAATCTACAGGTAGTCACTTTGCTAAAAACAGCTCTGTTTTCTGTGATATGTCCACGTTGTGTTTTGGGGCATATCCTGTCGCGGGCGCTAGGCCTACCCACACAAGTGAGGTATCATTTTTATCGGGAGACGTGGGGGAACGCTGGGTGGAAGGAAATTTGTGGCTCCTCTCAGATTCCAGAACTTTCTGCCACAGAAATGTGAGGAACATGTGTTTTTTTAGCCAAATTTTGAGATTTGCAAAGGATTCTGGGTAACAGAACCTGGTCCGAGCCCCGCAAGTCACCCCTCCTTGGATTCCCCTAGGTCTCTAGTTTTCAGAAATGCACAGGTTTGGTAGGTTTCCCTAGGTGGCGGCTGAGCTAGAGGCCAAAATCTACAGGTAGTCACTTTGCTAAAAACAGCTCTGTTTTCTGTGATATGTCCACGTTGTGTTTTGGGGCATATCCTGTCGCGGGCGCTAGGCCTACCCACACAAGTGAGGTATCATTTTTATCGGGAGACATGGGGTAACGCTGGGTGGAAGGAAATTTGTGGCTCCTCTCAGATTCCAGAACTTTCTGCCACAGAAATGTGAGGAACATGTGTTTTTTTAGCCAAATTTTGAGGTTTGCAAAGGATTCTGGGTAACAGAACCTGGTCCGAGCCCCGCAAGTCACCCCTCCTTGGATTCCCCTAGGTCTCTAGTTTTCAGAAATGCACAGGTTTGGTAGGTTTCCCTAGGTGCCGGCTGAGCTAGAGGCCAAAATCTACAGGTAGTCACTTTGCTAAAAACAGCTCTGTTTTCTGTGATATGTCCACGTTGTGTTTTGGGGCATATCCTGTCGCGGGCGCTAGGCCTACCCACACAAGTGAGGTATCATTTTTATCGGGAGACATGGGGGAACGCTGGGTGGAAGGAAATTTGTGGCTCCTCTCAGATTCCAGAACTTTCTGCCACAGAAATGTGAGGAACATGTGTTTTTTTAGCGAAATTTTGAGGTTTGCAAAGGATTCTGGGTAACAGAACCTGGTCCGAGCCCCGCAAGTCACCTCTCCTTGGATTCCCCTAGGTCTCTAGTTTTCAGAAATGCACAGGTTTGGTAGGTTTCCCTAGGTGGCGGCTGAGCTAGAGGCCAAAATCTACAGGTAGTCACTTTGCTAAAAACAGCTCTGTTTTCTGTGATATGTCCACGTTGTGTTTTGGGGTATATCCTGTCGCGGGCGCTAGGCCTACCCACACAAGTGAGGTATCATTTTTATCGGGAGACGTGGGGGAACGCTGGGTGGAAGGAAATTTGTGGCTCCTCTCAGATTCCAGAACTTTCTGCCACAGAAATGTGAGGAACATGTGTTTTTTTAGCCAAATTTTGAGGTTTGCAAAGGATTCTGGGTAACAGAACCTGGTCCGAGCCACACAAGTCACCCCTCCTTGGATTCCCCTAGGTCTCTAGTTTTCAGAAATGCACAGGTTTGGTAGGTTTCCCTAGGTGGCGGCTGAGCTAGAGGCCAAAATCTACAGGTAGTCACTTTGCTAAAAACAGCTCTGTTTTCTGTGATGTGTCCATGTTGTGTTTTGGGGCATATCCTGTCGCGGGTGCTAGGCCTACCCACACAAGTGAGGTACCATTTTTATCGGGAGACTTGGGGGAACATAGATTAGCAAAACAAGTACTATTGCCCCTTGTCTTTCTCTACATTTTTTCCTTCCAAATATAGGAGTGTGTGTAAAAAAGACATCTATTTGAGAAATTCCCTGTAATTCACGTGCTACTATGGTCACCCCGGAATTCAGAGATGTGCAAATAACCACTGCTCCTCAACACCTTATCTTGTGCCCTTTTTGGAAATGCAAAGGTTTTCTTGATAGCAATTTTTTACTCCTTATATTTCAGCAAATGAATTGCTGTATACCCGGTATAGAATGAAAACGCACTGCAGGGTGCAGCTCATTTATTGGCTCTGGGTTCCTCGGGTTCTTGATGAACCTACAAGCCCTATATATCCCCGCAACCAGAGGAGTCCAGCAGACGTAACGGTATATTGCTTTCGATAATCTGACATTGCAGGGAAAAGTTACAGAGTAAAACGTAGAGAAAAATTGATGGTTTTTTCACCTCAATTTCAATATTTTTCTTTTTCAGCTGTTATTTTCTGTAGGAAACCCTTGTAGGATCTACACAAATGACCCCTTGCTGAATTCAGAATTTTGTCTACTTTTCAGAAATGTTTAGGTTTCTGGGATCCAGCATTGGTTTCATGACCATTCCTGTCACTGACTGGAAGGAGGCTGAAAGCACAAAAAATTGCACAAATGGGGTATGCCCCAGTAAAATGCCAAAATTGTGTTGAAAAATTGGGTTTTCTGATTCAAGTCTGCCTGTTCCTGAAAGCTGGGAAGCTGCTGAGTTTAGCACCGCAAACCCTTTGTTGATGCCATTTTCAGGGGAAAAACCACAAGCCTTCTTCTGCAGCCACTTTTTCCAATTTTTTTGAAAAAAACGAAATTTTCACTGTATTTTGGCCAATTTCTTGGCCTCCTTCAAGGGAACCCACAAAGTCTGGGTACCTCTAGAATCCCTAGGATGTTGGAAAAAAAGGACGCAAATTTGGCTTGGTTAGCTTATGTGGACAAAAAGTTATGAGGGCCTAAGCGCGAACTGCCCCAAATAGGCAAAAAAAGGCCCGGCACAGGAGGGGGAAAAGGCCTGGCAGCGAAGGGGTTAAAGGGAGAGAGCACATTCACTAGGGTCCTGGTTAGCAGGATCCCAGTGAACACAGTCATAACATGCTGACAACAGGCAAAAAGTGGGGGTAACATCACAAAATAAAATGATGAACGGAGTGTTGAAACTTTTCAAACACTCACCCCCAGTCACAGATCTGGGTTTAATCCGTCGTTATTTTGCTTGCCACGTCACCCCAGTTCGGTCCCAGCCATATGCAAATCATTCTTGGCCCTGCTCTCAATGGGAGCAGTGTAGGAGGCTGTCCTGTTTTGTAGTGGGTACCTAAAGTACTTACACCTTATACCAGGTCCAGTTATCCCTTATTAGTGAAATGTATGCAGTGTCTAGCAGCTTAGGCTGTCTAGGAGCAGCTGTAGCTGAGCAGCCAAGGCTGAACTAGGAGACATGCAAAGCTCTTGCAATACCACTATAGCCACACAGTACTTACACACAAGAAATACTCAGTGTTACCAAAAATAAAGGTACTTTATTTTAGTGACACAAAGCCAAAAATATCTTAAAGGCTATACTCCCTTAGGAGGTAAGTATTACACACAATATATACACTAGTAACCAAAATCAGGTAAGTAAACAGTCATAGAATAGTGCAAACAGTGAAAAACACCATAGGTTGCTAAGGGCCTATGGGGAACACAAACCATATACTAAAATAGTGGAATGTGAATGTCGGTTTCCCACCTAGGCAAGTGTAGTGTGTAGAGGGGTTCTAGGAGTGTAAGAAAACACCAAAGGTAAGTAAAGTACCCCACCCCAGAGCCCTGGAAAGCAGGACTAAAGTACAGCAAGTTTCCTCAGAACACACTAGACGTTCTGGTAAAGGATAATGCAAAAACCAAGCAAGACTGCAGACACCAACAAGGGATTCCTGGACCTGAAGACCTGTGGAGATAAGAGACCAAGTCCAAGAGTCGATGAAGAGTCAAGGGAGAACAGGAGCCCCTGCTAACCCAGATAAAGGTGCAAAAGTTAAACCTCCAGTTGGAAGAAAAAGTCAGAAATGCACCAAAGAAGACAGCCGTGGGGTCCTGCTTGGTGCTAGAGATATCCTACGTTGAGTAGAAGAATGCAGGCTGTTTTTCGTCATTGGATTCTGCCAACTAGCCTTTGCTCATGCAAGAAACGTGTTTGGTGGGAAAAGGCGCTGCGCGGGCCCAGGAGGGACTTAGGGATCTCAACTCAGGATGAGAAAAGAGAGGGGGCTATCAGCACTTCAGAGAGACCTCAGAAGACCAGGCAGGACCCACAGGAGTCCCAGAATACGGGGACAAAGGAGTTACAAATGGTGGTCATTGCAGCACTACTCAAAGGGATCCCCCACCGCGGGAGAAAAACTCAGGGAGCTGAGCATCACAGGATGGAGTGCTGGGGACCTGGGCTACGCTGTGCACAAAGGATTTCTGGAAGAAGTGCACAGAAGCCCAAGGAGCTGCAAAACACGCAGTGCACACAGGTACTGTCTGGCATGAAGAGGCAAGCTCTTAACTCCAGCAAATTTCGACAGCTGGACCTCTGGGCAGCCAGGGTCACTTTGGTCTATGACCTGTGTTCCAGGGATCACGCTTTTTAAAATGAGAGGGGACCCAGAGTACCAGTTGTCACTGCAGAAGGGTGCCTGCTGAAGCAGGGAAGTGACTCCGTCACTCCACGGGAGATTGCTTCAATTCTTGTAGTGCAGGCTGAAGACAGGAAGCCTTCTGAGGATGCACAACCTGGGAAGTGTTGCAATTGCTGGCAGCAGCTGAAGTTGCAGAGTCGCAGTAGCCTTCTTGGCTACTTTGTTGCAGTTACAGTGTTCCTGGAGCAGTCTGAGGTCGATCCTGTCGGTAGAAACTGAAGCAGAGGATGCAGAGGAGTCCTGCTGGAGTCTTGCAATCCGAATCTGAGGAAACGCCCAGAGGAAAGACCCTAAGTAGCCCTGAAATATTCTTGTTTTATATCTCTAAATGGGTTGGATTTTTGCACTTAGTTCAATGGCTGACTGCTCCCTGGCATAGTTTCTCTTGAAAGGATAACAACTCCCCTACTGTCCTCGGGTGTGATTGACAGCATTATATTAAAATAAAGAAGCAAGAATAGAGAAGTAACAACTAGTCCAAAATGAAGAAATGTGAAAGTGAAGACTTAACTTAGATAAATTAATCAAAAATAAAGAACATTGAAATGTTTTTTTATAAATCTAACAATAACCCCCTAATTATAATGTTTGAGCTTGCAGCAAGGGTTATACATGGGTTCAGGTTTATAATCTGATCCTTGTGGCATTCTCTGAAATGCCTTAGTTATTAGTCAACTTTAAGAAAAAGATAAACTCTTCATTGTGAATTCTTGAGTTTGTATTCTTATGGTATTTTTCATTATATTATTTTTCATTTTCACACAGATCCATGTTTGACCTGTGCTTCTCTTTGTCCCTCCTGTGGAGAGATTGTCTCTTTTACTATTTGTGTCATTTAGAGGCAGCCTTTTGATGGTGGCAGGAGGTTGATGCCTTTTGATGGTGGCAGGAGGTTGATGCCTTTTGATGGTGGTAGGAGGTTGATGCCTTTTGATGGTGTAGGAGGTTGATGCCTTTTGTTGGTGGTGGGAGGATGATGCCTTTTGATGGTGGTAGGAGATTGATGCCTTCTGATGGTGGTAGAAGGTTGATGTCTTTTGATGGTGGTAGGAAGTTGATGCCTTTTGATGGTGGCAGGAGGTTGATGCCTTTTGTTGGTGGTAGGAAGTTGATGCCTTTTGATGGTGGCAGGAGGTTGATGCCTTTTGATGGTGGTAGGAGATTGATGCCTTTTGATGGTGGTAGGAGGTTGATGCCTTTTGATGGTGGTAGGAGGTTGATGCCTTTTGATGGTGGTAGGAGAGTGATGCCTTTTGATGGTGGTAGGAGGTTGATGCCTTTTGATGGTGGTAGGAGGTTGATGCCTTTTGATGGTGGTAGGAGGTTGATGCCTTTTGATGGTGGTAGGAGATTGATGCCTTTTGATGGTGGTAGGAGGTTGATGCCTTTTGATGGTGGTAGGAGGTTGATGCCTTTTGAGGGTGGTAGGAGGTTGATGCCTTTTGATGGTGGCAGGAGGTTGATGCCTTTCGATGGTGGCAGGAGGTTGATGCCTTTCGATGGTGGTAGGAGGTTGATGCCTTTTGATGGTGGTAGGAGATTGATGCCTTTTGATGGTGGTAGGAGATTGATGCCTTTTTTTGGTGGCGGGAGGTTGATGCCTTTTGATGGTGGTAGGAGATTGATGCCTTTTGATGGTGGTAGAAGGTTGATGCCTTTTGATGGTGGTAGGAGATTGACGCCTTTTGATGGTGGCGGGAGGTTGATGCCTTTTGATGGTGGTAGGAGGTTGATGCCTTTTGATAGTGGTAGGAGATTGATGCCTTTTGAGCGTGGTAGGAGGTTGATGCCTTTTGACGGTGGTAGGAGATTGATGCCTTTTGATGGTGGTAGGAGGTTGATGCCTTTTGAGGGTGGTAGGAGGTTGATGCCTTTTGTTGGTGGTGGGAGTTTGATGCCTTTTGATGGTGGTAGGAGGATGATGCCTTTTGAGGGTGGTAGGAGGTGAATGCCTTTTGATGGTGGCAGGAGGTTGATGCCTTTTGATGGTGGTAGGAGGCTGATGCCTTTTGTTGATGTAGGGAGGTTGATGCCTTTTGATGGCGGCAGGAGGTTGATGCCTTTTGATGGTGGTAGGAGGTTGATGCCTTTTGTTGGTGGTAGGAGGTTGATGCCTTTTGATGGTGGTAGGAGATTGATGCCTTTTGATGGTGGCAGGAGGTTGATGCCTTTTGTTGGTGGTAGGAGATTGATGCCTTTTGATGGTGGCAGGAGGTTGATGCCTTTTGATGGTATGGTGGTAGGAGGTTGATCATTTTTGATGGTGGCAGGAGGTTGATGCCTTTTGTTGGTATTGGGAGGTTGATGCCTTTTGATGGTGGTAGGAGGTTGATGCCTTTTGTTGGTGGTGGGAGGTTGATGCCTTTTGATGGTGGTAGGAGGTTGATGTCTTTGAGGCCAGATGCACATGACATGACTAACCCTGTCTTTCTCTTCATGGCCCAATCATTCTATCCTTCCCACCACTTGACAGGTCTGGCTGACTTTTGCTTATTTTCTGATCCTCCCTCATGTGTCCCCAAGGTATCTTGTTCCTTCTTTTCTCTCGTACAAGAAACCTTGACTTACACAACAGGGGCCACTGGTGCTGTCACATAGAGCCCCCAGAACTTCAACCTAGAACCACCGCAGCTACCACAAAGCACTTCCACAACCCTAGCATGCCAATGAACTCCCAAAAATACTTTCAGCAGCAACCAAAGACTCCACGTCCACTGCTGCCCCCTGCAGCTGATAGACCTGGCTACCCTGGAAGTATGGTGCCTGGCTTCTGAAGCTGTGAGCCCCCACCTGCAACTAAAGACATGCACTATGGCAGTGCTTCTGGGAACTATCAGGGCCATCAAAAGGAAATGGTGAGCACTGCCATAGGATACTATCAGCACTGCCATAGGATACTATCAACACTGCCATAGTATACTGTCAGCACTGCCACAGGGTACTATCAGCACTGCCATAGGATACTATCAACACTGCCATAGTATACTGTCAGCACTGCCATAGGATACTATTAGCACTGCCATAGGATACTATCAGCACTGCCATTTAATACTATTAGCACTGCCATGGAATACTGTCAGCACTGCCATAGGATACTATAAGCACTGCCATAGGATACTATTAGCACTGCTGAAAGATACTATCAGCACTGCCATTGGATACTATTAGCACTGCCATAGGATACTAGCAGTACAAGGATACTATCATCACTGCCAAAGGATACTATCAGCACTGCCATATCATACTATCAGCACTGCCACAGGATACTATCAGCACTGCCATAGGATACTATTAACACTGCCATAGGATACTATCATCACTGCCATAGGATACTATCAGCACTGCCATAGTATACTTTTAGCACTGCTATAGGATACTATCAGCACTGGTATAGGATACTATTAGCACTGCCAAAGGATACTATCAGCACTGCCATAGGATACTCTCAGCACTGCCATAGGATACTATCAACACTGCCATAGTATACTGTCAGCACTGTCACAGGGTACTATCAGCAGTGCCATAGGATACTATCAACTCTGCCATAGTATACTGTCAGCACTGCCATAGGATACTATCAGCACTGCCATAGGATACTATCAACACTGCCATAATATACTGCCAGCACTGCCATAGGACACTATCGGCACTGCTATAGGATACTATCAACACTGCCATAGTATACTGTCAGCACTGCCATAGGATTCTATCAGCACTGCCATAGGATACTATCAGCACTGCCATAGCATACTAACAACACTGCCGAAGGATACTATCAGCACTGCCATAGGATACTATCAACACTGCCATAGTATACTGTCAGCACTGCCACAGGATACTATCAGCACTGCCATAGGATACTATCAGCACTGCCATAGTATACTGTCAGCACTGCCATAGGATACTATCAGCACTGCCGTAGGATACTATCAGCACTGCCAAAGGATACTATCAGCACTGCCGTAGGATACTATCAGCACTGCTATAGGATACTATTAGCACTGCCATAGGATACTATCAGAACTGCCATAAGACACTATTAGCACTGCCACAGGGCACTCTTAGCACTGCCATAGGATACAATAAGCACTGCCACAGGATAGTATTAGCACTGCCGAAGGATACTATCAGCACTGCCAAAGGATACTATCAGCACTGCCAAAGGATACTATCAGCACTACCATAGGATACTATTAGCACTGCCAAAGGATACTATCAGCACTGCCAAAGGATACTATCAGCACTGCCGAAGGATACTATCAGCACTACCATAGGATACTATTAGCACTGCCAAAGGATACTATCAGCACTGCCAAAGGATACTATCAGCACTTCCGAAGGATACTATCAGCACTGCCATAGGATACTATCAGCACTGCCGAAGGATACTATCAGCACTACCATAGGATACTATTAGCACTGCCAAAGGATACTATCAGCACTACCATAGGATACTATCAGCACTGCCAAAGGATACTATCAGCACTTCCAAAGGATACTATCAGCACTGCCATAGGATACTATTAGCACTGCCATAGGATACTAGCAGTGCAAGGATACTATCATCACTGCCAAAGGATAGTGTCAGCACTGCCATATGATACTATTAGCACTGATATAGGATACTATTAGCAAGGCTATAGGATACTATCAGCACTGCAGTGGGATACTGTCAGCACTGCCCTAGGATACTATAAGCACTGCCATAGGATACTATTAGCACTGCCATAGGATACTATCAACACTGCCATTTAATACTATTAGCACTGCCATGGAATACTGCCATAGGATACTATAAGCACTGCCATAGGATACTATTAGCACTGCTGAAAGATACTATCAGCACTGCCATTGGATACTATTAGCACTGCCATAGGATACTAGCAGTACAAGGATACTATCATCACTGCCAAAGGATACTATCAGCACTGCCATATCATACTATCAGCACTGCTACAGGATACTATCAGCACTGCCATAGGATACTATTAACACTGCCATAGGATACTATCATCACTGCCATAGGATACTATCAGCACTGCCATAGTATACTTTTAGCACTGCTATAGGATACTATCAGCACTGGTATAGGATACTATTAGCACTGCCAAAGGATACTATCAGCACTGCCATAGGATACTATTAGCACTGCCATAGGATACTATCAGTACAAGGATACTATCAGCACTGCTAAAGGATATTACTAGCACTGCTATAGGATTCTATTAGCAGTGCTATAGGATACTGTGGCAAAGTGTCCTCTTTCTAGCATGGTTACCCCCACTTTGGCCTGTTTGTGAGTGTGTGTCAGTGTCTTTTTACTGTCAGTTGGATCCTGCTAGCCAGGACCCCAGTGCTCATAGTTTGTGGCCTAATGTGTGTGTTATCAGCAGTGCTTAACTGTGTCACTGAGGCTCTGCTAATCAAAACCTCAGTGCTTATCCTCTCTCTGCTTTTAAATGTCACTATAGGCTAGTGACTTTATTTACCAATTTCAGTTGGCACACTGGATCCCCCTTATAAGTCCCTAGTATATGGTACCTAGGAACCCAGGGCACTGGGGTTCCAGGAGATCCTTATGGGCTGTAGCATTTCTTTTGCCACCCATAGGGAGCTCACACAATTCTTACACAGGACTGCCACTGCAGCCTGCGTGAAATAGTGCACACATTATTTCACAGCCATTTTCACTGCACTTAAGTAACTTATAAGTCACCTATATGACTAACCTTCATTTACTGAAGGCTAGGTGCAAAGTTATTAAGTGTGAGGGCACCCTTGCACTAGCAAAGGTGCCTCCACACAGTCCTTGGCCAATTCCCTGAACTTTGTGAGTGTGGGGATGCCATTCAACGCGTGCACTACAAATAGGTCAATACCTATATGTAGCTTCACAATGGTAACCCTGAATATGGCCATGTAAGGTGTCTAAGATGATGGAATTGTCCCCCCTTTCCAAATTTGGTATTGTGGAGCCAATTCCATGCATCCTGGGGGCTCCACCATGGACCCCCAGTACTGCCAAACCAGCCCTCTGGGGCTTGCACTGCAGCTACAGCTGCTGCCACCTCACAGACATGGTTCTGCTCTCCTGGGGTCTGAGCAGCTCAGTCCCAGGAAGGTAGAAAAGGCATTTCCTTTGAGAATAAGGTTTTACACCCTCTCCCTTTGGAAATAGGCTGGGGAGGGGTAGCCTCCCCCAGCCTCTGGAAATGCTTTGAAGGGCACAGTTGGTGCCCTCCTTGCATAAGCCAGTCTACACCGGTTCAGGGAGCCTCCAGCCCCTGCTCTGGTGCCAAACTGGACAAAGGAAAGGGGAGTGACCACTCCCCTGTCCATCACCACCCCAGAGGTGGTGCCCAGAGCTCTTCCAGTGTGTCCCAGACTTCAGCCATCTTGTTTTCCAAGGTGTGGGGACACTCTGGAGGCCTCTGACTGGCCAGTGCCAGGAGGTGACATCAGATACCCTTCCTGATAGGTCCATACCTGATAAGATAGCCAATCCCCCTCTCATGGCTATTTAGGGTCTCTCCTGTGGGTTTCTCTTCAGATTCTACTTGCCAGTTTCCATCAGGAATCCTCTGCAGCTGCTACTTCATCCTTTGACCTCGGATCGACCGCAGAATGCTCCAAGAACCGCTGTAACAGCAACAAAGTATCCAGAAGGGCCACTTTTCCTCTTCTAGTTCAGCTCCAGCCAGCTACTGTGACAGTTTCCACTGTGTGCACACTCTGAGGACTCCCTGTCTTCATCCTGCACCAGAAGGATCAAAGCAATCTCCCGTGGAGTGACAGAGTCACTCCCCTGCTCACGCAGGCACCTTCTAAGTCGACAAATGGTTCTCTTGTACTCCTCTCCTGGCAATGAGCATGCTCCTCAGAGCAAAGGTTTTGGACCCCTGCGACACAGACTGTCCTAAGATCCTGCTGTCCAAATTTGGAGGAGGTAAGAGCTTGCCATCCCCATTAGCGACAGTACCCTTGTGCAAAGCGTCATCTTCACCTCCTCAGGCCTCTGTGCACTATTTGCAAGAATCCTTCATGCACAGCCTGGCCCATGTCCCCAGCACTCCATCCTGTGAAGCTCAACTCGCTGAGTTGTCCTCCGGCAGCGTGGGACCCTCCTTTGTAGTGCTGCACACAACCACATTTTGCACCTCCTTTGTCCCCGTGTCCTGTGACTCCCGTGGGTGCTGTCTGGTCGACTGAGGGCTCTCTGAAGTGCTGAGAGCCCCCTCTTCCTCCTCAAGCTGAGTTGAGGCCCCAGGTCCCTCCTGGGTCCAGACAGCGCCACTTTGATGCAAAACGCGACTTTGCCGGAACCAAGGCTTGTTGGACGAATCCAGTGCCAAAACTCACCTGCATCCAACTTCTCTTCGTGGGACATCCATTGCATCATGCAGGAACCCACTGACATCTTCCTTAGGTGAATTTCTACAGTCTTTGTCCAACCAGGGACTTTTATTTTGCACCCTCTTCTTGGTTGGCAGGGGCTCCTGTCCTTCCTGGAACTTCTTCGACTTCTGGACTTGATCTCCTTCTTTTGCAGGTCTTCAAGTCCAGGAATTCACTGTTTGTTGTTTGCAGACTTGGTTGGTTCTTGCAAAAATTCCAATCACGAGGTGTAGTGTGTCGTAAGGAAACTTGCAGTACTTTACTCCTGATTTTCTGGGCTCTAGGGTGGGGCAGTGCTTAATTTGTAAATAAAGAGGTGCCGGTGCTCAAAGCCCTTCTCTTAAACACGAGCCTGTTGTAATTAAATCTGCCAGCACTGAATACTGAGGCAATGTAATCCTGAAGCCATCTCAGGCCTCTTCAATCCATTTTCGGCCACCCCTGCCCCTTCAGCTCATCCTGCAACTTTCTACTTTCTCCCTCTATGACGCCTTTTTGTTTTTCCTTCTTCTGTCTTTCCCTTATGTGTCTTTTCCTCGCAGCAAAATGCTTGAGGCATAAGAATAAGCCCCGGCCCTCTCAAATAAGTGCCAGTGCATAGCACCGGAAACAACAAGCACAAATTACGCACTGCGGTAGGGTAATTTACTTACCTTTACTGTATTCATACTCTCCCAGCCATTCTCTACACACTACACTTGTCTGGGGGGGAATTCATGGTTCGCATTCCACTTTCTTGGTATATGGTTTTTGTTGCCCCTAGATCTATTTTCTCCCATTGCATTCTATAGCATTTCCTATTGTTTGCACTGTCCTATTACTAATTATTTGCCTTAATTGTGTGTTTAGTGTATATATTGTGTATAGAACTTAGCTCCAGCAGGAGTATTGCCTCTAAGATATTTTTGGCCTTGTGTCACCCAAATAAACCACCTTTATTTTTGGTAACACTGAATATTGTCTTTACTTGTGTATACGTACTGTGTAACTATAAGTGGTATTGCAGGAGCTTTGCATCTCTCCCAGTTCAGCCTAAGCTGCTCTGCTATAGCTACCTCTATCCGCCTAAGCTGCTAGAACACTACTAGGCCAGCCTCCTACATTGGTGGTGCAGCAATGGGATAAGTACTTGCAATTGCTTTACCACTTTGTTACTGGTGTTTTTTAAAAAAAAAGCTTGGTCGAATACTTAGAGCTATACATAATTGTAGCTAGAAGTAATTTCTAAATTTCTAAAAAGTTCTTTAAACTTTGCAAAAGTATTACAAAGTTTCTGAAATGTTTCTTCTTTTTTCTAAAAAAAATGGTCTGCTAGTCTACTAACTTTTTACTCACTTTCCCAAACACGTCTTCTGTAGAAGCTACCCCTAGAGTTGTGAAAACAACATATGAGAATCTTAACTTTAAATGTTTGAGGGGTCTCTGCATTGAAATGAGTTTAGGGATTGGGAAGAACCCCAACAAGGAATTCCTTTTAAATCTTCTCCTGAAGGATGACCAGGGACTTAGCACTGGTCAGGATCAGCCAGATGGGCGAGTGGAGGACGATTCCAACCAGGCAGGCTCAGAGGAGCATTCTGATAATCCCGGGGAGGGTCCTTCCACTGATCTTTCTATTAACAAACCCCCTAGTGTAACTGGGAGTGGGAAGGGTTCACACACAAGTAGGACTCCCTTCACCCCTACAGGCCAGGTCACTAGAGTGGCCCCTGTTAGATATAGGTCTGCCTCTGCACACTCTCATCTTACCTTTGTTTCAGAGACTTCACATAATTCTAACCCTGAGGACCAGTCCCTAGAAAGGGAACTCAGAAAGCTGAGGTTAGAGGAGGCTAGACTGAGGCTAATGCAGCAGCAGTTGGCCTTAGACAAAGAATCCCTGGCTGTGAAAAGGGAAAGGCAGGGGTTGGGGTTAGTTCCCCATGGTGGCAGCAGCAGTTTCAGGAATTCTAATGTTAGAGAACCTACATTTCATTCAAGAAATCTGCATAAAGTTGTCCCTCCTTACAGGGATAGTGATGACATATACAAGTGGTTTGCTGCACTTGAGAGGGCATGTAAAGTTCAGAAGGTCCCTCATGTTCAGTGGGCTGCTATCCTGTGGCTGTCTTTCACTGGCAAGGGGAGAGACGGGCTTATTACTGTCAGGGAGGATGATGCAGATAACTCCTGTAGGAAAGTACCATCTTTCTTGGCATGTTACCCCCAATTTTACATGTATGTCAGTATGTTTTTGCCTGTGTCACTGGGATCCTGCTAGCCAGGACCCCAGTGCTCATAGTTTGTGGCCTAAATTGGTATACCTGTGTAGTGCCTAACTGTTTCACTGAGGCTCTGCTAATCAGTACCTCAGTTCTCATGCTCTCTCTGCCTTTAACTTTGTCACTATAGGCTAGTGACTACATTCACCAATTCCAATTGGCATACTGGTACACCCATATAATTCCCTAGTATATGGTACTGAGGTACCCAGGGTATTGGGGTTCCAGGAGATCCCTATGGGCTGCAGCATTTCTTTTGCCACCCATAGGGAGCTCTGACAATTCTTACACAGGCCTGCCAGTGCAGCCTGAGTGAAATAACGTCCACGTTATTTCACAGCCATTTACCACTGCACTTAAGTAACTTATAACTCACCTATATGTCTAACCTTCACCTGGTGAAGGTTGGGTGCAAAGTTACTTAGTGTGTGGGCACCCTGGCACTAGCCAAGGTGCCCCTACATCGTTCAGGGCAAGTTCCCCGGACTTTGTGAGTGTGGGGGCACCATTACACGTGTACCATCCTTACTGTGAGGTTTTGGGACAAGCACCACTGGGCTAGCCCATGGGCTTTCTGAAGGCTCAATTACTCTTAAGTCTAACATTTTCTGTACCTCTTGTTTTATGCAGTCTCTGGCACGGTCACGCTGCCTATAAATCTTACTTTTGACAGGTAAACTGTCTCCAGTATTGATTGTATGCTCACACCAAGTAGTGGTACCTGGTATCAGTGAGAAGAGTTCAGAAAATTGACTTAGGAGATTTACACAGTTGTCTTTCTGCTCAGCAGTAAGACAATCTGCAAGTACTACTCCCTCCACTAAGCCATCAGTTTCAGTGGTGGAGAAGAGATCAGGGAGAGGGTCACTCTCTTCTTCCTGTCCCTCATCAGTTGCCATGAGCAGGGTGAGATCAGCCCTGTCACAGTCGGGTTTTATGCGGTTGACTTGGAGCACCCTAAGGGGACTCACAAACAAGGTCTCACAAACAGCTGGCTACCAATGCTGCCTGCAAGAGCACTCCAGCCACTAGTAGAGTCAAGAAAGCTCACTGCTGACAGCCCAGGTCCGTGGCTCTCAGCGAGATCCACAGCTACCAGAAGTCCATTATTAGGTTGCTGTCATGATCTTTAAAAGTGGTGATGCGTAACACAGTACTTGTCCTAAACGGTAGTGAGCAAAAAGAATGAGCTATACCTTTTCTTGGAGGGTTTGTAGGGGTTCTTACTCTGAAAAGTGTTTGAAAAATGGGGGCATTTTAAAGAAAATCTTTCACATAAATTTGCTAAAAAAGTCATGGGCTATGAAAGGGCACTTGTTATATATACAGCATAATTCCATGTCAGTGAAAGTTGACGATATCCAGGATTGTACTGCCTTTTTCTCAAAATATCCTATTGGTGCTCTTATATGAAAAAAATAACCTCCATTGTGCCAGGGTCAGAATTTTGTCACTGTGAACCTAAGATGCCATTGGTGACCCCATATGGCAATAAGTAGATGTATAATGGCTGTCACAGAGTTTTGCTAGTAGTGCTAGCCATAAACCACGGTTGGACCTTATGCCAAACTTTACTCCTAGTATGTCTGGGACAGCTTTTTGTCATGGTTGTTTCCCTCCTTTATGCAACGGCTGTCCTTCTTTATGAAAATAGTCACCTCCAAGGAGCCTGTACCAGTATTTTATCATGGTTGCCAATTCTGGAAAGAATTGCCTCCATAATGCCAGTGACGCCATTTTTCGCTGAATGTCAGATACCAAAACTTCCCTCCAGTATGCCAGCCTTTTGTCGTGAAGGTCCCGTATGTGAAGTGTTCTTACTATGTCAGTGAGAGTATTTTGGCTCAGTTCTCAGTTATATTAGGAATTCGCTACAGTACGCCCATGTGGCCGCACCAGTATTTTTGCCACGGGTGCCCCTATAAGCCAAGAATTACCTTCACCATGCAACAGCAAAGGTCAACTAGCGAGCATAACACCACTCACTTGTTCTCACTCACACTCATTCTCACTCATTGTTACTCTGATTCACTCACACTTATTCACACGGACTTGCACTCACTATGACTCTCACTCCCTCTCCCTCATGATCATTTACTCTGACTCACCAATCTCACTCACCACCTGTCCCTGTCACTTTCACTCCCACACACATGCTCACATACAAACATAGACGCTTACACATAAACACTCCCTCTATCCCACAAACACCCTCCCAGCAGAATCCTGCACGCAACATATCTTTAAAAACATTTCTACTTAGATTAACAGCCATTGAAGGTTCCATTCAAGCTCCTGATGCTCCATGTGTCCTTAGACTGGCATAATAGCAAGTGACACTCAATGCATCATTGTTAGCATAATAACAATAGACCAAAGAGAATAATGGAGCAGTCCCTTTGTTCTTGGCACGGATTTTGTCAACTTTGATGCTAGGGGTTATAAAGGCAGTACCAGAGGTCACCAGGGGCAAGACAGGGGTTGTATTTCCAACCCCAGGGGAACCCCTAAATGATGTCCATTGGTCACAAACACTTTTGTAGGTGATGCAATATTAACTCTCAGTAAATCCCTTTATAAATGTATTTCATGCTTTTTGAAACAGAAACCAACATTTGAAATTACAAACTTAGATACACTGGGCCTAGAAACACAAATACATTGCATTTCTATTCAGCCATCATAGTGCAGAGAAAACATTACTTTAGAAAATGAACTAATGTAGTTCAAGTTCAAGAGGAATACCCACATCTCTAGCTGGTCCGGATTGCAGTCAGCCTATATTGAGGGGGGACATTTTCCCTTGTCGCTTGGTTTCAGTGATTTTGCCCACTCCACTAATACCTAGCTCTTCTGAAAGTAATTACTTTTTTTGTGTGCCTAAGCATTCTTATTGAAACTACACTGCCTACAATAGTATTCACTTGAACATTGTATTCAACACTAAAGGCCATATTTACGTATTTTCAGGATCAGAAG
The DNA here is from genome assembly GCF_031143425.1 of Pleurodeles waltl. Classification (NCBI taxonomy): domain Eukaryota; kingdom Metazoa; phylum Chordata; class Amphibia; order Caudata; family Salamandridae; genus Pleurodeles; species Pleurodeles waltl. The sequence goes on from NC_090448.1 coordinate 1,194,306,722, forward strand.
AATAACAAAAAGCTGTGTTCTTCCTGTTACATCAATACTTAATTTTCCCCCTTCTATTTATAATTTGTGGAACAACTACATTACTAATAGTAATCCCTGATCTGATGCTTTCCCACCAACTGACTGGTGTGCACCAGCATCATTTCCCTGCAAGTGTCCGTCATGCAATGCATATCAGGCATGGGCATAGAAAATGTTAAATGGCACCCACGTGTAGGATAAATATCCTACATGTACGAGGAATTTGGTCAGGGAAAACAATCCAGTTTGAGAGCATATTTTCTTGGATCAAAAATACTTTGCCAAGCTGGCAATTTACACATGTGGCCCGTTCATCAAACGTCGCTCTTGTAAAGTGACTTACTATAATGTAGGCACCTTTTATAGCAGAGCAGTCCCCAACAGGCAGGCAAGATTCACCGTCAGAGAAGTCTAAATATGGCTGACAGTCATCTGCCATGGTGGTAGAGGTACTACCCCCCAACAACCTGGCAGAATGGTAGGAGGCCACGCGAGGCTTAAATAATACTGTAAATGTTAAAATCCAAATGTGTGTGGAGTTTCACAATGATCTTTTGATGTATTATGCTATGGGCATGTGTATAAAGCCTACAGGGATTTTTATAGCACGGCAGTGCCTTCTCTAGGCTACTTTTTTAACTGACATGAAAATTCCATCAAATATTGGTGTCACTTCAAATTTGATGTAGGTAGTGTATGGTTAGTAGAGAGTTTGTTCAAATCTCACTTTAGAAATTACTTGTGGGAGAGTTTCTTTTGTGTTTTATATGTACAGATTGCTACACTGGATGTCTTGTCCATTTTTAAATTGGGTTGTCAAATGTCAATTTTCTTGAAGATCTAAGGTGTTTTCCATATATGCAACATAATCCAAGTAGATATTTGTGAGGCAGTATTGAATACTTGGTGGTGCGCAACATTTATTCTTGCTTATCGGAGTGGTTATAGAGTGTAAGTTGGTGCTTTGAAGAGGGTGCTGTTGGTTGGGTATCACTTTGCCAACTATTGCCCTAATTGCAAAGAAAGTGAATTTATGTGAGGGGATAAAGCATGGCTGAAAATAATATTTTCAAACTTATCCCTGCCCATAAATCAGATAATTACAAATTAATCCTTTTGCAAAGGAGAATAAATGGTTTAGCCCAGTTTTTCTGGGAGAAGCTCTGTTTGAAATTCCCCATTGTTTGGAGATTAACACCTAATTTACCATCTGCTTTTGGTCGGTGCTAAATGAGTGTAAGGAGGTTCCTTTGGGAAGAGCATGGAGGCAGATGAGAAGAGTGGCAGAGGGATAGGGAGGATATGTTCTGACAGGGGGAGCCTTACAAGTTCCCCAATGCACCACAAAGAGATCAGGCAGGTGCCAGGGATGGGGCCAGGCTGACGTGCAGCCCAACACCTGGGCTGGTAGTATCAGGTTCAATCTTGCTGAACCCTAAACATCCTTGTCTAGAAACAACAGACACAGCCAGTGATACTACTGCAGTGAATCTAAATCAGGACCTAGATGTCTCGGGACGCTGGTGTGCCTACCACAGTGTGAAGATCTGTCTAGGTTGTGCTGTCAGAAAAAGAGCCTTTTTAGTTCTGTCTAGAACAATGGTGTTTGTTGATATAGTTGAGGGCCACTGCATATTATCAAACCAATATCCAAGATTATTGTCCGTGTATTTGGTGACTGTAGTGAGAACGACCTAAACACAGGTGAGTGAGTGGATGTGTAGTGTGTCTTGGGTCTGATTGGTATGTGCCTGAGATTATTTATACTGTCTTCCAGAGCTGCAGTATATTCCTGACTATTATTAAGCGTTGTCTCTTGAATTGTAGTCATTAGTCTTATAGGAGAAAGCCTGATAGTGTCTGTTAAAGGCATAACGCCTAATTACAGGAACTCTATAATTTGTCAAAAAAGGAGCAAGATTGCTAGTAGCTGAATAATAACAGATGACATCCATCATTGGCAAGTTGACTTTGCAAGGTGGTGTGTGTGTCACAGCATAGAAATAACAGGATGTGGTCCACTGCAGCTTTGGGGTCCACTGGAGATGAGTGGTGTTCACGGTAATAAAGTAACTGGTGGTTCTTCAGTGCACTACTGGGGTGCATTGACCATGCTTTACTAAGAGACCACTTTGGAGTGATAGGCAGTTGTCAGGATAATGTAAACAGATGTATGTTGGAAGTATTTTAATTACAGCATTCAAATAGGTTGCCTGCAAATTGTGAAGTGTTGCTAGCAATATTTCAATATAGAACTTTTATAAAATACCTCAGACACCATTTAACACCAACAAATGTAAATATATCTTGCTTAAGAATTGTGCAATCCCACAAATATAGCAAAAATAATGAAAATGCCAAAAACAATCGACAAAATCTTTTTGTGATGTTAACCTCAACAAAACCATAGACAGGAAGCTAAAAATATCCATACAATTATCTGGTGCAAAATAATTGAAATATGAAGGAAAAATATCAAAATCTGGACATAAGAGATTTAATAAAATAGCTGCACTTTGAATATATTTGGAGCCTACTAATAATTTGATGCATGTCATTACATACAGTCTTCCAACATGTACTTAAAACAAAAAACACTATCAGGGTCATTATGACTCCGGCGTTCGGAGCTAATGTGGCGGTAGTTGTAGAAAAGTACCATCTTGCCTGGCATGTTACCCCCATTTTTCACTGTATATATGTTGTTTTAGTTGTATGTGTCACTGGGACCCTGCCAGCCAGGGCCCCAGTGCTCATAAGTGTGCCTGAATGTGTTACCTGTGTAGTGACTAACTGTCTCACTGAGGCTCTGCTAATCAGAACCTCAGTGGTTATGCTCTCTCATTTCTTTCAAATTGTCACTAACAGGCTAGTGACCAATTTTACCAATTTACATTGGCTTACTGGAACACCCTTATAATTCCCGAGTATATGGTACTGAGGTACCCAGGGTATTGGGGTTCCAGGAGATCCCTATGGGCTGCAGCATTTCTTTTGCCACCCATAGGGAGCTCTGACAATTCTTACACAGGCCTGCCACTGCAGCCTGAGTGAAATAACGTCCACGTTATTTCACAGCCATTTTACACTGCACTTAAGTAACTTATAAGTCACCTATATGTCTAACCTTTACCTGGTAAAGGTTAGGTGCAAAGTTACTTAGTGTGAGGGCACCCTGGCACTAGCCAAGGTGCCCCCACATTGTTCAGGGCCAATTCCCCGGACTTTGTGAGTGCGGGGACACCATTACACGCGTGCACTACATATAGGTCACTACCTATATGTAGCTTCACAATGGTAACTCCGAATATGGCCATGTAACATGTCTATGATCATGGAATTGCCCCCTCTATGCCATCCTAGCATAGTTGGCACAATCTCATGATCCCAGTGGTCTGTAGCACAGACCCTGGTACTGCCAAACTGCCTTTCCTGGGGTTTCACTGCAGCTGCTGCTGCTGCCAACCCCTCAGACAGGTTTCTGCCCTCCTGGGGTCCAGGCAGGCTTGGCCCAGGATGGCAGAACAAAGGACTTCCTCTGAGAGAGGGTGTTACACCCTCTCCCTTTGGAAAATGGTGTGAAGGCAGGGGAGGAGTAGCCTCCCCCAGCCTCTGGAAATGCTTTCATGGGCACACATGGTGCCCATTTCTGCATAAGCCAGTCTACACCGGTTCAGGGACCCCTTAGCCCTGCTCTGGCGCGAAACTGGACAAAGGAAAGGGGAGTGACCACTCCCCTGACCTGCACCTCCCCTGGGAGGTGTCCAGAGCTCCTCCAGTGTGCTCCAGACCTCTGCCATCTTGGAAACAGAGGTGCTGCTGGCACACTGGACTGCTCTGAGTGGCCAGTGCCATCAGGTGACGTCAGAGACTCCTTCTGATAGGCTCCTTCAGGTGTTGCTAGCCTATCCTCTCTCCTAGGTAGCCAAACCCTCTTTTCTGGCTATTTAGGGTCTCTGTCTCTTGGGATTCCTTAGATAACGAATGCAAGAGCTCATCCGAGTTCCTCTGCATCTCTCTCTTCACCTTCTGCCAAGGAATCGACTGCTGACCGCGCTGGAAGCCTGCAAAACTGCAACAAAGTAGCAAAGACGACTACTGCAACTCTGTAACGCTGATCCTGCCGCCTTCTCAACTGTTTTCCTGGTGGTGCATGCTGTGGGGGTAGTCTGCCTCCTCTCTGCACTAGAAGCTCCGAAGAAATCTCCCGTGGGTCGACGGAATCGTCCCCCTGCAACCGCAGGCACCAAAGAACTGCATCACCGGTACCCTGGGTCTCCTCTCAGCACGACGAGCGAGGTCCCTTGAATCCAGTAACTCTGTTCAAGTGATTCCCACAGTCCAGTGACTCTTCAGTCCAAGTTTGGTGGAGGTAAGTCCTTGCCTCCCGACGCCAGACTGCATTGCTGGGAACCGCGACTTTTGCAGCTACTCCGGCCTCCGTGCACTTCCGGCGGAAATCCTTTGTGCACAGTCCAGCCTGGGTCCACGGCACTCTAACCTGCATTGCACGACCTCCTAAGTTGTTCTCCGGCGACGTGGGACTCCTTTGTGCGACTTCAGGTGAGCACCGTTTCACGCATCCTCGTAGTGCCTGTTTCTGGCACTTCTGCGGGTGCTGCCTTCTGCTGAGATGGCTCCTTGTCTTGCTCGACGCCCCCTCTGTCCCCTGACACAATTGGCGACATCCTGGTAGCTCCTGGGCCACAGCAGCATCCAAAAACCCTTACTGCATGATTTGCAGCTAGCAAGGCTTGTTGGCGGTCTTTCGGCGGGAAAACACTTCTGCACGACTCTCCACAGCGTGAGAGATCCGTCCTCCAAAGGGGAAGTCTCTAGCCCTTGTCGTTCTTGCAGAAACCTAAGCTTCTACTGTCCGGTAGCAGCTTCTTTGCACCCACAGCTGGCATTTCCTGGGCATCTGCCCATCTCCGACTTGCTTGTGACTTTTGGACTTGGTCCCCTTGTTCCACAGGTACCCTCGACTGGAAATCCATTGTTGTTGCATTGCTGGTTTGTGTCTTTCCTGCAGAATTCCCCTATCACGACTTCTATGTCCTTTGGGGAACTTTAGTGCACTTTGCACTCACTTTTCAGGGTCTTGGGGTGGGCTATTTTTCTAACCCATACTATTTTCTAATAGTCCCAGCGACCCTCTACAAGGTCACATAGGTTTGGGGTCCATTCGTGGTTCGCATTCCACTTTTGGAGTATATGGTTTGTGTTGCCCCTATCCCTATGTGTCCCCAATGCATCCTATTGTAACTATACATTGTTTGCACTGTTTTCTAATACTATTATTGCATATTTTGGTATTGTGTACATATATCTTGTGTATATTTGCTATCCTCATACTGAGGGTACTCACTGAGATACTTTTGGCATATTGTCATAAAAATAAAGTACCTTTATTTTTAGTATATCTGTGTATTGTGTTTTCTTATGATATTGTGCATATGACACTTGTGGTACTGTAGGAGCTTCACTCGTCTCCTAGTTCAGCCTAAGCTGCTCTGCTAAGCTACCATTATCTATCAGCCTATGCTGCTAGACACCCTATACACTAATAAGGGATAACTGGGCCTGGTGCAAGGTGCAAGTACCCCTTGGTACTCACTACAAGCCAGTCCAGCCTCCTACATTGGTTGTGCAGCGGTGGGATAAGTGCTTTGAGACTACTTACCACTTTTGTCATTGTATTTTTCATAAGAGAAAAATATACAAAACAAGTTCAGTGTGTGTACACATAACTAAAAAGTTTTGCATTTTCTCTTTTCACTCTTTTCTAAGTGCTGAAAAGTACTTCTAAACTTTCTAAAAAGTTCTAAAAAGTTGTAAAAGTTTTTTTTCTGTCTTTCTAAAAGTTCTGAAAAACTTTTTCTCACTTTTTCTGTCACTTAAACTCTTTCTAAAATGTCTGGCACAGGCCAAAATGTTGATCTGTCCAAACTTGCATATGACCACCTTAGCTGGAAAGGCGCAAGGAGTCTCTGTGTAGAAAGAGGTTTGAGTGTAGGGAAGAATCCTTCCTTGGAATTATTGCTTAACATGCTTAGAGAACAAGATAAGGCCAAAAGGGCCCCATCTGTTGAAAAAGTAGCTAATGGTTCCCAATCTGATCCAGGGACACCCCTAGGAAAAGATTCAGGAAAGAAACTTGAGAGCCTGCCCATTACTAGACAGTCTAGCATAGTTGGTACTGATGTAGAGTCACACCATACAGATAGTGTTGTCTCACATCATAGCAAGAGCATTCATTCTCACCACAGTAGAAGTGATGTTTCTGTTAACCAAGCTGTTAGGGTGCCTTCTGTAAGGGACAGGTCTCCTTCTGTCCATTCTCATCATACTTCTGTTTCAAGACATGTCCCTCCCACCCACCCTGATGACAGATTGTTGGAAAGGGAGCTCAATAGATTGAGAGTGGAACAAACCAGACTGAAGCTCAAGAAGCAACAGCTGGATTTGGATAGACAGACCTTAGAAGTAGAGAAGGAGAGACAGAAGTTGGGTTTAGAAACCCATGGTGGCAGCAGCAGTATTCCCCATAGTCATCCTGCAAAAGAGCATGATTCCAGGAATCTGCACAAGATAGTTCCCCCTTATAAGGAGGGGGGTGACATTAACAAGGGGTTTGCTGCACTTGAGAGGGCCTGTGCTGTACAGGATACCCCTCAAAGGCAGTGGGCTGCTATCCTATGGCTATCATTTAGTGGAAAAGGTAGGGATAGGCTCCTTACTGTGAAAGAAAGTGAAGCCAATGATTACAAAGTTCTTAAGAATGCACTCCTGAATGGTTATGGCTTAACCACTGAATAATACAGGATAAAGTTCAGAGAGACCAAAAAGGAGTCTTCACAAGACTGGGTTGATTTCATTGACCATTCAGTGAAGGCCTTGGAGGGGTGGTTACATGGCAGTAAAGTTACTGATTATGACAGCCTGTATAACTTGATCCTGAGAGAGTATATTCTTAATAATTGTGTGTCTGATTTGTTGCACCAGTACTTGGTGGACTCTGATCTGACCTCTCCCCAAGAATTGGGAAAGAAGGCAGACAAATGGGTCAGAACAAGCGTGAACAGAAAAGTTCATACAGGGGGTGACAAAGATGGCAACAAGAAGAAGGATGGTAAGTCTTCTGACAAGGGTGGGGACAAATCTAAAAAATAGTCTTCATCAGGCCCACAAAAACACTCTGGTGGGGGTGGTGGGCCCAAATCCTCTTCTAATCAAAACAAAGAAAAGAAACCATGGTGCTATTTATGTAAAATAAAAGGCCATTGGACAACAGATCCCAGTTGTCCAAAGAAAAGCACCAAGCCTCCTACCACTACAACCCCTACTGCTACACCTAGTGTCCCTACTAATAGCAGTGGTGGTGGGAGCAAACCTACTAATAGCCAATCCAAGGGAGTAGCTGGGCTCACTTTTGGTAACTTAGTTGGGGTTGGTCTTGTTAGGGAGACCACAGAGGCTGTGTTAGTCTCTGAAGGGGCTATTGATTTAGCCACCTTAGTTGCTTGTCCCCTTAACATGGATAAGTACAAGCAGCTACCCCTAATAAATGGTGTTGAGGTTCAGGCCTACAGGGACACTGGTGCCAGTGTGACTATGGTCATAGAGAAACTGGTCCACCCTGAACAACACCTACTTGGTCACCAGTACCAAGTAACCGATGCTCACAACAACACACTTAGCCACCCCATGGCTGTTGTAAATCTCAACTGGGGGGGGGGGGGGGGTTACTGGTCCAAAGAAAGTTGTGGTAGCCACAGATTTACCTGTAGACTGTCTACTAGGAAATGATTTGGAGACATCAGCTTGGTCAGATGTGGAGTTGGAGGCCCATGCAGCAATCCTGGGCATCCCAGGGCATATTTTTGCTTTAACCAGGGCTCAGGCCAAAAAGCAAAAATGACAGGGAAGCTTGGATCCTGGAACAATGGACCAAGTGCTCCCTAAAGCTAGGGCTAGTAGAAGTAAAGCACTTCCTACTATCCCTCCCTCTACAGTGGATTCTTGTTCTGAGGAAGAGGAATTTCCACCCTGTACAGAACCTACACCAGAGGAGCTGGAAGCAGACACTGCTGAGCTTTTGGGTGAAGGGGGGCCTGCCAGGGAGGAGCTGAGTGTTGCACAGCAAACCTGTCCCACACTAGAGGGTCTAAGACAGCAAGCTGTCAAACAGGCTAATGGGGATGTCAGTGACTCTCACAGAGTTTACTGGGAGGACAACCTCTTGTACACTGAAGCAAGGGATCCTAAGCCTGGAACTGCCAAGAGATTAGTGATTCCTCAGGAGTACAGAAAGTTCCTCCTAACTCTAGCCCACGACATTCCCCTAGCTGGACATCTGGGACAAATTGAAAACTTGGGACAGGCTTGTTCCCTTGTTTCATTGGCTTAGAATGTCTGAGGACATAAAGGAATTTTGTAAATCCTGTGAAACCTGTCAAGCCAGTGGCAAGGACGGTGGCACTCCAAAGGCACCCCTTATTCCACTGCCTGTGGTTGGGGTTCCCTTTGAAAGGGTAGGGGTTGACATAGTTGGCCCCCTTGACCCTCCTACTGCTTCAGGCAATAGGTTTATCTTAGTGGTAGTGGACCATGCCACAAGATATCCTGAAGCAATTCCTTTAAGGACCACTACAGCACCTGCAGTGGCAAAGGCCCTCCTGGGAATATTTTCTAGGGTGGGCTTCCCAAAGGAAGTAGTATCAGACAGAGGAAGCAATTTCATGTCTGCTTACTTAAAGGCCATGTGGAAGGAGTGTGGTGTGACTTACAAGTTCACTACACCCTATCATCCACAAACAAATGGACTGGTGGAGAGATTTAACAAAACTCTCAAAGGCATGATTATGGGACTCCCTGAAAAACTCAGCAGGAGATGGGATATCCTCTTACCATGCCTCCTTTTTGCCTACAGGGAGGTACCCCAGAAAGGAGTGGGCTTCAGCCCCTTTGAACTCCTCTTTGGACACCCTGTTAGGGGTCCACTAACACTTGTCAAGGAGGGTTGGGAACAACCTTTAAAAGCTCCAAAACGAGATATTGTGGATTATGTACTTGGCCTCAGATCAAGGATGGCTGAGTATATGAAAAAGGCCAGTAAAAACCTTCAGGCCAGCCAAGAGCTCCAGAAGCAATGGCATGACCAGAAAACTGTTTTGGTTCAGTACCAACCAGGACAGAAAGTGTGGGTCTTGGAGCCTGTGGCCCCAAGAGCACTCCAAGATAAATGGAGTGGACCCCACACAATTGTTGAGAAAAAGGGTGAAGTCACCTATTTAGTTGACTTAGGCACTGCCAGGAGTCCCCTTAGGGTGCTCCATGTCAATCGCCTGAAACCCTACTATGACAGGGCTGATCTCACCCTCCTCATGGCAACTGATGAGGGACAGGAAGAAGACAGTGATCCTCTACCTGATCTCTTCTCTTCCACAGAACAAGATGCTCTAGTGGAAGGAGTAGTTTTGGCTGATTGTCTTACTGCTGAGCAGAAAGACCATTGCATAAATCTCCTAGGTCAGTTTTCTGAACTCTTCTCCACTGTGCCAGATACCACTTCTTGGTGTGAGCACACTATATATACTGGAGACAGCTTGCCTGTCAAAAGTAAGATCTATAGGCAGCTGACCATGTCAGAGACTGCATAAAGCAAGAGGTGCAGAAAATGTTAGAACTGGGAGTGTTTGAGCACTCTGAAAGTCCATGGGCCTCTCCTGTGGTACTTGTACCAAAACCTCATTCCAAGGATGGAAAGAAAGAAATGCGGTTTTGTGTTGACTTCAGAGGTCTCAACCAGGTAACTAAAACTGATGCTCACCCTATACCCAGGGCAGATGAGCTCATAGATACACTGGCATCTGCCAAGTATCTAAGCACTTTTGATTTGACTGCAGGGTATTGGAGATCAAATTATCAGAATATGCTAAACCTAAAACTGCATTTTCAACCATTGGAGGCCATTACCAATTCACAGTAATGCCTTTTGGATTGAAAAATGCACCTGCCACTTTTCAGAGGTTGGTGAACACAGTCCTGCAAGGGCTGGAAGCTTTTAGTGCACCATATCTGGACGATATAGCTGTCTTTAGCTCCAGCTGGGATGATCACCTGGTCCACCTATGGAAAGTTTTGGAGGCCCTGCAAAAGGCAGGCCTCACTATCAAGGCTTCAAAGTGCCAGATAGGGCAGGGGAAGGTGGTTTATCTGGGACACCTTGTTGGTGGGGAACAGATTGCACCACTTCAGGGGAAAATCCAAACTATTATAGATTGGGTTCCCCCTACTACTCAGACTCAGGTGAGAGCCTTCCTAGGCCTCACTGGGTATTACAGGAGGTTCATTAAGAACTATGGCTCCATTGCAGCCCCTCTTAATGACCTCACATCCAAAAAGATGCCTAAAAAGGTATTATGGACAGCAAACTGTCAAAAAGCTTTTGAGGAGCTGAAGCAGGCCATGTGCTCTGCATCTGTCCTGAAAAGCCCTTGTTACTCTAAAAAATTCTATGTCCAAACTGATGCATCTGAATTAGGAGTAGGGGCAGTCCTATCACAACTTAATTCTGAGGGCCAGGATCAACCTGTTGCTTTTATTAGTAGGAGGTTGACCCCTAGAGAAAAGCGTTGGTCTGCCATTGAGAGGGAGGCCTTTGCTGTGGTCTGGGCACTGAAGAAGTTGAGGCCATACCTGTTTGGAAGTCACTTCATTGTTCAGACAGACCACAAACCTCTACTTTGGCTAAAACAAATGAAAGGTGAAAATCCTAAATTGTTGAGGTGGTCCATATCCCTACAGGGAATGGACTATACAGTGGAACATAGACCTGGGAGTAGCCACTCCAATGCAGATGGACTCTCCAGATATTTCCACTTAGACAATGAAGACTCATCAGGTCATGGCTAGTCTTATTGTCCTTCGTTTTGGGGGGGGGGGGGGGGGGTTGTGTAGGAAAGTACCATCTTGCCTGGCATGTTACCCCCATTTTTCACTGTATATATGTTGTTTTAGTTGTATGTGTCACTGGGACCCTGCCAGCCAGGGCCCCAGTGCTCATAAGTGTGCCTGAATGTGTTACCTGTGTAGTGACTAACTGTCTCACTGAGGCTCTGCTAATCAGAACCTCAGTGGTTATGCTCTCTCATTTCTTTCAAATTGTCACTAACAGGCTAGTGACCAATTTTACCAATTTACATTGGCTTACTGGAACACCCTTATAATTCCTGAGTATATGGTACTGAGGTACCCAGGGTATTGGGGTTCCAGGAGATCCCTATGGGCTGCAGCATTTCTTTTGCCACCCATAGGGAGCTCTGACAATTCTTACACAGGCCTGCCACTGCAGCCTGAGTGAAATAACGTCCACGTTATTTCACAGCCATTTTACACTGCACTTAAGTAACTTATAAGTCACCTATATGTCTAACCTTTACCTGGTAAAGGTTAGGTGCAAAGTTACTTAGTGTGAGGGCACCCTGGCACTAGCCAAGGTGCCCCCACATTGTTCAGGGCCAATTCCCTGGACTTTGTGAGTGCGGGGACACCATTACACGCGTGCACTACATATAGGTCACTACCTATATGTAGCTTCACAATGGTAACTCTGAATATGGCCATGTAACATGTCTATGATCATGGAATTGCCCCCTCTATGCCATCCTAGCATAGTTGGCACAATCCCATGATCCCAGTGGTCTGTAGCACAGACCCTGGTACTGCCAAACTGCCTTTCCTGGGGTTTCACTGCAGCTGCTGCTGCTGCCAACCCCTCAGACAGGTTTCTGCCCTCCTGGGGTCCAGCCAGGCTTGGCCCAGGATGGCAGAACAAAGGACTTCCTCTGAGAGAGGGTGTTACACCCTCTCCCTTTGGAAAATGGTGTAAAGGCAGGGGAGGAGTAGCCTCCCCCAGCCTCTGGAAATGCTTTCATGGGCACACATGGTGCCCATTTCTGCATAAGCCAGTCTACACCGGTTCAGGGACCCCTTAGCCCTGCTCTGGCGCGAAACTGGACAAAGGAAAGGGGAGTGACCACTCCACTGACCTGCACCTCCCCTGGGAGGTGTCCAGAGCTCCTCCAGTGTGCTCCAGACCTCTGCCATCTTGGAAACAGAGGTGCTGCTGGCACACTGGACTGCTCTGAGTGGCCAGTGCCATCAGGTGACATCAGAGACTCCTTCTGATAGGCTCCTTCAGGTGTTGCTAGCCTATCCTCTCTCCTGCGTAGCCAAACCCTCTTTTCTGGCTATTTAGGGTCTCTGTCTCTTGGGATTCCTTAGATAACGAATGCAAGAGCTCATCCGAGTTCCTCTGCATCTCTCTCTTCACCTTCTGCCAAGGAATCGACTACTGACCGCGCTGGAAGCCTGCAAAACTGCAACAAAGTAGCAAAGACGACTACTGCAACTCTGTAACGCTGATCCTGCCGCCTTCTCGACTGTTTTCCTGGTGGTGCATGCTGTGGGGGTAGTCTGCCTCCTCTCTGCACTAGAAGCTCCGAAGAAATCTCCCGTGGGTCGACGGAATCATCCCCCTGCAACCGCAGGCACCAAAGAACTGCATCACCGGTACCCTGGGTCTTCTCTCAGCACGACGAGCGAGGTCCCTTGAATCCAGCAACTCTGTCCAAGTGACTCCCACAGTCCAGTGACTCTTCAGTCCAAGTTTGGTGGAGGTAAGTCCTTGCCTCCCCACGCCAGACTGCATTGCTGGGAACCGCGACTTTTGCAGGTACTCCGGCCTCCGTGCACTTCCGGCGGAAATCCTTTGTGCACAGTCCAGCCTGGGTCCACGGCACTCTAACCTGCATTGCACGACTACCTAAGTTGTTCTCCAGCGACGTGGGACTCCTTTGTGCGACTTTGGGTGAGCACCGTTTCATGCATCCTTGTAGCACCTGTTTCTGGCACTTCTGCGGGTGCTGCCTTCTGCTGAGAGGGCTCCTTGTCTTGCTCCACGCCCCCTCTGTCCCCTGACACAATTGGCGACATCCTGGTCCCTCCTGGGCCACAGCAGCATCCAAAAACCCTTACCGCACGATTTGCAGCTAGCAATGCTTGTTGGTGGTCTTTTGGCGGGAAAACACTTCTGCACAACTCTCCACGGCGTGTGGGATCCGTCCTCCAAAGGGGAAGTCTCTAGCCCTTGTCGTTCCTGCAGAAACCTAAGCTTCTACTGTCCAGTAGCAGCTTCTTTGCACCCACAGCTGGCATTTCCTGGGCATCTGCCCATCTCTGACTTGCTTGTGACTTTTGGACTTGGTCCCCTTGTTCCACAGGTACCCTCAACTGGAAATCCATTGTTGTTGCATTGCTGGTTTGTGTCTTTCCTGCAGAATTCCCCTATCACGACTTCTATGTCCTTTGGGGAACTTTAGTGCACTTTGCACTCACTTTTCAGGGTCTTGGGGTGGGCTATTTTTCTAACCCATACTATTTTCTAATAGTCCCAGCGACCCTCTACAAGATCACATAGGTTTGGGGTCCATTCGTGGTTCGCATTCCACTTTTGGAGTATATGGTTTGTGTTGCCCCTATCCCTATGTGTCCCCATTGCATCCTATTGTAACTATACATTGTTTGCACTGTTTTCTAATACTATTACTGCATATTTTGGTATTGTGTACATATATCTTGTGTATATTTGCTATCCTCATACTGAGGGTACTCACTGAGATACTTTTGGCATATTGTCATAAAAATAAAGTACCTTTATTTTTAGTATATCTGTGTATTGTGTTTTCTTATGATATTGTGCATATGACACTTGTGGTACTGTAGGAGCTTCACTTGTCTCCTAGTTCAGCCTAAGCTGCTCTGCTAATCTACCATTATCTATCAGCCTATGCTGCTAGACACCCTATACACTAATAAGGGATAACTGGGCCTGGTTCCATGTGCAAGTACCCCTTGGTACTCACTACAAGCCAGTCCAGCCTCCTACAGTAGTACCGCTAACAGGCTGGCTGTACTTACCGCCACATTATGACATTGGCTGAAGCCAACCCGCCAATGTGCCTCTCCAACAGCCAAGGCGGTAGCAGCTGCAGGGCTGGAGATAAGAATCTCCATCCCCGCGGCCACCATTGTGCCGCTGGCAGTACTATGCCGCTGGCAGTACTATGTCCCTGCCTACCTTTCGTGGCATTCATTATGCCACGAAAACCATGGCAGTAGGCCCTATCAGTGACAGGGAATTCCTTCCCCCCCGAACCTCCCCAGACACCCACCACCCCCCTACATCCACGCCCCCAAAACACACACACACACTCAGACACACACTCATACACACATACATACATGCATGTATACATTCATTCAAGCACACATCTGCACACACAACAAAACATACATGCAGACACGAATTCACATTTCCAATAATACATGCACTCACACACATTCATACACGCACTCACACACATTCATACACGCACGCATGCAAACAACAGTACACATGCACTCGCATTCATACACACACTCGCACATACATGCACACACCCACACACACAAAACACCCCCAAACCCCTGTCGGAAACCCGACACCTGGATCCAGGGGGTCTTCCGGCAGGGGACGGGGCCATGCTGCCGCCAGCAGCTCCCGCCAGCAGAACACTGCCAAGCTGTATTATTTGTCATAATATGGCTGGCGGCGGTCTACTGGCGTGGCGCTGCTGGTGGTAGCTGTGCCACCTTACTGTCATCCGCCAGAAAGGCCACAGCGGGATTTCCACCCTTCTTGTGCAGAAATCCGGCTGTGGTCATATTATGGTGGACGGATGGTAGCCGCGGCAGTATGCGGTTTTTACCGCCAATGTCATAATGAGAGCCTATGTGGCAATTAGGGCTGAAGAGATCAAAACACCATTCATATGCAGCGTGTTAACATGAGAAAGGAAAACATGAAGGTGAGAGTTTCACTAATTGGCTAACATTCTCCCTGACACCAATGTTTTCTTTAAATACATTAGTAAAAAAATTAATGCATGTTACTTATGAGCAAATAATAGATATTAGCTGACAGTGCTTGCTTCTGACATTAAGGGTTTGTAAATGAAATATTTTCAAAGGCATGCTAGCTTTTATTTTTAGTGAATCTGCCTTTACCTTGAAATTTCCTTTTGTGCAGTCCTTGCTCTTCCTGGTTTACAGAACTGAAGCTCAACCGGACCTGAAATCTGCAAACTGCAAGAAAATAAAACAAATCAGCTCTCAGATCTAAATGCAGCCTCAGACTTAAACATTGTGACCCTCATTATGATGCTGGTGTCAAAAACCACCTACTGCTGCGGCGACGGCCGCCAAAAGACCGTCGCCGCGGCTACCAGCTGTCCGCCGTATTATGACCACAGCTGGTTTTCCGCCAGAAGGATGGCGGAAATCCACCTGTGGCCATGCCGGCGGGTGGCGGAAAGGTCACACTGCTGCAGCCAGTAGACCGCCACCAGACGTATTGTTCTGCTGGCAGACGCTGCTGGTGGCAGCAGCGCCACGTCTCCTGCCGGTGGACCCTCTGAACACAGGTAAGTGGGGTCTCTGACAGGGGAGGGATGATGGGGGTGTTGTGTGTGTGGATGTGTGTTTGCGTGTATGCCGGTGTGTGTTGCGTGTTGAATGCGAGTGTGCATGTATGGAGGTGTGAGTGCGTGTATGTTGTGTTATGTGAATGCATGTCTGCGTGTATGTATGAAAGTGTGTGCGGATGTGTGTGAATAGATGCATGTATGCGTGGATGCATGTGGGAATGGGTGTGTGTATGCGTGTGTGCATGCGTGAAGGAGGGCGTGAATGTAGGGAGGGTGGGTGGCTTTCGAGATAGATATAATTATCACAGACCACCGGGGTTGTAATGACCCCCTGTATTTGTTACAAATAAAAATTATCCTAGAAAAGGCCTAATTGGAATGCACAGTCTACAGTGTCGATTTTACACATTTTCTTTGCTACATATGAAACTGAAACCAGAAAGGTTTTTGATGAACTGCATAACCCTTTCTCCAAGATCTGATGTATGGCCCAAGCAGAGGCCTCCTTGCCTCCCACCTGCAGAGCTTTCTGTAGAGGCCTGTGTAAACAGAAAAACACTTACTTCAGTGTTTCCCAAACTTTTTCGGCCTGTGGCTCCCTTGACCTATTGGCTGTGGGCCGTGGCTCCCCATTACGTTACTTTTTTTTAAACATTTGGGGCGATGTAAGCACAGCTTCGGGAGTACTTCCATTTTTTCACTGTAAATAATACTAAACACTCGAATCATATTGGGCTCTTTACTAGAAAGGCCTTAATCAGGCATCACCAAGATCTGAGCACTGCCTACTAATGCTGAGGGATTACGTATACAGGTCTGTACAATCTGTGCTCTCTGTATGCAGCTCACCAAGATTTAGGCTCCCTCCTACTGAGACGTCAGAAAAGGGTAGATTTACTAAGTCACTTCTAGAAAAAAAAGTAACACCTTGAAATTCATGGTGCCGAAGAGGTAAGTGAAAGAGGCGGGGATCATTTGATGAGAAGAGCACCCCCATTCTCACGAGTAGATTGAGCTGCCTCCTCTCCTTCCTCCCCTCGTACAGCAACTTGGCAAATATCTGATAGACATTTGTCCGGTTTTGTTCATTGTGAGGTAATTTCATATATTACACAGTACTGATTGCCATACCATACACGCCAACATTGTAGAACTGAAAGTGCTACATGTTAAGGACAAAATCGGGTGAATGTATTTTTCTCATTGACATATAATTAAGGTAATGCAATTTCAGACAGGAGACAGCTAAAATAAAGTTAATTTTGATTTTAAATTAGGGAGTATTTCGTCTAAATTGGGTTGGCATGTATGCCACAAATATTATGGCCCATATTGATACTTTTTTTTGCGCCGCATTTGCATCATTTGGTTACGCAAAAGTGGTGCAAACTTATAAAATACAATTACATTTTGTAAGTTGGCGCTGCATTCGCAAAAAAAAAATGCCACAAATGTGGCGCAAAAAAGTATAAATATCGGCCTATATTTGTTATCTTTGGGTCAGTGGTTTGCAAATGTCTCAATAGTTTAAAAGTGGAAAATTATCACATGAAAAACACAGAGCAGATTCTACAAAAACATATTTAAATGGCACCTCCTTATTTGTCCACATGATTAAAATCATTAAAATCAAAAGGACCTCGGAGCCCCTAAAGACGATGCATTTGTGCAGCGCGTGCAGCTGGTGCACAGGAATACTAGGTGGACTGTACCCCAATCATGGTTATTTTTAATAACCACTGAGGAGGAAAACGTGACCCATTACCTTGTTTGCATTAGGGCCAATGACACCTTTGCTACGCCTCTGCTTTTATTTTAATTTACACTGAGCTCGTGTTCAGAATTAGCAGCTCAGAAAAGTAAAACTCCCAAAGACTATGCTTCAAAGTCACTAAAGGGCGCTGCAGGATTTACTAAATAGGCCACAGTGCTGAAATCCACCGAACTAGTTTTCATTATTTACTGCCAATCATAAAATAGAAAAACAAGGGAATGGAGATTAAACGATTTTGTTTTAGTGCTCGAAATCGAGCAAGCCTTCCTTATTGGCAATTCCCCTTGCGAGCTGCTGATACCAATATTCCTTCCACACTGTTATTTAACTCAATGATCTCCGTCCGCAGCAGAGATCGACGTATGCATGCATTTGTTCACAAACTGTGTGAGACACCCCTGGCTAGTTTTGACAGGTAGGGGTGAGCCACAGCTCACAGATTGTTAACCACTGACTTACTTGATTAAAATGGAATGCTGGTCAGCCTTGAATTTACTGGAAACATACACACAATTGTATTTCCTCCTCTCCTCCGTCTTCATCCAGTACAGGCAATGAGAAGGCTGTTCTCTCTCTTTACTCTGATTGGCTGTTGCCAACCAATCAGTGTGAAGGTGTGTTTCCCAAAACTGAAAATGTGCTGGTATGACTGAGGGATGAGGAATAAGGAGTAGGGATGATGGATGAGGAGTAAGGATGATGGATGAGAAGTAGGGATGATGTATGATGGATGAGAAGTTGGGATGATGAATGAGGTTTGAGAAGTAGGGATGACGGAAGATGGATTAGAAGTAGGGATGAGAAGTAGGGATAATGGATGATTCTTAAGAGGTAGGGATGAGAAATATGGATGATGTATGATACATAAGAAGTAAGAATGATGGATGAGAAGTAGGGATGATGAATGAGAAGTAGGGATGAGAAGCAGGAATGAGGATTGAGAAGTAGGGATGATGGAAGAGAAGTAGGGATGATGGAACAGAAGTAGGGATGATGGGTGAGAAGTAAGGATGATGGATGAGGAGTAGGGATGATGGATAAGAAGTAAGGAAAATAAGCAGGGATGAGGGACGAGAATTAGGGATGATGGATGAGAAGTAGGGATGATGGACGAAAGGTAGGGATGATGGATGAGAAGTAGGGATGATGTATGATGGATGAGAAGTAGGGATGATGGATGAGAAGTAGGGATGATGGATGAGAAGTAGGGTTGATGTATGATGGATGAGAAGTAGGGATGATGGAAGAGAAGTAGGGATGATGAATGAGGAGTAGGGATGATGAATGATGGATGAGAAGTAGGGATGATGAATGATGGATGAGAAGTAGGGATGATGAATGAGGAGTAGGGATGATGTATGATGGATGAGAAGTAGGGATGATGGATGAGGAGTAGGGATGTAGAATGATGGATGAGAAGTAGGGATGATGGATGAGAAGTAGGGTTGATGTATGATGGATGAGAAGTAGGGATGATGGAAGAGAAGTAGGGATGATGAATGAGGAGTAGGGATGATGAATGATAGATGAGAAGTAGGGATGATGAATGAGGAGTAGGGATGATGTATGATGGATGAGAAGTAGGGATGATGGATGAGAAGTAGGAATGATGTATGATGGATGAGAAGTAGGGATGATGGATGAGAAGTAGGGATGAGGAGTGAGGAATGAGGATGTCCTAAAATGGATGAGAAGTTAGGTATGATGGAAGAGAAGTAGGGATGATAGATGAGAAGTAGGGATGATGTTTGATGGATGAGAAGTAGGGATGATGGATGAGAAGTAGGGATGATGGATGAGAAGTAGGGATGAGGAGTGAGGAATGAGGATGTCTTAAAATGGATGCTGTTTGAGTGACTCACATGCAGGACTGACATGACTGAGTAAGGGTGACTGAGGGTCTCTGAGAGACCACTGCCGCCGCTCTTCCTGTTTTTTCCGCGCAGGCGCAGTGTGAAGATCCTGGGACTGGGGGAGGCGGGATAAGGATTACAGGAGAGTTGTGTGATTGGTTGGTCGGGAGGACAGGCCAGTTTGTGATTGGTTGAACCCTCCCCAGCGCCTGACAGACACGTGCCAGGCTTGCGCCCCTTCCCACCTGCTCCTCGGCGACCAGAGTCCAGTCAGGGGGAACCCCGAGAGATATGGAGACCAGAGTCCAGTCAGAGGGGGACCCCGAGAGAGAGGGGGACCAGAGTCCAGTAAGAGGGGGACCAGGGAGGACTTGAGTCCAGTCAGAGGGGACCCCGAGAGAGAGGGGAGCAGAGTCCAGTCAGGGGGAACCCCGAGAGAGAGGGAGACCAGAGTCCAGTCAGAGAGGGACCCCGAAAAGGGGGGGGGGGCAAAGGGCAGTCAGAGTGGGAACCCCGAGATAGAGGGGGACAGTCCAGTCAGAGAGGGGCCCCTAGAGAGAGGGGGACCAGAGTCCAGTCAGAGGGGGTTGCGGGCAAGATAGAGGTGGGGGGAACAAGGGTCCAGTCAGAGAGGGATCAGAGGGACCAGAGTCCTGTCAGAGGGGAACCCCGAGAGAGAGCGGGATACGAGCAGAGGAAAGAGAAGAAGATGGACTGTGAGGAAGAGAGAGAGGTGCTGGGGGGACCCTCGTGGGGTCAGAGGTCCTGGACCCCCACAGACCATGGGTCACTGCGGTCCCCCCAAACAGGACAGAGCACCCAGAAGACGAGAGGACGTCTGAGGAGGCTTCAGGTGAGGGGATCCTGTGGTGAAAGGAATGTGCAGTGAAAGTAAAGTTTCCTGTGGTAAAGCGCCTCGTGTGGTATATAATGTGGTGAAGTTGTCACTGAGGAGATTACAATCCATGTGGTAAAGCGCCTCGTGTGGTATACGATGTGGTAAAGGTGTCCCTGCGTGAAGGTCCTGCGTCGCCAATTTATTAAATGCCGCCTCCCCCCCCCCTCCCTTGTGTGGTAATGTCTGGTGTCAGGTCCCACGAGAAAAGTGTCCTTAGAGGGTGAAGTGTTGCTTCCCTCAGACAGGCCGGACTCGAAGCACTATGTGCGGCTCGAGGCTCTGTCCGTGACACCCCTTGCTCCTCGGCACACCCGAGTGCTGCGTGGGAGACATTGTAGCGCTGCGGGGGACAGAGTGTAGCGCTGCGGGGGACAGAGTGTAGCGCTGCGGAAGGGGGAGCATTGTAGAGTTCAGTCAGAGATCGACGGTTCAGTCAGAGAATGAGAGAGAACGGATGTTCAGTCAGAGAATGTTTAGTCAGAGGTCGGGAGTTCAGTCAGAGACCGACGGTTCAGTCAGAGAATGTTCAGTCAGAGGTCGGGAGTTCAGTCAGAGACCGACGGTTCAGTCAGAGAATGTTCAGTCAGAGGTCGGGAGTTCAGTCAGAGACCGACGGTTCAGTCAGAGAATGAGAGAGAACGGATGTTCAGTCAGAGAATGTTCAGTCAGAGGTCGGGAGTTCAGTCAGAGATCGACGGTTCAGTCAGAGAATGTTTAGTCAGAGGTCGGGAGTTCAGTCAGAGATCGAAGGTTCAGTTAGAGAATGAGAGAGAACGGGTGTTCAGTCAGAGAATGTTTAGTCAGAGGTCGGGAGTTCAGTCACAGATCGACGGTTCAGTCAGAGAATGTTCAGTCAGAGGTCGGGAGTTCAGTCAGGGGTCGGGAGTTCAGTCAGAATTTTCAGTCAAAGGTCGGGAGTTCAGTCAGAGATCGACGGTGTTCAGTCAGAGAATGTTCAGTCAGAGGTCAGGAGTTCAGTCAGAGATCGACGGTTCTGTCAGAGAATGAGAGAGAAGGGTGTTCAGTCAGAGAATGTTCAGTCAG
This sequence comes from Pleurodeles waltl, assembly GCF_031143425.1. Lineage (NCBI taxonomy): Eukaryota > Metazoa > Chordata > Amphibia > Caudata > Salamandridae > Pleurodeles > Pleurodeles waltl. The sequence continues at coordinate 1,194,327,842 of NC_090448.1, forward strand.
AGGTCGGGAGTTCAGTCAGAGATCGACGGTTCAGTCAGAGAATGTTCAGTCAGAGGTCGGGAGTTCAGTCAGAGATCGACGGTTCAGTCAGAGAATGAGAGAGAACCGGTGTTCAGTCAGAGAATGTTCAGTCAGAGGTCGGGAGTTCAGTCAGAGATCGACGGTTCAGTCAGAGAATGAGAGAGAACGGGTGTTCGGTCAGAGAATGTTCAGTCAGAGGTCGGGAGTTCAGTCAGAGATCGACGGTTCAGTCAGAGAATGTTCAGTCGGAGGTCGGGAGTTCAGTCAGAGATCAACGGTTCAGTCAGAGATCGACGGTTCAGTCAGAGAATGTTCAGTCGGAGGTCGGGAGTTCAGTAAGATGTTGGAAGTTCAGTCAGATATCGACGGTTCAGTCAGAGAATGTTCAGTCGGAGGTCGGGAGTTCAGTCAGAGATCGACGGTTCAGTCAGAGAATGTTCAGTCGGAGGAGAATGAGAGAGAACGGGTGTTCGGTCAGAGAATGTTCAGTCAGAGGTCGGGAGTTCAGTCAGAGATCGACGGTTCAGTCAGAGAATGTTCAGTCGGAGGTCGGGAGTTCAGTCAGAGATCAACGGTTCAGTCAGAGATCGACGGTTCAGTCAGAGAATGTTCAGTCGGAGGTCGGGAGTTCAGTAAGAGGTTGGAAGTTCAGTCAGAGATCGACGGTTCAGTCAGAGAATGTTCAGTCGGAGGTCGGGAGTTCAGTCAGAGATCGACGGTTCAGTCAGAGAATGTTCAGTCGGAGGTCGGGAGTTCAGTCAGAGATCGACGGTTCGGTCAGAGAATGTTGAGTCAGAGGTCGTGGGTTCAGTCAGAGATCGACGGTTCAGTCAGAGAATGTTCAGTCAGAGGTCGGGAGTTCAGTCAGAGAATGTTCAGTCAGAGGTCGGGAGTTCAGTCAGAGATCGACGGTTCTGTCAGAGAATGAGAGAGAACGAGTGTTCAGTCAGAGAATGTTCAATCAGAGGTCGGGAGTTCAGTCAGAGATCGACGGTTCTGTCAGAGAATGAGAGAGAACGAGTGTTCAGTCAGAGAATGTTCAATCAGAGGTCGGGAGTTCAGTCAGAGATCGACGGTTCAGTCAGAGAATGAGAGAGAACGGGTGTTCAGTCAGAGAATGTTCAGTCAGAGGTCGGGAGTTCAGTCAGAGATCGACGGTTCAGTCAGAGAATGAGAGAGAACGGGTGTTCAGTCAGAGGTCGACGGTTCAGTCAGAGAATGTTCAGTCAGAGGTCGGGAGTTCAGTCAGAGATCGACGGTTCAGTCAGAGAATGAGAGAGAACGGGTGTTCAGTCAGAGGTCGGGAGTTCAGTCAGAGATCGACGGTTCAGTCAGAGAATGTTCAGTCAGAGATCGACGGTTCAGTCAGAGATCGACGGTTCAGTCAGAGAATGTTCAGTCAGAGGTCGGGAGTTCAGTCAGAGAATGTTCAGTCAGAGGTCGGGAGTTCAGTCAGAGATCGACGGTTCAGTCAGAGGTCGGGAGTTCAGTCAGAGATCGACGGTTCAGTCAGAGAATGTTCAGTCAGAGGTCGGGAGTTCAGTCAGAGACCGACGGTTCAGTCAGAGATCGACGGTTCAGTCAGAGAATGTTCAGTCAGAGTCGGGAGTTCAGTCAGAGATCGACGGTTCAGTCAGAGAATGTTCAGTCAGAGGTCGGGAGTTCAGTCAGAGATCGACGGTCCAGTCAGAGAATGTTCAGTCAGGGGTCGGGAGTTCAGTCAGAATGTTCAGTCAGAGGTCGGGAGTTCAGTCAGAGACCGACGGTTCAGTCAGAGAATGTTCAGTCAGAGGTCGGGAGTTCAGTCAGGGGTCGGGAGTTCAGTCAGAATGTTCAGTCAGAGGTCGGGAGTTCAGTCAGAGACCGACGGTTCAGTCAGAGCTGGGGCCCGGCACACGGAGGGACGCCCCCTCCCTCCCGCCCAAGGGACCTTCCCGCCTTTTTCCTGCCCTGGAGCCCCCGGGGAGTCCAGCGCCGTGAAGCGTGTGTTACATCACCGTGTGGTAAAAGGTCACAATACCGCGCCTGCCCCGTGACGCCTGCACTGTTTATGGGTCACGCACAGGACACGCCTCGCAGCGGTAAACAACGCCAGGTGTCCGTCGGTGCATCTTCAGGGGTAAGGGTCATGTTGGCGCTACTTGTACTGGGGTGAGGGCCCCGTGTCCTGCAGAGGGACCCCGAAGCAGCCCTGGCACATCGTGTCAGACCAGACCTCTCGGGGTACCTAGTGACCCTGACACTACAGTGGGGCTCGCACCCCAAGCCCGAAGACAATGTGGGAAAATGGCAAGAACGGTGCATTCCACAAGCTGTGTCATTCGATATTCAGTGGCGTTATTCTCTCAAAGCTCAGTTAATGATGACCTACAGTGCACAGGGTAGGACAGTCCTTACTGGGGCTCTTCAGTGCTTCCCACGTCACCCTCTCTCCATAGCGCCTCTCGCACATGTACTTCATTTGTTTTATAGCGCCTTTCACCAGCGTAGAGTGTCAAGCACTTTACATCAGATGGACAATATGCTCCTCCTGCTTCAGGAGACTAAGCAGGCAGTGCAGACACTATGGGGCAGGATGAGCCTCAAGGACCCTTTCTTCCCTTCCCCTTCTGGATAGTTGTTTTTATTGTCGGTATTTTTAGATAGTTTAGTTTAGGTGGGTTACCGTAGTGTAGGGTAGGGTTAGTGCTATGTAGTTATTCTTAGGGGTGGGCACATTTTTAGGGGTTGGATTTATTAGGAGGCTTTAGTTGGTGGGGCGTTGATGTATAAGTTATGTGTTTATAAAAAAGTAAAAACATCTAAAAAAATAAATATATTTAGTTTAGACCTATTGTGTAGTTAGTTTTTGTATAGATGTAGTTGGTGTTGTCCTTGTCTTCTAATGTGTTTTAAGGCGGTGGGGGTTGATCTTTATCATGTGGTGTTAAAGGCTTAAATTAAGGTAGGTTAAGTTAAGATAGTCGTAGGTAGTAGTGCATATAAGGTAGTGTAGGTTAGGAAAGGATAGTTAGGTTTTGTATGTTAGGTAATGTTAGTTCCATATATTTAAGTTTAATTAATTTTTGTTGCTTGCTACATATAAGTCTCCATCATGATTTACTGTGTAGGAGTTACCATGTCTGCTCAGGTAATGTTAGGTACATGCCTTTGGCTTTGCTAACAGTGTTTGTCAACATGTGTGACTAGGAGATTTCCCTAGGGACAGGTACCTGTCAGGTTGGCCATGGAAGCACATCACCTGTCTACAAATGTTGTGCAGTGCACGTGACAAACTGGATATGATTGGATGTACAGCCCAACACAGGTATCCACATACAGGTGCTCTGTGTAGGTAAGTCATGGGACATGCACTGGAGGGATTTTGTTATTTGTGATTGCACTCACCCTAATCCAAGGATGCCTGCCCCTTGCACACTCACACCTGCATCATTTGCTTGTCACAGCAATGTTGTTTGGTTGCTAATATCCGTGGTTAGGCCGGTCATGTGTTACACTTCATGCTTGGGAGCCTTGGTAACTGCTTGGTAGTCAACATGCAAATCATATTCATCAAATGCGTTTCACTCAGTCTGTGTGGCTTTGTCTCTGGCTCCAGTCCACTCATGTCCCTTTGACGAGTAGTCAGTGTATTTGCATCACACAATGCAGCCTTTTTAATTAGTCCTGCCTCAGACACACATCCAACACACAGGTTTGTAGTTGGTGTATTTATTTTCAAGTGAGAAATGATATGTTGTTCAGAGGGACAATTCATGAGACAACTCCAACAGATGTTTCAAGCCAGTGGCTGTCCAGACGGAGTCCATGGGCAGAACAAGCCATGCGGCATGTGGAAGAGAGGAGTGTTTCAGGGAGGAAGAGGACCACATTGCCTTTAGGGCAGATTGGCCACAGTAACAGTCCACAAATGTGTGAGGTCCACAGAGGGAGAGTCAAACTGAGGACAGTGCCAGTGGTTTTGACGCTGGCATGTCGTTAAGCACCGGACAAAGGAGAAAGGGGCCACGTGCCACAGAGAAATGCTACCGGGCAGATTTTTTGGTGAAAGATGTTCATTCCACATCTTCTTCCCCTGTTCTATATGGTGCCTCTCATGACAGGGGTGTGCTAGGTGTTAAAGTAGAGGGAAACACATACACATGATGGGCTAAAGATGTGGATCCCGTGTCCACGGCAGTTCTCATCTGTGGCAACACATAAGGTGGTACAGCAGCAAGGAGGATCTGCTGGTTTTGCAACACAGCAGCAATGTTACGGTGGTAGGCACTCATGCGGGCAATGAGGGAGTCCTGTGTTGCTCCATGGACTCCAAGAACTTCCTTATTGCTCCCAGCTGGTTGGCAACCTCGCTGGTGTCACTTGGCAGGGAATTTGCTCACGCCTCTTCCTCATAACACCAGTGATGTCAGCCAGGGACTGCTTGAGGCCATGGAGTGGAGAGTAGGTGCCCCAAATGGCAGATGAGTTGTCCTTATTTGGACTGAGGCACCTATGGACTGCCTCTAAGATAACCACCACAGTCTCCCTCCCCACCAGCACCTGATCTGCTAGCTCCTGCTGGACTTCTACCGCAGTCTGTTGAAAAGTTAAGTGTGGGTCCTGGAAGTCCATGGCTCTGGGTGGGCTAGCAGGTGGTGTCTCTTGGACGTTGGGTGGATCATCTGGGGACCCTGCAACGCTGTCAAGCCTCCCTGCGACCAGAGATGGTGTCTGGATGGTGCCCAGGGTTTCCTGGAGAGTGTCTGTGTTTATGGTTTGCAGCTCATCATCCACTTAATCGGTGAAGTCAGGGACAGTCTGCTGGCCAGGATGTATGTGTTCATCCTCTGCAATGAGACAGAGAAATGTTAATGGTGATCTCCGTTAGATGTTGGGTGCAGCCACCCATTGGCCACTACCAGGTACTCCCTAAATGCCCACTAAGTGCCATATTTAGTGGGCCCACTAAATGCAGTATTTAGTGGGCACCCCTAGAACTGCAGATCAGATTTGACGGACACCAGAAGACCAGCAACAAAGAAGACCCAAGGCTCGAGAACAGAAGTCCTGCTGCAAGAGGAAAAAGGCGCCAAACTCCACCGGCTGCACCCAGGGCTTGACAATCGCTGCTGAGGGATGACTGGATATAGGGCAGACTCTAAGAAACCCCAGAGGCCCTCCATCCTTCTAACAATTGCCGAGAACCTCCCTCCAGAGTGAAGGCATCACTCTCTGCACAGTGATGGGATACAAGGCTTTGCATTTGCTGATACCACTTTGTCACTAAGGGTCTGATTTATGAAATGTTAGCACCGCCTTTGCGTTATTTTTTGACGCAAAAGCGGCGTAACCTTACTGTAGCCGGGTATCGGAAATCCCGGCTACATACTGCGCCGAAGCCGGGAACCCAGATATCCGGGTTGCCGAAAAACCAAACAGAGAAGACAGACAGCGCACGCACAGCACTGCGGAAGAAGACGCCGCCGAAGCCGGGAACCCGGATATCCGGGTTCCCGAAAACCTAAAAAAGGAAGACGGACAGTGCGCGCGGCACACAGAGGAGAGGACGTGGAACGAAGTGAGGCAGAGAGACCAGAGGACGGCGAAATCGGGGATGACGCGACAGAGAGCGACTCCGACGCTGGAAAAAGAGATCCAGTGAACCGAGGTCCATTGACCTACCGAGGCAACACCACGGAGGGACAGGAAGGTCCCAGGAAGCAAGAGCTCCGCCACGTCCCTTGAGGGGCGTGGGTACAGCAGGTACGGTCCTGCCTAAGAGATAGAATACGCTCTATAGTTGGAAGGGAGTAGGGTGGAGGAGGCGAGCAGAGGGAGGCTGGAAGGGGAGGTTGGGAAGGGAAAAAGGCACCAGCACCAGAGAAGAACTAACCATTGAGCACAGGAACAGAGTGGTTCTGTTCTTGGAAAAGGGGGCTTGAATCCACAGAGGTGAAGGAACGGGACCCTATAGTCCATAACCATTCTCCTTTTTTTTCTCTTTTTCTTCTTTCTTTTTATTTCTTTGTCTTTCCCTTGGAGTGGAACCCTGCACCCAAATCACCATCACGCACTCATCTCTCTCTCTCTCTCTCTCTCTCTTCCTCTCTCTACACCCTCTCCCCACTATAAATCATACAAACCAGTCCCCAGATACACCACTTACCTACCCTTCATTCCTTCCCTTTTCCGGTCTGCCTGACGATACCACCGCCAGAGAACCACCATCAGCTGCCGGGAACCCTGAGGAAGAAGAGAACAAAGGAGACCACCAAAACATCACAACCACAGACAGTGACTGTTATAAAGACATCAGTGAATCATAATAAAGTCACGTATATTCGCCCATCCACCTAAGTGTCGCTTTACTCCATATCGCTATACCCACTGCCACACTTACAAAATATAATTATATTTTGTACGTTTGTGCTGCTTTTGGGTCAAAAAATTACGCAAAGGCGGTCTGGGCCCTATACCATTCTTGAAAAGAAAGGGGAAGTCACCTATTTGGTGGACTTAGGAAGCTGCAAAAATCCAAAACAAATTATACATGTCAACCGCCTAAAACCCTATTGTGACGGAGCTGATGTGACCATGCTGATGGTTACAGATGAGGGACAGGAAGAAGAGAGTGAGCCTCTCCCTGATCTCCTCTCCAGCAACCTTCAAGATGGTTCTGTGGATGGAGTGGTATTACCAGACACCCTCTCAGAGCAACAGCAGACGGATTGCAGGGAAGTCCTCAACCAGTATGCCGAGCTGTTCTTTCTGATCCCTGGGAAGACTGATTGGTGTTCCCATGTTGTCGGCACTGGTGACAGCTTGCCTGTTAAAAACAAATTTACAGACAATCAGACCATAACAGGGAAAGCATACAAGCAGAAGTCAAGAAGATGTTGGATATGGGTGTCATTGAACCCTCACAGAGTCCATGGCCCAAACCTCACTCCACGGAGAGAAAAAGGAAATGAGGTTTTGTGTGGATTACAGGGGCCTTATTTCTGTAACCAAAACTGATGCACACCCAATCCCAAGTGATAATGAGCTCATTGACAGACTAGGGGCAGCCAGGTACCTGAGTACTTTTGATTTGACATCAGAGTACTGGCAGATTAGCCTGACCCAAGGAGAAAAAGAGAGGTCAGCATTTTCTACTCCTAGCAGGCATTATCAGTTCATTGTTATGCCCTTTGGACTAAATAATGCACCTGTCACCTTCCAGAGGTTGGTGAACCAAGTCCTTGCTCCTTGCTAGGCTGGAATCCTTTAGTCCAGTTTACCTGGATTACATAGCTGTCTATAGTTCCACCTGGCAGGATCACCTGAGCCACCTAGAGAAGGTCCCCGAGGCTGTGCAGAAGGCAGGCCTCACTATCAAGGCCAGTAAATGCCAGATTGGGCAGGTTAAAGTTGTTTACTTAGGATACCTGGTTGGTAGAGGTCAAGTTCAACTCCTCCAAACCAAGATTCAGACTATACTGGAGTGGGGAAGCTCCCACAACCCAGACACAGGTCTGGGCATTCATTGGCTTGACTGGGTATTACAGATTTGTGAAGGATTATGGCACCATAGTTGCCCTCTCAAAGAATTCAGCCTCCAAGAAAATGCACAAAAAGGTTAACTGGAGTGGTCAAAGGGCCTTTGACTCTCTGAAGAATGCTATGTGCTCTGCCCCAGTCCTACAAGTTCCAGACTACTCTAGGCAGTTTATTGTCCAAACAGATGTCTCAGAACTAGGGGTAGGAGCGTTCCTAGCCCAGGCATGAAGAAGAACATGACCAGCCTATTGCTTTCATAAGCAGACTACTCCCTAGGGAATAAAAATGGAGTGCTGTAGAGAAGGAAGCCTTTGCTGTGGTTTGCGCTCTGAAAAAGTAAAGGCCACATCTGTTTGGCTCTCACTTTATAGTTCAGACTGATCACAGGCCTCTCAGATAGCTACAACACATGAAAGGTGAAAACCCCAAACTGTACTTCTCTAAGACCATAAAAATTAGAGCATTAGGTGGTCTAGTTTTTACTTCTGTAAACCAATGTGTGGTTGCCCGGACCCTCTGTACACTGTGCTTAGTTTTGCACACTACACAGATGGCCAGCCTCCTACACTATGACCTCATGAAAGGTACCCTGATTGAGTGCTTTGGATGCACAACTGAAGAGTATTGTATAAAATTCAGGGAAACTAAAAAAAAACAGAGTCCGTCCTGGGTAAAATTTGTGGGCTATTCAGTAAAAATGCTGGGTGGCTGGTTAGAAGATGACAAGGTACAAGATTATGATGGGCTTTTTCAATTTTTTCATGAAAGAGCATCTATTGGGTGATTGTTACAATTAGAAACTATGGCCCTCATTACAACATTGGCGGTAAATCCCGCTTACCGCCGTGCAGAAGACCACCAACACACCGCCGCGGCAGCGCAATCCCGCCACAGCTATTACAGCCCACAACTCAGAATTCGCCAAAATCTAGACACCCACACAAGTCCTCCACACTAAAGGTCAGTGATAGACTTGTGATAACAAAACCTCCACCGTCAGGCCAATAGGAATACGCCCACACTATCACGACCCATGAATCCACATGGCGGTCTTTCAACCGCAGTATTCCATTGGCGGTATACACCGCTGTGCTCAAAATACACACACATTTACAAAACACAACCACATTGGACAAATCGAAATACACACACCTGATACACATACACATACACACACCACTCCCACACACCCAATACAATATAAAACACACACCCACAAACCCTTACAACGAACAATTTGGAAAAAGCAGAGAGACAGCAAAGCAAAGACCATACCAGCCGACAGAGGCACACAACACCATACACATCCACGCACAAAACACCACACACCCCTAAACATCACCCCACACATCACAACACACACCACCTCACACATCACCCACACCACCCCATGGCACTGCAAAGGCACCCCAGGTTTTCTGAGGAGGAGTTCAGGGTCATGGTGGAGGAAATCATCCGGGTAGAGACACAGCTATTCGGATCACAGGTGCAACACACCTCCATAGCTAGGAAGATGGAGCTATGGCGCAGAATCGTGGACAGGGTCATCGCAGTGGGACAGCACCCAAGAACACGGGATCACATCAGGAAGAGGTGGAAGGTGCGTTCCGTGGTCTCAAGACACCACATTGCGGTTCAGAGGACTGGCGGAGGACCCCCACCTCCTCCCCAACAACTAACAACATGGGAGGAGCAGGTCTTGGCTATGCTGCATCCTGAGGGCCTCGCAGGAGTAGCTGGAGGAATGGACTCTGGTAAGTCAAATCTTTCACTACTTCATCCCCCACCCTACCTGCATGCTATCACATACCCCCACCCTCGCCCTCACCCCCATCACTCCAACTCCTCACATATGTCCCACTATCACAAACCACACATCCCAACACCAAGCCCTGCATGCAAACAACAAAGCATGGACACCCATCACCAATGCATGCCCCCTACAGATACCCACACAGACACCTAAACAATTATCACACAAGGTCCTACACAAGAATGTAAGCACTGGGGTACAGGGTCACCCACTCATTGCACACCATGGCACACACAGATGCAATAATCATGCCTTTACACCCCTGCAGGACCCCTACCCAACGTCACCGGACAGGAGGTTCCAGACACGTCCACTCCCCCCACAGAAGAGGCCCACAGTGATGACCAGCCCGGGCCATCTGGGACCTCAGGACAGTCGGTTCCCCTCACACTGGCACAAGCCACAACAGAGCCTCCCCCCTCAGGAAACACCAGCACAGCACCCACCCAGCAGGCCCATACCTCTATCCCCAGGACACGTCAAGCAGCAGTGTGTCCACCACTACAGGGAACCCAGGCTAACCCACCACCCCAAAAACAGCAGGGACCTTGGGGCAGTGGCAGTGGGCACACGGTTCAGGGGACAGAGGCTCAGGAAAACAGGGGAACTGGGAGGTCTGCTGTGCGACAGGGGGAGGACAGGCCCAGGGAACCCACTCTCCACGAAGCCCTCTCCAACATCATGGGAGCGTACCATCATTCCCAGGAGACAAAGGCAACGGTACTGGCCAAGTTTCAGGAGACCCAGCGGCTGCAGGAGGAACAGTATTTGGGGTTCAGAGAGGAACTCAAGTCCATTAACACCACCCTGGGCACCATTGTAAGGGTGCTGAAGGACCTTGTGAACACCAGGAGGGACACTGTGGCACAACAAGGGGCCCCTGACACTAGCCTGGACGATGAACCGCCCACCACCCCCGCCGGCGCTAGTGGACAGGAGGCACCGCCACAGGACCACGACACCAGCACCCCTCCCCCTGCAGATGGAGAACTACCCCGCAAGCTGTCCCTGAGATCCAGGACAAAGACAGAGAACAATGCCAAGACCCCCACCAAGAAATGAGACCACCCTGTCAATGTCATCCTTCTGTCCCAGTTTGTCACCCTGTCCATCCTTAAACTGCCGTAGCTCCACTTCCTATGCCCCTTTGGACAATGCACCTGTGAGCCAAATAACTGGACTCTGCCATGGACATTCCTCCACCATCACCCCTGACCATTTTACAACCCCCTCCACTACTTATCACTTAAATAAACACCCTTGAATCACAAAACAATCTGGAGTCAGTCTGTGCTTTCACTAATATGTATTTGCAATAACTGAGGGAAATAGCAATGTCCATTCTATTGTCAACATACCTATGTCACATAGCTCTAGTCCATGAGGTAACATAGCAGAGGTCACACAGTGGGACCCACATCTGTGAAATCAAAAGGGAAAGTGACAAATTAAGGTCCATATGGGTGAATGTGACAGACAGGTCTAACAATTTTATCAGTTGTAGGAGGCAGTGATGTCTTCTTACCTGTGTCTCACTGGAATTATTGCTGCATCACGGTGTTTTTGTTGTCTATGTCCTCTTCCTCTGCCTTCTCTTCTTCACTGTCCACAGGCTCTACAGCTGCCACAAGACCTCCTTCTGGACCATCCTCCTGCAGAAAAGGCACCTGTCGTTGCAAAGCCAAGTTGTGCAGCTTTCAGCAGGCCATGATGATCTGGCACACCTTCTTTGGTGAGTAGTATAGGGAGCCACCTCTCATATGGAGGCACCGGAACCTGGCCTTCAGGAGGCCGAAGGTCCTCTCTATAACCCTCCTAGTTCGCCCATGTGCCTCATTGTAGCGTTCCTCTGCCCTTGTCCTGGGATTCCTCACTGGGGTCAGTAGCCATGACAGGTTGGGGTAGCCAGAGTAACCTGCAAATGTTTTCACACTGTATAGGGTCCTTGTCCTCACCTAATAGCCACACCTGGTGCCTCTGGAGTTGCCCCATCACATAAAGGATGCTGCTATTCCTCAGAAAGTAAGAGTCATGCACTCAGCCAGGAAATTTGGCATTCACATGGAAGATGTACTGGTCGGCCAAACACACCATCTGCACATTCATCGAATGGTAGCTCTTCCGGTTTCTGTACACCTGTTCACTCCTGCGGGGGGTACCAAGGCCACATGTGTCCCATCAATGGCACCTATGATGTTGGGGATATGTCCCAAGGCATAGAAGTCACCTTTCACTGTAGGTAAATCCTCCACCTGAGGGAAAACGATATAGCTGCGCATGTGTTTCAGCAGGGCAGCCAACACTCTGGACAACACGTTTGAGAACATAGGCTGGGACATCCCTGATGCTATGGCCACTGTTGTTTTAAAAGACCCACTTGCCAGGAAATGGAGTACTGACAGGACCTGCACTAGAGGGGGGATTCCTGTGGGATGGCGGATAGCTGACATCAGGTCTGGCTCCAACTGGGCACACAGTTCCTAGATTGTGGCACGATAAAGTCTGTAGGTGACTATTACATGTCGCTCTTCCATTGTCAACAGGTCCACCAGTGGTCTGTACACTGGAGGATGCCGCCATCTCATCACCTGCACCAGCGGATGTGCCCTGTGGATGAGAACAGTGAGCAGAGGGTCAGCCAACACTGAGGTACTAAAACAACAACTTTATTGCACACATTTGTCAATCTGCTATGTGCCTGTCTTGGTGTGTATGCAAGGCCTAGATATGTGTGACGCATTTAAAAATAATGCCATGTGGCCCCCTGAAATAGCAGCTGCCTGACCTGTAATATGGGACAAGGGGATATGAGGTAACTGCGCTGGCGTTGTACACCGTCACGGTAGGCGGTCGAAGACCGCAGCGCAATCCTGCATTGGTTAACTTTGGACCCTATGGGTCCCAGGAGCCAATGACGATGTACGCCGGCGGTGACGGTACGCACCGTCGTGGACGTGACCGCCATTTTCTCTCTGTTCACTCACTTGATACCTGATCTTCAACAGGAGAGGACCTACGCTGCAAGTGCTGCTGTGACCTCAGTCTGGAAGCGACGATGGCTCATGTGTTTGAGGAAAGGGCCCCTGCCTTCACCTCGGAGGAGTTGGAGAAACTCGTGGATGGGGTCCTCCTCAGTACAAGCTACTCTACGGTCCTCCAGACAAACAGGTGAGTACACTGTGAGCATGCTGTATGGGCAATGCCTATTTGGAGTGGTGTGGATGGAAGATGGGGGGGGGGTGAGGCATGCATGATCTGACGGTGAGTGTATGTGCGTTAGGGCAAGAGTGGGAACATGGGCCAATGACTGTGACGGTCCGGACGAATAATGTTGTACCTTTTCCCCTGTACTATTCCTGTAGGTCAGCGCCCACCAGAAGAAGGATATTTGGCATGCCATCGCCAAGGACGTCCGGGCCCTGGGGGTCCACCACAGACGGAGCACCCACTACCGTAAAAGATGGGAGGACATTCCCCGCTGGAGCAAGAAGACGGCGGAGGCCCAGCTGGGGATGGCCTCCCAACGTGGGAGGGGTGCCCGTCGCACCATGACCCCCTGATGTTCCGGATGCTGGCGGTGGCCCATCCGGAGTTGGATGGGCACTTGAGGGCATCACAGCAGCCACAAGGGGGTGAGTATAGTCACATCCATCTGACTCTGCGTGCATTGGAGGTGTCTGGCTGTGGTAGCTGGGCTGTGGGTTCCCCTAGGCTAGGGCGAGCCTTGTAGGCAAGGACCCTTTGTGAGGCAGGCTAAGTGGCACCCCAACCCCACCAGTAGTAAGAGCCATCTACACCTAGTCAGGCTCCTGTGACTTCCATGTGTGCAGCAATCGGACATAGGCCATGTACCCCATGTCCCTTTGAGGAATTAGGGAACTCTAAGTGCATGGCATTGTGCAGAGGGCTGCTGTGTCTGTAGTGTCCGCCAACATTATCGGTATTGCATGTACTGAACATGTCTTTCCCCCCCTTTTTGTGGTCTCCCTGTTTTTGTGTGCATTAGCATCATAAGGCGGAGGAGATGTGCCACCGGAGCAGGAGGGAGCTGCATCCCACATGGCCCTGGAGGGCGACACTTCGGAGTCAGAATTCACCAGTGGGACGGAGGGAAAGGGGAGCTCCACGGCGGGGACTGGAGCAGAGACCAGCGACACCGACTCCTCCTCTGATGGGAGCTCCCCTGTGGTGGCAGGCCCCTCTGTGCCCCTCGGATCTACAGGTACAGACGCCACCCCCCCTACCAGCATCACCCTCCCAGCAGCCCCTCAGCATGTGGCCTGTGGCCGCTCACCCAGGAGGGTGGTCATCTCCTTCGCCCCAGGCACCTCAGCCCCTGCCCCAGTCAGCCCTGCTGCCCTCAGTGAGGAGGCCATTGACCTCCTGAGATCCATCACTGTTGGGCAGTCTACCATTCTGAATGCCATCCAGGGTGTAGAGAGGCTGTTGCAACAGACAAATGCATACCTGAGGGCATTCATTCTGGTCAGGCAGCCCAACAGAGAGCATTTCAGACTCTGGCCTCAGCACTGATGGCAGCCATTGTCCCTGTGTCCACCCTCCCCCTCCAACTTCCTCCGCCCAGACCCAATCCCCTGTGCCTCAGCCTATCCCAAGCACACCATCAGACAAGCATGCACACACCTCAACACACAAGGGTAGCTCTGGCAAACATAAGCACCACACATCCCACAGGCACTCACACAAGCATCATACCCATGCACACATACCAACATCCACTGCCTCCACTGTGTCCCCCTCCTCCACGTCTCCCTCCTCCCTCCCTGTCACGTCTCCACTCACACCTGCACGCACTACATCCTCAGCCACTAACTTCATCACCAGCACGCCCATCACCACACACCGCTCATGTGCAATCACCACCCCCACTACCATTCACACATCCCCTGTGTCCTCTACCAGTGTGTCTGTGAGCCCTCCTCCCTAAGTACACAAACGCAGTCACACACACACCCAACAGCCATCCACCTCACGACAGCCTCCAGCCCATGCACCTTCACCCAAAGTCAGCAAACGAACACCTCCTACAACCACTACCTCTTCCTCCACTCCCAAACCCCCTCCATCTACACGTCCCAGTGTGTCTAAAAAACTTTTCCTGTGAAACCTTGACCTCTTCCCTTCACCTCCCCCACTCCTTCCATCCCCAGGGCCCACCTTTCCAGGTCCCAACCCAGCACCTCAGCCACCACATCACCGGGCACAGTGGTGCCAGCAGTAACCAGATTCTGGAGTGCACCAAGCAGCAGGGCTGCCAGTGTCCCAAGGAGCGAGGCCAAGGACATTCCCCCACCTCCAAAACAGAAGAAGTTGCCCACATCCCGGAGGGAGAAGGCCAAAACACCTGCCACCAAGGGCTCAGTCAGGACAACTGTTGGGAGTGTCAAGACAGCTGCGCCACCATCCAAGATGGGGAAGGGCCTGAAAAAGAAAGGCAAGTCAACGTCGCCGCCAACCTGAGCGGCAGACAAGACCGGCACCGGCACCACCACATGCACCGCCGCCACGGGCACCGCCGCCAGCACCTAAGATACTGAGCCCTTCACCTGCACCACAGACACTGTGCCCTTCAGCAGCACCAAGGTCAGTGAGCCCGCCACCAGCACCGCCGCTCAGGACACCGCCGCCAGCACCGCCGCTCAGGACACCTCCGCCAGCACCGCCACTCAGGACACCGCCGCCAGCACCAAGGTCAGTGAGCCCCCCACCAACACCGCCGCTCAGGACACCGCCGCCAGCACCGCCGCCAGCACCAAGGTCAGTGAGCCCCCCACCAGCACTGCCGCTCAGGATACCACCGCCAGCACCAAGGTCAATGAGCCCCCCACCGACACCGCCGCCAGCACCAAGGTCAGTGAGCCCCCCACCAGCACCGCCGCTCAGGACACCGCCGCCAGCACCAAGGCCAATGAGCCCCCCACCGACACCGCCGCCAGCACCAAGGTCAGTGAGCCCCCCAACAGCACCGCTGCCCAATGAGAGCCGCAAGCATCGCCACTACTGAGCCCGCTGCCAGCACCACCAGCGGCCACTCCACATCCTGAGCCAGTGGCACCACCGCAGACATGGCTGCCATCCCCAGTGGTCATTCGTATGAGGCTGGTGGTCAGTTCCAGGGGCCTGGCCAGCTTGCATGTTGCACCACCGTCAGTGGAGTGTCACATCCACTACCTCCGTCCTTGGCAGGATGAAGCACTCTGGGCACTAAGACCCCTCCAGAACCAGTGGAGTATGACATCCACTACCTCTGTCCTTGCCAGGATGAAGCACTCTGGGCACAAAGCCCCCTCCAGAACTAGTGGAGAAAGACATCCACTACCTCACTCCTTGGCAGGATGAAGCACTCTGGGCACAAAGCCCCCTCCAGAACCAGTGGAGAAAGACATCAACTACCTCGGTCCTTGGCAGGATGAAGCACTCTGGGCACAAAGCCCCCTCAAGAACCAGTGAGTATCACATCCACTACCTCAGTCCTTAGCAGGATGAAGCACTCTGGGCAAAAAGCCCCCTCCAGAACCAGTGGAGACTGTTATCCACTTGAGAGACTGTGGCGTTGCACTCCCCAGGATAAAGCAGTGGGCAAACCACCCACTGGAAAGACTTGAGAGACTGTGGCTTTGCACTCCCCAGGATAAAGCAGTGGGCAAACCACCCACTGGAAAGACTTGAGAGACTGTGGCTTTGCACTCCCCAGGATACATCAATGGGCATGGAGCCCCCTTGTGGAGCTGGCATTGTGCACTCATCCGGCTGAGGTGACCCCACTTCCCTTACCCCTGAGGTGCCTGTGTTTTTTTTCGATCTGATGCCCCTGCAGTGTTCACTCCGTTTCGATCGGGTATCTTGTGTGGACCTCCCCCATGCATTTTGGGCCCAGTGGTCCACGGACTATATTGGTGCAGTACCTGGACTTTAATTCTTGGTGTACATATTTGTTTATAGTGTATATACATTTTTGATTAATGGATTTTACATGATTAAAATCGTTCAACTCATTTCCTTGTGTCCTTGCGTTCTTCCAGGGGGTCTGAGGGGGTGTAAATGTAATGTTTCAGCATATATTGGTGTGTGTGTTGTTGTGGGTGAGGGTGGGGGTCGGGGTGTTGCGTGTTGCTTGTGTGTGTCACTCTCTTTTCCCTTCCCTGTGTCGTCAGTGCAGTACTCACTGTGGTCGTCGCCGCCGCCGGTCGTGCTCCTGGTAGAGGAGCAGGAAGACAATCGCAGGGAGTATTTGGAGTTCAGGCTCCACATGGCGTCCTGGTTCCTCGTGGAATGTGTAGAGGTGAGTGTCTCCCCTTCCAAGTCCTGTTTCCGCCGTGTTTTTGTTTGCGTTGAATCCGCCCCGGAAAAGGTGGCGGATTGGCCTGTCATAATAGTGTGGGCGGTACATTGTCTTCCGCTTGTCTGTTGGCGGTGACGGCCGTGCTGTTTGTTTGTTACCGCCATGGCGGTCGGAGTGTTAAAGTGGCTGTCTATGTTGGCGGTTTCCGCCACAGTTATAATTCCATTTTTTTGACCGCCGGCCTGTTGGCGGTTTTACCGCCGCTTTACCACCGACCACCAGAGTTGTAATGAAGGCCTATATCAGTTCCTGGTAGACCTAGGCCCACTTTTCCCTCAAGAAATGGAGAGGAATGCAGACCACTGGGACAAAACAAGGGTGACCAAAACAATCACTGGTGGGGGAGACCAAAAGAAAGAGGTGAAATAGCCCCCAAAGGGAAACATGGGAGCCAAAATAAAAACAATGGGGCATATTTACAAAGAGTTAGTGCCGCTGTTGTGCCATTTTTTGGGGCGTAGCAGTGGTGCTCACTCAGCGCCATATTTACAAAGTGGCGCTTGACATGTCTAGTGCCACTTTTCCTAGGCATGCATCATTTTTTTAGGAGCGCTGCCTCACCGTGCGTCGTTTACCAACAATGATATGCAGGGTCGGCATTCCCTCCTAAAAAATTACGCTAGCGTCATATTTACAAGCTTGTTGAAAAAAGAAGCACTAAGGAAAAATTATACTTGCATTCATTTGTGTCAAACTTTTAATGCCTGGTCAGACCAGTTGTTAAAATGACACACAGGCATAAGTATATAAGGAGCACACACAAAACACTCTGGCAACCCCGAGGACACCATGGACCCGTTACTGCTCCACTAGGCACCCAGAGACAATGCCAGTGACGATGTCAAGCACCATGAGAACTACCATAAACACCACACCAACCACAAAGGCAGCGCAGGAGGAGGGAGTGCATCTATCGCCAAAGGACATCAATTATTGGCATCAGAGAAGGAGACATCATATGATATTATCATTTGAAGTGGGAGTCCACCATACAGCTGCGCCAACAAATAGCGCCCGCTATCACAGCAAAAGCAGACAGGCAAACCAACATACCACCGCTAACAAAGCTCCTGGCTTTACTGCACATGCTGAGCTCTGGCTCCTTCCAAACAACTGCAGCACGAGTGGTTGGAATATCCCAGCCCATATTCTCTGCAGTCCTGCCAACTGTACTGGATGCCATAATCCAGCTAACTCCCTGCCACATCCTCATCACCAACACCCAGCAACTGCAGCAGGAGAATAAAGGGGGTTTCCTCGCCATTGCTTAGTTTCCACATGTGTTGAGTGCCATGGATTGCACGCATGTGCAACTTGTCTCTCCTGCTGCAACTGAACACTTGTACCACAACAGGAAGCACACACATTCAATCAACATCCAGGCCATTGTGGACCATCGGGGGTCTTCACAAATGTCCTTGCTAAATATCCTGGTAGTGTTAATGATGCCTTTGTCTTCAGGCACTCATCAATCGACGTTTCCAGGATGGACAAAATTAAATGGCCACTCATAGGTAAGCTAGCAGACACTACATAACACATACAACAAATAAGACACATGGACTAAACAATGCACACACCACACTCTGCACACATGGATAGTGACTCATAGATGTCTGCTCATCAACACATATGAAACATGCATCACTTCACACATCCAATGCACATCACCCTCACATAGGGCCCTATGTACAAGACCCCTGTACCACTAGAGCATAACTTTTACTGATACTCTGGTGGAGCAAAGCCTATTGCACATTTATAAGGCGGTATCAAGCCACCTTTAGTGCCTTAACGCCGTCTAGAAGTGCCACACCTTCACACACATCACCCAGGACTATATTCACATGCCCCCTATGCTGTTTTGGTGCCACCTTAGTGTCATTCCTATGATGCTAATGTGGCGGTAGGGTGGCCATTCACCCGTGTCATGTAACTAAGTGGCTATAGGCATGCATTGTGGCACTTTGCAAACCCCTGTGCCATGTCACGGCTACATCAGGCATAGTGTTTGCAAGGGCACAGTGAATATAATAAGATTTTACTGTGCAATTGTTTCCATCATTTCTAATGCCTGCTCAGGGCAGGCATAAAAGTGATACCCCCATCATACTTTTTGGGTCTCCCTGACCTTTGCTGCACAAGCATCCACAATTTTTGACACGAGTCCAGCATAGCGCATAACAGTGAAAAAATTCGGACTGTTGTGGTAATGCTTGCCATGATGCACCGGATAGTGAATACCGCACAACCATGGTGTTGTTAGGAGGAGTAAGGGGGGGTGCAAGAAAACTGGTGCCACAGGACCAATGTGCCACTTTCTCATATTACGACCCTTGTTGTTTAAGGTGTGTGAAATGGGTCTTGTAGTGGGTGCTCCATCCACACAGCCCATTGCATTTTGGTGCTGCCCCACATTTATGGGAAAATTGTGACCTAATGCAGCACCACAACCGTTGACGCCACCCTATTACCATGGTGCAACCAGGAGAAATACTTAATTTCCATACAATGCCAGATGCAAGTCTGAATCTCTACTTCATAGACAAATACTGTGCAAGGCCTGTTGTTAAGAAACACAAGGGTCAGTCTGACACTGTCTCTCCTCTTCCATTGCATCTGACCAAGGATATGGCATCCAGCCCTATGTCAATTCACAGAGCAATGCCAAGAAGGCCTACAATGTGGCTCACATCTGCACCCGAAATGTTGTAGAACGGGCATTTGGCAACCTTGAGCTGTGCTTCCGATGCCTAGATTCATCAGAGGGAAGACTGCTGTACTCACCTCCACTTGTATGTAAAATGATTGTTGGGTGTGCAATTTTGTACAACACCTGTGTGCGGACTAATGTCTCCTGGGATGAACAGGTGGAGGACCCCAGGGTGGAGGATGAGGACAATGATGCCCCAACACAGGATAGGGAAGGACAAGATACCACTGCTGGGGCACGCAGATATGCACGCATTGTTGAAAATGTCTACACTTCAATTTTGCAATTAATATGTCACTTAGAATAAACCTGTAAATAAATCACTGAATCATATAAGTGTCTTGTCACATGCAAATGCAACAGCAACTCATACACATCTAGGAAAGCAAAACTAGGCTAAAACAGTGGGAAAATAAGTGGGAACATATTCAGGAAGACCAAACCACTGCACACAAAGCAATGAGAATGGAATGTGCGTGTGTAATGTTTGTATTGCCAGTTTAACATATGTTCAATGTCAAAACATATATAACACAGGTCTGTTGGGTTGAAATTTGACAGCAGCCACATTGTTACTCCATGTGAAGAATGTTATCCAGATGCCAGCCCGTGGTGGGACACGAGCAGTCAGTGTCCACAACAGTAGGTCTTTGCCAGCTATGTGACAAAGCAATGTCTTCATGTCTCAATCACAGGTGAAAAATCATAACATATCTCTCAGTGACACCCACATGCATGACAAATAGTGTGTGATATACAGAGGACACTGCACCAGTATGTCTAGGCCTGTCCCACTCAAATAAGTACTCATCTACCATGTATGTCATACAATGCCATAGCATCTCACATTCCCTTGGCAAACTCCATGTGTCTATCAGGACACAGACAGATGTACACATGCATGTGTGTGCCATAGCTGTCAGGAGTACACATACAATCCACCCACAGTCATTGTGCATCTGATAACGTATGTTGGCAGCAGATGTGTGAGAGTGCCCACGTTAAACACACACATATTGAAGGACAGCTGAGACACTCAGAACTGAGCTGGTGCAGCCACTTTGTGGAGGTAACTCACAGACTACGCAAGTGCTTCGGAGTTGAGAGATGTGTGGATGTCAGTCACTCATCCTGCATACAATGGATACGCTGTGGTAAATATTGCTTGCCCTATAGCAAACTCAAGGTTTATTAGCAATTATCACATGTACAAAATACAGTGACATGCAGGAAGGACTGGACAGGGAGGATGATGCAGATGGGGAGTACGTGTCAATTGTCCGAATAGTGCCAGCAATGTGGCAATTGAGGCCTACAGTACACAATCTGGCTTCTACAGGTGGGAATGTCTACACAATCTCAATATATCATTCCACAGTACCACATTGTATATATGTAAGACCACACACATAAGCACACACATTGTGTAGGCTACTTAACATTCCAGTCACACTGTAAGCAAGTCCACCTGTGTGTTGGCCCACCACAATAAGTATGAGTGATGCATGTGTAGACTTACAATATCTGTACCTTGGGTCTACAGACATGCCAGTGTCCCATAACAGCCAATCGAGTGCCAATGCAAGGAAGGCTCAACTACAGTTCCAAATCACAGACTCTTGTATTTCCCAGTAGATAAGAGCCCAAGACGGACAGAAATCCCCTGTAAGTCCCTAGTAGATAATAGGGCAAGGCAGACATCAACAACCTGTAAGTCCCTAGTAGATAATAGGGCCAGGCTGATATCAACAACCTGTAAGTCCCTAGTAGATAATAGGGCCAGGCTGATATCAACAACCTGTAAGTCCCTAGTAGATAATAGGGCCAGGCTGATATCAACAACCTGTAAGTCCCTAGTAGATAATAAGGCAAGGCTGACATCAACAACCTGTAAGTCCCTAGTAGATCATAGGGCCAGGCTGATATTAACAATCTGTAAGTCCCTAGTAGATAATCGTGCAAGGCAGACATCAACAACCTGTAAGACCCTAGTAGGGCAGGGGAGTGTAGTTGTATACTTGGATACCTGCACTTGAGTGTGCACTGATGTGTAGCCTGCCAGCCCTGTCTGATTGCAGCTCTGCCATTCACACTGTGTGCTAGTTCTGTTCAAAACTACACAGTGAGGAATTGTAGTGTCAAAGTGTTCCTTGATAAACCATTGTCACAAAATACAACCTTAATGTCCCCCCTAGGTGCCCCAGGCTCTGTGTGGCCCACCATTGTGAGCATGGACTAATGCTAAGAATAATCATAGCCATTTGATTTTTGTTAAATCACATCTTAGCACTTACAAACAGTAGTGATGTATCTACAAAAGGTAACATGTTAGTCACTGACATGACCAAATATATGCACTATAGCCCATGATTGGATCATGAAGATTTTTCCACTGATATCCCAGACATATCACTGTAAAAGGCAGAAGAAATCACAGATGAAGAACACAAACCAAACACATGCATGGCATGACAAACACATTTATGGCACGTCTGTCTAAAAATTCCCAACAATTTTCCGTATGGGGAACCATAAGTTATCCATGTTGTATAACAGGCAGATGACTCCTCCTTTGGCCACACATTAGATTGTCACACAAATGCACTGTCACAGGGGTCGGTAAGCTGGACACAATCTAGGAAAATTAAAGAGCATCCCAGGTTATACTTTTAGCAAGGGTATCATGTGAATGAACATGTCGAACACATAGGCCATCTAACCTAAGCTGTGTGACTACACAAACTGTGGAAATGTGGCATCTTCGTAGTGTGATCCCAATAATACATGTACCCCCACATACGTACACCTACAGTAAACATATCATATGCATAGAAAGACTGGAAGGTAGTAGACTGTGAAGTTCCTGTCGAGCACACCGCTCGTAAATGAGATCACCACACTTGCTAGTACCACACTTTTTAAGCACCCTCCCCTTGCATGACAGCCTGCTGTCTGTACTTTGGGACAAAGCACATATTGTTTGACATGTGCACAGTGCTACATGTGGGTGTATGGGCCACATTCCATGGCTAGTCCATGGCATCTTCAGGTGTCAACTGATCAGTGGACTGAGGTGACCCCTCATAGGGGCCTATTTACAAGAAACTGATTCATCAGCTATAATGTGGTAGTTTTCCTTGGATTGCCCTGCGCCCCCCTAACGACACCATGGTAGCGCTGTATTCACAATAGCACAACTGTGGCAAACGTGTGGGTGCAGCTGTGGCTCTTTGGTGCACTAGGCCAATAAAGCTCGGGGAGGCCCATAAGACATTGCACTAACGTCAGCCTAACGCCTGCCATGGGCAGCCTTGGAAAATTATGCTAGGATGGTGCAATGACGTCTTGTACCTTTCCCAGTGCAATTGCTCTGGGGCCTTCTCGCAGGGAAATACCTACCTTGCACACATCATACCTTGTGCAGGTGTGATGTGTCTTAATGGGTTTACAAAGAGAGGGCCTGTTTCGTGCTGTGTAACATAAAATGAATGAGGCTACGGAGGCGCAAAGGTGCGCAAGGGGCTTGTAAATGTGTCCCACTGTTGGCACATAAGGACACCCTATGAACTTGCCATTGACATGACTCATGGGAAATGTGGCCTGTGCATTGTCTGGTCCTAGTAAGGCATGCACTATCACACATGTAGATTTACAAGACATCCCTTGGACACATGAAGATAGAAATATCCACAGTACCACAAGACTGCACATTACTGAAAAAATGTGTAGGAAAGTACCATCTTGCCTGGCATGTTACCCCCATTTTTCACTGTATATATGTTGTTTTAGTTGTATGTGTCACTGGGACCCTGTCACACAGGGCCCCAGTGCTCATAAGTGTGCCTGAATGTGTTACCTGTGTAGTGACTAACTGTCTCACTGAGGCTCTGCTAATCAGAACCTCAGTGGTTATGCTCTCTCATTTCTTTCAAATTGTCACTAACAGGCTAGTGACCAATTTTACCAATTTACATTGGCTTACTGGAACACCCTTATAACTCCCTAGTATATGGTACTGAGGTACCCAGGGTATTGGGGTTCCAGGAGATCCCTATGGGCTGCAGCATTTCTTTTGCCACCCATAGGGAGCTCTGACAATTCTTACACAGGCCTGCCACTGCAGCCTGAGTGAAATAACGTCCACGTTATTTCACAGCCATTTTACACTGTACTTAAGTAACTTATAAGTCACCTATATGTCTAACCTTTACCTGGTAAAGGTTAGGTGCAAAGTTACTTAGTGTGAGGGCACCCTGGCACTAGCCAAGGTGCCCCCACATTGTTCAGGGCCAATTCCCCGGACTTTGTGAGTGCGGGGACACCATTACACGCGTGCACTACATATAGGTCACTACCTATATGTAGCTTCACAATGGTAACTCCGAATATGGCCATGTAACATGTCTATGATCATGGAATTGCCCCCTCTATGCCATCCTGGCATAGTTGGCACAATCCCATGATCCCAGTGGTCTGTAGCACAGACCCTGGTACTGCCAAACTGCCTTTCCTGGGGTTTCACTGCAGCTGCTGCTGCTGCCAACCCCTCAGACAGGTTTCTGCCCTCCTGGGGTCAAGCCAGGCTTGTTCCAGGATGGCAGAACAAAGGACTTCCTCTGAGAGAGGGTGTTACACCCTCTCCCTTTGGAAAATGGTGTGAAGGCAGGGGAGGAGTAGCCTCCCCCAGCCTCTGGAAATGCTTTCATGGGCACATTTGGTGCCCATTTCTGCATAAGCCAGTCTACACCGGTTCAGGGACCCCTTAGCCCTGCTCTGGCACGAAACTGGACAAAGGAAAGGGGAGTGACCACTCCCCTGACCTGCACCTCCCCTGGGAGGTGTCCAGAGCTCCTCCAGTGTGCTCCAGACCTCTGCCATCTTGGAAACAGAGGTGCTGCTGGCACACTGGACTGCTCTGAGTGGCCAGTGCCACCAGGTGACGTCAGAGACTCCTTCTGATAGGCTCCTTCAGGTGTTGCTAGCCTATCCTCTCTCCTAGGTAGCCAAACCCTCTTTTCTGGCTATTTAGGGTCTCTGTCTCTGGGGAAACTTTAGATAACGAATGCAAGAGCTCATCCGATTTCCTCAGCATCTCTCTCTTCAGCTTCTGCCAAGGAATCGACTGCTGACCGCGCTGGAAGCCTGCAAACCTGCAACATAGTAGCAAAGACGACTACTGCAACTCTGTAACGCTGATCCTGCCGCCTTCTCAACTGTTTTCCTGGTGGTGCATGCTGTGGGGGTAGTCTGCTTCCTCTCTGCACTAGAAGCTCTGAAGAAATCTCCCGTGGTTCGACGGAATCTTCCCCCTGCAACCGCAGGCACCAAAGAACTGCATCACCGGTGTAGGAAAGTACCATCTTGCCTGGCATGTTACCCCCATTTTTAACTGTATATATGTTGTTTTGTTGTATGTGTCACTGGGACCCTGTTCACCAGGGCCGCAGTGCTCATAAGTGTGCCTGAATGTGTTACCTGTGTAGTGACTAACTGTCTCACTGAGGCTCTGCTAATCAGAACCTCAGTGGTTATGCTCTCTCATTTCTTTCCAAATTGTCACTAACAGGCTAGTGACTAATTTTACCAATTTACATTGGCTTACTGGAACACCCTTATAATTCCCTAGTATATGGTACTGAGGTACCCAGGGTATTGGGGTTCCAGGAGATCCCTATGGGCTGCAGCATTTCTTTTGCCACCCATAGGGAGCTCTGACAATTCTTACACAGGCCTGCCACTGCAGCCTGAGTGAAATAACGTCCACGTTATTTCACAGCCATTTTACACTGCACTTAAGTAACTTATAAGTCACCTATATGTCTAACCTTTACCTGGTAAAGGTTAGGTGCAAAGTTACTTAGTGTGAGGGCACCCTGGCACTAGCCAAGGTGCCCCCACATTGTTCAGGGCCAATTCCCCGGACTTTGTGAGTGCGAGGACACCATTACACGCGTGCACTACATATAGGTCACTACCTATATGTAGCTTCACAATGGTAACTCCAAATATGGCCATGTAACATGTCTATGATCATGGAATTGCCCCCTCTATGCCATCCTGGCATAGTTGGCACAATCCCATGATCCCAGTGGTCTGTAGCACAGACCCTGGTACTGCCAAACTGCCCTTCCTGGGGTTTCACTGCAGCTGCTGCTGCTGCCAACCCCTCAGACAGGCATCTGCCCTCCTGGGGTCCAGCCAGGCCTGGCCCAGGATGGCAGAACAAAGGACTTCCTCTGAGAGAGGGTGTTACACCCTCTCCCTTTGGAAAATGGTGTGAAGGCAGGAGAGGAGTAGCCTCCCCCAGCCTCTGGAAATGCTTTGTTGGGCACAGATGTGCCCAATTCTGCATAAGCCAGTCTACACCGGTTTGGGGGACCCCTTAGCCCTGCTCTGGCGCGAAATTGGACAAAGGAAAGGGGAGTGACCACTCCCCTGACCTGCACCTCCCCTGGGAGGTGTCCAGAGCTCCTCCAGTGTGCTCCAGACCTCTGCCATCTTGGAAACAGAGGTGCTGCTGGCACACTGGACTGCTCTGAGTGGCCAGTGCCACCAGGTGGCGTCAGAGACTCCTTCTGATAGGCTCCTTCAGGTGTTGCTAGCCTATCCTCTCTCCTAGGTAGCCAAACCCTCTTTTCTGGCTATTTAGGGTCTCTGTCTCTGGGGAAACTTTAGATAACGAATGCAAGAGCTCATCAGAGTTCCTCTGCATCTCTCTCTTCACCTTCTGCCAAGGAATCGACTGCTGACTGCGCTGGAAGCCTGCAAAACTGCAACATAGTAGCAAAGACGACTACTGCAACTCTGTAACGCTGATCCTGCCGCCTTCTCGACTGTTTTCCTGGTGGTGCATGCTGTGGGGGTAGTCTGCCTCCTCTCTGCACTAGAAGCTCCGAAGAAATCTCCCGTGGGTCGACGGAATCTTCCCCCTGCAACCGCAGGCACCAAAAAGCTGCCTTACCGGTCCCTTGGGTCTCCTCTCAGCACGACGAGCGAGGTCCCTCGAATCCAGCAACTCTGTCCAAGTGACCCCCACAGTCCAGTGACTCTTCAGTCCAAGTTTGGTGGAGGTAAGTCCTTGCCTCACCTCGCTAGACTGCATTGCTGGAAACCGAGACTTTTGCAGCTACTCCGGCCCCTGTGCACTTCCGGCGGAAATCCTTTGTGCACATCCAAGCCTGGGTCCACGGCACTCTAACCTGCATTGCACGACTTTCTAAGTTGGTCTCCGGCGACGTGGGACTCCTTTGTGTAACTTCGGGTGAGCACCGTTTCACGCATCCTCGTAGTGCCTGTTTCTGGCAGTTCTCCCGGTGCTACCTGCTGCTAAGAGGGCTCCTTGTCTTGCTCGACGTCCTCTGTCTCCTGACGCAATTTGCGACATCCTGGTCCCTTCTTTGCCCCCACAGCTGGCATTTCCTGGGCATCTGCCCATCTCCGACTTGCTTGTGACTTTTGGACTTGGTCCCCTTGTTCCACAGGTACCCTCGACTGGAAATCCATCGTTGTTGCATTGCTGGTTTGTGTCTTTCCTGCAGAATTCCCCTTTCACGACTTCTATGTCCTTTGGGGAACTTTAGTGCACTTTGCACTCACTTTTCAGGGTCTTGGGGTGGGCTATTTTTCTAACCCTCACTATTTTCTAATAGTCCCAGCGACCCTCTGCAAGGTCACATAGGTTTGGGGTCCATTCGTGGTTCGCATTCCACTTTTGGAGTATATGGTTTGTGTTGCCCCTATCCCTATGTGTCCCCATTGCATCCTATTGTAACTATAGATTGTTTGCACTGTTTTCTAAGACTATACTGCATATTTTTGGTATTGTGTACATATATCTTGTGTATATTTCCTATCCTCTCACTGAGGGTACACTCTAAGATACTTTGGCATATTGTCATAAAAATAAAGTACCTTTATTTTTAGTATAACTGTGTATTGTGTTTTCTTATGATATTGTGCATATGACACTAAGTGGTACTGTAGGAGCTTCACTCGTCTCCTAGTTCAGCCTAAGCTGCTCTGCTAAGCTACCATTATCTATCAGCCTATGCTGCTAGACACCCTATACACTAATAAGGGATAACTGGGCCTGGTGCAAGGTGCAAGTACCCCTTGGTACTCACTACAAGCCAGTCCAGCCTCCTACAAAATGTAAAAGAGATTTTTCTATGGACACCATACATTTTTGACATATTACATGCCTTGCATCAAAAAAATCGACGCATTGCCACTATGCATGTTTTCTGATGGCATTGCGTCTGCCAAAAATGACGCATACCGTTGGAACTGGGTAATGTTGTGTTGCCATGCAACATAAAAAATTACACACAGACGCGTAGCATAAAAAACATGGTGCATCGTCAAAAACGAGAAGCATCAACATAGGAAGTGAGGTAATGGATCTGCCATGCTGCACACCAGGATCTGCAAAATTACTCTCAATTTCTTTTCAAAGCCACAGTCTTTTTGTCTGTCTTCGTGGGAGGAGGTGTACTTGTGAGCTGCTTCTTTGAGGGGTGTTTGAGGTGTCTTTTGTGCTGTCTTCTGTCGAATTATTGTCCCTGACTTCTGTATTGTCCTGTTTATTTGTCATTTGTATTGTGTTGTAATTGTATTGTCAGGTGTCTGTCTCTGGTGTAGTATTGTAAATTGGGCTAGCTGGGGGTTGTTTGGGTGTATTTATTTTTTTCTTACGGGTACGGTGGGTGTGGGTGACATGATGTCAGGAAAGGGAAGAGCATGTCACCTCAGCGCTGAGGAATTAGGTGGATTCCTGTGGCTGCTACTCCATTACCTGCCCAACATGGAGGGCATGGGTGGCCGAGTAATTCAGGGCTTCCGTACAGAGGCAAGGAAGCAGCGGTGGGGAAAGGTCCTTACACAAATGCTAAGAACCTTCAAGATTGAGCGGACTGCTGGCAACTCAAGCATCGCTGGGCAGACATTGTGAGCAGAGAGCAGGACCTTCTGGACCACATTGGGCTTGAGGTCGGAGAAACTGTGGATGAGTACACAATCTATGTGGTTGACTCCTGTTTAACAATTGCAGGTACATGCCGGTTGGCCATAGGGCATCCTTTTCCAAGCTGAGGCAAAGGGCGGGGGTGTGAGTATTGTGTTAGCACAAAAATGCATCCATGACAAATGGCAGAACTGCACCATTAAGGAGACAAAAGGTTTATTCCTGTCCTTGTACCTTGGGTTTTACCACCAAAATGTGATGTACACCAATGCCTACACAGCTGAGTCATGGTGGAATGGTACATGGGTACCAGGATCACATGTCCATATCTACTAAGTGCCTAACTACTGTTGTATGTTGCATAGTCATGTATATTTGACTCACAACATTACACACGAGTAAAGGGAGTCATTGCTGAGTGTGTCCTGTGAGTATGTACAGAGTGACATCACCATTAGCAATGCTTGAAAAATGTTGCATTAGGAAGTTATCTGCAATAACTTAACAATGTAGCAGTGACATGTATGTCAGGTTTCAGCACATATGTGTACATGTCAGCCTGGACTACCAATGTATGTCACTAAGACATGTATAATGGCCTAATTGAATATTCATCAACGTAGGTATGCTAGGGCCATTGACAAATGATGTCTGATGTGCAATAGTTGTCCAGAGTGTTCACTGCGGAACATTCACATTGCCATGTCTCATGTTCCCTCTTGCAGATGGACCTCAACCATACACAATTGGAGAGGTGGCAAGCTTTGATGACCCCAATACAACCAGTGAGTCACATTCTATATGTGTAATGTGTTGTGCAAGTGTTGTGTGTGCTGTTGTATGTTTTATGTAATGCCATGTACCAAGTGCATTTATGCTACTACAAAAATAGTAGATGAAACATGGATATGGACTCTATAGTTGCAGCTGTGTGTAGAATGTGCACCCAATGAAATTAATGCACTGGTGGCAACATGTGTAGCAAGCGCCATGTAAATGTTGGACATGGTGCATGAGCCCTATAGTAGTAATTACAGTATGGACATGTGGCCAAAGTTAAGGGTCCAATACATGTGTGCAATGTTGCAAGATGATGTCCACTAAACATGTCACTGATCTGTGTGCCATACGAAGCATTAAGTAACTCAGGACATGGTGTGATGCATAACCATGTGAATAGTCAGCTATTATTAGCAGGACAATGGTCAACATACCACACTTGATATGCCAAATGTCCGACCACCATTGTGGTTTGATACCCCATTTTCGGAGTCGTAGTTTGCAACACTTCGAACCTATGTCATCCTCACATATCTTGTCATGTGTGTTTGGCCAGAGGGATGTCCATACAACCTTGACATACGACACGCTATAACCCAGAGCATCATCTACTTGTGGTGGTCCAGATAGTGTCAAAGATGTGATGTAAAAAAATGACATACAATGTACAGCATTAGCCCATGCTGTTCCAAGATCCCTATGCAGAGGAGGTGTAGAACATGTATGCACCCACATGTGAGATGGTGGTGTTAGGTGCTGTTATGCAACATGCTGAGCAGAGTTTAGGACACATACTGCCAATTGGCAGCAAAGTGTGAGGAAAGAAGTCACTCTGGGACTATGCATCAAGTCATGTCACAGCTCACCGATACTGACCTGAGTCACTATGAGAGTAGTGTCATCATCCTCTGTGTGACATGTGTGAGTACTCCACCCTTCAGTTTCAGATATGATACCTGTCACATCCAGTTTTACATATATCAATGTGTCCTGACATCTGTCCTTGCCATATGTGGCTCAGTTGTAAGTCCACATTTTACTTGCAGTCCTTGCTCAGATGGGTTTGTTACATGCCAACGGATCTGAGGCCACTTGTGCAAGCATGAGGGACATTGATAAGCAATCCAGCATGATGAGTGTGACGTTACATGGTCACATGGCTGATGTGTATGACAATCTTAGTCAATGGTGACATGGTCCTTTAATGATTTTCCAGGATGGTTCAAATGTTATTGAGCAACAATAGCTAGCCTTGATACCATGGACATGGGCAATGTGGAGATGATGGTTGGTACAAAGGTGTGTGTCCCCAGCCCTTCAGGATGTTATGGTGATTTGTGCTGGCCAATGTGTTACAACAGCAGATGGTATATTCATTGCACACTTGTTGCTCGTTTGCCAAAAATACAATTGTCTGGCATGTCCAATTCATGTTGCTGCTGCAAACATGACTGCATCCCAGAGGTGCCAATTTCAGAAGAGGGCAGAAAGGTACTGCTACATCCACCAGGTTGGTAAGGGGTACCGGGTGATGCAGCGCCGATGTGACAGGGAACATGCAACAGGGCACGGAAGGCCTTCCCTCAAGGGAGTCCAGCCAAAGAACCCTCCACCACCACCACACATGCAGGCAGTGCCACTTCTCCTGGGGCTGGAAATTCTACCTCCACACCAGCTACAAGTTCCCAGACCGCTACTGTGGCTGCACCAACCTATGTCCGCCTTCAGACTCTCACGGGTGAGTAGTGCGCTCTACAGATTCCTGATTGATTGATTGAACCCCCATATGTGCAGGAATTCAGAACGGAACTGCCGGGCCAAAAATATAGGATTTCCAGGTTGGAGCACCAAAATGGACAGATTTTGTCCTTGCTCCGTGAACTAAAGCTCACATCATGAAGCGCTGAGGGAACACTTTTAATGGACGCTGCACGTCTCTTCCCTTTGTAAACATGGATGTCTATAGTTGGGGTATTTAGTTAGCTATGGTTTGTTAAGTTAGAGTAGTGTAGAATAGTTGTAGGACTTAGTAGTAGCTTTTTCTTAGGGGTGGGGGGTTTAGGGTATCTAATTTATTTTTGTTTGGGGAAGGGGATGATATTTAGCGTATGTGTCTATAAATTAATATTATATATATATATATATATATATATATATATATATATATATATATATACATATTCAACATCAAATACACTTCCAAGGTAACCGCACACTCAGGAGATCAAAAGTAGAAACTTTTTATTTTAACACAACGCGTTTCGGCTGACTAGCAGCCTTGCTCACATGTATAATTAAACCAAAACATCCTACATTAAATACCCAGCGAGCACAGCCATAGAAACAGGACTAAAAAAGTTTTGTTTTTCTCTCTCTCACTCCTAAAACTACAAAATGTTTAGTCTTTTTTCTTATGTAACTACAAATGTAACTATACATATAAATGAAATGGTATAGGGCTAGGTGAATACAGAATACAAAACTAATATGTATATATCTATGTGTAAGTACCCATCTTAGAAATTACTCCAACAGGATGTCCGGGAGCATTCATATATCAATAAATAAAGTCAATATAAATATATAGAAATATGGGTAAAATATAGGTATAGATATAAATATAAATACATCTCATATATACATCCATACAAAAAGATTTTCTTAAAGACATTATTTTTCATTAATACATTTTAAATCTCATTCCTTTCTACATAAGGTACTCAAATTCACATACCACATACATATTATATTAAGATTTCTTCTTTAAATCAAAACCCCCCAATTGTTAATTAATACCAATGTTATTCTATATCTAGGAAAATAAAATTAAAATTCATTCTCCCCTCATAAATCAGTGCAACATTTATAGAGAAAGAACATAACACTGTTTCTATATAGCCAATACCCATCACCATGTGAAGAAACAAACACTAATCAATTCAGGAATCAGGAATCCATCCGGACCCCACCATTCTGAAAAGACATAAATAAAATAGATGAATTAAGAATAAGAACTAGTTAGAGAAATAAAACTAGTTAAAAGACCACTACTTATCATAATAAGAGTACTACAAAATGTAAGATACAGTAACAACAATTCCCTATATCAGAGTAATTCATCATGTTAATCATCAAATAAGTGGGTATTCAACTCTTCACCAATATTCAACCCTCTCTGTGTTTTAGTTTCTAAATCCACAATATAACGGGATTCTTTTTTACGTAAAATCAACTATTACCCCCTCTATGATGTAATGGCACATGTTACAGTCAGTGTGTGTGACTTTGTGTATGTCACAAATCCACACATATCCCTTAGGCAAATACTCAAGGCAAATAGTCAAGGGCATATTGACAACCCCTAGCACACCCAGAGTGTCCCTTTGTGTGATACTCGAGTGGCACTGTGCCCTTTCACTGTTTTTCAAGGTTGCATAAAGCCACATTGGGTGGCTTAACACCGCATTATATACCTGGCTCCCCCAACACGGATTTCTGTGGCAGAAGGGCATGTAATTGGTGTTGCTGTGGGCTTATCCATGCAACACCCATTTCATGTGGCAGTGCCTCAGATTTGCAATTGGATGTAGTCCTGAGGCAGTGCCAAAACAATGATGGCAGCCCAGTTGTTTGGTTTGCATGGCACAACAGGGAGACAGATAAATCTTTCACTTCATTTTTGCTTATTGTTTGTGAGCTGCATTTTGCCGCACACATAGTAGAAGAAAGGAGCTGCATCTAAACATCCAATCCCTGCAGCCCAGACACCCTTGCAATATGGTGCAAGTGTGCCTGCATGGGCACTAGACAGCTGCATCAGCACTCAGCTAGTAACAAAACATGGTTGCACAGTATCCTATTCCATACAGCACTAACCTGCATTTTGGTAATGAGGTAGCTCAGCGCAGCTACATTGCCTGCGGGATAACGTTGCCCTGTTTTTTGGTATATAGGCCCCTTAGTGTTTAGGCTTCACACAATGCATGAAGTTCACACAGTTACTGCCTCAGACACAGATAAAAGACAATTGATGTTTAGAGTTAATGTGTTAGCATGTGAAATGAGGTAATTGTTTGTACTGAACAGTACACAGGAGACTGACCCCAGGAGAAATCACAAACAATTGGAAGTTCAGACAGAGTCCAAGGGGGCAACATGTCAAAGTGTGATTGGTCAACAGTGGGAGAGTGAAGAGGGGATGTTAACAGATGTTTTAACAGTGGCATGATCTTCAGCACAGAGCAAAGTAGAAACTGTCCCAGGGCCACAGACTGTCGCTACCGGGTGGTTTTTCGAGTGAATGATATTCCTTCCACATCTTCTTCCTCTGATGTGTGCGGTGCCTCCTGTGCCGTGGGTGGTTCTGGTGGTGAAGCTTAGGGGGGCACACACACATCAGGGGCTGGAGATGTGGAATCAAAGATCCCGGCAGCTGTCATCTGTGGAAAGATGAAAGGTAACACAGCAGCAACATCACGGTGGTAGGCGGCTGGGTTGTCACTGATGGAGGCCAGCATCTGCTGTATGGACTCCAGGACAGTTTGGATAGCTCCCAGCCTGTTGTCAATAACACTGGTGCCACTTTGGGAGAGCATTTGTTCAAGCCTCTGCATCAGGACACCAGTGATGTCGGGCTAGTACTGCTGGAGTCCACAAACCGGAGAATGGTTGCCTCTGATGGCAGCAGAGTTGTCCTTATTCGGACTGAGACACCTATGGAATCCCTGTAGGCTGCCCACAATGGTCTCCATCCTCACCCACACTTGCTGTGCCAGCTCCCGCTAGACTAATACCTTTGCATTTTGGAAGATAATGTCTGAGTTCTGGGAGTCAAGGGCTCTGAAGAGGTGGCCGGTGCTGTGGGTTGCCTGGGACATTTGGAGACGCCGCAACGCTGTGTGTCCTCCTTGCAACTGGAGATGTTGTCCTGATGGCACCCAGCATCTGCTGGAGAGTATCGGAATTGATGCTTTGCAGCTGGCCATCGCCATCATCAGTGAAGTCCAGGACAGGCAACTGGCTGTGTGGTATGGCATCATCCTCTGCAAGGAGACTGAGATATGTCAATGTTGATCTGTGATAGCTGTTCACACTAGTCATTAGGTTGTTAATCATGGTGCCTCACTTACATGGCACAAAGTCATGCATCAGGCCCCTCATTTAGCACATTGTGCTACCAGTGTGTCATTTTTTTAACTCACCGTTGGCACAATATTACAGCCAACATTTCCAAATCCAGTCTGAGTCATCTTGTGTGCTTTTTTTGGGCTATTGCATGTAGACCCTTCATGCATTCATGGGTGTTACTTGGGGTGTTCCCAAGCAACACCCATGGAAACATACATAATCTGTGACGTTGCCAGAGTTATAATTATTGCTATGTATCACATTCTTCTGCCACTTAAGAGTGATGTAAGGGGGAGAACTGTCCCAAAGCATTTTCCTTGTCACCTCTTACCATGTGTACTGTATCCTGAACCCCCGTAGAAAGATGCAACCACCTCTCATGTATAGGGTTGTACAGGAAGGTGTCCTTTCCTGCATGACAACACTCATCCCTGCAACACAGGTCTCCTTGCAGCATGGGTGCAAAGGTTCTTGTGTTGCAGGGCTGAGTGGTGTTGTGCATGAAGGTACACCTTCCCTTACATTCCCATACATGGAAGGTGATTGCATCTTACTGTGGGTGGTTAAAGATACAGCACACAATGAGAGGTGACAGTAAAATGCTTTGGGGTAGTTCTTCCCCTTGCATCACTCCTACCACACACATAGATTGGCATAAGGAGCTGACACATTGCCAACCATGTCGACATGTGAAAGCATCAGGATACTACACTGCCTCAGGGGTGGCATTGTAGTAGTGCTACATATAACTTCCTTGTTGTGAGCCCATTTTTGCATCTTTCAATCTGTTTTATAATTGGCAAGAGGCATTGCAAGTGGCAGACAGCATTCCTGCTTGTTGATGTTGCAGGATGTGTCCCTTCCTGCAAATGTGCAATTAGACCTGCAACACAGGCACCCCTACACCATGATCAATCTGGGCCTGTGTGGGTGTTAGGCAGCAGTTTGTGCCCCTTCACCAAGGGTAGTACAGGGAGACCTTGCATGTTAGTGACAACTTGATATCCCAGCACATTCAAGATGATGCAGCACAGCAGGCTGGGCTGCCGCACTGCACTGCATCATTTCATCATACATGGTTAACAATGGACCACATTTCCCAGACACTGACCACACACTGCCCTACCGGGGCAGAGTTCAAGGCCATATTTCCTAGACCAAGGAAGGCACATTGGGTGCCGTTTAATGGCCAGGTATTATTTGTTCCTTTCAGACCTTACACTGCATGTAGGTGTCATTCCGTGTGTGTTGCTGGGAGTGTTCCCACTGAACACACATGTAACCCACTCAACTTCTGAGGCCTTCCCAGATATTCACATCTGGAAATGCTGCAGGTTCATACACCACCTCAGGGTTTGCGTAGAAGTGACAAGAGAGTGTCATATTTGTTTGTCCCAGTAATGTTATGTTACTCTATGTGCTGCATTGTGCATCACACATAGTAAGACGGAAACACCACTTGTGCCTGATGTTGTGCAGGAAGGTGTTGATTCATGCACAACATCAATCACCCCCAAGACACCAGCATGGTGCAGGTGTGCCTGCATAAGCACATGGCAGCAAATTGTGCACCAGCACAGACATTACTGGCAGAAATGCCCCGTTTGTTGTGTGCACATTACATTAGTGCCCTTTCCCAATGGTGCAGGAAGGTGTATCCCTGCCCTTGCTGCCCCACCCTGCCCAACAGGCCTGGTACACGATGGCCAATGAGAGTTAAACATGGCCAGATGGTTTAGTTGATACTGTGAAGGGAGTGGTGTGATGGTTGTGAAGTGGTCTGTGCATATAGTGGGGTGGTCAGTGCACATTACATATGTTTGGAGTTTTACCATTATTATGCCCCCATGCAACCCTTTCACATGCATAGAGTGCCTCCTATGTGCCCCCCACTGTGCCATTAGTTATTTATAACAATGCCCCCAGCTGCAACTTACCCTTTGTTTGTTGTTGGTCACCATATCCTGCAGTGTCCTGTCCCTGGAATCCGGTCACCAACTCCTCCTGGATGTCCACTGCCACCATCTGCTTCAGCTCATCCAGCTCCTCCTGGGGTGCCGGACCTCCACCTCCGATCTGCAGTGCTGCCTTTATGTTGCTGGACAGTTTCTCCTTTGTTCTGCGCTTGCAACTGTGCCGGCGCTTCTAACAGTCCGTCACAGTCCTCTTCCCCTCAGCCACACTGTTGACTTTATCAACAATGGACTGCCATATGGCCTCCTTCCTGCTTATCGGTAATCTAGAAGTGACGAAGAGCTGGTGTTGATGCTCCGTCACCTCTGTGATCAGGATCTGATTCTCCTCCTCACTGAACCTGGACTTCCTCTTCCTTTTCCCCTTCTCCTGGGACTCTGTCCGGATATCCTGACTTGTACTGGGCTAATAAAGGTCTCTCTGGGGTCTCTCCTGTCCTGACTCCTCCATTTTTCACCTTGTGCAGTCTGTTTGGCGTTTTGCTGTGGGTTTTTTGACACTTTTAAGCCCAAAAGGAACGCTAGCACGATTAGCGTTATAAAATGTGCCACAACTCATGCTAGTGCCACTTTTGCTACACTGGCGTAATTCTTTTTTGCGACATGTTGCAAAGGTTAGCATAATTTTTTACGCTAGCCTTTACTTACTGCCATGCTGTGCCATTTTGTGTTTTGTAAATGTGGCGCAAGCATGGCGGTAAGAATTTACGATAGCCAGCATTAACATTTTTGAGACACAGTTGCCCCAAAGAGTCTTCATCAGTTCCCCAAAAACTGTCCATGAAGGTGGACCCAGAGACTCTTCACAGCCTAAGCGTGGGTACAAAGTAGGAACTTTGATCCCAACGAGGCTTGGTGCCATGATTGCAAGAATAGAGTGCACCAAACTGGAGACCCTAGCTGTAACAACAAGAAAAATGCCTTGAGTCCACCTGCAGTAAATGCAGTCACTAATCTCCAGATGGGATCACAGTTGTGCCCTGACCATGTCAGTGAACCCACAGAGGCAACATTAGTCACTAAGGGAGGGGTTAGATCTATTGTGTGCTGCCTGGCCCACTAACATGCAGAAATGCAGGCAGCACCCTTTGATTAATGGGACTAAGGTAGAAGCCTTGAGGGACACTTTGGCTAGTGTCACGATGGTGGCCCAGCACCTGGCTCACTCAGATTAGTACCTGGTAGGGAAAACATATCCTGACACCAATGCTGACAATGTCACAAATATCCATCCCATTGCAATGGTATCTTTTGACTGGGAGGAGTAGTTGGACAGAAAGAAGTGGCTGTGTCCTCATCCATCCTTGTAGATTGTCTGTTTGAAAATGATTTGGAGCACTCTCCCTGGGCTGAAGTAGAACTGAGGACTGAAGCAGCAATGCTTGGGATCCCAGAATGGGCCTGTGTCAAGACAAGGCCACAGAGCAAACGTCAGAGAGAAAAAAGATAGTTACATCCTGAAATAGTGAACCAGCCACTCAAGAGAAACGACAAGAAGACTAGGGAACCAGCTTCACAACATATCTAAGATCAGAACCCCTCTTCACAGGAAGAGGACTCACCCTTCCTGGAGGAAACTGAACCTGCAGAGCTTGGGCCTGAGGCAACAAGCTGCACAGGAAGAGTTAGGGAATTTGAGTGGTACCCACAGGGTTTACTGGGAGGATGGGCTCCTGTCACTGAGGCCAGAGACCTCAAACCTGGTGCAACCAGGAGGGTGGTAGTGCCCCAGCAGTTCAGAGACTTCCTCCTCACTCTAGTCCATGACATTCCCCTATCTGGGCATCTGGGCCAAAATTAAACTTGGAGTAGGTTAGTTAACTACTTCTATTGGCCAGGAATGTCACAAAAAGTGAGGGACTTTTGTCAGTCCTGCACTATCTGCCAAGCCAGTGGCAAAGCAGGTGGACACTTAGAGGCCCCGTTAATGCAACAACCTGTTATTGGGGTTCCTTTTGAAAGGGTAGGGGTTGACATTGTTGGCCTCTTTACCCTCAAACAGCATCAGGACACAAATACATACTAGTGGCAGTGGATCACGCCACTAGGTATGCCAAAGCCCTCCTGGGTATTTTTACAAGGGTGGGGTTCCCTAAGGAGGTAGTATCAAACAGGGGTTCAAACTTCATGTCTGCATACTTTAAACACATGTGGAAGGAATGTGGGGTGACCTACACGTTCACAACCTCATACCACTGTCAAACAAATGGGCTGGTTGAAACAATTAACTAGACCCTAAAAAGCATGATTGGAGGGCTCCCTAAAAATCTCAGAAGGAGATGGGATGCCCTGCTTCCTTGTCTTCTGTTTGCCTACAGGAAAGTGCCACAAAAGGAAATAGGTTTATCTCCATTTTAACTTTTGTTTGGCATCCTGTTAGGGGACCACTAAGTCTTGTTAGGGAAGGCTGGGAGAAGCCTCTCAAAGAGCCTAAGTAAGACATTGTGGACTATGTACTAGGCCTACATTAAAAAATGGCAGAGTACATGGAACAACTCAGCAAAAATCGTCAGGCCAGCCAGGAGCTGCAAAAGCTCTGGTATGACCAGAAAGCTGCTATGGTGGAGTTCCAACCAGGGCAGAAAGATTGGGTGTTGGAGCTTGTTGCTCCAAGTGCTCTCCAGGACAAATGGTCTGGTCCTTATACCATCCTTGAGAGAAAAGGGGAGGGCACTTATATAGTTGACCTAGGCAGTTGCAAAAGTCCAAACAAAATGATCCATGTCAACCGCGTACATCTCTATTATGACAGAGCTGATGCGACCATGCTCATGGTCACAGCTGAGGGACAGGAGAATGAGAGTGAGCCTCTCCCTGATATCCTCTCCAACGACCCACAAGATGGTTCTGTGGATGAAGTGGTCTCATCAGACACCCTCACAGGACAACAGCAAACTGACTGCAGGTAAGTCCTCAACCAGTATGCTGAGTTATTCTCCCTGACCCCTGGAAAGACAAACTGGCGTACCCATGATGTGGACACTGGTGACAGCTTGCCTGTCAAAAACAAAATTGGCAAACCGTCAGACCATGCCAGGGAGAGCATCCAAGCAGAAGTTTAAAAGATTCTGGATTTGGGTGCCATTGAACCCTCAGAGAGTCTGTGGGCTAGCCCAGTAGTTTTAGTCCCTAGACGTCATGAGATTTTGTGTGGACTACATGGGCCTCAATTATGTTATAAAAACTGATGCACACCCAATCCCGAGAGCTGACAGGCTCATAGGCAGACTAGGGGCAGCCAGATATTTGAGTACTTTTGATTTGACATCAGGGTACTGGCAGATTGGCCTGACCCCAGGAGCAAATAAGAGATCAGCATTTTCTACTCCTAGTGGGCTTTATCAGTTCACTCTTATGCTCTTTGTGTTAAAGAATACACCTGCCACATACCAGAGGTTGGTGACCCAAGTCCTTGATGGACTGGAATCATTTAGTGCAGCTTACCTTGATAACAGGGTTCTCTATAGTTCCACATGGCAGGATCACTTGATCCACATAGGGAAGGTCCATGAGGCTCGGCAAAAGGCAGGCCTCACTATCAAGGCAGGTAAGTGTCAGGTAGGGCAGGGTAAAGTTGAGTACTTGGGCCACATAATTGTAGGAGGCCAATTTCAACCCCTCCAACCCATGATCCAGACCATTCTGGCTTGGGAAGCTCCTGCAACCCAGACACAGGTCAGGGCATTCCTTGGCCTAACTGGATACTATAGGAGATTTGTGAAGGATCGTGGCACCATAGTTGCCCCCTCACAGAACTAACATCCAAGAAAATGCCCAAGAAGGTTAACAGGACAGTGAGTTGTCAAAGGGCCTTTGACTCTCTGAAGAATGCTATGTGCTCTGCTCCGTTCCTGCAAGCTCCAGACTACTCCGGGCAGTTCATAGTCCAAAGAGGGGCTTCAGAAATGGGGCTATGAGGGGTCCTTGCCCACGAATGATGAAGGAGATGAGTCTTGCTGTTTGGGACCTTTGAGACACCGCTGAGTTTGAGGCTTTTTAAGGACCATGACCATTTCTTTGTGGGAAAACGTTGCCTCTCAATGAACGTGTCGCTCACACTTTAATTTTCTACTTATTGTAATCATTTGTGAGGTTGTGACTCCGCTCCTAGTCAGGCTAAATAATGTTTCTGGGTTGTGTGAAGTGTTTATTGCTGGTGCTTTCTGATTAGATTAAAAAACGTGTGCTAATTGTTTAAAACAATATCAGTCACCCTGAAATGTATTGCATGTGATAAATCATATCATTCTGCACCTGGACCCAATCACCCAAGCATTTGCAAGGGTAAGCCTTGGCTGCTCGGCTACACCTATCACCGGAGGGGCGAGGACAAAGAGGGCCTTGGCTCGTTATTAACAAGCAACGGCATCTCAGGTCTTGCTACAGCCAGACAACTGATGAATTAATAATTTAATGAATTAGGTACTTTTAAAGTGCACTGCCATTCCAAAATGGGCACTACCCAGAAGTCCTGACTCAAATCAGTCTAAGAGAGCTAACGGGAGGTCTATGGCCAGAAGATCAGGTAGTAATAGAGCTCCTCCAGGGCGAGAAGATGTGAGAAAAGGCCTCTTCTGACACAGTTAGACCCCCACTTTTTGCCTGCTTTGTGATGTAGCCTTAAAGTTGTTAGTGCCCAGGGCCCATGCTAACCAGGTTCCCTAGGCCAGATCTCTTTCCCACAACAGTTGTGATGCATTGGCACAATTGGCAACACCTTTGGCTGCCACTATAAAGCCCTGGTAAATGGAGCTTAGGTACCAAGGGCGTGGGGTACTAAGGGTGGCCCCTGAGGACAACAGCACTGATTGTGCCACCCTCTAGGGCCTTGCATACAGATACACGCAGCACTGCCATTGCAGGCTGAGTGTCCTGGTGGATACCTAAAAGACAAACTCTGCATGATACACTAAGTCACCCCTCTAGCAGGCCTTCCCGCCCTAAGGCAGGGTGCACTGTGCTGTATGTGAGGGCATAATTGCATGAGCAATATGCCCCCACTGTGTCTTTGCCAAACCTGGGACATAGTGAGTGAACAGAGCAGCCATTTTAATGCATATGCTAGACACTGGTCAACTTGAGTTTCACAGCTACATGATGGACACTCCGAACCCTGGGTTGTTTGGTATCAAACAACTGAGAATGATAAATCCAAAGTGGTACCAGCATTGGATTTATTATAAAATGTATCCAGGGGTCACCTTATGGGTGACCCCTGCAAGTGTTAACTACCCTTGAATGGTTGCTGGCCAGTCCCAAAAGCCTGCCACCTCCAGACACAAATATGCATCCCTGGGATGAGAGCTCCTGCTCTCTGGAATTCAGAACAAAGCCCTTCCTGTTTGGAGGTGCTAACACCCCCTCCCTCAGGAATGTGCACTGCCCTGCTGGTGAGCTTCAAAGGGCTACCGCCCTTGAAACTCGACTCCCAGGACTGCTTTTAGCAGCAGATGGCCACCACTGTTGCAAACCCCCACTTTTGGTGGGAGCAACAGCGGGAAAACTAAACAAAGGACAGGAGGAGTGGCCCCACCTAGCTAGCACAACCCCCAAGGTGTTGCAGGCGAGGTGACCATTCCATTTCGTTCCCCTCCATCTTAGATGGAAGGAAAATAGCCAATCAGGTGTAGGAAAGTGACCTCTGCCGACCAGAAGTGGTCACTTAGTGGGTGTAGCCACCCTACGGTAGATGGCCCATTGGCCACTAACAGGTTCCCCCTAAAACACTCACTAAATCCAGTATTTAGTGGGCATGCCTAGACCAAGAAATCATATTTCAAGGACACAAGAAGACCAGCAACAAAGAAGACCCAAGGTACAAGAACTGACGACCTGCTGCATCAAGAAAAAACACCAAACCTTGCTTGCTGCAACTAGGGCTCGACGATCGCCGCTGAGGGGTTGCCTGGACACTGGACGGACTCCCCAAACCCCCAGAGGACCTCCACTCTTTGCAAATCACCAAAGATCTTCCTCCAGAGTGAAGACATCACTCTGCAACCACAAAGAACCAACAGGCCAGTGAGGTGCACCTCACTGACCCGTCGCTAACTTCCGAACCAGATGCTGCAGCTGGACCAAACTTCATACACAGACTGCAAGGATGAACCCTGCAAGTGTGCCAAGGTTGGTGGCACTGCAACCTCCAGTGGCCGAACCATATTATTGCCCTAGGTAGTGTTCACTACACGTCGGACATAAAAAAAAATAAACTGCACCAGACCAGGAGGAAGCCCCAGTTGAGAGACTTCAGAAACCACCAGGACCGCCCACCAGAGTGCCCCTGCTGACATGCAAGCGACCCTTGAATCAACCTACCTCCTGCTTCCAAG
Organism: Pleurodeles waltl; assembly: GCF_031143425.1. Taxonomy (NCBI): domain Eukaryota; kingdom Metazoa; phylum Chordata; class Amphibia; order Caudata; family Salamandridae; genus Pleurodeles; species Pleurodeles waltl. The sequence continues at coordinate 1,194,370,447 of NC_090448.1, forward strand.
GGCATCTTTATGCATGGCTCCTGGCTCATCAATTCACTCTGCACCCGGCCGTCCGGTGGCTTGCATCGAAGAACCTGCTGTGTGCTAAGGGTCAACCACCCCTTGCGACCTCAACTCCCCAAGGGGACCCCCGGGCTTACCTCTAAGTCTGCCTGTGCAGTGCTTTTCGAAGCAGCCCGCCTGTAGTGTCCTGCCACCAGCTCCAAAGACCACTTCCCTTTGCTCCCGCCGGAACCAGGAGCCACCTGAACTTCTGCAGCTGACCAATAGTGGCCATCAATGAATTCGACATACCTGCAAAAGGAGAGCTTGGCAATTGCACTGCCTGATCTTATGTGTATTTTTAAAGGTGATCCAACATTGATTCCTATGGTGTGTAATTACTCACAAAAAGACTACTTTTATTAAACTTCAAAAATTAATATCTTGAAAAGTACTTAACCAATATTGATCTTAAAATTTTCATAAAAATATGCAGCATTTTTACAAATTGGTCTCTAGTTATTCATTTGAGTGTGTGCTGTCATTTATTGATACTGTGAGTACAACAAATGCTTTGCACTTCTCCAAGATTGGCCTAACTGCTCGACCAGCTACCATAAAGATTAGAGCATTAAGTGATCGGGTTTTGGCCTCTGGAAACCAACGTGTGGTTGCCTGGACCCCCTGCACAGTGTGTCTAGCTTTGCACATTACACAGAGGGCCAGCCTCCTAGAGAAGAGCCATTAAAGTTGCTTCTGATTCAGTGCATGTAAAATGCCTCGGAAGGTAATTCCATGCCTTGGTACCTAGAATTGAAAAGGGTTTACCCCCTCCAGTTTTGAGTCTAACAGAGGGGGCTTAAGGAGATTTGCTTGGGAAGATCAATGTTCTTTTAGTTGTATAGCAGGTAAAAGAGTCCGTAAGATATCTGGGACCGGTGGTTCTAAATGCTCTGAAAGTCAATAGAAGGATTTTAAAAAGGACCCTTGTATGCACTGGAAGCCTGCTCCTGCTGGTCCCTGTTTGTCCATTGCCCGGAGAAGGCATGGCAGCCTCTGGAGTAAGCCTTTACTGGTCCCACTGGTCCCTGTCTGTCCCAGGGCCTGGAGAAGGCATGGCGGCTTCTGGGGTAAGCCTTCCCTGCTCCCTCTGGTCCCTTCCTGTCTCAGGGCCTGGAGAGAAGGCATAGCAGTCTCTGGAGTAAGCCTTTACTGCTCCCACTGCTCCCTGTCTGACCCACTGCCTGGATAAAAGGCATGGCGGCCTCTGAAGTAAGCCTTTACTGCTCCCACTGGTTCCCACCTGTCCCAGGGCCTGGAGAATGTATGGCGGACTCTGGAATAATCCTTTACTTCTCCCACTGGTCCTTGCCTGTCCCAGGGCCTGCAGAAGGCAGGCATGACAAGCTCTGTAGTGAGCCTTAACTGCTCCCACTGGTCCCTGCCTGTCACATGGGCTGGAGAAGACATGGTTCTTCTGAATTAAGCCTTTATTGCTCCCACTTGCCCTGCCTTTCCCAGGGCCTAGAGAAGGTATGGTGGCCTTTGGAGTAAGCCTTTACTGCTCCCAATGGTCCTTGCCTGTCCCTGAGCCTGGAGTAGGCATGGCGGCCTCTGAAGTAAGCCTTTACTGCTCCCACTGGTCCCTGCCTGTCCCAGGGCCTGGAGAAGGCATGGCGGCCCCTGAGTAAGCCTTTACTGCTCCCACTGGTCTCTTCCTGTCTCAGGGCCTGGAGAGAAGGCATAGCAGTCTCTGGAGTAAGCCTTTACTGCTCCCACTGGTCCCTGCCTTTCCCAGGGCCTGGAGAGGGCATGGCGGCCTCTGGAGTAAGCCCTTACTGCTCCCACTGCTCCCTGTCTGACCCACTGCCTGGATAAAAGGCATAGCAGCCTCTGAAGTAAGCCTTTACTGCTCCCACTGGTCCCTGCCTGTCCCACTGCCTGGATAAAAGGCATGGCAGCCTCTGAAGTAAGCCTTAACTGCTCCCACTGGTCCCTGTCTGTCCCAGGCCTGGAGAAGGCATGACAGCCTCTGGAGTAAGCCTTTACTGCTCCCACTGGTCCCTGGGTGTCCCGGGGCCTGGAGAGGGCATGGCAGCCTGTGGAGTAAAGCTTTACTGCTCCCTATCTGACCCACTGCCTGGATAACAGGCATGGCGGCCTCTGAGGTAAGCCTTTACTCCTCCCACTGGTCCCTGCCTGTCACAGGCACTTGAGAAGGCATGCTGCTTCTGAAGTTAGCCTTTACTGTTCCCACTGGTTCCCACCTGTCCTAGGGCCTGGAGAAGGCATGGCGGCCTCTGGAGTAAGCCTTTACTTCTCCAACTGGTCCTTGCCTGTTCCATGGCCTGGGGAAGGCATGGTGCTTCTGAAGTAAGCCTTCACTTCTCCCACTGGTCCCTGCCTGTCCCAGGGCCTGATGAAGGCATGGCGGCCTCTGGAGTAAGCCTTTACTGCTCCAACTGGTTCCCACCTGTCCCAGGGCCTGATGAAGGCATGGCGATCTCTGAAGTAAGGCTTTACTGCTCCCACTGGTTCCCACGTGTCCCAGGGCCTGGAGAAGGTATGGCAGACTCTGGAATAATCCTTTACTTCTCCCACTGGTCCTTGCCTGTCACAGGGCCTGCGGAAGGCAGGCATGACAAGCTCTGGAGTGAGCCTTAACTGCTCCCACTGGTCCCTGTCTGTCCCAGGGCCTGGAGAAGGCATGACAGCCTCTGGAGTAAGCCTTTACTGCTCCCACTGGTCCCTGCCTGTCCCAGGGCCTGGAGAAGGCATGGCGGCCCCTGAGTAAGCCTTTACTGCTCCAAATGGTCTCTTCCTGTCTCAGGGCCTGGAGAGAAGGCATAGCAATCTCTGGAGTAAGCCTTTACTTCTCCCACTGGTCCCTGCCTTTCCCAGGGCCTGTAGAGGGTATGGCGGCCTCTGGAGTAAGCCCTTACTGCTCCCTGTCTGACCCACTGCCTGGATAAAAGGCATGGCGCCTCTGGAGTAAGTCTTTACTGCTCCCACTGGTCCCTGCCTGGATAAAAGGCATGGCGGCCTCTGAAGTAAGCCTTTACTGCTCCCACTGCTCCATGCCTGTCCCAGGGCCTGGGAAAGGCATGGCAGACTCTGGAGTAAGCCTTTACTGCTCCCACTAGTCCCGGCCTGTCCCAGGGCCTGGACAAGGCATGCCAGCCTCTGGAATAAGCCTTTACTGCTCCCACTGGCCCCTCTCTGTCCCATTGCCTGGAGAAGGCATGGCGGCCTCTGGAATGAGCCCTTACTGCTCCCACTAGTCCCTCTTTCTCCCATTGCCTGGAGAAGGCATGGCAGCCTCTGGAGTAAGCCTTTACTGCTCCCACTAGTCCCGGCCTGTCCCAGAGCCTGGAGAAGGCATGGCGACCCAGGAGTAAGCCTTTACTGCTCCCACTGGTCCTTGCCTGTCCCAGGGCCTGGAGAAGGCATGGCAGCCTCTGGAGTAAGCCTTTACTGCTCCCACTGGTCCCTTCCTGTCTCAGGGCCTGGAGAGAAGGCATAGCAGCCTCTGGAGTAAGTCTTTATTGCTCCCACTGGTCCCTGGGTGTCCCAGGGCCTGGAACGGGCATGGTGGCCTCTGGAGTAAGGCTTTACTGCTCCCACTGGTCCCTTCCTGTCTCAGGGCCTGGAGAAGCATGGCGTCCTTTGGGGTAAGCCTTCACTGCTCTCAATGGTCCCCGTCTGTCCCTGGGCCTGGAGAAGGCATGTCAGCCTCTGGAGTAAGCCTTTACTTCTCCAACTGGTCCTTGCCTGTTCCATGGCCTGGGGAAGGCATGGTGCTTCTGAAGTAAGCCTTCACTTCTCCCACTGGTCCCTGCCTGTCCCAGGGCCTGATGAAGGCATGGCGGCCTCTGGAGTAAGCCTTTACTGCTCCAACTGGTTCCCACCTGTCCCAGGGCCTGATGAAGGCATGGCGATCTCTGAAGTAAGGCTTTACTGCTCCCACTGGTTCCCACGTGTCCCAGGGCCTGGAGAAGGTATGGCAGACTCTGGAATAATCCTTTACTTCTCCCACTGGTCCTTGCCTGTCACAGGGCCTGCGGAAGGCAGGCATGACAAGCTCTGGAGTGAGCCTTAACTGCTCCCACTAGTCCCGGCCTGTCCCAGAGCCTGGAGAAGGCATGGCGACCCAGGAGTAAGCCTTTACTGCTCCCACTGGTCCTTGCCTGTCCCAGGGCCTGGAGAAGGCATGGCAGCCTCTGGAGTAAGCCTTTACTGCTCCCACTGGTCCCTTCCTGTCTCAGGGCCTGGAGAGAAGGCATGGCAGCCTCTAGACTAAGCCTTAACTGCTCCCACTGGTCCTTGCCTGTCCCAGGGCCTGGAGAAAGCATGGCGGCCCATGATTAAGCCTTTACTGCTCCCACTGGTCCCTTCCTGTCTCAGGGCCTGGAGAAGCATGGCGTCCTTTGGGGTAAGCCTTCACTGCTCTCAATGGTCCCCGTCTGTCCCTGGGCCTGGAGAAGGCATGTCAGCCTCTGGAGTAAATCCTTACTGCTCCCACTAGTCCCTGCCTGTCCCAGGCACTCGAGAAGGCATGCTGCTTCTAAAGTAAGCCTTTACTGCTCCTACTGGTTCCCACCTGTCCTAGGGTCCTGGAGTAGGCATGGTGCTTCTGAAGTAAGCCTTTACTTCTCCCACTGGTCCTTGCCTGTCCCAGGGGCCTGGAGAGGGCATGGCGGCCTCTGGAGTAAGCCCTTACTGCTCCCTGTCTGACCCACTGCCTGGATAAAAGGCATGGCGCCTCTGGAGTAAGTCTTTACTGCTCCCACTGGTCCCTGCCTGTCACACTGCCTGGATAAAAGGCATGGCGGCCTCTGAAGTAAGCCTTTACTGCTCCCACTGCTCCATGCCTGTCCCGGGGCCTGGGAAAGGCATGGCAGACTCTGGAGTAAGCCTTTACTGCTCCCACTAGTCCCGGCCTGTCCCAGGGCCTGGACAAGGCATGGCAGCCTCTGGAGTAAGCCTTTACTGCTCCCACTGGCCCCTCTCTGTCCCATTGCCTGGAGAAGGCATGGCGGCCTCTGGAATGAGCCCTTACTGCTCCCACTAGTCCCTCTTTCTCCCTTTGCCTGGAGAAGGCATGGCAGCCTCTGGAGTAAGCCTTTACTGCTCCCACTAGTCCCGGCCTGTCCCAGAGCCTGGAGAAGGCATGGCGACCCAGGAGTAAGCCTTTACTGCTCCCACTGGTCCTTGCCTGTCCCAGGGCCTGGAGAAAGCATAGTGCTTCTGACATAAGAATGTACTGCTCCCACTGGTCCCTGCCTGTCCCTGGACCTGGAGAGAAGGCATGGCAGCCTCTGGAGTAAGCCTTTACTGCTCCCACTGGTCCTTGCCTGTCCCAGGGCTTGGGAAAGGCATGGCAGACTCTGGAGAAAGCCTTTACTGCTCCCACTTGTCCCAGCCTGTCCCAGGGCCTGGAGAAGGCAGGGCGGCCCAGGAGTAAGCCTTCACTGCTCCTACTGGTCCTTGTCTGTTCCAGGGCCTGGAGAAGGCATGGTGGCCCCTGAGTGAGCCTTTACTGCTTCCACTGGTCTATCTCTGTCCCATTGCCTGGAGAAGGCATGGCAGCCTCTGCATTAAGCCTTTACTTCTCCTACTGGTGCCTGCCTGTCCCAGGGCCTGGAGAAGGCATGGCGGCCTCTGGAGTGATCCTTTACTGCTGCCACTGGTCCCTGCCTGTCCCAGGGCCTGGAGAAGGCATGGCAGCCTCTGGAGTAAGCCTTTACTGCTCCCACTGGTCCCTCTCTGTCCCATTGCCTGGAGAAGGCATGGCAGCCTCTGGAATCAGCCTTTACTGCTCCAACTGGTTCCTCTCTGTCCCATTGCCTGGCAGCCTCTGGAGTGAGCCTTTACGGCTCCCACTGGTGCTTGCCTGTCCCAGGGCCTGGAGAAGGCATGGCGACCCCCTGAGTAAGCCTTTACTGCTCCCACTTGTCCCTTCCTGTCTCAGGGCCTGGAGAAAAGGCATGACAGCCTCTGGAGTAAGCCTTTAATGCTCCCACTGCTCCTTGTCTGCCCACTGCCTGGATAAAAGGCATGGCGGCCTCTGGAGTAAGCCTTTACTACTCCCACTGGTCCTTACCTGTCCGAGGGCCTAAAGAAGGCATGGCGGCCCCTGAGTAAGTATTAACTGCTCCCACTGGTCCCTGCCTCTCCCAGGGCCTGAGGAAGGCATGGGGGCCTCTGGTGTGAACCTTACTGCTCCCACTGGTCTTTGCCTGTCCCAGGGCCTGGAGAAGGCATGACAGCCTGTGGATTAATCCTTTACTGCTCCCACTTCTCCCTGCCTGTCCCATTGCCTAGAGAAGGCGTGGTGCTTCTGAAGTAAGCCTTCACTGCTCCCACTGGTTCCCACCTGTCCCAGGGCCTGGAGAAGGTATAGCGGCCTCTGGAGTGAGCCTTTACTTCTGCTACTGGTCCTGGAGAAGGCATGACAGCCTCTGGATTAAGCCTTTACTGCTCCCACCGCTCCCTGCCTCTCCCAAGGCCTGGAGAAGGCGTGGCGACACCTGAATAAGCCTTTACTGCAACCACTGGTCCCTTCTTGTCTCAGGGCCTGGAGAGAAGGCATGACAGCCTCTGGAGTAAGCCTTTACTGCTCCCACTGGTCCCTGCCTCTCCCAGGGCCTGGAGAAGGCGTGGCGGCCTCTGGAGTAAGCCTTTACTGCTCCCACTGGTCCCTGCCTCTCCCAGGGCCTGAAGAAGGCATGACAGCCTCTGGAGTAAGCCTTTACTGCTCCCACTGGTCCCTGCCTGTCCCAGGGCCTGGAGAAGGCATGGCAGCCTCTGGAGTAAGCCTTTACTGCTCCCACTGGTCCCTCTCTGTCCCATTGCCTGGAGAAGGCATGGCAGCCTCTGGAATCAGCCTTTACTGCTCCAACTGGTTCCTCTCTGTCCCATTGCCTGGCAGCCTCTGGAGTGAGCCTTTACGGCTCCCACTGGTGCTTGCCTGTCCCAGGGCCTGGAGAAGGCATGGCGACCCCCTGAGTAAGCCTTTACTGCTCCCACTTGTCCCTTCCTGTCTCAGGGCCTGGAGAAAAGGCATGACAGCCTCTGGAGTAAGCCTTTAATGCTCCCACTGCTCCTTGTCTGCCCACTGCCTGGATAAAAGGCATGGCGGCCTCTGGAGTAAGCCTTTACTACTCCCACTGGTCCTTACCTGTCTGAGGGCCTAAAGAAGGCATGGCGGCCCCTGAGTAAGTATTAACTGCTCCCACTGGTCCCTGCCTCTCCCAGGGCCTGAGGAAGGCATGGGGGCCTCTGGTGTGAACCTTACTGCTCCCACTGGTCTTTGCCTGTCCCAGGGCCTGGAGAAGGCATGACAGCCTGTGGATTAATCCTTTACTGCTCCCACTTCTCCCTGCCTGTCCCATTGCCTAGAGAAGGCGTGGTGCTTCTGAAGTAAGCCTTTACTGCTCCCACTGGTTCCCACCTGTCCCAGGGCCTGGAGAAGGTATAGCGGCCTCTGGAGTGAGCCTTTACTTCTGCTACTGGTCCTGGAGAAGGCATGACAGCCTCTGGATTAAGCCTTTACTGCTCCCACCGCTCCCTGCCTCTCCCAAGGCCTGGAGAAGGCGTGGCGACACCTGAATAAGCCTTTACTGCAACCACTTGTCTCTTCTTGTCTCAGGGCCTGGAGAGAAGGCATGACAGCCTCTGGAGTAAGCCTTTACTGCTCCCACTGGTCCCTGCCTCTCCCAGGGCCTGGAGAAGGCGTGGCGGCCTCTGGAGTAAGCCTTTACTGCTCCCACTGGTCCCTGCCTCTCCCAGGGCCTGAAGAAGGCATGACAGCCTCTGGAGTAAGCCTTTACTGCTCCCACTGGTCCCTGCCTCTCCCAGGGCCTGAGGAAGGCATGACAGCCTCTGGAGTAAGCCTTTACTGCTCCCACTGGTCCCTGCCTGTCCCAGGGCCTGGAGAAGGCATGGCAGCCTCTGGAGTAAGCCTTTACTGCTCCCACTGGTCCCTGCCTGTCCCTGCACCTGGAGAGAAGGCATGGCAGCCTCTGGAGTAAGCCTTTACTGCTCCCACTGGTCCCTGCCTGTCACATGGGCTGGAGAAGACATGGTTCTTCTGAAGTAAGCCTTTATTGCTCCCACTTGTCCCTGCCTTTCCCAGGGCCTAGAGAAGGTATGGTGGCCTTTGGAGTAAGCCTTTACTGCTCCCACTGGTCCCCACATGTCTGAGGGCCTGGAGAAGGCATGGCAGCCTCTGCAGTAAGACCTTTACTGCTCCCACTGGTCCCCACCTGTCCCAGGGCATGGAGAAGGCATGGCAGCCTCTGCAGTGAGACCTTTACTGCTCCCACAGGTCCCTTCCTGTCGCAGGGCCTGGAGAGTGGGCATGGTGCTTCTGAAGTAAGCCTTTACTGCTCCCACTGGTCCCTGCTTGTCACATGGGCTGGAGAAGGCATGGGGGCCTTTGAAGTGAGACCTTTACTACTCCAACTGATCCCTGCCTGTCCCAGGGCCTGGAAAAGGCGCGGCAGCCTCTGGAGTAAGCCTTTACTGCTCCCACTGGTCCCTGCCTGTCCCTGGACCTGGAGAGAAGGCATGGCAGCCTCTGGAGTAAGCCTTTACTGCTCCCACTGGTCCCTGCCTGTCCCTGCACCTGGAGAGAAGGCATGGCAGCCTCTGGAGTAAGCCTTTACTGCTCTCACTGGTCCCTGCCTGTCACATGGGTTGGAAAAGGCATGGTTCTTCTGAAGTAAGCCTTTATTGCTCCCACTTGTCCCTGCCTTTCCCAGGGCCTAAAGAAGGTATGGTGGCCTTTGGAGTAAGCCTTTACTGCTCCCACTGGTCCCTGCCTGTCCCAGTACCTGGAGAAGGCACGGTGGTCTTTGAAGTAAGACCTTTACTGCTCCCAGTGGTCCCTGCCTGTCCCAGGGCCTGGAGAAAGCATGGTGCTTCTGACATTAGCCTTTACTGCTCCCACTGGTCCCTGCCTGTCCCTGGACCTGGAGAGAAGGCATGGCAGACTCTGGAGTAAGCCTTTACTGCTCCCACTGGTCCCTGCCTTTCCCAGGGCCTAGATAAGGTATGGTGGCCTTTGGAGTAAGCCTCTACTGCTCCCACTGGTCCCTGCCTGTCCCTATGCCTGGAGAAGGCATGGTAGCCTTTGAAGTAAGACCTTTACTGCTCCCACTGATCCCTGCCTGTCCCAGGGCCTGGTGAAAGCATGGTGCTTCTGACATAAGCCTTTACTGCTCCCACTGGTCCCTGCATGTCCCAGTGCCTGGAGAAGGCATGGTGGCCTTTGAAGTAAGACCTTTACTACTACCACTGATCCCTGCCTGTCCCAGGGCCTGGAGAAGGCATGGCGCCTCTGAGTAAGCCTTTACTGCTCCCACTTCTCCCAGCCTGTCCCATTGCCTGGAGAAGACATGGCGGCCTCAGGAGTAAGCCTTTACTGCTCCCACTGGTCCCTGTCTGTTCCATTGCTTGGAGAAGGCGTGGCGGCCTCTGAAGTAAGCCTTTACTGCTCCCACTGGTCCCTGCCTCTCCCAGGGCCTGAGGAAGGCATGACAGCCTCTGGAGTAAGCCTTTACTGCTCCCACTGGTTCCCACCTGTCGCAGGGCCTGGAGAAGGCGTGGCGGCGTCTACAGTAAGCCTTTACTGCTCCCACTGGTCCCTGCCTGTCCCATTGCCTGGAGAAGGCATGGCAGCCTCTGGAGGGAGCCTTTCTTGCTCCCACTGCTCCCTGTCTGTCCCATTGCCTGGAGAAGGCGTGGCGGCCTCTGGAGTGAGCCTTTACTGCTCCCACTGGTGTCTGTCTGTTCCATTGCCTGGAGAAGGCGTGGCGGCCTCTGGAGTGAGCCTTTACTGCTCCCAATGGTCCCTGTCTGTCCCGTTGCATGGAGAAGGCATGGCAGCCTCTGGAGTGAGCCTTTACTGCTCCCACTGGTGTCTGTCTGTTCCAGTGCCTGGAGAAGGCATGGCAGCCTCTGGAGTGAGCCTTTACTGCTCGACCACTGTTAGCACTAGGGGTCCATGAGACCAGAGGAGTCTGGGTAAGTTATGCAAACACGAATGATAAGTGAGGGTTGATTGAGACTTGATTCAAGTCTATGGGCAAGTGAGACTCCTCGGATGACTGAGTGAGTGAGACTACACTGAAATCTCGGTGAGCGATGCTGTACTGAAACGTTTTGGTGAACTCTATCTGTCAGTGAAACTCAACGAACATCTATGAATGAGTGAGATCCCACTGAAACTAGTGAGCGGGTTTGTAAGTGAGCTTCCCTCAAGCATATCTGTGGGTGAGTGAATGCATACACTGGTGTACACATGAGTGAGACTCCATTTAAGTCAGGGTAGGCTTTCACTGAAGACTATGAGTGAGGGAGCCTCCTCTGGTCTGGGTGAGAATCCACTGGTCTAGGGGAGTGAGACTCCATTCAAATCATCGCAGGAATTCACTGAAGGCTATGAGTGAGACTTCCCAGAAGTATGAGTGAGGGAGCCTCCTCTGGTCTCTGGGTGAGACTCACTGATCTAGGTGACTGAGACTCCATTAATATCAGGGCGGGCGTTCACTGAAGGCTATGGGTGAGTGAGGTTTCCCAGAAATATATGAGTGAGGGAGCCTCCTCTGGTCTCTGGGTGAGACCCCACTGATCTAGGTGAGTGAGACTCCATTGAAATCAGGGCAGGCGTTCACTGAAGGCTATGGGCGAGTGAGACTTCCCAGAAATATGAGTGAGGGAGCATCCTCTGGTCTCTGGGTGAGACCCCACTGATCCAGGTGAGTGAGACTCCATTGAAATAAGGGCAGGCGTTCACTGAAGGCTATGAGCAAGTGAGGCTTCCCAGAAATATATGAGTGAGGGAGCATCCTCTGGTGTCTGGGTGAGACCCCACTGATCTAGGTGAGTGAGACTGCATTGAAATCAGGACGGGCGTTCACTGAAGGCTATGAGAAAGTGAGGCTTCCCAGAAATATATGAGCGAGGGAGCATCCTCTGGTCTCTGGGTGAGACCCCACTGATCTAGGTGAGTGAGACTCTATTGAAATCAGGACGGGCGTTCACTGAAGGCTATGAGCAAGTGAGGTTTCCCAGAAATATATGAGTGAGGGAGCCTCCTCTGGTCTCTGGGTGAGACCCCACTGATCTAGGTGAGTGAGACTCCATTGAAATCAGGGCAGGCGTTCACTGAAGGCTATGGGCGAGTGAGACTTCCCAGAAATATGAGTGAGGGAGCATCCTCTGGTCTCTGGGTGAGACCCCACTGATCCAGGTGAGTGAGACTCCATTGAAATAAGGGCAGGCGTTCACTGAAGGCTATGAGCAAGTGAGGCTTCCCAGAAATATATTAGCGAGGGAGCATCCTCTGGTCTCTGGGTGAGACCCCACTGATCTAGGTGAGTGAGACTCCATTGAAATCAGGGCAGGCGTTCACTGAAGGCTATGGGCGAGTGAGACTTCCCAGAAATATGAGTGAGGGAGCATCCTCTGGTCTCTGGGTGAGACCCCACTGATCCAGGTGAGTGAGACTCCATTGAAATAAGGGCAGGCGTTCACTGAAGGCTATGAGCAAGTGAGGCTTCCCAGAAATATATTAGCGAGGGAGCATCCTCTGGTCTCTGGGTGAGACCCCACTGATCTAGGTGAGTGAGACTGCATTGAAATTACGGCAGGAGTTCACTGAAGGCTATGGGCGAGTGAGGCTTTCCAGAAGTCTGTGAGTGAGGGAGCTTCTTCTGGTCTCTGGGTGAGACGCCACCGGTCTAGGTGAGTGAAACTCCATTAATATCAGGGCGGCATTCACTGAAGGCCATGAGTGAGTGAGGCTTCCCGGAAGTGTGTAAGTGGGGGAGCCTCCTGTGGTCTCTGGGTGAGGCCCCACTGGGGCAGGTGAGTGAGACTCTATTAACTCTTCAGGTGTTGTGACTTCTGACCTCCATCAGTGACGAGGACTGCGGACGTGTCCAGGCACTATATACTAAAGTCAGGTGGGACATTAAACGCGCCTGTGTCAGGGGGTTGGGAGCACTGATTGCTGCACTCGTTAGTGTCTCTCCTGTGGTGCTACAGGCACACCCACGTGCGGGGCTCGGGTGACTGAGTGAGACAGACTGACTCTGAGTGAGAGTTATGGACTCTGAGTTACCCACGTGCAGGGCTCGGGTGACTGAGTGAGACTGATCGACTCTGAGTGAGAGTTATGGACTCTGAGTTACCCACGTGCAGGGCTCGGGTGACTGAGTGAGAATGAGGGGATCTGAGTGAGACTGATGTACTCCGAGTGACTCACGTGCAGGGCTTGGGTGACTGAGTGAGACTGATTGACTCTGAGTGAGAGTGATGGATACTGAGTGACCCACGTGCAGGGCTCGGGTGACTGAGTGAGAATGAGGGGATCTGAATGAGACTGATGTACTCCGAGTGACCCACGTGCAGGGCTTGTGTGACTGAGTGAGATTGATTGACTCTGAGTGACCCATGTACAGGGCTCGCGTGACTGAGTGAGACTGAGGGACTCTGAGTGAGACTGACGGGCTCTGAGTGACCCACGTGCAGGGCTGAGGTGACTGAGTGAGATTGAGGGGGCTGGATGTGACTCATATGCAGGGCTGAAGTGACTGAGTGGCTGTGAGTGACCCATGTGCAGGGCTGAGGTGACTGAGTGAGACTGAGGGGGCTGGATGTGACTCATATGCAGGGCTGAGGTGACTGGCTGGGAGTGACCCATGTGCAGGGCTAAGGTGACTGACACTGAGGTGACTGGATGTGACGCACATAAAGGGCTGAGGTGACTGAGTGAGATTGAGGGGGCTGGATGTGACTCATATGCAGGGCTGAGGTGACTGAGTGGCTGTGAGTGACCCATGTGCAGGGCTGAGGTGACTGAGTGAGACTGAGGGGGCTGGATGTGACTCACATGCAGGGCTGAGGTGACTGAGTGAGGCTGAGGGGGCTGGATGTGACGCACATAAAGGGCTGAGGTGACTGAGTGAGATTGAGGGGGCTGGATGTGACTCATATGCAGGGCTGAGGTGACTGAGTGGCTGTGAGTGACCCATGTGCAGGGCTGAGGTGACTGAGTGAGACTGAGGGGGCTGGATGTGACTCATATGCAGGGCTGAGGTGACTGGCTGGGAGTGACCCATGTGCAGGGCTAAGGTGACTGACACTGAGGTGACTGGATGTGACGCACATAAAGGGCTGAGGTGACTGAGTGAGATTGAGGGGGCTGGATGTGACTCATATGCAGGGCTGAAGTGACTGAGTGGCTGTGAGTGACCCATGTGCAGGGCTGAGGTGACTGAGTGAGACTGAGGGGGCTGGATGTGACTCATATGCAGGGCTGAGGTGACTGGCTGGGAGTGACCCATGTGCAGGGCTAAGGTGACTGACACTGAGGTGACTGGATGTGACGCACATAAAGGGCTGAGGTGACTGAGTGAGATTGAGGGGGCTGGATGTGACTCATATGCAGGGCTGAAGTGACTGAGTGGCTGTGAGTGACCCATGTGCAGGGCTGAGGTGACTGAGTGAGACTGAGGGGGCTGGATGTGACTCATATGCAGGGCTGAGGTGACTGGCTGGGAGTGACCCATGTGCAGGGCTAAGGTGACTGACACTGAGGTGACTGGATGTGACGCACATAAAGGGCTGAGGTGACTGAGTGAGATTGAGGGGGCTGGATGTGACTCATATGCAGGGCTGAAGTGACTGAGTGGCTGTGAGTGACCCATGTGCAGGGCTGAGGTGACTGAGTGAGACTGAGGGGGCTGGATGTGACTCATATGCAGGGCTGAGGTGACTGAGTGAGGCTGAGGGGGCTGGATGTGACGCACATAAAGGGCTGAGGTGACTGAGTGAGATTGAGGGGGCTGGATGTGACTCATATGCAGGGCTGAAGTGACTGAGTGGCTGTGAGTGACCCATGTGCAGGGCTGAGGTGACTGAGTGAGACTGAGGGGGCTGGATGTGACTCATATGCAGGGCTGAGGTGACTGAGTGGCTGTGAGTGACCCATGTGCAGGGCTGAGGTGACTGAGTGAGACTGAGGGGGCTGGATGTGACTCACATGCAGGGCTGAGGTGACTGAGTGAGGCTGAGGGGGCTGGATGTGACGCACATAAAGGGCTGAGGTGACTGAGTGGCTGTGAGTGACCCACGTGCAGGGCCGAGGTGACTGAGTGAGACTGAGGGGCTGTGAATGACCCACGTGCAGGGCTGAGGTGACTGAGTGAGACTGCGGAGCTCTGAGAGACCCCGGCCGCCGCTCTTCACGCCTTTTTCCCGCGCAGGCGCAGCGTGAAGATCCGGGGGGGGAGGGGGGGGGGAAGAGGTGTGTGATTGGTTGGTCGGGAGGACAGGACAGTCTGTGATTGGCGGAGTCCTCCCCAGCTCCTGACAGACACGTGCCAGGCTCGCGCCCCTTCACACCTGATCCTGAGGGGACCAGAGTCCAGTCAGAGGGGAACCCCGAGGGAGAGAGGGAGGGCAGAGTCTAGTCAGAGGGGATCCCCGAGAGAGAGGGGGACCAGGGTCCAGTCAGAGGGGGACCCCGACAGAGAGGGGGACCAGAGTCCAGTCAGAGGGGGTCCCCTAGAGAGAGGGGGACCAGGGTCCAGTCAGAGGGGGTCCCCTAGAGAGAGGGCGACCAGAGTCCAGTCAGAGGGGGACCCCGAGAGAGAGGGGGACCAGAGTCCAGTCAGAGGGGGTCCCCTAGAGAGAGGGCGACCAGAGTCCAGTCAGAGGGGGACCCAGAGATAGAGGGGAGACCCTGAGAGAGAGGGGGACCAGAGTCCAGTCACAGGGGGATCAGAGGAACCAGAGTCCAGTCAGAGGGGGGTCCCGAGATCGAGGGGGGACCAGGGTCCAGTCAGAGGGGGTCCCCTAGAGAGAGGGATCAGAGTCCAGGCAGAGGGGGGCCCAGAGAGAGGGGGGCAGAGTCCAGTCAGAGGGGGACCCCGACAGAGAGGGGGACCAGAGTCCAGTCAGAGGGGGTCCTCTAGAGAGAGGGATCAGAGTCCAGTCAGAGGGGGATCAGAGGGACCAGAGTCCAGTCAGAGGGGAACCCTGAGATAGAGGGAGGATCAGAGTCCAGTCAGAGGGGGGCCCCGAGATCGAGGGGGACTAGAGTCCAGTCAGAGGGGGACCCCGAGAGAGAGAGGGGGTGCATAGTCCAGTCAGAGGGGAACCCCGAGGGAGAGAGGGGGGGGGCAGAGTCCAGTCAGAGGGGGGCCCCGAGATAGAGGGAGGACCAGAGTCCAGTCAGAGGGGAACCCCGAGGGAGAGAGGGGGGCAGAGACCAGTCAGAGGGGGGCCCCGAGATAGAGGGGGTACTAGAGTCCAGTCAGAGTGGGACCCCGAGGGAGAGAGGGGGGCAGAGACCAGTCAGAGGGGGGCCCCGAGATAGAGGGGGCCGGGGTCCAGTCAGAGGGGGACCCCGAGAGAGAGGGAGACTAGAGTCCAGTCAGAGGGGGACCCCGAGAGAGAGGGAGACTAGAGTCCAGTCAGAGGGGAACCCCGAGGGAGAGAGGGGGTGCATAGTCCAGTCAGAGGGGAACCCCGAGGGAGAGAGGGGGGCAGAGACCAGTCAGAAGGGGACCACGAGATGGAGGGAGACCACATTCTAGTCAGAGGGGAACCCCGAGGGAGAGAGGGGGGGGGCAGAGTCCAGTCAGAGGGGGGCCCCGAGATAGAGGGGGTACTAGAGTCCAGTCAGAGTGGGACCCCGAGAGAGAGGGAGACTAGAGCCCAGTCAGAGGGGGACCCCGAGAGAGAGGGGGCCGGGGTCCAGTCAGAGGGGGACCCCGAGATAGAGGGGGGACACACCAGAGGGAGACCAGAGACACAAGCAGAGGAGAGGGAAGAAGATGGACTGTGTGGAAGAGAGAGGTGCTGGGGGGACCCTCGCGGGGGTCAGAGGTCCTGGACCCCCACAGACCACGGATCACTGCGGTCCCCTCAACCAGGACAGAGCACCCAGAAGACGAGAGGACGTCTGAGGAGGCTTCAGGTGAGGGGATCCTGTGGTGAAAGGAATGTGCAGTGAAAGTAAATTCCCATGTGGTAAAACGCGTCGTGTGGTATATAATGTGGTGAAGTTGTCACTGAGGAGATTACAATCCATGTGGTAAAGCGCCTCGTGTGGTATACGATGTGGTAAAGGTGTCCCTGCGTGAAGGTCCTGCGTCGCCAATTTATTAAATGCCGCCCCCCCGTCCCCCTCTTTGTGTGGTAATGTCTGGTGTCAGGTCCCACGAGGGAAAAGTGTCCTTAGAGGGTGAAGTGTTGCTTCCCTCAGACAGGCCGGACTCGAAGCACTATGTGCGGCTCGAGGCTCTGTCTGTGACACCCCTTGCTCCTCGGCACACCCGAGTGCTGCGTGGGAGACATTGTAGCGCTGCGGGGGACAGAGTGTAGCGCTGCGGAAGGGGGAGCATTGTAGAGTTCAGTCAGAGATCGACGGTTCAGTCAGAGAATGAGAGAGAACGGATGTTCAGTCAGAGAATGTTCAGTCAGAGGTCGGGAGTTCAGTCAGAGATCGACGGTTCAGTCAGAGAATGTTTAGTCAGAGGTCGGGAGTTCAGTCAGAGATCGAAGGTTCAGTTAGAGAATGAGAGAGAACGGATGTTCAGTCAGAGAATGTTCAGTCAGAGGTCGGGAGTTCAGTCAGAGACCGACGGTTCAGTCAGAGAATGTTCAGTCAGAGGTCGGGAGTTCAGTCAGAGACCGACGGTTCAGTCAGAGAATGTTCAGTCAGAGGTCGGGAGTTCAGTCAGAGACCGACGGTTCAGTCAGAGAATGAGAGAGAACGGATGTTCAGTCAGAGAATGTTCAGTCAGAGGTCGGGAGTTCAGTCAGAGATCGACGGTTCAGTCAGAGAATGTTTAGTCAGAGGTCGGGAGTTCAGTCAGAGATCGAAGGTTCAGTTAGAGAATGAGAGAGAACGGGTGTTCAGTCAGAGAATGTTTAGTCAGAGGTCGGGAGTTCAGTCACAGATCGACGGTTCAGTCAGAGAATGTTCAGTCAGGGGTCGGGAGTTCAGTCAGAGATCGACGGTTCAGTCAGAGAACGTTCAGTCAGAGGTCGGGAGTTCAGTCAGAGACCGATGGTTTAGTCAGAGAATGTTCAGTCAGGGGTCGGGAGTTCAGTCAGAGATCGACGGTTCAGTCAGATAATGTTCAGTCATAGGTCGGGAGTTCAGTCAGAGACCGACGGTTCAGTCAGAGGTCGGGAGTTCAGTCAGAGGTCGGGAGTTCAGTCAGAATGTTCAGTCAGAGGTCGGGAGTTCAGTCAGAATGTTCAGTCAGGGGTCGGGAGTTCAGTCAGAGATCGACGGTTCAGTCAGAGAATGTTCAGTCAGAGTCGGGAGTTCAGTCAGAGATCGACGGTTCAGTCAGAGAATGTTCAGTCAGAGGTCGGGAGTTCAGTCAGAGATCGACGGTCCAGTCAGAGAATGTTCAGTCAGGGGTCGGGAGTTCAGTCAGAATGTTCAGTCAGAGGTCGGGAGTTCAGTCAGAGACCGACGGTTCAGTCAGAGAATGTTCAGTCAGAGGTCGGGAGTTCAGTCAGGGGTCGGGAGTTCAGTCAGAATGTTCAGTCAGAGGTCGGGAGTTCAGTCAGAGACCGACGGTTCAGTCAGAGCTGGGGCCCGGCACACGGAGGGACGCCCCCTCCCTCCCACACAAGGGACCTTCCCGCCTTTTTCCTGCCCTGGAGCCCCCCGGGAGTCCAGCGCCGTGAAGCGTGTGTTACATCACCGTGTGGTAAAAGGTCACAATACCGCGCCTGCCCCGTGACGCCTCCACTGTTTATGGGTCACGCACAGGACACGCCTCGCAGCGGTAAACAACGCCAGGTGTCCGTCGGTGCATCTTCAGGGGTAAGGGTCATGTTGGCGCTACTTGTACTGGGGTGAAGGCCCCGTGTCCTGCAGAGGGACCCCGAAGCAGCCCTGGCACATTGTGCCAGACCAGACCTCTCGGGGTACCTAGTGACCCTGACACTACAGTGGGGCTCGCACCCCAAGCCCGAAGACAATGTGGGAAAAGGGCAAGAACGGTGCATTCCACAAGAAGTTTCACTCGATATTCAGTGGCGTTATTCTCTCAAAGCTCAGTTAATGATGACCTACAGTGCACAGGGTAGGACAGTCCTTACTGGGGCTCTTCAGTGCTTCCCACGTCACCCTCTCTCCATAGCGCCTCTCGCACACGTACTTCATTTGTTTCATAGCGCCTCTCCCCAGCGTAGAGTGTCGGAGCACTTTGCATCACGCACACAGTGACAATGAAACATACGTGTGTACATCAATGTATAGAAAGTGTTACAGGAGACAAAGGGCGCTACAAGGAGTAGGATTCACACGTCATCCACACTGGTGGCATTTCTAAGAGTCCTTGGCCTGGGGACGCGTAAACTCAGGATCCATGCGTGACACAGCGGTTAGAGGTGACTTTACTAATACATTGATTTCTACCCAAACAAACCCTTTTAGCAACATCAGGATAACCAGATACTGGGGAAATACATAACTTTCTACCCTGTACCATGCAGCTTGCATGCAGCGCTTTGATGGCAGTTCCTCGCTCACGGCGCTAGGTTATGATTGTGACTTATGAACTGCACGGTAACAAGAGGTGGAAATTACAGTTTGAAACTGCAGGTCAGGCGGCTGTGGCAGGCCTGGGCGTGGGTGGCATAACCAGCGCTACTGCCCACCAGTAGCATTTCATTTACAAGTACACGCAATGCATCCTACTAGGGGTCTGCAAGTAAATGACACGAGCCAATCGTGTGCCCCCCAGTGCTACCATGTTTGAAGGGAAGCGCGCGAGCTCTTTAGCGCTGGTTATCGGGGTGAAGTGCACATCGCCCCAATGTCACCAGAAACCAGATCCACCAACATGAGTGAGTGAAGGCTGAAGCGTTTTGGGGGGTGTCACAGATGTCCGGTTTAGCATGGCAAACACCTCCTTGTAAAGTTCTAAGTTAGAAGAAGAGTTGAGAACAGAGTAAGGAGCCCTTGTTGCGGTCCCACACCTCTGGACTGAAGACAGATTTATTGTGAGGTTAACAACAGGCGCCAGCCTCCCCTGACACCAAGGAAGAGGAGAGAGCCGAGGTGGCACCACAGGCAGCTCCTTTACAAGTTCCAGCTGCAGGACGCAAACATCAGGCAGAACTGCAGAAAGGGGGCAAAGAACGCCCCGAGAATTAAGGGACTTTGGTGTTGCGAAGCTTTCATCGCGTGTAAGTGCCTCGGTAAAATGATTCAAACAGGGATGTGTCTTACACGAAAAGCCTCTCACTGGGAGCTCCAGATGCCCCTTCCTGGTCAGGCACCATCATGCAAGGGCAGTTTACATGGCTCGTCCGTGCCCTTTTACCCAAACTCACCAGGCAGTGTTGCAGACGCAGATCCCAAGCCTCACACCCGTGCCCCAGCGGCCACCACTGCAGTCCCGCTGCCCCCTCCGGGGGACTGAGTGCGGACATGTCAGAAGGGCCTGTGCAGGGAGGATGCTTACCCAGGCACTGAGCTCGCATCCTGCTGCCTGACTGTGCCAGGGGCTCTTTCCCTACAAGATGGCCTTCTCTGGTGAGCTCTGGACAAGCATTGGTTGAAACATTGATTATATTTGAAGGGAAAGGCACTTTACCAGTTAGCTTCAGGTATCAGGTGCCCGCTGACATCTCATGGTGAAAGTTTACGATACACTCTTTGAAATGAGTCATTCACCCTTTAGTGTGGTCCATGGAGAGTGTGTGCATAGCTTGCATGTAGGCAAGTGTAGTGTGTAGAGGGGCACTGGGAGTGTGAGAAAACACCAACGGTAAGTAAAATATCCCACCCCAGGTCCCTGAAAAACAGGAGTAAAGTACAGCGAGTTTCCTCAGATTACACTACAAGTCGTGATAAAGAAGAATGCAAAAACCAAGCAAGACTGCAAGACACCAACAATGGATTCCTGGACCTGAAGACCTGTGGAGAGAGGAGACCAAGTCCAAGAGTCGATGAAGAGTACAGCAAGAACAGGAGCCCCTGCTAACCTGGATGAAGGTGCAAAAGTGAACCTCTGGTTAGAAGAAAAAGTCATAAATGCACCAAAGACGACAGCTGTGGGGTCCTGCTTGGTACAAGATATGTCCCACGTCGAGTCTTGGCTCATGCAAGAAACGCTTTTGGTGGGAAAAGGCGCTGACCAGGCCCAGGACCGGGGGCAGGAGAGACCTGGGGGTCTCAATTCAGGATGAGGAGGGAGAGGGGGCTCTCAGCACTTCAGAGAGCCCTCAGAAGACCAGGCAGCACCCACAGGAGTTCCAGAACACGGGGACAAAGGAGTAGCAAATAGCAGTCGTCGCAGCACTACACAAAGGGATCCCACGCCGCCGGAGAACAACCCAGGGAGCTCAGCGTCACAGGGTAGAGTGTTGGGGACCTAGGATATGCTGTGCACGAAGGATTTCTTGGAGAAGCCCACAGAAGCCCTAGGAGCTGCAAAACACACGGTGCACAAAGGATACTGTCTGACACGGGGAGGCATGCTCTAACCTCCACCAAATTTGACAGCTAGACCTTTGGACAGTCATGGTCACTTCAGTCCACCACCTGTGTTCCAGGGACCACGCTCGTTGAGAGGAGAGGGGGCCCAGAGTACCAGTTGCCGCTGCAGAAAGGTGCCTGCTAAAGTAGGGAAGTGACTCAGTCACTCCACAGGAGAGTCCTTCAATTCTTCCAGTGCAGACTGAAGTCAGGGAGCCTTCTGAGGATGCACAACCTGGAAACTGTTGCAGTTGCTGGCAGGAGCTGTAGTTACAGAGTTGCTGTAGTCACCTTGGATACTTTGTTGCAAGTTGTAGAGTTCCTGGAGCAGTTCTGTGGTTGATCCGGCAGTAGAAGCTGAAGCAGAGGATGCATAGAAGTCCTGCTGGAGTCTTGCAATCCGAATCTGAGGAAACACCAACAGGAGACACCTAAATAGCCCTCAGGGTGGGATTGGTCACCTAACCAGGTATGCACTTATCAGGAGGGGTCTCCAACGTCACCTGCTGGCACTGGCCACTCAGATGCTCCCAGAGTACCCCCACACCTTGACATCCAAGATGTTTAAGCCCTGGGACACTCTCGGGGAGCTGGGAGCTCTGGGCACCTCCCCTGGGGTGGTGATGGACGGGGGAGTGGTCACTCCCCTTTCCTTTGTCCATTTTCGTGCCAGAGCAGGGGCTGGGGGCTCCCTGAACCGGTGTAGACTGGCTTATGCAAGGAAGGCTCCATCATGTGCCCTTCAAAGCATTTCCAGAGGCTGTGGGAGGCTACACCTCCCATGTCTTTAACACCTATTTCCAAAGGGAGAGGGTGTACCACCCCTCTCCCAAAGGAAATGCTTTGTTCTGCATTCCTGGGATTGGGCTACGCAAGCCCCAGGAGGGCAGAACACTGTCTGTGAGGTGACAGCAGCCAGGGCTGCAGTGAAAACCTCAGAAGAGTGGTGTGGCAGCACTGGGGGTCCATGGTGGATCCCCCAGGGTGCATGGAATTGCCCCTTCCCCAGAATCAGTATGGGGCCACAATGTCCGGTTCTTAGACACCTCACATGGCCATATTCAGGGTTACCACTGTGAAGCTACATTAATGTATTGACCTAAATGTAGTGCACACTTATAATGGCGTTCCCGCACTCACGAAGTCCGGGAAAATGTGCTTGGACAACGTGGGGGTATCTCTGCTAGTTCCAGGGTGCCCTCACACACAGTAACTTTGCTCCTAGCCTTCAGGGTCTGAAGGTTAGACATATTGGTGACTTATAAGTTACCTAGTGCAGTGAAAATGGCTGTCAAATAGTGCTTACACTATTTCACTCAGGCTGCAATGGCGGTCCTGAAGAAGAGTTTCTATGAGCTCCTTATGGGTGGCAAAAGAAATGCTGCAGCCCATAAGGATCTCCTGGAACCCCAATGCCCTGGGTACCTAGGAACCATGTACTAAATACTTATAAGGGGGGCCCAGAATGTCAATTTGGAGTGGAATACTGGGTTACCTGTATGTAAGTACAGATTTGGAATCAGAGAGAGCATAAGTACTGGAGTTCTGGTTAGCAGGACTCCAGTGACACAGTCAAGCATACTGACAGAACAGTGAAACATACTGACGTGTAGGCCACAACTATGAGCACTGGGGTCCTGACTAGCAGGATCCCAGTGACACAGTTAAAACACACTGACAAACAGTGACAAACAGGCCAAAAATGGGGTCAACCATGCTAGAAGAAAGCCACCTTCTTACAGTTTGTGAATCCGGCGGGTCAAGACGCGATGGTGCAACCTCTCGGGGTCGCGTTCACACCACAGGGCTACAGGCGCCGCGGCGGAGTCGGGTGTTGATAATGTGTCTCAACTTTAATAAGTAAACTTACAAGGGGACGTGAATAGGTCGATGAACCTTTTGACCAACGCTTGGGATATTCCCACCATATATGCTCATACCATCACAAATCATTAATCAATAGTCAATTCTTATCTTCAATTATCAACAACAATCAATAACATTAGTAATCAATAGGAGTCAGTAATTGACGCACCATGATCTTTGTCATGCATAACCACACCTTTAACCCCTTCCCCGCCAGGGACGTAATGGTTACGTCCATGGCAGCGCCCGTGTGGCGCCATGGACGTAACCATTACGTCCTGGGACTGGCAGTCGGGGGAAGCGAGGGCCGCCCCCCAACACCCCCAGGCCAGGGCTGAAAGGGGAATCCCTTCCCCTTTCACTCCCCCCCCCCGCCCCCCCATGACGTCAGCGCTGATTTCATGGGAAGGGGGAAAGACGCGCTGGAAGCCATTTGCTACCAGCGCGTCAAGGGAGAAGGTGAGTATTTCACCTTCGTGCGGGGTGGGGGTGCTCTGAGAGAGGCATCGAGGGAAAGGAAAGGGTTTTCCTTTCCCTCGATGTCTCTTTGAGCATTCCTGCTGCCCGATCGCGATGCGATCGGGCAGCAGGAATGCCCACTAGACACCAGGGATTTCTCTGTTGAGTGCTTAGTGTAGGGGAGCGACCCCTTGGGCAAGGGTCGCTCCCCTTTGGGGGCAAATGTATTTTACGTCGTTTCTGCCCCCCCCTGGGGGCAGATTGGCCCTATTTTTAGGCCGATCTGCCCCCAAGGGGGGCAGAAAGCCACTAGACACCAGGGATTTTATTGTTGATTTTTATTTTTTGTGTTGGGGGGCGGCCCCTTGGGCAAGGGTCGCCCCCAGGGGCCCTCATGTATTTTTGGGCAGTTCTGCCCCCCTTGGGGGCAGATATGCCTATTTTTTTTAGGCCTTTCTGCCCCCAAGGGGGGCAGAATCCCAATAGCGCCAGAAATAGTATGTATGTATGTGTGCTTTGTGTTGGGGGGTGGCCCCTTGGGCAAGGGTCGCTCCCCCCAGGGGCGCAATGTATTTATTGTCGTTTCTGCCCCCCTTGGGGGCAGATTGGCCCTATTTTTAGGCCGATCTGCCCCCAAGGGGGGCAGAAAGCCACTAGACACCAGGGATTTTATTGTTGATTTTTATTTTTTGTGTTGGGGGGCGGCCCCTTGGGCAAGGGTCGCCCCCAGGGGCCCTCATGTATTTTTGGGCAGTTCTGCCCCCCTTGGGGGCAGAGAGGCCTATTTTTTTTATGCCTTTCTGCCCCCAAGGGGGGCAGAATCCCAATAGCGCCAGAAATAGTATGTATGTATGTGTGCTTTGTGTTGGGGGGTGGCCCCTTGGGCAAGGGTCGCTCCCCCCAGGGGCGCAATGTATTTATTGTCGTTTCTGCCCCCCTTGGGGGCAGATTGGCCCTATTTTTAGGCCGATCTGCCCCCAAGGGGGGCAGAAAGCCACTAGACACCAGGGATTTTATTGTTAGTTTTTATTTTTTGTGTTGGGGGGTGGCCCCTTGGGCAAGGGTCGCCCCCAGGGGCCCACATGTATTTTTGGGCAGTTCTGCCCCCCTTGGGGGCAGAGAGGCCTATTTTTTTTAGGCCTTTCTGCCCCCAAGGGGGGCAGAATCCCAATAGCGCCAGAAAGATATGTTTGTATGTGTGCTTTGTGTTGGGGGGTGGCCCCTTGGGCAAGGGTCGCTCCCCCCGGGGGCGCAATGTATTTATCGTCGTTTCTGCCCCCCTTGGGGGCAGATTGGCCCTATTTTTACGCCGATCTGCCCCCAAGGGGGGCAGAAAGCCACTAGACACCAGGGATTTTATTGTTGGTTTTTATTTTTTGTGTTGGGGGGCGGCCCCTTGGGCAAGGGTCGCCCCCAGGGGCCCACATGTATTTTTGGGCAGTTCTGCCCCCCTTGGGGGCAGATATGCCTATTTTTTAGGCCTTTCTGTCCCCAAGGGGGGCAGAATCCCCATAGCGCCAGGGATACTATATGTGTGTGTGTGTGTGCTTTGTGTGGGGGTGTGTCCCCTTGGGCAAGGGTCGCCCCCCCCCCCCAAAGGGTGCAATGTAATCTGGGCAATTTCTGCCCCCTCCCCTTGGGGGTAGATTGGCCTATTTTTTTTTAGGCCCATCTTCCCCCAAGCAGAGAAGACTAGACACAAGGGAAAATGAAAAAATGGTTAGTGGCGGAGTGTTTGTCAACTGGCGAAGTATTTGCTTTTATGATAATAACAGTTTTTCTCCTTTTTGTTCTAGTTCAAAGCTTTTGCTGACTTTGCTGTGGCTTGTTGCAGTTTTGGCAGTAGTTGTCCTGCGGTTTGCGTAGTTGCATGTTTTAGGTAAGTAAATAAATTTACTCCAAGTGAGTATTGTTGCAATGCATGAATGACATGTTTGTAGGTGGTGTACTGAATGCAGGATTGTGTGTGAAATTGTCCTTAGAGTTATGCACAATGATTATTGTGTTGTCTTATGTCTAATTTGCTTTTTTTTTTCTCTTTTTAGTGGGATATCGTTGGTGATTGCTGTGGCTGTGCAGAGTAGTTGCTGGTGAGTCAAGCTTTTTCAGGCAAGTGAGCAGTATAGTTTTTGAGTTTATAATTCTTAGTGATAAACCTATACTTTGTTACTTATCTTACACAGTGCTGGTTGTTGGTGGTGTATTTGTCCAGTTAATTTTTGTAGGAAGGATCATGGCCAGCCGTAGGATGACCGCTCAGCAGGTTGTTAGTGTGCTTTTTGAGTCATCTTCTGACCATGAATATGAGACTGACTCTGCATCTGAGGCAGAGGAGGAAGTGCAGGATTCTGGAAGTGAATTTTCTGTCAGAGATGAATCATCTGATGATGAAGCCACTCTCAGTGCTGATGAAGGGCCTGTTTTAGAGGAGGACAGTGATGTGCCAATGGTGCAGGAGCCAGCGGCTGAAAGGCTTCCCATTGGAAGACCTGACGCATGGGTTGCACCAAACATGGAGCAGCCACAGTTGCCTGCATTTACTGGTTTTCCAGGGTGTCGAGTTAATACGGAAAACTTTTTGCCCGTCAACTTTTTTGAGTTGTTTATGGACGATATATTTTTGGAAGAGATTGTTGAGCAGACTAATTTGTATGCAGAGCAGTTTTTGAGGGACAACGCTGCCAGACTTAGGCCACACTCTAGAGCTAGCCGGTGGATTCCCACAAATCTGGAAGAGTTGAAAAAGTTCTTGGGTTTAACTTTTTTGATGGGGCTGATAAGGAAGCCGTCGCTGTCTTCATATTGGTCTACTAGTCCCTTGATGGCAACTGCTATATTTCCTGCCATCATGAGTCGTAACCGGTATGAGCTTCTTCTTCGGATGTTGCATTTTGTAGATAATGCTTTAGCCTTGCCACGGGATCATCCTGATTCTGACCGTCTTTTTAAGATTAGACCTGTCCTTGATCATTTGGTAGATCGGTTTTCAGAGATCTATGTTCCAGGGAAAGAAATATCTGTAGATGAGTCTTTGGTCCTGTTCAAGGGTCGTTTGGTTTTTAGGCAGTACATTCCTAGCAAGAGGGCACGGTATGGAATTAAATTGTATATGCTGTCAGAAAGTAGTACAGGATATGTTTATAATTTCCGGGTCTACACTGGTAGGGATTCCAATATTGACCCCCCTGGTTGTCCTCCCACTTTTGGAGTTAGTGAGAAAATTGTGTGGGAACTTGGTAGACGACTGTTTAACAAAGGTCACCATTTATATGTAGATAACTTCTACACTGGAGTTCGGTTGTTCAAGGAGTTGTTCAGAGTGGACACTGTTGCTTGTGGCACAATCCGCTCTAATCGGAAAGGCTATCCAAAAGAGCTTGTCTGTAAAAAACTTGAGAAGGGACAGTGCAGTGCCTTGCGGAATGATGAGCTGCTAGCTCTGAAATTTGTAGACAAGAGGGATGTATACATGCTAAGCACCATCCATGATGAGAGTACTTCACCTGTGGCTGTTTGGGGTCAGGTTGCCGAAGTGCGCAAACCTGTGTGCATCTTAGACTATAATAAGCACATGGGTGGTATTGATAGAGTAGATCAGAGGTTAGAACCTTACACTGCTGCTCGTAAGTCTTATGTGTGGTATAAGAAATTAGCGCTTCACTTGTTCCACTTGGCAACTTTTAATGCTTTTGTTGTGTTTAAGGATAGTTCTCCAGAGTCAAGGATGACATTTGTGAAATTTCAGGAGTCTATCATATCTAGCCTTGTTGTGCTGGAACAGGCAAGAGTTCCTAGAGAAGCAGTGGTGGAGGATGTGGCTAGATTGAAAGATCGTCACTTTGCTGAGCACATTCCTCCCACGGCCAAAAAAAACTTTCCTGCTAAGAGATGTAGAGTCTGTGCTCGAAGAGGTATCAGGAAGGAGACTAGGATGTACTGCCCTGATTGTCCTTCAAAGCCTGGGCTGTGTGTGGGTGGCTGTTTCAGGAGCTACCACACACAGAAGAATTATTGGGAAATTCCGTGAGCGTAAACTGGTGTTTTATATTTTTATATGTTCGGTTTCACGGTTGGCATTAGTCATGTATTCAGTTAGAGCTTTTGTGTTTGTAGTTTTGTACTAATTTATGATTAGTGGTTTCTTTGTTGTTTAAAAATAAAAAAAAGGGGATGGCATGTGTAGAGTGGCGCTTGGCTGGCGGTGTGTGTGGGGTGGCGCTTGGCTGGCGGTGTGTGTGGGGTGCCGCTTGGCTGGCGGTGTGTGTGGGGTGCCGCTTGGCTGGCGGTGTGTGTGGGGTGGCGCTGGGCTGGCGGTGTGTGTGGGGTGGCGCTTGGCTGGTGGTGTGGGTGGGGTGGCGCTTGGCTGGCAGTGCCGGCCAAACGCCAGTCCACACACTCATCAGCTGGTGTGATTGCTGTATCAGGCATGTGGGCGTATGAAAGTGATGGGCCCTTGACTGGCGCTGTCTGTGGATGCGAGTCTTGTAATGTGCTGGGCCCGTGGCTGGCGGCGTGAATGGTCTAGTGCATGTCATGTATGAAAGGTGTGTGAATGGACTGTAAAGCGGTTGGTGCCTTGTCGTGGCTTTACAGCTCACGAGCTGTGAGTCATTGGTTCAGTTTTTTGGCCTTTCAGTTATTACCAGTGCATTTCACTTTTGTGAAATCTCTTGTTAATAAAATTTGATCTACTGAACCATCACTCACCCTCGTGCCAAATCCAACCAGTATGTGTGGTACAAATGACAAAACCTGCTCCGCTGTAATCAGGCGTCGCAGCACACTTGAGACACGCTAGGTGCCTCGGGTGGGACCCCGATGATGAAGCATGCCACCAACTTGGTTGGTGGGTGAGGGGTCTTCTTCACATAACCTAAGTGTGTTTCTTTTCACAATTTTAGTGTTTGGCACATCACGGACGTATGTGCACACATCAAAGTGATATATTCCAAAAATACCTGTGTTTGGGGGGGAGGGCCCACCTATGTTTTTGGTCCTGGGTGCGGCCGTCATGTAGGGAAACCTACAAAACCCAGAAACTTTTTAAAACTAGGCACCCCAAGGAGTCTAGGGAGGTGTGGCTTGTGTGGCTCCCCCAACATTTTCTTACCCAGACTCCTCTGTAAACCTCAAAATTTGCATAAAAAAGCATATTTTCCTGATTTTTCTTAGTAGGATCACCGCTCCAGCACAAAATTCCTACTCCCCAGTTTTCCCCTCAGTCTCCCAAGTAAAATGACACCTCACTTATGTGGGTCCCCAAAGCAGAGTCCGTCTAAAGATGTATAAAAGAATATGCCCTTATAAACTTGCTGTGCTATCCCTTCTATCCCTTCAGGTTTTGGGCCTTATTCTGTTGCAGGCACCTGGCCCACCCACACAAGTGAGGTATCATTTTTATCGGGAGACTTGGGGGAACGCTGGGTGGAAGGAAATTTGTGGCTCCTATCAGATTCCAGAACTTTCTGCCACAGAAATGTGAGGAACATGTGTTTTTTTAGCCAAATTTTGAGGTTTGCAAAGGATTCTGGGTAACAGAACCTGGTCCGAGCCCCGCAAGTCACCCCTCCTTGGATTCCCCTAGGTCTCTAGTTTTCAGAAATGCACAGGTTTGGTAGGTTTCCCTAGGTGCCGGCTGAGCTACAGGCCAAAATCTACAGGTAGGCACTTCGCAAAAAACACCTGTTTTTTTCAAAAATTTAGGATGTGTCCACGTTGCGCTTTGGGGTGTTTCCTGTCGCCGGCGCTAGGCCTACCCACGCAAGTGAGGTATCATTTTTATCGGGAGACTTGGGGGAACGCTGGGTGGAAGGAAATTTGTAGCTCCTCTCAGATTCCAGAACTTTCTGCCACAGAAATGTGAGGGACATGTGTTTTTTTAGCCAAATTTTGAGGTTTGCAAAGGATTCTGGGTAACAGAACCTGGTCCGAGCCCCGCAAGTCACCCCTCCTTGGATTCCCCTAGGTCTCTAGTTTTCAGAAATGCACAGGTTTGGTAGGTTTCCCTAGGTGCCGGCTGAGCTACAGGCCAAAATCTACAGGTAGGCACTTCGCAAAAAACACCTCTGTTTTTTTCCAAAATTTAGGATGTGTCCACGTTGCGCTTTGGTGTGTTTCCTGTCGCCGGCGCTAGGCCTACCCACGCAAGTGAGGTATCATTTTTATCGGGAGACTTGGGGGAACGCTGGGTGGAAGGAGATTTGTAGCTCCTCTCAGATTCCAGAACTTTCTGCCACAGAAATGTGAGGAACATGTGTTTTTTTAGCCAAATTTTGAGGTTTGCAAAGGATTCTGGGTAACAGAACCTGGTCCGAGCCCCGCAAGTCACCCCTCCTTGGATTCCCCTAGGTCTCTAGTTTTTAGAAATGCACAGGTTTGGTAGGTTTCCCTAGGTGCCGGCTGAGCTACAGGCCAAAATCTACAGGTAGGCACTTCGCAAAAAACACCTCTGTTTTTTTCCAAAATTTAGGATGTGTCCACGTTGCGCTTTGGGGTGTTTCCTGTCGCCGGCGCTAGGCCTACCCACGCAAGTGAGGTATCATTTCTATCGGGAGACTTGGGGGAACGGTGGGTGGAAGGAAATTTGTAGCTCCTCTCAGATTCCAGAACTTTCTGCCACAGAAATGTGAGGAACATGTGTTTTTTTAGCCAAATTGTGAGGTTTGCAAAGGATTCTGGGTAACAGAACCTGGTCCGAGCCCCGCAAGTCACCCCTCCTTGGATTCCCCTAGGTCTCTAGTTTTCAGAAATGCACAGGTTTGGTAGGTTTCCCTAGGTGCCGGCTGAGCTAGAGGCCAAAATCTACAGGTAGGCACTTCGCAAAAAACACCTCTGTTTTTTTCCAAAATTTAGGATGTGTCCACGTTGCGCTTTGGGGTGTTTCCTGTCGCCGGCGCTAGGCCTACCCACACAAGTGAGGTATCATTTTTATCGGGAGACTTGGGGGACCAGAGTCCAGTCAGAGGGGGACCCAGAGATAGAGGGGAGACCCTGAGAGAGAGGGGGACCAGAGTCCAGTCACAGGGGGATCAGAGGAACCAGAGTCCAGTCAGAGGGGGGTCCCGAGATCGAGGGGGGACCAGGGTCCAGTCAGAGGGGGTCCCCTAGAGAGAGGGATCAGAGTCCAGGCAGAGGGGGGCCCAGAGAGAGGGGGGCAGAGTCCAGTCAGAGGGGGACCCCGACAGAGAGGGGGACCAGAGTCCAGTCAGAGGGGGTCCTCTAGAGAGAGGGATCAGAGTCCAGTCAGAGGGGGATCAGAGGGACCAGAGTCCAGTCAGAGGGGAACCCTGAGATAGAGGGAGGATCAGAGTCCAGTCAGAGGGGGGCCCCGAGATCGAGGGGGACTAGAGTCCAGTCAGAGGGGGACCCCGAGAGAGAGAGGGGGGGCTAGAGTCCAGTCAGAGGGGGGCCCCGAGATAGAGGGAGGACCAGAGTCCAGTCAGAGGGGAACCCCGAGGGAGAGAGGGGGTGCATAGTCCAGTCAGAGGGGAACCCCGAGGGAGAGAGGGGGGCAGAGACCAGTCAGAAGGGGACCACGAGATGGAGGGAGACCACATTCTAGTCAGAGGGGAACCCCGAGGGAGAGAGGGGGGGGGCAGAGTCCAGTCAGAGGGGGGCCCCGAGATAGAGGGGGTACTAGAGTCCAGTCAGAGTGGGACCCCGAGAGAGAGGGAGACTAGAGCCCAGTCAGAGGGGGACCCCGAGAGAGAGGGGGCCGGGGTCCAGTCAGAGGGGGACCCCGAGATAGAGGGGGGACACACCAGAGGGAGACCAGAGACACAAGCAGAGAAGAGGGAAGAAGATGGACTGTGTGGAAGAGAGAGAGGTGCTGGGGGGACCCTCGCGGGGGTCAGAGGTCCTGTACCCCCACAGACCACGGATCACTGCGGTCCCCTCAACCAGGACAGAGCACCCAGAAGACGAGAGGACGTCTGAGGAGGCTTCAGGTGAGGGGATCCTGTGGTGAAAGGAATGTGCAGTGAAAGTAAAGTTTCCTGTGGTAAAGCGCCTCGTGTGGTATATAATGTGGTGAAGTTGTCACTGAGGAGATTACAATCCATCTGGTAAAGCGCCTCGTGTGGTATACGATGTGGTAAAGGTGTCCCTGCGTGAAGGTCCTGCGTCGCCAATTTATTAAATGCCGCCCCCCCCCCCCCCCCCCCCCCCCCCTTGTGTGGTAATGTCTGGTGTCAGGTCCCACGAGGGAAAAGTGTCCTTAGAGGGTGAAGTGTTGCTTCCCTCAGACAGGCCGGACTCGAAGCAC
Source organism: Pleurodeles waltl (assembly GCF_031143425.1). Lineage (NCBI taxonomy): Eukaryota > Metazoa > Chordata > Amphibia > Caudata > Salamandridae > Pleurodeles > Pleurodeles waltl. Next base: position 1,194,401,544 of record NC_090448.1, read on the forward strand.
TATGTGCGGCTCGAGGCTCTGTCCGTGACACCCCTTGCTCCTCGGCCCACCCGAGTGCTGAGTGGGAGACATTGTAGCGCTGCGGGGGACAGAGTGTAGCGCTGCGGGGGACAGAGTGTAGCGCTGCGGAAGGGGGAGCATTGTAGAGTTCAGTCAGAGATCGACGGTTCAGTCAGAGAATGAGAGAGAACGGATGTTCAGTCAGAGAATGTTCAGTCAGAGGTCGGGAGTTCAGTCAGAGATCGACGGTTCAGTCAGAGAATGTTTAGTCAGAGGTCGGGAGTTCAGTCAGAGATCGAAGGTTCAGTTAGAGAATGAGAGAGAACGGGTGTTCAGTCAGAGAATGTTCAGTCAGAGGTCGGGAGTTCAGTCAGAGACCGACGGTTCAGTCAGAGAATGTTCAGTCAGAGGTCGGGAGTTCAGTCAGGGGTCGGGAGTTCAGTCAGAATGTTCAGTCAGAGGTCGGGAGTTCAGTCAGAGACCGACGGTTCAGTCAGAGCTGGGGCCCGGCACACGGAGGGACGCCCCCTCCCTCCCACACAAGGGACCTTCCCGCCTTTTTCCTGCCCTGGAGCCCCCCGGGAGTCCAGCGCCGTGAAGCGTGTGTTACATCACCGTGTGGTAAAAGGTCACAATACCGCGCCTGCCCCGTGACGCCTCCACTGTTTATGGGTCACGCACAGGACACGCCTCGCAGCGGTAAACAACGCCAGGTGTCCGTCGGTGCATCTTCAGGGGTAAGGGTCATGTTGGCGCTACTTGTACTGGGGTGAGGGCCCCGTGTCCTGCAGAGGGACCCCGAAGCAGCCCTGGCACATCGTGTCAGACCAGACCTCTCGGGGTACCTAGTGACCCTGACACTACAGTGGGGCTCGCACCCCAAGCCCGAAGACAATGTGGGAAAAGGGCAAGAACGGTGCATTCCACAAGAAGTTTCACTCGATATTCAGTGGCGTTATTCTCTCAAAGCTCAGTTAATGATGACCTACAGTGCACAGGGTAGGACAGTCCTTACTGGGGCTCTTCAGTGCTTCCCACGTCACCCTCTCTCCATAGCGCCTCTCGCACATGTACTTCATTTGTTTCATAGCGCCTCTCCCCAGCGTAGAGTGTCGGAGCACTTTGCATCACGCACACAGTGACAATGAAACATACGTGTGTACATCAATGTATAGAAAGTGTTACAGGAGACAAAGGGCGCTACAAGGAGTAGGATTCACACGTCATCCACACTGGTGGCATTTCTAAGAGTCCTTGGCCTGGGGACGCGTAAACTCAGGATCCATGCGTGACACAGCGGTTAGAGGTGACTTTACTAATACATTGATTTCTACCCAAACAAACCCTTTTAGCAACATCAGGATAACCAGATACTGGGGAAATACATAACTTTCTACCCTGTACCATGCAGCTTGCATGCAGCGCTTTGATGGCAGTTCCTCGCTCACGGCGCTAGGTTATGATTGTGACTTATGAACTGCACGGTAACAAGAGGTGGAAATTACAGTTTGAAACTGCAGGTCAGGCGGCTGTGGCAGGCCTGGGCGTGGGTGGCATAACCAGCGCTACTGCCCACCAGTAGCATTTCATTTACAAGTACATGCAATGCATTCTACTAGGGGTTTACAAGTAAATTAAAGGAGCCAATTGTGTGCCCCCCAGTGTTACCATGTTTGAAGGGAAGCGCGCGAGCACTTTAGCGCTGGTTATCGGGGTGAAGTGCACATCGCCCCAATGTCACCAGAAACCAGATCCACCAACATGAGTGAGTGAAGGCTGAAGCGTTTTGGGGGGTGTCACAGATGTCCGGTTTAGCATGGCAAACACCTCCTTGTAAAGTTCTAAGTTAGAAGAAGAGTTGAGAACAGAGTAAGGAGCCCTTGTTGCGGTCCCACACCTCTGGACTGAAGACAGATTTATTGTGAGGTTAACAACAGGCGCCAGCCTCCCCTGACACCAAGGAAGAGGAGAGAGCCGAGGTGGCACCACAGGCAGCTCCTTTACAAGTTCCAGCTGCAGGACGCAAACATCAGGCAGAACTGCAGAAAGGGGGCAAAGAACGCCCCGAGAATTAAGGGACTTTGGTGTTGCGAAGCTTTCATCGCGTGTAAATGCCTCGGTAAGATGATTCAAACAGGGATGTGTACTACACGAAAAGCCTCTCACTGGGAGCTCCAGATGCCCCTTCCTGGTCAGGCACCATCATGCAAGGGCAGTTTACATGGCTCGTCCGTGCCCTTTTACCCAAACTCACCAGGCAGTGTTGCAGACGCAGATCCCAAGCCTCACACCCGTGCCCCAGCGGCCACCACCGCAGTCCCGCTGCCCCCTCCGGGTGACTGAGTGCAGACATGTCAGAAGGGCCTGTGCAGGGAGGATGCTTACCCAGGCACTGAGCTAGTATTCTGCTGCCTGACTGTGCCAGGGGCTCTTTCCCTACAAGATGGCCTTCTCTGGTGAGCTCTGGACAAGCATTGGTTGAAACATTGATTATATTTGAAGGGAAAGGCACTTTACCAGTTAGCTTCAGGTATCAGGTGCCCGCTGACATCTCATGGTGAAAGTTTACGATACACTCTTTGAAATGAGTCATTCACCCTTTAGTGTGGTCCATGGAGAGTGTGTGCATAGCTTGCATGTAGGCAAGTGTAGTGTGTAGAGGGGCACTGGGAGTGTGAGAAAACACCAACGGTAAGTAAAATATCCCACCCCAGGTCCCTGAAAAACAGGAGTAAAGTACAGCGAGTTTCCTCAGAACACACTACAAGTCGTGATAAAGAAGAATGCAAAAACCAAGCAAGACTGCAAGACACCAACAATGGATTCCTGGACCTGAAGACCTGTGGAGAGAGGAGACCAAGTCCAAGAGTCGATGAAGAGTACAGCAAGAACAGGAGCCCCTGCTAACCTGGATGAAGGTGCAAAAGTGAACCTCTGGTTAGAAGAAAAAGTCATAAATGCACCAAAGACGACAGCTGTGGGGTCCTGCTTGGTACAAGATATGTCCCACGTCGAGTCTTGGCTCATGCAAGAAACGCTTTTGGTGGGAAAAGGCGCTGACCAGGCCCAGGACCGGGGGCAGGAGAGACCTGGGGGTCTCAATTCAGGATGAGGAGGGAGAGGGGGCTCTCAGCACTTCAGAGAGCCCTCAGAAGACCAGGCAGCACCCACAGGAGTTCCAGAACACGGGGACAAAGGAGTAGCAAATAGCAGTCGTCGCAGCACTACACAAAGGGATCCCACGCCGCCGGAGAACAACCCAGGGAGCTCAGCGTCACAGGGTAGAGTGTTGGGGACCTAGGATATGCTGTGCACGAAGGATTTCTTGGAGAAGCCCACAGAAGCCCTAGGAGCTGCAAAACACACGGTGCACAAAGGATACTGTCTGACACGGGGAGGCATGCTCTAACCTCCACCAAATTTGACAGCTAGACCTTTGGACAGTCATGGTCACTTCAGTCCACCACCTGTGTTCCAGGGACCACGCTCGTTGAGAGGAGAGGGGGCCCAGAGTACCAGTTGCCGCTGCAGAAAGGTGCCTGCTAAAGTAGGGAAGTGACTCAGTCACTCCACAGGAGAGTCCTTCAATTCTTCCAGTGCAGACTGAAGTCAGGGAGCCTTCTGAGGATGCACAACCTGGAAACTGTTGCAGTTGCTGGCAGGAGCTGTAGTTACAGAGTTGCTGTAGTCACCTTGGATACTTTGTTGCAAGTTGTAGAGTTCCTGGAGCAGTTCTGTGGTTGATCCGGCAGTAGAAGCTGAAGCAGAGGATGCATAGAAGTCCTGCTGGAGTCTTGCAATCCGAATCTGAGGAAACACCAACAGGAGACACCTAAATAGCCCTCAGGGTGGGATTGGTCACCTAACCAGGTATGCACTTATCAGGAGGGGTCTCCAACGTCACCTGCTGGCACTGGCCACTCAGATGCTCCCAGAGTACCCCCACACCTTGACATCCAAGATGTTTAAGCCCTGGGACACTCTCGGGGAGCTGGGAGCTCTGGGCACCTCCCCTGGGGTCGTGATGGACGGGGGAGTGGTCACTCCCCTTTCCTTTGTCCATTTTCGTGCCAGAGCAGGGGCTGGGGGCTCCCTGAACCGGTGTAGACTGGCTTATGCAAGGAAGGCTCCATCATGTGCCCTTCAAAGCATTTCCAGAGGCTGTGGGAGGCTACACCTCCCATGTCTTTAACACCTATTTCCAAAGGGAGAGGGTGTACCACCCCTCTCCCAAAGGAAATGCTTTGTTCTGCATTCCTGGGATTGGGCTACGCAAGCCCCAGGAGGGCAGAACACTGTCTGTGAGGTGACAGCAGCCAGGGCTGCAGTGAAAACCTCAGAAGAGTGGTGTGGCAGCACTGGGGGTCCATGGTGGATCCCCCAGGGTGCATGGAATTGCCCCTTCCCCAGAATCAGTATGGGGCCACAATGTCCGGTTCTTAGACACCTCACATGGCCATATTCAGGGTTACCACTGTGAAGCTACATTAATGTATTGACCTAAATGTAGTGCACACTTATAATGGCGTTCCCGCACTCACGAAGTCTGGGAAAATGTGCTTGGACAACGTGGGGGTATCTCTGCTAGTTCCAGGGTGCCCTCACACACAGTAACTTTGCTCCTAGCCTTCAGGGTCTGAAGGTTAGACATATTGGTGACTTATAAGTTACCTAGTGCAGTGAAAATGGCTGTCAAATAGTGCTTACACTATTTCACTCAGGCTGCAATGGCGGTCCTGAAGAAGAGTTTCTATGAGCTCCTTATGGGTGGCAAAAGAAATGCTGCAGCCCATAAGGATCTCCTGGAACCCCAATGCCCTGGGTACCTAGGAACCATGTACTAAATACTTATAAGGGGGGCCCAGAATGTCAATTTGGAGTGGAATACTGGGTTACCTGTATGTAAGTACAGATTTGGAATCAGAGAGAGCATAAGTACTGGAGTTCTGGTTAGCAGGACTCCAGTGACACAGTCAAGCATACTGACAGAACAGTGAAACATACTGACGTGTAGGCCACAACTATGAGCACTGGGGTCCTGACTAGCAGGATCCCAGTGACACAGTTAAAACACACTGACAAACAGTGACAAACAGGCCAAAAATGGGGTCAACCATGCTAGAAGAAAGCCACCTTCTTACAGTTTGTGAATCCGGCGGGTCAAGACGCGATGGTGCAACCTCTCGGGGTCGCGTTCACACCACAGGGCTACAGGCGCCGCGGCGGAGTCGGGTGTTGATAATGTGTCTCAACTTTAATAAGTAAACTTACAAGGGGACGTGAATAGGTCGATGAACCTTTTGACCAACGCTTGGGATATTCCCACCATATATGCTCATACCATCACAAATCATTAATCAATAGTCAATTCTTATCTTCAATTATCAACAACAATCAATAACATTAGTAATCAATAGGAGTCAGTAATTGACGCACCATGATCTTTGTCATGCATAACCACACCTTTAACCCCTTCCCCGCCAGGGACGTAATGGTTACGTCCATGGCAGCGCCCGTGTGGCGCCATGGACGTAACCATTACGTCCTGGGACTGGCAGTCGGGGGAAGCGAGGGCCGCCCCCCAACACCCCCAGGCCAGGGCTGAAAGGGGAATCCCTTCCCCTTTCACTCCCCCCCCCCCGCCCCCCCATGACGTCAGCGCTGATTTCATGGGAAGGGGGAAAGACGCGCTGGAAGCCATTTGCTACCAGCGCGTCAAGGGAGAAGGTGAGTATTTCACCTTCGTGCGGGGTGGGGGTGCTCTGAGAGAGGCATCGAGGGAAAGGAAAGGGTTTTCCTTTCCCTCGATGTCTCTTTGAGCATTCCTGCTGCCCGATCGCGATGCGATCGGGCAGCAGGAATGCCCACTAGACACCAGGGATTTCTCTGTTGAGTGCTTAGTGTAGGGGAGCGACCCCTTGGGCAAGGGTCGCTCGCCTTTGGGGGCAAATGTATTTTACGTCGTTTCTGCCCCCCCCTGGGGGCAGATTGGCCCTATTTTTAGGCCGATCTGCCCCCAAGGGGGGCAGAAAGCCACTAGACACCAGGGATTTTATTGTTGATTTTTATTTTTTGTGTTGGGGGGCGGCCCCTTGGGCAAGGGTCGCCCCCAGGGGCCCTCATGTATTTTTGGGCAGTTCTGCCCCCCTTGGGGGCAGAGAGGCCTATTTTTTTTAGGCCTTTCTGCCCCCAAGGGGGGCAGAATCCCAATAGCGCCAGAAATAGTATGTATGTATGTGTGCTTTGTGTTGGGGGGTGGCCCCTTGGGCAAGGGTCGCTCCCCCCAGGGGCGCAATGTATTTATTGTCGTTTCTGCCCCCCTTGGGGGCAGATTGGCCCTATTTTTAGGCCGATCTGCCCCTAAGGGGGGCAGAAAGCCACTAGACACCAGGGATTTTATTGTTGATTTTTATTTTTTGTGTTGGGGGGCGGCCCCTTGGGCAAGGGTCGCCCCCAGGGGCCCTCATGTATTTTTGGGCAGTTCTGCCCCCCTTGGGGGCAGAGAGGCCTATTTTTTTTATGCCTTTCTGCCCCCAAGGGGGGCAGAATCCCAATAGCGCCAGAAATAGTATGTATGTATGTGTGCTTTGTGTTGGGGGGTGGCCCCTTGGGCAAGGGTCGCTCCCCCCAGGGGCGCAATGTATTTATTGTCGTTTCTGCCCCCCTTGGGGGCAGATTGGCCCTATTTTTAGGCCGATCTGCCCCCAAGGGGGGCAGAAAGCCACTAGACACCAGGGATTTTATTGTTGGTTTTTATTTTTTGTGTTGGGGGGTGGCCCCTTGGGCAAGGGTCGCCCCCAGGGGCCCACATGTATTTTTGGGCAGTTCTGCCCCCTCCCCTTGGGGGTAGATTGGCCTATTTTTTTTTAGGCCCATCTTCCCCCAAGCAGAGAAGACTAGACACAAGGGAAAATGAAAAAATGGTTAGTGGCGGAGTGTTTGTCAACTGGCGAAGTATTTGCTTTTATGATAATAACAGTTTTTCTCCTTTTTGTTCTAGTTCAAAGCTTTTGCTGACTTTGCTGTGGCTTGTTGCAGTTTTGGCAGTAGTTGTCCTGCGGTTTGCGTAGTTGCATGTTTTAGGTAAGTAAATAAATTTACTCCAAGTGAGTATTGTTGCAATGCATGAATGACATGTTTGTAGGTGGTGTACTGAATGCAGGATTGTGTGTGAAATTGTCCTTAGAGTTATGCACAATGATTATTGTGTTGTCTTATGTCTAATTTGCTTTTTTTTTTCTCTTTTTAGTGGGATATCGTTGGTGATTGCTGTGGCTGTGCAGAGTAGTTGCTGGTGAGTCAAGCTTTTTCAGGCAAGTGAGCAGTATAGTTTTTGAGTTTATAATTCTTAGTGATAAACCTATACTTTGTTACTTATCTTACACAGTGCTGGTTGTTGGTGGTGTATTTGTCCAGTTAATTTTTGTAGGAAGGATCATGGCCAGCCGTAGGATGACCGCTCAGCAGGTTGTTAGTGTGCTTTTTGAGTCATCTTCTGACCATGAATATGAGACTGACTCTGCATCTGAGGCAGAGGAGGAAGTGCAGGATTCTGGAAGTGAATTTTCTGTCAGAGATGAATCATCTGATGATGAAGCCACTCTCAGTGCTGATGAAGGGCCTGTTTTAGAGGAGGACAGTGATGTGCCAATGGTGCAGGAGCCAGCGGCTGAAAGGCTTCCCATTGGAAGACCTGACGCATGGGTTGCACCAAACATGGAGCAGCCACAGTTGCCTGCATTTACTGGTTTTCCAGGGTGTCGAGTTAATACGGAAAACTTTTTGCCCGTCAACTTTTTTGAGTTGTTTATGGACGATATATTTTTGGAAGAGATTGTTGAGCAGACTAATTTGTATGCAGAGCAGTTTTTGAGGGACAACGCTGCCAGACTTAGGCCACACTCTAGAGCTAGCCGGTGGATTCCCACAAATCTGGAAGAGTTGAAAAAGTTCTTGGGTTTAACTTTTTTGATGGGGCTGATAAGGAAGCCGTCGCTGTCTTCATATTGGTCTACTAGTCCCTTGATGGCAACTGCTATATTTCCTGCCATCATGAGTCGTAACCGGTATGAGCTTCTTCTTCGGATGTTGCATTTTGTAGATAATGCTTTAGCCTTGCCACGGGATCATCCTGATTCTGACCGTCTTTTTAAGATTAGACCTGTCCTTGATCATTTGGTAGATCGGTTTTCAGAGATCTATGTTCCAGGGAAAGAAATATCTGTAGATGAGTCTTTGGTCCTGTTCAAGGGTCGTTTGGTTTTTAGGCAGTACATTCCTAGCAAGAGGGCACGGTATGGAATTAAATTGTATATGCTGTCAGAAAGTAGTACAGGATATGTTTATAATTTCCGGGTCTACACTGGTAGGGATTCCAATATTGACCCCCCTGGTTGTCCTCCCACTTTTGGAGTTAGTGAGAAAATTGTGTGGGAACTTGGTAGACGACTGTTTAACAAAGGTCACCATTTATATGTAGATAACTTCTACACTGGAGTTCGGTTGTTCAAGGAGTTGTTCAGAGTGGACACTGTTGCTTGTGGCACAATCCGCTCTAATCGGAAAGGCTATCCAAAAGAGCTTGTCTGTAAAAAACTTGAGAAGGGACAGTGCAGTGCCTTGCGGAATGATGAGCTGCTAGCTCTGAAATTTGTAGACAAGAGGGATGTATACATGCTAAGCACCATCCATGATGAGAGTACTTCACCTGTGGCTGTTTGGGGTCAGGTTGCCGAAGTGCGCAAACCTGTGTGCATCTTAGACTATAATAAGCACATGGGTGGTATTGATAGAGTAGATCAGAGGTTAGAACCTTACACTGCTGCTCGTAAGTCTTATGTGTGGTATAAGAAATTAGCGCTTCACTTGTTCCACTTGGCAACTTTTAATGCTTTTGTTGTGTTTAAGGATAGTTCTCCAGAGTCAAGGATGACATTTGTGAAATTTCAGGAGTCTATCATATCTAGCCTTGTTGTGCTGGAACAGGCAAGAGTTCCTAGAGAAGCAGTGGTGGAGGATGTGGCTAGATTGAAAGATCGTCACTTTGCTGAGCACATTCCTCCCACGGCCAAAAAAAACTTTCCTGCTAAGAGATGTAGAGTCTGTGCTCGAAGAGGTATCAGGAAGGAGACTAGGATGTACTGCCCTGATTGTCCTTCAAAGCCTGGGCTGTGTGTGGGTGGCTGTTTCAGGAGCTACCACACACAGAAGAATTATTGGGAAATTCCGTGAGCGTAAACTGGTGTTTTATATTTTTATATGTTCGGTTTCACGGTTGGCATTAGTCATGTATTCAGTTAGAGCTTTTGTGTTTGTAGTTTTGTACTAATTTATGATTAGTGGTTTCTTTGTTGTTTAAAAATAAAAAAAAGGGGATGGCATGTGTAGAGTGGCGCTTGGCTGGCGGTGTGTGTGGGGTGGCGCTTGGCTGGCGGTGTGTGTGGGGTGCCGCTTGGCTGGCGGTGTGTGTGGGGTGCCGCTTGGCTGGCGGTGTGTGTGGGGTGGCGCTGGGCTGGCGGTGTGTGTGGGGTGGCGCTTGGCTGGTGGTGTGGGTGGGGTGGCGCTTGGCTGGCAGTGCCGGCCAAACGCCAGTCCACACACTCATCAGCTGGTGTGATTGCTGTATCAGGCATGTGGGCGTATGAAAGTGATGGGCCCTTGACTGGCGCTGTCTGTGGATGCGAGTCTTGTAATGTGCTGGGCCCGTGGCTGGCGGCGTGAATGGTCTAGTGCATGTCATGTATGAAAGGTGTGTGAATGGACTGTAAAGCGGTTGGTGCCTTGTCGTGGCTTTACAGCTCACGAGCTGTGAGTCATTGGTTCAGTTTTTTGGCCTTTCAGTTATTACCAGTGCATTTCACTTTTGTGAAATCTCTTGTTAATAAAATTTGATCTACTGAACCATCACTCACCCTCGTGCCAAATCCAACCAGTATGTGTGGTACAAATGACAAAACCTGCTCCGCTGTAATCAGGCGTCGCAGCACACTTGAGACACGCTAGGTGCCTCGGGTGGGACCCCGATGATGAAGCATGCCACCAACTTGGTTGGTGGGTGAGGGGTCTTCTTCACATAACCTAAGTGTGTTTCTTTTCACAATTTTAGTGTTTGGCACATCACGGACGTATGTGCACACATCAAAGTGATATATTCCAAAAATACCTGTGTTTGGGGGGGAGGGCCCACCTATGTTTTTGGTCCTGGGTGCGGCCGTCATGTAGGGAAACCTACAAAACCCAGAAACGTTTTAAAACTAGGCACCCCAAGGAGTCTAGGGAGGTGTGGCTTGTGTGGCTCCCCCAACATTTTCTTACCCAGACTCCTCTGTAAACCTCAAAATTTGCATAAAAAAGCATATTTTCCTGATTTTTCTTAGTAGGATCACCGCTCCAGCACAAAATTCCTACTCCCCAGTTTTCCCCTCAGTCTCCCAAGTAAAATGACACCTCACTTATGTGGGTCCCCAAAGCAGAGTCCGTCTAAAGATGTATAAAAGAATATGCCCTTATAAACTTGCTGTGCTATCCCTTCTATCCCTTCAGGTTTTGGGCCTTATTCTGTTGCAGGCACCTGGCCCACCCACACAAGTGAGGTATCATTTTTATCGGGAGACTTGGGGGAACGCTGGGTGGAAGGAAATTTGTGGCTCCTATCAGATTCCAGAACTTTCTGCCACAGAAATGTGAGGAACATGTGTTTTTTTAGCCAAATTTTGAGGTTTGCAAAGGATTCTGGGTAACAGAACCTGGTCCGAGCCCCGCAAGTCACCCCTCCTTGGATTCCCCTAGGTCTCTAGTTTTCAGAAATGCACAGGTTTGGTAGGTTTCCCTAGGTGCCGGCTGAGCTACAGGCCAAAATCTACAGGTAGGCACTTCGCAAAAAACACCTGTTTTTTTCAAAAATTTAGGATGTGTCCACGTTGCGCTTTGGGGTGTTTCCTGTCGCCGGCGCTAGGCCTACCCACGCAAGTGAGGTATCATTTTTATCGGGAGACTTGGGGGAACGCTGGGTGGAAGGAAATTTGTAGCTCCTCTCAGATTCCAGAACTTTCTGCCACAGAAATGTGAGGGACATGTGTTTTTTTAGCCAAATTTTGAGGTTTGCAAAGGATTCTGGGTAACAGAACCTGGTCCGAGCCCCGCAAGTCACCCCTCCTTGGATTCCCCTAGGTCTCTAGTTTTCAGAAATGCACAGGTTTGGTAGGTTTCCCTAGGTGCCGGCTGAGCTACAGGCCAAAATCTACAGGTAGGCACTTCGCAAAAAACACCTCTGTTTTTTTCCAAAATTTAGGATGTGTCCACGTTGCGCTTTGGTGTGTTTCCTGTCGCCGGCGCTAGGCCTACCCACGCAAGTGAGGTATCATTTTTATCGGGAGACTTGGGGGAACGCTGGGTGGAAGGAGATTTGTAGCTCCTCTCAGATTCCAGAACTTTCTGCCACAGAAATGTGAGGAACATGTGTTTTTTTAGCCAAATTTTGAGGTTTGCAAAGGATTCTGGGTAACAGAACCTGGTCCGAGCCCCGCAAGTCACCCCTCCTTGGATTCCCCTAGGTCTCTAGTTTTCAGAAATGCACAGGTTTGGTAGGTTTCCCTAGGTGCCGGCTGAGCTACAGGCCAAAATCTACAGGTAGGCACTTCGCAAAAAACACCTCTGTTTTTTTCCAAAATTTAGGATGTGTCCACGTTGCGCTTTGGGGTGTTTCCTGTCGCCGGCGCTAGGCCTACCCACGCAAGTGAGGTATCATTTCTATCGGGAGACTTGGGGGAACGGTGGGTGGAAGGAAATTTGTAGCTCCTCTCAGATTCCAGAACTTTCTGCCACAGAAATGTGAGGAACATGTGTTTTTTTAGCCAAATTGTGAGGTTTGCAAAGGATTCTGGGTAACAGAACCTGGTCCGAGCCCCGCAAGTCACCCCTCCTTGGATTCCCCTAGGTCTCTAGTTTTCAGAAATGCACAGGTTTGGTAGGTTTCCCTAGGTGCCGGCTGAGCTAGAGGCCAAAATCTACAGGTAGGCACTTCGCAAAAAACACCTCTGTTTTTTTCCAAAATTTAGGATGTGTCCACGTTGCGCTTTGGGGTGTTTCCTGTCGCCGGCGCTAGGCCTACCCACACAAGTGAGGTATCATTTTTATCGGGAGACTTGGGGGAACGCTGGGTGGAAGGAAATTTGTAGCTCCTCTCAGATTCCAGAACTTTCTGCCACAGAAATGTGAGGGACATGTGTTTTTTTAGCCAAATTTTGAGGTTTGCAAAGGATTCTGGGTAACAGAACCTGGTCCGAGCCCCGCAAGTCACCCCTCCTTGGATTCCCCTAGGTCTCTAGTTTTCAGAAATGCACAGGCTTGGTAGGTTTCCCTAGGTGCCGGCTGAGCTAGAGGCCAAAATCTACAGGAAGGCACTTCGCAAAAAACACCTGTTTTTTTCCAAAATTTAGGATGTGTCCACGTTGCGCTTTGGGGTGTTTCCTGTTGCCGGCGCTAGGCCTACCCACGCAAGTGAGGTATCATTTTTATCGGGATACTTGGGGGAACGCTGGGTGGAAGGAAATTTGTAGCTCCTCTCAGATTCCAGAACTTTCTGCCACAGAAATGTGAGGAACATGTGTTTTTTTAGCCAAATTTTGAGGTTTGCAAAGGATTCTGGGTAACAGAACCTGGTCCGAGCCCCTCAAGTCACCCCTCCTTGGATTCCCCTAGGTCTCTAGTTTTCAGAAATGCACAGGTTTGGTAGGTTTCCCTAGGTGCCGGCTGAGCTAGAGGCCAAAATCTACAGGTAGGCACTTCGCAAAAAACACCTCTGTTTTTTTCCAAAATTTAGGATGTGTCCACGTTGCGCTTTGGGGTGTTTCCTGTCGCCGGCGCTAGGCCTACCCACGCAAGTGAGGTATCATTTTTATCGGGAGACTTGGGGGAACGCTGGGTGGAAGGAAATTTGTAGCTCCTCTCAGATTCCAGAACTTTCTGCCACAGAAATGTGAGGAACATGTGTTTTTTTAGCCAAATTTTGAGGTTTGCAAAGGATTCTGGGTAACAGAACCTGGTCCGAGCCCCGCAAGTCACCCCTCCTTGGATTCCCCTAGGTCTCTAGTTTTCAGAAATGCACAGGTTTGGTAGGTTTCCCTAGGTGCCAGCTGAGCTAGAGGCCAAAATCTACAGGTAGGCACTTCGCAAAAAACACCTCTGTTTTTTTCCAAAATTTAGGATGTGTCCACGTTGCGCTTTGGGGTGTTTCCTGTCGCCGGCGCTATGCCTACCCACGCAAGTGAGGTATCATTTTTATCGGGATACTTGGGGGAACGCTGGGTGGAAGGAAATTTATAGCTTCTCTCAGATTCCAGAACTTTCTGCCACAGAAATGTGAGGGATATGTGTTTTTTTAGCCAAATTTTGAGGTTTGCAAAGGATTCTGGGTAACAGAACCTGGTCCGAGCCCCACAAGTCACCCCTCCTTGGATTCCCCTAGGTCTCTAGTTTTCAGAAATGCACAGGTTTGGTAGGTTTCCCTAGGTGCCGGCTGAGCTAGAGGCCAAAATCTACAGGTAGGCACTTCGCAAAAAACACCTCAGTTTTTTTCCAAAATTTAGGATGTGTCCACGTTGCGTTTTGGGGTGTTTCCTGTCGCCGGCGCTAGGCCTACCCACGCAAGTGAGGTATCATTTTTATCGGGAGACTTGGGGGAACGCTGGGTGGAAGGAAATTTGTGGCTCCTATCAGATTCCAGAACTTTCTGCCACAGAAATGTGAGGAACATGTGTTTTTTTAGCCAAATTTTGAGGTTTGCAAAGGATTCTGGGTAACAAAACCTGGTCCGAGCCCCGCAAGTCACCCCTCCTTGGATTCCCCTAGGTCTCTAGTTTTCAGAAATGCACAGGTTTGGTAGGTTTCCCTAGGTGCCGGCTGAGCTACAGGCCAAAATCTACAGGTAGGCACTTTGCAAAAAACACCTGTTTTTTTCAAAAATTTAGGATGTGTCTACGTTGCGCTTTGGGGTGTTTCCTGTCGCCGGCGCTAGGCCTACCCACGCAAGTGAGGTATCATTTTTATCGGGAGACTTGGGGGAACGCTGGGTGGAAGGAAATTTGTAGCTCCTCTCAGATTCCAGAACTTTCTGCCACAGAAATGTGAGGGACATGTGTTTTTTTAGCCAAATTTTGAGGTTTGCAAAGGATTCTGGGTAACAGAACCTGGTCCGAGCCCCGCAAGTCACCCCTCCTTGGATTCCCCTAGGTCTCTAGTTTTCAGAAATGCACAGGTTTGGTAGGTTTCCCTAGGTGCCGGCTGAGCTACAGGCCAAAATCTACAGGTAGGCACTTCGCAAAAAACACCTCTGTTTTTTTCCAAAATTTAGGATGTGTCCACGTTGCGCTTTGGTGTGTTTCCTGTCGCCGGCGCTAGGCCTACCCACGCAAGTGAGGTATCATTTTTATCGGGAGACTTGGGGGAACGCTGGGTGGAAGGAGATTTGTAGCTCCTCTCAGATTCCAGAACTTTCTGCCACAGAAATGTGAGGAACATGTGTTTTTTTAGCCAAATTTTGAGGTTTGCAAAGGATTCTGGGTAACAGAACCTGGTCCGAGCCCCGCAAGTCACCCCTCCTTGGATTCCCCTAGGTCTCTAGTTTTCAGAAATGCACAGGTTTGGTAGGTTTCCCTAGGTGCCGGCTGAGCTACAGGCCAAAATCTACAGGTAGGCACTTCGCAAAAAACACCTCTGTTTTTTTCCAAAATTTAGGATGTGTCCACGTTGCGCTTTGGGGTGTTTCCTGTCGCCGGCGCTAGGCCTACCCACGCAAGTGAGGTATCATTTTTATCGGGAGACTTGGGGGAACGGTGGGTGGAAGGAAATTTGTAGCTCCTCTCAGATTCCAGAACTTTCTGCCACAGAAATGTGAGGAACATGTGTTTTTTTAGCCAAATTGTGAGGTTTGCAAAGGATTCTGGGTAACAGAACCTGGTCCGAGCCCCGCAAGTCACCCCTCCTTGGATTCCCCTAGGTCTCTAGTTTTCAGAAATGCACAGGTTTGGTAGGTTTCCCTAGGTGCCGGCTGAGCTAGAGGCCAAAATCTACAGGTAGGCACTTCGCAAAAAACACCTCTGTTTTTTTCCAAAATTTAGGATGTGTCCACGTTGCGCTTTGGGGTGTTTCCTGTCGCCGGCGCTAGGCCTACCCACACAAGTGAGGTATCATTTTTATCGGGAGACTTGGGGGAACGCTGGGTGGAAGGAAATTTGTAGCTCCTCTCAGATTCCAGAACTTTCTGCCACAGAAATGTGAGGGACATGTGTTTTTTTAGCCAAATTTTGAGGTTTGCAAAGGATTCTGGGTAACAGAACCTGGTCCGAGCCCCACAAGTCACCCCTCCTTGGATTCCCCTAGGTCTCTAGTTTTCAGAAATGCACAGGCTTGGTAGGTTTCCCTAGGTGCCGGCTGAGCTAGAGGCCAAAATCTACAGGAAGGCACTTCGCAAAAAACACCTGTTTTTTTCCAAAATTTAGGATGTGTCCACGTTGCGCTTTGGGGTGTTTCCTGTCGCCGGCGCTAGGCCTACCCACGCAAGTGAGGTATCATTTTTATCGGGATACTTGGGGGAACGCTGGGTGGAAGGAAATTTGTAGCTCCTCTCAGATTCCAGAACTTTCTGCCACAGAAATGTGAGGAACATGTGTTTTTTTAGCCAAATTTTGAGGTTTGCAAAGGATTCTGGGTAACAGAACCTGGTCCGAGCCCCTCAAGTCACCCCTCCTTGGATTCCCCTAGGTCTCTAGTTTTCAGAAATGCACAGGTTTGGTAGGTTTCCCTAGGTGCCGGCTGAGCTAGAGGCCAAAATCTACAGGTAGGCACTTCGCAAAAAACACCTCTGTTTTTTTCCAAAATTTAGGATGTGTCCACGTTGCGCTTTGGGGTGTTTCCTGTCGCCGGCGCTAGGCCTACCCACGCAAGTGAGGTATCATTTTTATCGGGATACTTGGGGGAACGCTGGGTGGAAGGAAATTTGTAGCTCCTCTCAGATTCCAGAACTTTCTGCCACAGAAATGTGAGGGATATGTGTTTTTTTAGCCAAATTTTGAGGTTTGCAAAGAATTCTGGGTAACAGAACCTGGTCCGAGCCCCGCAAGTCACCCCTCCTTGGATTCCCCTAGGTCTCTAGTTTTCAGAAATGCACAGGTTTGGTAGGTTTCCCTAGGTGCCGGCTGAGCTAGAGGCCAAAATCTACAGGTAGGCACTTCGCAAAAAACACCTCTGTTTTTTTCCAAAATATAGGATGTGTCCACATTGCGCTTTGGGGTGTTTCCTGTCGCCGGCGCTAGGCCTACCCACGCAAGTGAGTTATCATTTTTATCGGGAGACTTGGGGGAACGCTGGGTGGAAGGACATTTGTAGCTCCTCTCAGATTCCAGAACTTTCTGCCACAAAAATGTGAGGAACATGTGTTTTTTTAGCCAAATTTTGAGGTTTGCAAAGGATTCTGGGTAACAGAACCTGGTCCGAGCCCCGCAAGTCACCCCTCCTTGGATTCCCCTAGGTCTCTAGTTTTCAGAAATGCACAGGTTTGGTAGGTTTCCTAGGTGCCGGCTGAGCTAGAGGCCAAAATCTACAGGTAGGCACTTCGCAAAAAACACCTCTGTTTTTTTCCAAAATTTAGGATGTGTCCACGCTGCGCTTTGGGGTGTTTCCTGTCGCCGGCGCTAGGCCTACCCACGCAAGTGAGGTATCATTTTTATCGGGAGACTGGGGGGAACGCTGGGTGGAAGGAAATTTGTAGCTCCTCTCAGATTCCAGAACTTTCTGCCACAGAAATGTGAGGAACATGTGTTTTTTTAGCCAAATTTTGAGGTTTGCAAAGGATTCTGGGTAACAGACCCTGGTCCGAGCCCCACAAGTCACCCCTCCTTGGATTCCTCTAGGTCTCTAGTTTTCAGAAATGCACAGGTTTGGTAGGTTTCCCTAGGTGCCGGCTGAGCTACAGGCCAAAATCTACAGGTAGGCACTTCGCAAAAAACACCTCTGTTTTTTTCCAAAATTTAGGATGTGTCCACGTTGCGCTTTGGGGTGTTTCCTGTCGCCGGCGCTTGGCCTACCCACGCAAGTGAGGTATCATTTTTATCGGGAGACTTGGGGGAACGCTGGGTGGAAGGAAATTTGTAGCTCCTCTCAGATTCCAGAACTTTCTGCCACAGAAATGTGAGGAACATGTGTTTTTTGAGCCAAATTTTGAGGTTTGCAAAGGATTCTGGGTAACAGAACCTGGTCCGAGCCCCGCAAGTCACCCCTCCTTGGATTCCCCTAGGTCTCTAGTTTTCAGAAATGCACAGGTTTGGTAGGTTTCCCTAGGTGCCGGCTGAGCTAGAGGCCAAAATCTACAGGTAGGCACTTCGCAAAAAACACCTCCGTTTTTTTCCAAAATTTAGGATGTGTCCACGTTGCGCTTTGGGGTGTTTCCTGTCGCCGGCGCTAGGCCTACCCACGCAAGTGAGGTATCATTTTTATCGGGAGACTTGGGGGAACGCTGGGTGGAAGGAGATTTGTAGCTCCTCTCAGATTCCAGAACTTTCTGCCACAGAAATATGAGGAACATGTGTTTTTTTAGCCAAATTTTGAGGTTTGCAAAGGATTCTGGGTAACAGAACCTGGTCCGAGCCCCGCAAGTCACCCCTCCTTGGATTCCCCTAGGTCTCTAGTTTTCAGAAATGCACAGGTTTGGTAGGTTTCCCTAGGTGCCGGCTGAGCTACAGGCCAAAATCTACAGGTAGGCACTTCGCAAAAAACACCTCTGTTTTTTTCAAAAATTTAGGATGTGTCCACGTTGCGCTTTGGGGTGTTTCCTATCGCCGGCGCTAGGCCTACCCACGCAAGTGAGGTATAATTTTTATCGGGAGACTTGGGGGAACGCTGGGTGGAAGGAAATTTGTAGCTCCTCTCAGATTCCAGAACTTTCTGCCACAGAAATGTGAGGAACATGTGTTTTTTTAGCCAAATTGTGAGGTTTGCAAAGGATTCTGGGTAACAGAACCTGGTCCGAGCCCCTCAAGTCACCCCTCCTTGGATTCCCCTAGGTCTCTAGTTTTCAGAAATGCACAGGTTTGGTAGGTTTCCCTAGGTGCCGGCTGAGCTAGAGGCCAAAATCTACAGGTAGGCACTTCGCAAAAAACACCTCTGTTTTTTTCCAAAATATAGGATGTGTCCACATTGCGCTTTGGGGTGTTTCCTGTCGCCGGCGCTAGGCCTACCCACGCAAGTGAGTTATCATTTTTATCGGGAGACTTGGGGGAACGCTGGGTGGAAGGACATTTGTAGCTCCTCTCAGATTCCAGAACTTTCTGCCACAAAAATGTGAGGAACATGTGTTTTTTTAGCCAAATTTTGAGGTTTGCAAAGGATTCTGGGTAACAGAACCTGGTCCGAGCCCCGCAAGTCTCCCCTCCTTGGATTCCCCTAGGTCTCTAGTTTTCAGAAATGCACAGGTTTGGTAGGTTTCCCTAGGTGCCGGCTGAGCTAGAGGCCAAAATCTACAGGAAGGCACTTCGCAAAAAACACCTGTTTTTTTCCAAAATTTAGGATGTGTCCACGTTGCGCTTTGGGGTGTTTCCTGTCGCCGGCGCTAGGCCTACCCACGCAAGTGAGGTATCATTTTTATCGGGATACTTGGGGGAACGCTGGGTGGAAGGAAATTTGTAGCTCCTCTCAGATTCCAGAACTTTCTGCCACAGAAATGTGAGGAACATGTGTTTTTTTAGCCAAATTTTGAGGTTTGCAAAGGATTCTGGGTAACAGAACCTGGTCCGAGCCCCTCAAGTCACCCCTCCTTGGATTCCCCTAGGTCTCTAGTTTTCAGAAATGCACAGGTTTGGTAGGTTTCCCTAGGTGCCGGCTGAGCTAGAGGCCAAAATCTACAGGTAGGCACTTCGCAAAAAACACCTCTGTTTTTTTCCAAAATATAGGATGTGTCCACATTGCGCTTTGGGGTGTTTCCTGTCGCCGGCGCTAGGCCTACCCACGCAAGTGAGTTATCATTTTTATCGGGAGACTTGGGGGAACGCTGGGTGGAAGGACATTTGTAGCTCCTCTCAGATTCCAGAACTTTCTGCCACAAAAATGTGAGGAACATGTGTTTTTTTAGCCAAATTTTGAGGTTTGCAAAGGATTCTGGGTAACAGAACCTGGTCCGAGCCCCGCAAGTCTCCCCTCCTTGGATTCCCCTAGGTCTCTAGTTTTCAGAAATGCACAGGTTTGGTAGGTTTCCCTAGGTGCCGGCTGAGCTAGAGGCCAAAATCTACAGGAAGGCACTTCGCAAAAAACACCTGTTTTTTTCCAAAATTTAGGATGTGTCCACGTTGCGCTTTGGGGTGTTTCCTGTCGCCGGCGCTAGGCCTACCCACGCAAGTGAGGTATCATTTTTATCGGGATACTTGGGGGAACGCTGGGTGGAAGGAAATTTGTAGCTCCTCTCAGATTCCAGAACTTTCTGCCACAGAAATGTGAGGAACATGTGTTTTTTTAGCCAAATTTTGAGGTTTGCAAAGGATTCTGGGTAACAGAACCTGGTCCGAGCCCCTCAAGTCACCCCTCCTTGGATTCCCCTAGGTCTCTAGTTTTCAGAAATGCACAGGTTTGGTAGGTTTCCCTAGGTGCCGGCTGAGCTAGAGGCCAAAATCTACAGGTAGGCACTTCGCAAAAAACACCTCTGTTTTTTTCCAAAATTTAGGATGTGTCCACGTTGCGCTTTGGGGTGTTTCCTGTCGCCGGCGCTAGGCCTACCCACGCAAGTGAGGTATCATTTTTATCGGGATACTTGGGGGAACGCTGGGTGGAAGGAAATTTGTAGCTCCTCTCAGATTCCAGAACTTTCTGCCACAGAAATGTGAGGGATATGTGTTTTTTTAGCCAAATTTTGAGGTTTGCAAAGAATTCTGGGTAACAGAACCTGGTCCGAGCCCCGCAAGTCACCCCTCCTTGGATTCCCCTAGGTCTCTAGTTTTCAGAAATGCACAGGTTTGGTAGGTTTCCCTAGGTGCCGGCTGAGCTAGAGGCCAAAATCTACAGGTAGGCACTTCGCAAAAAACACCTCTGTTTTTTTCCAAAATATAGGATGTGTCCACATTGCGCTTTGGGGTGTTTCCTGTCGCCGGCGCTAGGCCTACCCACGCAAGTGAGTTATCATTTTTATCGGGAGACTTGGGGGAACGCTGGGTGGAAGGACATTTGTAGCTCCTCTCAGATTCCAGAACTTTCTGCCACAAAAATGTGAGGAACATGTGTTTTTTTAGCCAAATTTTGAGGTTTGCAAAGGATTCTGGGTAACAGAACCTGGTCCGAGCCCCGCAAGTCACCCCTCCTTGGATTCCCCTAGGTCTCTAGTTTTCAGAAATGCACAGGTTTGGTAGGTTTCCTAGGTGCCGGCTGAGCTAGAGGCCAAAATCTACAGGTAGGCACTTCGCAAAAAACACCTCTGTTTTTTTCCAAAATTTAGGATGTGTCCACGCTGCGCTTTGGGGTGTTTCCTGTCGCCGGCGCTAGGCCTACCCACGCAAGTGAGGTATCATTTTTATCGGGAGACTGGGGGGAACGCTGGGTGGAAGGAAATTTGTAGCTCCTCTCAGATTCCAGAACTTTCTGCCACAGAAATGTGAGGAACATGTGTTTTTTTAGCCAAATTTTGAGGTTTGCAAAGGATTCTGGGTAACAGACCCTGGTCCGAGCCCCACAAGTCACCCCTCCTTGGATTCCTCTAGGTCTCTAGTTTTCAGAAATGCACAGGTTTGGTAGGTTTCCCTAGGTGCCGGCTGAGCTACAGGCCAAAATCTACAGGTAGGCACTTCGCAAAAAACACCTCTGTTTTTTTCCAAAATTTAGGATGTGTCCACGTTGCGCTTTGGGGTGTTTCCTGTCGCCGGCGCTTGGCCTACCCACGCAAGTGAGGTATCATTTTTATCGGGAGACTTGGGGGAACGCTGGGTGGAAGGAAATTTGTAGCTCCTCTCAGATTCCAGAACTTTCTGCCACAGAAATGTGAGGAACATGTGTTTTTTGAGCCAAATTTTGAGGTTTGCAAAGGATTCTGGGTAACAGAACCTGGTCCGAGCCCCGCAAGTCACCCCTCCTTGGATTCCCCTAGGTCTCTAGTTTTCAGAAATGCACAGGTTTGGTAGGTTTCCCTAGGTGCCGGCTGAGCTAGAGGCCAAAATCTACAGGTAGGCACTTCGCAAAAAACACCTCCGTTTTTTTCCAAAATTTAGGATGTGTCCACGTTGCGCTTTGGGGTGTTTCCTGTCGCCGGCGCTAGGCCTACCCACGCAAGTGAGGTATCATTTTTATCGGGAGACTTGGGGGAACGCTGGGTGGAAGGAGATTTGTAGCTCCTCTCAGATTCCAGAACTTTCTGCCACAGAAATATGAGGAACATGTGTTTTTTTAGCCAAATTTTGAGGTTTGCAAAGGATTCTGGGTAACAGAACCTGGTCCGAGCCCCGCAAGTCACCCCTCCTTGGATTCCCCTAGGTCTCTAGTTTTCAGAAATGCACAGGTTTGGTAGGTTTCCCTAGGTGCCGGCTGAGCTACAGGCCAAAATCTACAGGTAGGCACTTCGCAAAAAACACCTCTGTTTTTTTCAAAAATTTAGGATGTGTCCACGTTGCGCTTTGGGGTGTTTCCTATCGCCGGCGCTAGGCCTACCCACGCAAGTGAGGTATAATTTTTATCGGGAGACTTGGGGGAACGCTGGGTGGAAGGAAATTTGTAGCTCCTCTCAGATTCCAGAACTTTCTGCCACAGAAATGTGAGGAACATGTGTTTTTTTAGCCAAATTGTGAGGTTTGCAAAGGATTCTGGGTAACAGAACCTGGTCCGAGCCCCTCAAGTCACCCCTCCTTGGATTCCCCTAGGTCTCTAGTTTTCAGAAATGCACAGGTTTGGTAGGTTTCCCTAGGTGCCGGCTGAGCTAGAGGCCAAAATCTACAGGTAGGCACTTCGCAAAAAACACCTCTGTTTTTTTCCAAAATATAGGATGTGTCCACATTGCGCTTTGGGGTGTTTCCTGTCGCCGGCGCTAGGCCTACCCACGCAAGTGAGTTATCATTTTTATCGGGAGACTTGGGGGAACGCTGGGTGGAAGGACATTTGTAGCTCCTCTCAGATTCCAGAACTTTCTGCCACAAAAATGTGAGGAACATGTGTTTTTTTAGCCAAATTTTGAGGTTTGCAAAGGATTCTGGGTAACAGACCCTGGTCCGAGCCCCACAAGTCACCCCTCCTTGGATTCCTCTAGGTCTCTAGTTTTCAGAAATGCACAGGTTTGGTAGGTTTCCCTAGGTGCCGGCTGAGCTACAGGCCAAAATCTACAGGTAGGCACTTCGCAAAAAACACCTCTGTTTTTTTCCAAAATTTAGGATGTGTCCACGTTGCGCTTTGGGGTGTTTCCTGTCGCCGGCGCTTGGCCTACCCACGCAAGTGAGGTATCATTTTTATCGGGAGACTTGGAGGAACGCTGGGTGGAAGGAAATTTGTAGCTCCTCTCAGATTCCAGAACTTTCTGCCACAGAAATGTGAGGAACATGTGTTTTTTGAGCCAAATTTTGAGGTTTGCAAAGGATTCTGGGTAACAGAACCTGGTCCGAGCCCCGCAAGTCACCCCTCCTTGGATTCCCCTAGGTCTCTAGTTTTCAGAAATGCACAGGTTTGGTAGGTTTCCCTAGGTGCCGGCTGAGCTAGAGGCCAAAATCTACAGGTAGGCACTTCGCAAAAAACACCTCCGTTTTTTTCCAAAATTTAGGATGTGTCCACGTTGCGCTTTGGGGTGTTTCCTGTCGCCGGCGCTAGGCCTACCCACGCAAGTGAGGTATCATTTTTATCGGGAGACTTGGGGGAACGCTGGGTGGAAGGAGATTTGTAGCTCCTCTCAGATTCCAGAACTTTCTGCCACAGAAATATGAGGAACATGTGTTTTTTTAGCCAAATTTTGAGGTTTGCAAAGGATTCTGGGTAACAGAACCTGGTCCGAGCCCCGCAAGTCACCCCTCCTTGGATTCCCCTAGGTCTCTAGTTTTCAGAAATGCACAGGTTTGGTAGGTTTCCCTAGGTGCCGGCTGAGCTACAGGCCAAAATCTACAGGTAGGCACTTCGCAAAAAACACCTCCGTTTTTTTCCAAAATTTAGGATGTGTCCACGTTGCGCTTTGGGGTGTTTCCTGTCGCCGGCGCTAGGCCTACCCACGCAAGTGAGGTATCATTTTTATCGGGAGACTTGGGGGAACGCTGGGTGGAAGGAGATTTGTAGCTCCTCTCAGATTCCAGAACTTTCTGCCACAGAAATATGAGGAACATGTGTTTTTTTAGCCAAATTTTGAGGTTTGCAAAGGATTCTGGGTAACAGAACCTGGTCCGAGCCCCGCAAGTCACCCCTCCTTGGATTCCCCTAGGTCTCTAGTTTTCAGAAATGCACAGGTTTGGTAGGTTTCCCTAGGTGCCGGCTGAGCTACAGGCCAAAATCTACAGGTAGGCACTTCGCAAAAAACACCTGTTTTTTTCAAAAATTTAGGATGTGTCCACGTTGCGCTTTGGGGTGTTTCCTATCGCCGGCGCTAGGCCTACCCACGCAAGTGAGGTATCATTTTTATCGGGAGACTTGGGGGAACGCTGGGTGGAAGGAAATTTGTAGCTCCTCTCAGATTCCAGAACTTTCTGCCACAGAAATGTGAGGAACATGTGTTTTTTTAGCCAAATTTTGAGGTTTGCAAAGGATTCTGGGTAACAGAACCTGGTCCGAGCCCCGCAAGTCACCCCTCCTTGGATTCCCCTAGGTCTCTAGTTTTCAGAAATGCACAGGTTTGGTAGGTTTCCCTAGGTGCCAGCTGAGCTAGAGGCCAAAATCTACAGGTAGGCACTTCGCAAAAAACACCTCCGTTTTTTTCCAAAATTTAGGATGTGTCCACGTTGCGCTTTGGGGTGTTTCCTGTCGCCGGCGCTAGGCCTACCCACGCAAGTGAGGTATCATTTTTATCGGGAGACTTGGGGGAACGCTGGGTGGAAGGAGATTTGTAGCTCCTCTCAGATTCCAGAACTTTCTGCCACAGAAATATGAGGAACATGTGTTTTTTTAGCCAAATTTTGAGGTTTGCAAAGGATTCTGGGTAACAGAACCTGGTCCGAGCCCCGCAAGTCACCCCTCCTTGGATTCCCCTAGGTCTCTAGTTTTCAGAAATGCACAGGTTTGGTAGGTTTCCCTAGGTGCCGGCTGAGCTACAGGCCAAAATCTACAGGTAGGCACTTCGCAAAAAACACCTCTGTTTTTTTCAAAAATTTAGGATGAGTCCACGTTGCGCTTTGGGGTGTTTCCTATCGCCGGCGCTAGGCCTACCCACGCAAGTGAGGTATCATTTTTATCGGGAGACTTGGGGGAACGCTGGGTGGAAGGAAATTTGTAGCTCCTCTCAGATTCCAGAACTTTCTGCCACAGAAATGTGAGGAACATGTGTTTTTTTAGCCAAATTTTGAGGTTTGCAAAGGATTCTGGGTAACAGAACCTGGTCCGAGCCCCGCAAGTCACCCCTCCTTGGATTCCCCTAGGTCTCTAGTTTTCAGAAATGCACAGGTTTGGTAGGTTTCCCTAGGTGCCAGCTGAGCTAGAGGCCAAAATCTACAGGTAGGCACTTCGCAAAAAACACCTCTGTTTTTTTCCAAAATTTAGGATGTGTCCACGTTGCGCTTTGGGGTGTTTCCTGTCGCCGGCGCTATGCCTACCCACGCAAGTGAGGTATCATTTTTATCGGGATACTTGGGGGAACGCTGGGTGGAAGGAAATTTGTAGCTTCTCTCAGATTCCAGAACTTTCTGCCACAGAAATGTGAGGGATATGTGTTTTTTTAGCCAAATTTTGAGGTTTGCAAAGGATTCTGGGTAACAGAACCTGGTCCGAGCCCCACAAGTCACCCCTCCTTGGATTCCCCTAGGTCTCTAGTTTTCAGAAATGCACAGGTTTGGTAGGTTTCCCTAGGTGCCGGCTGAGCTAGAGGCCAAAATCTACAGGTAGGCACTTCGCAAAAAACACCTCAGTTTTTTTCCAAAATTTAGGATGTGTCCACGTTGCGTTTTGGGGTGTTTCCTGTCGCCGGCGCTAGGCCTACCCACGCAAGTGAGGTATCATTTTTATCGGGAGACTTGGGGGAATGCTGGGTGGAAGGAAATTTGTAGCTCCTCTTAGATTCCAGCACTTTCTGCCACAAAAATGTGAGGAACATGTGTTTTTTTAGCCAAATTGTGAGGTTTGCAAAGGATTCTGGGTAACAGAACCTGGTCCGAGCCCCGTAAGTCACCCCTCCTTGGATTCCCCTAGGTCTCTAGTTTTCAGAAATGCACAGGTTTGGTAGGTTTCCCTAGGTGCCGGCTGAGCTAGAGGCCAAAATCTACAGGTAGGCACTTCGCAAAAAACACCTCAGTTTTTTTCCAAAATATAGGATGTGTCCACATTGCGTTTTGGGGTGTTTCCTGTCGCCGGCGCTAGGCCTACCCACGCAAGTGAGGTATCATTTTTATCGGGAGACTTGGGGGAATGCTGGGTGGAAGGAAATTTGTAGCTCCTCTCAGATTCCAGCACTTTCTGCCACAAAAATGTGAGGAACATGTGTTTTTTTAGCCAAATTGTGAGGTTTGCAAAGGATTCTGGGTAACAGAACCTGGTCCGAGCCCCGCAAGTCACCCCTCCTTGGATTCCCCTAGGTCTCTAGTTTTCAGAAATGCACAGGTTTGGTAGGTTTCCCTAGGTGCCGGCTGAGCTAGAGGCCAAAATCTACAGGTAGGCACTTCGCAAAAAACACCTCTGTTTTTTTCCAAAATATAGGATGTGTCCACATTGCGCTTTGGGGTGTTTCCTGTCGCCGGCGCTAGGCCTACCCACGCAAGTGAGTTATCATTTTTATCGGGAGACTTGGGGGAACGCTGGGTGGAAGGACATTTGTAGCTCCTCTCAGATTCCAGAACTTTCTGCCACAAAAATGTGAGGAACATGTGTTTTTTTAGTCAAATTTTGAGGTTTGCAAAGGATTCTGGGTAACAGAACCTGGTCCGAGCCCCGCAAGTCACCCCTCCTTGGATTCCCCTAGGTCTCTAGTTTTCAGAAATGCACAGGTTTGGTAGGTTTCCTAGGTGCCGGCTGAGCTAGAGGCCAAAATCTACAGGTAGGCACTTCGCAAAAAACACCTCTGTTTTTTTCCAAAATTTAGGATGTGTCCACGCTGCGCTTTGGGGTGTTTCCTGTCGCCGGCGCTAGGCCTACCCACGCAAGTGAGGTATCATTTTTATCGGGAGACTGGGGGGAACGCTGGGTGGAAGGAAATTTGTAGCTCCTCTCAGATTCCAGAACTTTCTGCCACAGAAATGTGAGGAACATGTGTTTTTTTAGCCAAATTTTGAGGTTTGCAAAGGATTCTGGGTAACAGACCCTGGTCCGAGCCCCACAAGTCACCCCTCCTTGGATTCCTCTAGGTCTCTAGTTTTCAGAAATGCACAGGTTTGGTAGGTTTCCCTAGGTGCCGGCTGAGCTACAGGCCAAAATCTACAGGTAGGCACTTCGCAAAAAACACCTCTGTTTTTTTCCAAAATTTAGGATGTGTCCACGTTGCGCTTTGGGGTGTTTCCTGTCGCCGGCGCTTGGCCTACCCACGCAAGTGAGGTATCATTTTTATCGGGAGACTTGGGGGAACGCTGGGTGGAAGGAAATTTGTAGCTCCTCTCAGATTCCAGAACTTTCTGCCACAGAAATGTGAGGAACATGTGTTTTTTGAGCCAAATTTTGAGGTTTGCAAAGGATTCTGGGTAACAGAACCTGGTCCGAGCCCCGCAAGTCACCCCTCCTTGGATTCCCCTAGGTCTCTAGTTTTCAGAAATGCACAGGTTTGGTAGGTTTCCCTAGGTGCCGGCTGAGCTACAGGCCAAAATCTACAGGTAGGCACTTCGCAAAAAACACCTCAGTTTTTTTCCAAAATTTAGGATGTGTCCACGTTGCGCTTTGGGGTGTTTCCTGTCGCCGGCGCTAGGCCTACCCACGCAAGTGAGGTATCATTTTTATCGGGAGACTTGGGGGAACGCTGGGTGGAAGGAGATTTGTAGCTCCTCTCAGATTCCAGAACTTTCTGCCACAGAAATATGAGGAACATGTGTTTTTTTAGCCAAATTTTGAGGTTTGCAAAGGATTCTGGGTAACAGAACCTGGTCCGAGCCCCGCAAGTCACCCCTCCTTGGATTCCTCTAGGTCTCTAGTTTTCAGAAATGCACAGGTTTGGTAGGTTTCCCTAGGTGCCGGCTGAGCTACAGGCCAAAATCTACAGGTAGGCACTTCGCAAAAAACACCTCTGTTTTTTTCCAAAATTTAGGATGTGTCCACGTTGCGCTTTGGGGTGTTTCCTGTCGCCGGCGCTTGGCCTACCCACGCAAGTGAGGTATCATTTTTATCGGGAGACTTGGGGGAACGCTGGGTGGAAGGAAATTTGTAGCTCCTCTCAGATTCCAGAACTTTCTGCCACAGAAATGTGAGGAACATGTGTTTTTTGAGCCAAATTTTGAGGTTTGCAAAGGATTCTGGGTAACAGAACCTGGTCCGAGCCCCGCAAGTCACCCCTCCTTGGATTCCCCTAGGTCTCTAGTTTTCAGAAATGCACAGGTTTGGTAGGTTTCCCTAGGTGCCGGCTGAGCTAGAGGCCAAAATCTACAGGTAGGCACTTCGCAAAAAACACCTCCGTTTTTTTCCAAAATTTAGGATGTGTCCACGTTGCGCTTTGGGGTGTTTCCTGTCGCCGGCGCTAGGCCTACCCACGCAAGTGAGGTATCATTTTTATCGGGAGACTTGGGGGAACGCTGGGTGGAAGGAGATTTGTAGCTCCTCTCAGATTCCAGAACTTTCTGCCACAGAAATATGAGGAACATGTGTTTTTTTAGCCAAATTTTGAGGTTTGCAAAGGATTCTGGGTAACAGAACCTGGTCCGAGCCCCGCAAGTCACCCCTCCTTGGATTCCCCTAGGTCTCTAGTTTTCAGAAATGCACAGGTTTGGTAGGTTTCCCTAGGTGCCGGCTGAGCTACAGGCCAAAATCTACAGGTAGGCACTTCGCAAAAAACACCTCCGTTTTTTTCCAAAATTTAGGATGTGTCCACGTTGCGCTTTGGGGTGTTTCCTGTCGCCGGCGCTAGGCCTACCCACGCAAGTGAGGTATCATTTTTATCGGGAGACTTGGGGGAACGCTGGGTGGAAGGAGATTTGTAGCTCCTCTCAGATTCCAGAACTTTCTGCCACAGAAATATGAGGAACATGTGTTTTTTTAGCCAAATTTTGAGGTTTGCAAAGGATTCTGGGTAACAGAACCTGGTCCGAGCCCCGCAAGTCACCCCTCCTTGGATTCCCCTAGGTCTCTAGTTTTCAGAAATGCACAGGTTTGGTAGGTTTCCCTAAGTGCCGGCTGAGCTACAGGCCAAAATCTACAGGTAGGCACTTCGCAAAAAACACCTCTGTTTTTTTCAAAAATTTAGGATGTGTCCACGTTGCGCTTTGGGGTGTTTCCTATCGCCGGCGCTAGGCCTACCCACGCAAGTGAGGTATCATTTTTATCGGGAGACTTGGGGGAACGCTGGGTGGAAGGAAATTTGTAGCTCCTCTCAGATTCCAGAACTTTCTGCCACAGAAATGTGAGGAACATGTGTTTTTTTAGCCAAATTTTGAGGTTTGCAAAGGATTCTGGGTAACAGACCCTGGTCCGAGCCCCACAAGTCACCCCTCCTTGGATTCCTCTAGGTCTCTAGTTTTCAGAAATGCACAGGTTTGGTAGGTTTCCCTAGGTGCCGGCTGAGCTACAGGCCAAAATCTACAGGTAGGCACTTCGCAAAAAACACCTCTGTTTTTTTCCAAAATTTAGGATGTGTCCACGTTGCGCTTTGGGGTGTTTCCTGTCGCCGGCGCTAGGCCTACCCACGCAAGTTAGGTATCATTTTTATCGGGAGACTTGGGGGAACGCTGGGTGGAAGGAAATTTGTAGCTCCTCTCAGATTCCAGAACTTTCTGCCACAGAAATGTGAGGAACATGTGTTTTTTTAGCCAAATTTTGAGGTTTGCAAAGGATTCTGGGTAACAGAACCTGGTCCGAGCCCCGCAAGTCACCCCTCCTTGGATTCCCCTAGGTGTCTAGTTTTCAGAAATGCACAGGTTTGGTAGGTTTCCCTAGGTGCCAGCTGAGCTAGAGGCCAAAATCTACAGGTAGGCACTTCGCAAAAAACACCTCTGTTTTTTTCCAAAATTTAGGATGTGTCCACGTTGCGCTTTGGGGTGTTTCCTGTCGCCGGCGCTATGCCTACCCACGCAAGTGAGGTATCATTTTTATCGGGATACTTGGGGGAACGCTGGGTGGAAGGAAATTTGTAGCTTCTCTCAGATTCCAGAACTTTCTGCCACAGAAATGTGAGGGATATGTGTTTTTTTAGCCAAATTTTGAGGTTTGCAAAGGATTCTGGGTAACAGAACCTGGTCCGAGCCCCACAAGTCACCCCTCCTTGGATTCCCCTAGGTCTCTAGTTTTCAGAAATGCACAGGTTTGGTAGGTTTCCCTAGGTGCCGGCTGAGCTAGAGGCCAAAATCTACAGGTAGGCACTTCGCAAAAAACACCTCAGTTTTTTTCCAAAATTTAGGATGTGTCCACGTTGCGTTTTGGGGTGTTTCCTGTCGCCGGCGCTAGGCCTACCCACGCAAGTGAGGTATCATTTTTATCGGGAGACTTGGGGGAATGCTGGGTGGAAGGAAATTTGTAGCTCCTCTCAGATTCCAGCACTTTCTGCCACAAAAATGTGAGGAACATGTGTTTTTTTAGCCAAATTGTGAGGTTTGCAAAGGATTCTGGGTAACAGAACCTGGTCCGAGCCCCGCAAGTCACCCCTCCTTGGATTCCCCTAGGTCTCTAGTTTTCAGAAATGCACAGGTTTGGTAGGTTTCCCTAGGTGCCGGCTGAGCTAGAGGCCAAAATCTACAGGTAGGCACTTCGCAAAAAACACCTGTTTTTTTCCAAAATATAGGATGTGTCCACATTGCGCTTTGGGGTGTTTCCTGTCGCCGGCGCTAGGCCTACCCACGCAAGTGAGTTATCATTTTTATCGGGAGACTTGGGGGAACGCTGGGTGGAAGGACATTTGTAGCTCCTCTCAGATTCCAGAACTTTCTGCCACAAAAATGTGAGGAACATGTGTTTTTTTAGCCAAATTTTGAGGTTTGCAAAGGATTCTGGGTAACAGAACCTGGTCCGAGCCCCGCAAGTCACCCCTCCTTGGATTCCCCTAGGTCTCTAGTTTTCAGAAATGCACAGGTTTGGTAGGTTTCCTAGGTGCCGGCTGAGCTAGAGGCCAAAATCTACAGGTAGGCACTTCGCAAAAAACACCTCTGTTTTTTTCCAAAATTTAGGATGTGTCCACGCTGCGCTTTGGGGTGTTTCCTGTCGCCGGCGCTAGGCCTACCCACGCAAGTGAGGTATCATTTTTATCGGGAGACTGGGGGGAACGCTGGGTGGAAGGAAATTTGTAGCTCCTCTCAGATTCCAGAACTTTCTGCCACAGAAATGTGAGGAACATGTGTTTTTTTAGCCAAATTTTGAGGTTTGCAAAGGATTCTGGGTAACAGACCCTGGTCCGAGCCCCACAAGTCACCCCTCCTTGGATTCCCCTAGGTCTCTAGTTTTCAGAAATGCACAGGTTTGGTAGGTTTCCCTAGGTGCCGGCTGAGCTAGAGGCCAAAATCTACAGGTAGGCACTTCGCAAAAAACACCTCCGTTTTTTTCCAAAATTTAGGATGTGTCCACGTTGCGCTTTGGGGTGTTTCCTGTCGCCGGCGCTAGGCCTACCCACGCAAGTGAGGTATCATTTTTATCGGGAGACTTGGGGGAACGCTGGGTGGAAGGAGATTTGTAGCTCCTCTCAGATTCCAGAACTTTCTGCCACAGAAATATGAGGAACATGTGTTTTTTTAGCCAAATTTTGAGGTTTGCAAAGGATTCTGGGTAACAGAACCTGGTCCGAGCCCCGCAAGTCACCCCTCCTTGGATTCCCCTAGGTCTCTAGTTTTCAGAAATGCACAGGTTTGGTAGGTTTCCCTAGGTGCCGGCTGAGCTACAGGCCAAAATCTACAGGTAGGCACTTCGCAAAAAACACCTCTGTTTTTTTCAAAAATTTAGGATGTGTCCACGTTGCGCTTTGGGGTGTTTCCTATCGCCGGCGCTAGGCCTACCCACGCAAGTGAGGGATCATTTTTATCGGGAGACTTGGGGGAACGCTGGGTGGAAGGAAATTTGTAGCTCCTCTCAGATTCCAGAACTTTCTGCCACAGAAATGTGAGGAACATGTGTTTTTTTAGCCAAATTTTGAGGTTTGCAAAGGATTCTGGGTAACAGAACCTGGTCCGAGCCCCTCAAGTCACCCCTCCTTGGATTCCCCTAGGTCTCTAGTTTTCAGAAATGCACAGGTTTGGTAGGTTTCCCTAGGTGCCGGCTGAGCTAGAGGCCAAAATCTACAGGTAGGCACTTCGCAAAAAACACCTCTGTTTTTTTCCAAAATTTAGGATGTGTCCACGTTGCGCTTTGGGGTGTTTCCTGTCGCCGGCGCTAGGCCTACCCACGCAAGTGAGGTATCATTTTTATCGGGATACTTGGGGGAACGCTGGGTGGAAGGAAATTTGTAGCTCCTCTCAGATTCCAGAACTTTCTGCCACAGAAATGTGAGGGATATGTGTTTTTTTAGCCAAATTTTGAGGTTTGCAAAGGATTCTGGGTAACAGAACCTGGTCCGAGCCCCACAAGTCACCCCTCCTTGGATTCCCCTAGGTCTCTAGTTTTCAGAAATGCACAGGTTTGGTAGGTTTCCCTAGGTGCCGGCTGAGCTAGAGGCCAAAATCTACAGGTAGGCACTTCGCAAAAAACACCTCAGTTTTTTTCCAAAATTTAGGATGTGTCCACGTTGCGTTTTGGGGTGTTTCCTGTCGCCGGCGCTAGGCCTACCCACGCAAGTGAGGTATCATTTTTATCGGGAGACTTGGGGGAATGCTGGGTGGAAGGAAATTTGTAGCTCCTCTCAGATTCCAGCACTTTCTGCCACAAAAATGTGAGGAACATGTGTTTTTTTAGCCAAATTGTGAGGTTTGCAAAGGATTCTGGGTAACAGAACCTGGTCCGAGCCCCGCAAGTCACCCCTCCTTGGATTCCCCTAGGTCTCTAGTTTTCAGAAATGCACAGGTTTGGTAGGTTTCCCTAGGTGCCGGCTGAGCTAGAGGCCAAAATCTACAGGTAGGCACTTCGCAAAAAACACCTGTTTTTTTCCAAAATATAGGATGTGTCCACATTGCGCTTTGGGGTGTTTCCTGTCGCCGGCGCTAGGCCTACCCACGCAAGTGAGTTATCATTTTTATCGGGAGACTTGGGGGAACGCTGGGTGGAAGGACATTTGTAGCTCCTCTCAGATTCCAGAACTTTCTGCCACAAAAATGTGAGGAACATGTGTTTTTTTAGCCAAATTTTGAGGTTTGCAAAGGATTCTGGGTAACAGAACCTGGTCCGAGCCCCGCAAGTCACCCCTCCTTGGATTCCCCTAGGTCTCTAGTTTTCAGAAATGCACAGGTTTGGTAGGTTTCCTAGGTGCCGGCTGAGCTAGAGGCCAAAATCTACAGGTAGGCACTTCGCAAAAAACACCTCTGTTTTTTTCCAAAATTTAGGATGTGTCCACGCTGCGCTTTGGGGTGTTTCCTGTCGCCGGCGCTAGGCCTACCCACGCAAGTGAGGTATCATTTTTATCGGGAGACTGGGGGGAACGCTGGGTGGAAGGAAATTTGTAGCTCCTCTCAGATTCCAGAACTTTCTGCCACAGAAATGTGAGGAACATGTGTTTTTTTAGCCAAATTTTGAGGTTTGCAAAGGATTCTGGGTAACAGACCCTGGTCCGAGCCCCACAAGTCACCCCTCCTTGGATTCCCCTAGGTCTCTAGTTTTCAGAAATGCACAGGTTTGGTAGGTTTCCCTAGGTGCCGGCTGAGCTAGAGGCCAAAATCTACAGGTAGGCACTTCGCAAAAAACACCTCCGTTTTTTTCCAAAATTTAGGATGTGTCCACGTTGCGCTTTGGGGTGTTTCCTGTCGCCGGCGCTAGGCCTACCCACGCAAGTGAGGTATCATTTTTATCGGGAGACTTGGGGGAACGCTGGGTGGAAGGAGATTTGTAGCTCCTCTCAGATTCCAGAACTTTCTGCCACAGAAATATGAGGAACATGTGTTTTTTTAGCCAAATTTTGAGGTTTGCAAAGGATTCTGGGTAACAGAACCTGGTCCGAGCCCCGCAAGTCACCCCTCCTTGGATTCCCCTAGGTCTCTAGTTTTCAGAAATGCACAGGTTTGGTAGGTTTCCCTAGGTGCCGGCTGAGCTACAGGCCAAAATCTACAGGTAGGCACTTCGCAAAAAACACCTCTGTTTTTTTCAAAAATTTAGGATGTGTCCACGTTGCGCTTTGGGGTGTTTCCTATCGCCGGCGCTAGGCCTACCCACGCAAGTGAGGGATCATTTTTATCGGGAGACTTGGGGGAACGCTGGGTGGAAGGAAATTTGTAGCTCCTCTCAGATTCCAGAACTTTCTGCCACAGAAATGTGAGGAACATGTGTTTTTTTAGCCAAATTTTGAGGTTTGCAAAGGATTCTGGGTAACAGAACCTGGTCCGAGCCCCTCAAGTCACCCCTCCTTGGATTCCCCTAGGTCTCTAGTTTTCAGAAATGCACAGGTTTGGTAGGTTTCCCTAGGTGCCGGCTGAGCTAGAGGCCAAAATCTACAGGTAGGCACTTCGCAAAAAACACCTCTGTTTTTTTCCAAAATTTAGGATGTGTCCACGTTGCGCTTTGGGGTGTTTCCTGTCGCCGGCGCTAGGCCTACCCACGCAAGTGAGGTATCATTTTTATCGGGATACTTGGGGGAACGCTGGGTGGAAGGAAATTTGTAGCTCCTCTCAGATTCCAGAACTTTCTGCCACAGAAATGTGAGGGATATGTGTTTTTTTAGCCAAATTTTGAGGTTTGCAAAGAATTCTGGGTAACAGAACCTGGTCCGAGCCCCGCAAGTCACCCCTCCTTGGATTCCCCTAGGTCTCTAGTTTTCAGAAATGCACAGGTTTGGTAGGTTTCCCTAGGTGCCGGCTGAGCTAGAGGCCAAAATCTACAGGTAGGCACTTCGCAAAAAACACCTCTGTTTTTTTCCAAAATATAGGATGTGTCCACATTGCGCTTTGGGGTGTTTCCTGTCGCCGGCGCTAGGCCTACCCACGCAAGTGAGTTATCATTTTTATCGGGAGACTTGGGGGAACGCTGGGTGGAAGGACATTTGTAGCTCCTCTCAGATTCCAGAACTTTCTGCCACAAAAATGTGAGGAACATGTGTTTTTTTAGCCAAATTTTGAGGTTTGCAAAGGATTCTGGGTAACAGAACCTGGTCCGAGCCCCGCAAGTCACCCCTCCTTGGATTCCCCTAGGTCTCTAGTTTTCAGAAATGCACAGGTTTGGTAGGTTTCCTAGGTGCCGGCTGAGCTAGAGGCCAAAATCTACAGGTAGGCACTTCGCAAAAAACACCTCTGTTTTTTTCCAAAATTTAGGATGTGTCCACGCTGCGCTTTGGGGTGTTTCCTGTCGCCGGCGCTAGGCCTACCCACGCAAGTGAGGTATCATTTTTATCGGGAGACTTGGGGGAACGCTGGGTGGAAGGAAATTTGTAGCTCCTCTCAGATTCCAGAACTTTCTGCCACAGAAATGTGAGGAACATGTGTTTTTTTAGCCAAATTTTGAGGTTTGCAAAGGATTCTGGGTAACAGACCCTGGTCCGAGCCCCACAAGTCACCCCTCCTTGGATTCCTCTAGGTCTCTAGTTTTCAGAAATGCACAGGTTTGGTAGGTTTCCCTAGGTGCCGGCTGAGCTACAGGCCAAAATCTACAGGTAGGCACTTCGCAAAAAACACCTCTGTTTTTTTCCAAAATTTAGGATGTGTCCACGTTGCGCTTTGGGGTGTTTCCTGTCGCCGGCGCTTGGCCTACCCACGCAAGTGAGGTATCATTTTTATCGGGAGACTTGGGGGAACGCTGGGTGGAAGGAAATTTGTAGCTCCTCTCAGATTCCAGAACTTTCTGCCACAGAAATGTGAGGAACATGTGTTTTTTGAGCCAAATTTTGAGGATTGCAAAGGATTCTGGGTAACAGAACCTGGTCCGAGCCCCGCAAGTCACCCCTCCTTGGATTCCCCTAGGTCTCTAGTTTTCAGAAATGCACAGGTTTGGTAGGTTTCCCTAGGTGCCGGCTGAGCTAGAGGCCAAAATCTACAGGTAGGCACTTCGCAAAAAACACCTCCGTTTTTTTCCAAAATTTAGGATGTGTCCACGTTGCGCTTTGGGGTGTTTCCTGTCGCCGGCGCTAGGCCTACCCACGCAAGTGAGGTATCATTTTTATCGGGAGACTTGGGGGAACGCTGGGTGGAAGGAGATTTGTAGCTCCTCTCAGATTCCAGAACTTTCTGCCACAGAAATATGAGGAACATGTGTTTTTTTAGCCAAATTTTGAGGTTTGCAAAGGATTCTGGGTAACAGAACCTGGTCCGAGCCCCGCAAGTCACCCCTCCTTGGATTCCCCTAGGTCTCTAGTTTTCAGAAACGCACAGGTTTGGTAGGTTTCCCTAGGTGCCGGCTGAGCTACAGGCCAAAATCTACAGGTAGGCACTTCGCAAAAAACACCTCTGTTTTTTTCAAAAATTTAGGATGTGTCCACGTTGCGCTTTGGGGTGTTTCCTATCGCCGGCGCTAGGCCTACCCACGCAAGTGAGGTATCATTTTTATCGGGAGACTTGGGGGAACGCTGGGTGGAAGGAAATTTGTAGCTCCTCTCAGATTCCAGAACTTTCTGCCACAGAAATGTGAGGAACATGTGTTTTTTTAGCCAAATTTTGAGGTTTGCAAAGGATTCTGGGTAACAGAACCTGGTCCGAGCCCCTCAAGTCACCCCTCCTTGGATTCCCCTAGGTCTCTAGTTTTCAGAAATGCACAGGTTTGGTAGGTTTCCCTAGGTGCCGGCTGAGCTAGAGGCCAAAATCTACAGGTAGGCACTTCGCAAAAAACACCTCTGTTTTTTTCCAAAATTTAGGATGTGTCCACGTTGCGCTTTGGGGTGTTTCCTGTCGCCGGCGCTAGGCCTACCCACGCAAGTGAGGTATCATTTTTATCGGGATACTTGGGGGAACGCTGGGTGGAAGGAAATTTGTAGCTCCTCTCAGATTCCAGAACTTTCTGCCACAGAAATGTGAGGGATATGTGTTTTTTTAGCCAAATTTTGAGGTTTGCAAAGAATTCTGGGTAACAGAACCTGTTCCGAGCCCCGCAAGTCACCCCTCCTTGGATTCCCCTAGGTCTCTAGTTTTCAGAAATGCACAGGTTTGGTAGGTTTCCCTAGGTGCCGGCTGAGCTAGAGGCCAAAATCTACAGGTAGGCACTTCGCAAAAAACACCTCTGTTTTTTTCCAAAATATAGGATGTGTCCACATTGCGCTTTGGGGTGTTTCCTGTCGCCGGCGCTAGGCCTACCCACGCAAGTGAGTTATCATTTTTATCGGGAGACTTGGGGGAACGCTGGGTGGAAGGACATTTGTAGCTCCTCTCAGATTCCAGAACTTTCTGCCACAAAAATGTGAGGAACATGTGTTTTTTTAGCCAAATTTTGAGGTTTGCAAAGGATTCTGGGTAACAGAACCTGGTCCGAGCCCCGCAAGTCACCCCTCCTTGGATTCCCCTAGGTCTCTAGTTTTCAGAAATGCACAGGTTTGGTAGGTTTCCTAGGTGCCGGCTGAGCTAGAGGCCAAAATCTACAGGTAGGCACTTCGCAAAAAACACCTCTGTTTTTTTCCAAAATATAGGATGTGTCCACATTGCGCTTTGGGGTGTTTCCTGTCGCCGGCGCTAGGCCTACCCACGCAAGTGAGTTATCATTTTTATCGGGAGACTTGGGGGAACGCTGGGTGGAAGGACATTTGTAGCTCCTCTCAGATTCCAGAACTTTCTGCCACAAAAATGTGAGGAACATGTGTTTTTTTAGCCAAATTTTGAGGTTTGCAAAGGATTCTGGGTAACAGAACCTGGTCCGAGCCCCGCAAGTCACCCCTCCTTGGATTCCCCTAGGTCTCTAGTTTTCAGAAATGCACAGGTTTGGTAGGTTTCCTAGGTGCCGGCTGAGCTAGAGGCCAAAATCTACAGGTAGGCACTTCGCAAAAAACACCTCTGTTTTTTTCCAAAATTTAGGATGTGTCCACGCTGCGCTTTGGGGTGTTTCCTGTCGCCGGCGCTAGGCCTACCCACGCAAGTGAGGTATCATTTTTATCGGGAGACTTGGGGGAACGCTGGGTGGAAGGAAATTTGTAGCTCCTCTCAGATTCCAGAACTTTCTGCCACAGAAATGTGAGGAACATGTGTTTTTTTAGCCAAATTTTGAGGTTTGCAAAGGATTCTGGGTAACAGACCCTGGTCCGAGCCCCACAAGTCACCCCTCCTTGGATTCCTCTAGGTCTCTAGTTTTCAGAAATGCACAGGTTTGGTAGGTTTCCCTAGGTGCCGGCTGAGCTACAGGCCAAAATCTACAGGTAGGCACTTCGCAAAAAACACCTCTGTTTTTTTCCAAAATTTAGGATGTGTCCACGTTGCGCTTTGGGGTGTTTCCTGTCGCCGGCGCTTGGCCTACCCACGCAAGTGAGGTATCATTTTTATCGGGAGACTTGGGGGAACGCTGGGTGGAAGGAAATTTGTAGCTCCTCTCAGATTCCAGAACTTTCTGCCACAGAAATGTGAGGAACATGTGTTTTTTGAGCCAAATTTTGAGGTTTGCAAAGGATTCTGGGTAACAGAACCTGGTCCGAGCCCCGCAAGTCACCCTTCCTTGGATTCCCCTAGGTCTCTAGTTTTCAGAAATGCACAGGTTTGGTAGGTTTCCCTAGGTGCCGGCTGAGCTAGAGGCCAAAATCTACAGGTAGGCACTTCGCAAAAAACACCTCCGTTTTTTTCCAAAATTTAGGATGTGTCCACGTTGCGCTTTGGGGTGTTTCCTGTCGCCGGCGCTAGGCCTACCCACGCAAGTGAGGTATCATTTTTATCGGGAGACTTGGGGGAACGCTGGGTGGAAGGAGATTTGTAGCTCCTCTCAGATTCCAGAACTTTCTGCCACAGAAATATGAGGAACATGTGTTTTTTTAGCCAAATTTTGAGGTTTGCAAAGGATTCTGGGTAACAGAACCTGGTCCGAGCCCCGCAAGTCACCCCTCCTTGGATTCCCCTAGGTCTCTAGTTTTCAGAAATGCACAGGTTTGGTAGGTTTCCCTAGGTGCCGGCTGAGCTACAGGCCAAAATCTACAGGTAGGCACTTCGCAAAAAACACCTCTGTTTTTTTCAAAAATTTAGGATGTGTCCACGTTGCGCTTTGGGGTGTTTCCTATCGCCGGCGCTAGGCCTACCCACGCAAGTGAGGTATCATTTTTATCGGGAGACTTGGGGGAACGCTGGGTGGAAGGAAATTTGTAGCTCCTCTCAGATTCCAGAACTTTCTGCCACAGAAATGTGAGGAACATGTGTTTTTTTAGCCAAATTTTGAGGTTTGCAAAGGATTCTGGGTAACAGAACCTGGTCCGAGCCCCGCAAGTCACCCCTCCTTGGATTCCCCTAGGTCTCTAGTTTTCAGAAATGCACAGGTTTGGTAGGTTTCCCTAGGTGCCAGCTGAGCTAGAGGCCAAAATCTACAGGTAGGCACTTCGCAAAAAACACCTCTGTTTTTTTCCAAAATTTAGGATGTGTCCACGTTGCGCTTTGGGGTGTTTCCTGTCGCCGGCGCTATGCCTACCCACGCAAGTGAGGTATCATTTTTATCGGGATACTTGGGGGAACGCTGGGTGGAAGGAAATTTGTAGCTTCTCTCAGATTCCAGAACTTTCTGCCACAGAAATGTGAGGGATATGTGTTTTTTTAGCCAAATTTTGAGGTTTGCAAAGGATTCTGGGTAACAGAACCTGGTCCGAGCCCCACAAGTCACCCCTCCTTGGATTCCTCTAGGTCTCTAGTTTTCAGAAATGCACAGGTTTGGTAGGTTTCCCTAGGTGCCGGCTGAGCTAGAGGCCAAAATCTACAGGTAGGCACTTCGCAAAAAACACCTCAGTTTTTTTCCAAAATTTAGGATGTGTCCACGTTGCGTTTTGGGGTGTTTCCTGTCGCCGGCGCTAGGCCTACCCACGCAAGTGAGGTATCATTTTTATCGGGAGACTTGGGGGAATGCTGAGTGGAAGGAAATTTGTAGCTCCTCTCAGATTCCAGCACCTTCTGCCACAAAAATGTGAGGAACATGTGTTTTTTTAGCCAAATTGTGAGGTTTGCAAAGGATTCTGGGTAACAGAACCTGGTCCGAGCCCCGCAAGTCACCCCTCCTTGGATTCCCCTAGGTCTCTAGTTTTCAGAAATGCACAGGTTTGGTAGGTTTCCCTAGGTGCCGGCTGAGCTAGAGGCCAAAATCTACAGGTAGGCACTTCGCAAAAAACACCTCTGTTTTTTTCCAAAATATAGGATGTGTCCACATTGCGCTTTGGGGTGTTTCCTGTCGCCGGCGCTAGGCCTACCCACGCAAGTGAGTTATCATTTTTATCGGGAGACTTGGGGGAACGCTGGGTGGAAGGACATTTGTAGCTCCTCTCAGATTCCAGAACTTTCTGCCACAAAAATGTGAGGAACATGTGTTTTTTTAGACAAATTTTGAGGTTTGCAAAGGATTCTGGGTAACAGAACCTGGTCCGAGCCCCGCAAGTCACCCCTCCTTGGATTCCCCTAGGTCTCTAGTTTTCAGAAATGCACAGGTTTGGTAGGTTTCCTAGGTGCCGGCTGAGCTAGAGGCCAAAATCTACAGGTAGGCACTTCGCAAAAAACACCTCTGTTTTTTTCCAAAATTTAGGATGTGTCCACGCTGCGCTTTGGGGTGTTTCCTGTCGCCGGCGCTAGGCCTACCCACGCAAGTGAGGTATCATTTTTATCGGGAGACTGGGGGGAACGCTGGGTGGAAGGAAATTTGTAGCTCCTCTCAGATTCCAGAACTTTCTGCCACAGAAATGTGAGGAACATGTGTTTTTTTAGCCAAATTTTGAGGTTTGGAAAGGATTCTGGGTAACAGACCCTGGTCCGAGCCCCACAAGTCACCCCTCCTTGGATTCCTCTAGGTCTCTAGTTTTCAGAAATGCACAGGTTTGGTAGGTTTCCCTAGGTGCCGGCTGAGCTACAGGCCAAAATCTACAGGTAGGCACTTCGCAAAAAACACCTCTGTTTTTTTCCAAAATTTAGGATGTGTCCACGTTGCGCTTTGGGGTGTTTCCTGTCGCCGGCGCTTGGCCTACCCACGCAAGTGAGGTATCATTTTTATCTGGAGACTTGGGGAAACGCTGGGTGGAAGGAAATTTGTAGCTCCTCTCAGATTCCAGAACTTTCTGCCACAGAAATGTGAGGAACATGTGTTTTTTGAGCCAAATTTTGAGGTTTGCAAAGGATTCTGGGTAACAGAACCTGGTCCGAGCCCCGCAAGTCACCCCTCCTTGGATTCCCCTAGG
Source organism: Pleurodeles waltl (assembly GCF_031143425.1). Taxonomy (NCBI): domain Eukaryota; kingdom Metazoa; phylum Chordata; class Amphibia; order Caudata; family Salamandridae; genus Pleurodeles; species Pleurodeles waltl. Next base: position 1,194,442,180 of record NC_090448.1, read on the forward strand.
TCTCTAGTTTTCAGAAATGCACAGGTTTGGTAGGTTTCCCTAGGTGCCGGCTGAGCTAGAGGCCAAAATCTACAGGTAGGCACTTCGCAAAAAACACCTCCGTTTTTTTCCAAAATTTAGGATGTGTCCACGTTGCGCTTTGGGGTGTTTCCTGTCGCCGGCGCTAGGCCTACCCACGCAAGTGAGGTATCATTTTTATCGGGAGACTTGGGGGAACGCTGGGTGGAAGGAGATTTGTAGCTCCTCTCAGATTCCAGAACTTTCTGCCACAGAAATATGAGGAACATGTGTTTTTTTAGCCAAATTTTGAGGTTTGCAAAGGATTCTGGGTAACAGAACCTGGTCCGAGCCCCGCAAGTCACCCCTCCTTGGATTCCCCTAGGTCTCTAGTTTTCAGAAATGCACAGGTTTGGTAGGTTTCCCTAGGTGCCGGCTGAGCTACAGGCCAAAATCTACAGGTAGGCACTTCGCAAAAAACACCTCCGTTTTTTTCCAAAATTTAGGATGTGTCCACGTTGCGCTTTGGGGTGTTTCCTGTCGCCGGCGCTAGGCCTACCCACGCAAGTGAGGTATCATTTTTATCGGGAGACTTGGGGGAACGCTGGGTGGAAGGAGATTTGTAGCTCCTCTCAGATTCCAGAACTTTCTGCCACAGAAATATGAGGAACATGTGTTTTTTTAGCCAAATTTTGAGGTTTGCAAAGGATTCTGGGTAACAGAACCTGGTCCGAGCCCCGCAAGTCACCCCTCCTTGGATTCCCCTAGGTCTCTAGTTTTCAGAAATGCACAGGTTTGGTAGGTTTCCCTAGGTGCCGGCTGAGCTACAGGCCAAAATCTACAGGTAGGCACTTCGCAAAAAACACCTCCGTTTTTTTCCAAAATTTAGGATGTGTCCACGTTGCGCTTTGGGGTGTTTCCTGTCGCCGGCGCTAGGCCTACCCACGCAAGTGAGGTATCATTTTTATCGGGAGACTTGGGGGAACGCTGGGTGGAAGGAGATTTGTAGCTCCTCTCAGATTCCAGAACTTTCTGCCACAGAAATATGAGGAACATGTGTTTTTTTAGCCAAATTTTGAGGTTTGCAAAGGATTCTGGGTAACAGAACCTGGTCCGAGCCCCGCAAGTCACCCCTCCTTGGATTCCCCTAGGTCTCTAGTTTTCAGAAATGCACAGGTTTGGTAGGTTTCCCTAGGTGCCGGCTGAGCTACAGGCCAAAATCTACAGGTAGGCACTTCGCAAAAAACACCTCTGTTTTTTTCAAAAATTTAGGATGTGTCCACGTTGCGCTTTGGGGTGTTTCCTATCGCCGGCGCTAGGCCTACCCACGCAAGTGAGGTATCATTTTTATCGGGAGACTTGGGGGAACGCTGGGTGGAAGGAAATTTGTAGCTCCTCTCAGATTCCAGAACTTTCTGCCACAGAAATGTGAGGAACATGTGTTTTTTTAGCCAAATTTTGAGGTTTGCAAAGGATTCTGGGTAACAGAACCTGGTCCGAGCCCCGCAAGTCACCCCTCCTTGGATTCCCCTAGGTCTCTAGTTTTCAGAAATGCACAGGTTTGGTAGGTTTCCCTAGGTGCCAGCTGAGCTAGAGGCCAAAATCTACAGGTAGGCACTTCGCAAAAAACACCTCTGTTTTTTTCCAAAATTTAGGATGTGTCCACGTTGCGCTTTGGGGTGTTTCCTGTCGCCGGCGCTATGCCTACCCACGCAAGTGAGGTATCATTTTTATCGGGATACTTGGGGGAACGCTGGGTGGAAGGAAATTTGTAGCTTCTCTCAGATTCCAGAACTTTCTGCCACAGAAATGTGAGGGATATGTGTTTTTTTAGCCAAATTTTGAGGTTTGCAAAGGATTCTGGGTAACAGAACCTGGTCCGAGCCCCACAAGTCACCCCTCCTTGGATTCCCCTAGGTCTCTAGTTTTCAGAAATGCACAGGTTTGGTAGGTTTCCCTAGGTGCCGGCTGAGCTAGAGGCCAAAATCTACAGGTAGGCACTTCGCAAAAAACACCTCAGTTTTTTTCCAAAATTTAGGATGTGTCCACGTTGCGTTTTGGGGTGTTTCCTGTCGCCGGCGCTAGGCCTACCCACGCAAGTGAGGTATCATTTTTATCGGGAGACTTGGGGGAATGCTGGGTGGAAGGAAATTTGTAGCTCCTCTCAGATTCCAGCACTTTCTGCCACAAAAATGTGAGGAACATGTGTTTTTTTAGCCAAATTGTGAGGTTTGCAAAGGATTCTGGGTAACAGAACCTGGTCCGAGCCCCGCAAGTCACCCCTCCTTGGATTCCCCTAGGTCTCTAGTTTTCAGAAATGCACAGGTTTGGTAGGTTTCCCTAGGTGCCGGCTGAGCTAGAGGCCAAAATCTACAGGTAGGCACTTCGCAAAAAACACCTCAGTTTTTTTCCAAAATATAGGATGTGTCCACATTGCGTTTTGGGGTGTTTCCTGTCGCCGGCGCTAGGCCTACCCACGCAAGTGAGGTATCATTTTTATCGGGAGACTTGGGGGAATGCTGGGTGGAAGGAAATTTGTAGCTCCTCTCAGATTCCAGCACTTTCTGCCACAAAAATGTGAGGAACATGTGTTTTTTTAGCCAAATTGTGAGGTTTGCAAAGGATTCTGGGTAACAGAACCTGGTCCGAGCCCCGCAAGTCACCCCTCCTTGGATTCCCCTAGGTCTCTAGTTTTCAGAAATGCACAGGTTTGGTAGGTTTCCCTAGGTGCCGGCTGAGCTAGAGGCCAAAATCTACAGGTAGGCACTTCGCAAAAAACACCTCTGTTTTTTTCCAAAATATAGGATGTGTCCACATTGCGCTTTGGGGTGTTTCCTGTCGCCGGCGCTAGGCCTACCCACGCAAGTGAGTTATCATTTTTATCGGGAGACTTGGGGGAACGCTGGGTGGAAGGACATTTGTAGCTCCTCTCAGATTCCAGAACTTTCTGCCACAAAAATGTGAGGAACATGTGTTTTTTTAGCCAAATTTTGAGGTTTGCAAAGGATTCTGGGTAACAGAACCTGGTCCGAGCCCCGCAAGTCACCCCTCCTTGGATTCCCCTAGGTCTCTAGTTTTCAGAAATGCACAGGTTTGGTAGGTTTCCTAGGTGCCGGCTGAGCTAGAGGCCAAAATCTACAGGTAGGCACTTCGCAAAAAACACCTCTGTTTTTTTCCAAAATTTAGGATGTGTCCACGCTGCGCTTTGGGGTGTTTCCTGTCGCCGGCGCTAGGCCTACCCACGCAAGTGAGGTATCATTTTTATCGGGAGACTGGGGGGAACGCTGGGTGGAAGGAAATTTGTAGCTCCTCTCAGATTCCAGAACTTTCTGCCACAGAAATGTGAGGAACATGTGTTTTTTTAGCCAAATTTTGAGGTTTGCAAAGGATTCTGGGTAACAGACCCTGGTCCGAGCCCCACAAGTCACCCCTCCTTGGATTCCTCTAGGTCTCTAGTTTTCAGAAATGCACAGGTTTGGTAGGTTTCCCTAGGTGCCGGCTGAGCTACAGGCCAAAATCTACAGGTAGGCACTTCGCAAAAAACACCTCTGTTTTTTTCCAAAATTTAGGATGTGTCCACGTTGCGCTTTGGGGTGTTTCCTGTCGCCGGCGCTTGGCCTACCCACGCAAGTGAGGTATCATTTTTATCGGGAGACTTGGGGGAACGCTGGGTGGAAGGAAATTTGTAGCTCCTCTCAGATTCCAGAACTTTCTGCCACAGAAATGTGAGGAACATGTGTTTTTTGAGCCAAATTTTGAGGTTTGCAAAGGATTCTGGGTAACAGAACCTGGTCCGAGCCCCGCAAGTCACCCCTCCTTGGATTCCCCTAGGTCTCTAGTTTTCAGAAATGCACAGGTTTGGTAGGTTTCCCTAGGTGCCGGCTGAGCTAGAGGCCAAAATCTACAGGTAGGCACTTCGCAAAAAACACCTCCGTTTTTTTCCAAAATTTAGGATGTGTCCACGTTGCGCTTTGGGGTGTTTCCTGTCGCCGGCGCTAGGCCTACCCACGCAAGTGAGGTATCATTTTTATCGGGAGACTTGGGGGAACGCTGGGTGGAAGGAGATTTGTAGCTCCTCTCAGATTCCAGAACTTTCTGCCACAGAAATATGAGGAACATGTGTTTTTTTAGCCAAATTTTGAGGTTTGCAAAGGATTCTGGGTAACAGAACCTGGTCCGAGCCCCGCAAGTCACCCCTCCTTGGATTCCCCTAGGTCTCTAGTTTTCAGAAATGCACAGGTTTGGTAGGTTTCCCTAGGTGCCGGCTGAGCTACAGGCCAAAATCTACAGGTAGGCACTTCGCAAAAAACACCTCCGTTTTTTTCCAAAATTTAGGATGTGTCCACGTTGCGCTTTGGGGTGTTTCCTGTCGCCGGCGCTAGGCCTACCCACGCAAGTGAGGTATCATTTTTATCGGGAGACTTTGGGGAACGCTGGGTGGAAGGAGATTTGTAGCTCCTCTCAGATTCCAGAACTTTCTGCCACAGAAATATGAGGAACATGTGTTTTTTTAGCCAAATTTTGAGGTTTGCAAAGGATTCTGGGTAACAGAACCTGGTCCGAGCCCCGCAAGTCACCCCTCCTTGGATTCCCCTAGGTCTCTAGTTTTCAGAAATGCACAGGTTTGGTAGGTTTCCCTAGGTGCCGGCTGAGCTACAGGCCAAAATCTACAGGTAGGCACTTCGCAAAAAACACCTCTGTTTTTTTCAAAAATTTAGGATGTGTCCACGTTGCGCTTTGGGGTGTTTCCTATCGCCGGCGCTAGGCCTACCCACGCAAGTGAGGTATCATTTTTATCGGGAGACTTGGGGGAACGCTGGGTGGAAGGAAATTTGTAGCTCCTCTCAGATTCCAGAACTTTCTGCCACAGAAATGTGAGGAACATGTGTTTTTTTAGCCAAATTTTGAGGTTTGCAAAGGATTCTGGGTAACAGAACCTGGTCCGAGCCCCGCAAGTCACCCCTCCTTGGATTCCCCTAGGTCTCTAGTTTTCAGAAATGCACAGGTTTGGTAGGTTTCCCTAGGTGCCAGCTGAGCTAGAGGCCAAAATCTACAGGTAGGCACTTCGCAAAAAACACCTCCGTTTTTTTCCAAAATTTAGGATGTGTCCACGTTGCGCTTTGGGGTGTTTCCTGTCGCCGGCGCTATGCCTACCCACGCAAGTGAGGTATCATTTTTATCGGGATACTTGGGGGAACGCTGGGTGGAAGGAAATTTGTAGCTTCTCTCAGATTCCAGAACTTTCTGCCACAGAAATGTGAGGGATATGTGTTTTTTTAGCCAAATTTTGAGGTTTGCAAAGGATTCTGGGTAACAGAACCTGGTCCGAGCCCCACAAGTCACCCCTCCTTGGATTCCCCTAGGTCTCTAGTTTTCAGAAATGCACAGGTTTGGTAGGTTTCCCTAGGTGCCGGCTGAGCTAGAGGCCAAAATCTACAGGTAGGCACTTCGCAAAAAACACCTCAGTTTTTTTCCAAAATTTAGGATGTGTCCACGTTGCGTTTTGGGGTGTTTCCTGTCGCCGGCGCTAGGCCTACCCACGCAAGTGAGGTATCATTTTTATCGGGAGACTTGGGGGAATGCTGGGTGGAAGGAAATTTGTAGCTCCTCTCAGATTCCAGCACTTTCTGCCACAAAAATGTGAGGAACATGTGTTTTTTTAGCCAAATTGTGAGGTTTGCAAAGGATTCTGGGTAACAGAACCTGGTCCGAGCCCCGCAAGTCACCCCTCCTTGGATTCCCCTAGGTCTCTAGTTTTCAGAAATGCACAGGTTTGGTAGGTTTCCCTAGGTGCCGGCTGAGCTAGAGGCCAAAATCTACAGGTAGGCACTTCGCAAAAAACACCTCTGTTTTTTTCCAAAATATAGGATGTGTCCACATTGCGCTTTGGGGTGTTTCCTGTCGCCGGCGCTAGGCCTACCCACGCAAGTGAGTTATCATTTTTATCGGGAGACTTGGGGGAACGCTGGGTGGAAGGACATTTGTAGCTCCTCTCAGATTCCAGAACTTTCTGCCACAAAAATGTGAGGAACATGTGTTTTTTTTAGCCAAATTTTGAGGTTTGCAAAGGATTCTGGGTAACAGAACCTGGTCCGAGCCCCGCAAGTCACCCCTCCTTGGATTCCCCTAGGTCTCTAGTTTTCAGAAATGCACAGGTTTGGTAGGTTTCCCTAGGTGCCGGCTGAGCTAGAGGCCAAAATCTACAGGTAGGCACTTCGCAAAAAACACCTCAGTTTTTTTCCAAAATTTAGGATGTGTCCACGTTGCGTTTTGGGGTGTTTCCTGTCGCCGGCGCTAGGCCTACCCACGCAAGTGAGGTATCATTTTTATCGGGAGACTTGGGGGAATGCTGGGTGGAAGGAAATTTGTAGCTCCTCTCAGATTCCAGCACTTTCTGCCACAAAAATGTGAGGAACATGTGTTTTTTTAGCCAAATTGTGAGGTTTGCAAAGGATTCTGGGTAACAGAACCTGGTCCGAGCCCCGCAAGTCACCCCTCCTTGGATTCCCCTAGGTCTCTAGTTTTCAGAAATGCACAGGTTTGGTAGGTTTCCCTAGGTGCCGGCTGAGCTAGAGGCCAAAATCTACAGGTAGGCACTTCGCAAAAAACACCTCTGTTTTTTTCCAAAATTTAGGATGTGTCCACGTTGCGCTTTGGGGTGTTTCCTGTCGCCGGCGCTAGGCCTACCCACGCAAGTGAGGTATCATTTTTATCGGGAGACTTGGGGGAACGCTGGGTGGAAGGAAATTTGTAGCTCCTCTCAGATTCCAGAACTTTCTGCCACAGAAATGTGAGGAACATGTGTTTTTTTAGCCAAATTTTGAGGTTTGCAAAGGATTCTGGGTAACAGAACCTGGTCCGAGCCCCGCAAGTCACCCCTCCTTGGATTCCCCTAGGTCTCTAGTTTTCAGAAATGCACAGGTTTGGTAGGTTTCCCTAGGTGCCGGCTGAGCTACAGGCCAAAATCTACAGGTAGGCACTTCGCAAAAAACACCTCTGTTTTTTTCCAAAATTTAGGATGTGTCCACGTTGCGCTTTGGGGTGTTTCCTGTCGCCGGCGCTAGGCCTACCCACGCAAGTGAGGTATCATTTTTATCGGGATACTTGGGGGAACGCTGGGTGGAGGGAAATTTGTAGCTTCTCTCAGATTCCAGAACTTTCTGCCACAGAAATGTGAGGGATATGTGTTTTTTTAGCCAAATTTTGAGGTTTGCAAAGGATTCTGGGTAACAGAACCTGGTCCGAGCCCCACAAGTCACCCCTCCTTGGATTCCCCTAGGTCTCTAGTTTTCAGAAATGCACAGGTTTGGTAGGTTTCCCTAGGTGCCGGCTGAGCTAGAGGCCAAAATCTACAGGTAGGCACTTCGCAAAAAACACCTCAGTTTTTTTCAAAAATTTAGGATGTGTCCACGTTGCGTTTTGGGGTGTTTCCTGTCGCCGGCGCTAGGCCTACCCACGCAAGTGAGGTATCACTTTTATCGGCAGACTTGGGGGAACGCTGGGTGGAAGGAAATTTGTAGCTCCTCTCAGATTCCAGAACTTTCTGCCACAAAAATGTGAGGAACATGTGTTTTTTTAGCCAAATTTTGAGGTTTGCAAAGGATTCTGGGTAACAGAACCTGGTCCGAGCCCCGCAAGTCACCCCTCCTTGGATTCCCCTAGGTCTCTAGTTTTCAGAAATGCACAGGTTTGGTAGGTTTCCCTAGGTGCCGGCTGAGCTAGAGGCCAAAATCTACAGGTAGGCACTTCGCAAAAAACACCTCCGTTTTTTTCCAAAATTTAGGATGTGTCCACGTTGCGCTTTGGGGTGTTTCCTGTCGCCGGCGCTAGGCCTACCCACGCAAGTGAGGTATCATTTTTATCGGGAGACTTGGGGGAACGCTGGGTGGAAGGAGATTTGTAGCTCCTCTCAGATTCCAGAACTTTCTGCCACAGAAATATGAGGAACATGTGTTTTTTTAGCCAAATTTTGAGGTTTGCAAAGGATTCTGGGTAACAGAACCTGGTCCGAGCCCCGCAAGTCACCCCTCCTTGGATTCCCCTAGGTCTCTAGTTTTCAGAAATGCACAGGTTTGGTAGGTTTCCCTAGGTGCCGGCTGAGCTACAGGCCAAAATCTACAGGTAGGCACTTCGCAAAAAACACCTCTGTTTTTTTCAAAAATTTAGGATGTGTCCACGTTGCGCTTTGGGGTGTTTCCTATCGCCGGCGCTAGGCCTACCCACGCAAGTGAGGTATCATTTTTATCGGGAGACTTGGGGGAACGCTGGGTGGAAGGAAATTTGTAGCTCCTCTCAGATTCCAGAACTTTCTGCCACAAAAATGTGAGGAACATGTGTTTTTTTAGCCAAATTTTGAGGTTTGCAAAGGATTCTGGGTAACAGAACCTGGTCCGAGCCCCGCAAGTCACCCCTCCTTGGATTCCCCTAGGTCTCTAGTTTTCAGAAATGCACAGGTTTGGTAGGTTTCCCTAGGTGCCAGCTGAGCTAGAGGCCAAAATCTACAGGTAGGCACTTCGCAAAAAACACCTCTGTTTTTTTCCAAAATTTAGGATGTGTCCACGTTGCGCTTTGGGGTGTTTCCTGTCGCCGGCGCTAGGCCTACCCACGCAAGTGAGGTATCATTTTTATCGGGAGACTTGGGGGAATGCTGGGTGGAAGGAAATTTGTAGCTCCTCTCAGATTCCAGAACTTTCTGCCACAAAAATGTGAGGAACATGTGTTTTTTTAGCCAAATTTTGAGGTTTGCAAAGGATTCTGGGTAACAGAACCTGGTCCGAGCCCCGCAAGTCACCCCTCCTTGGATTCCCCTAGGTCTCTAGTTTTCAGAAATGCACAGGTTTGGTAGGTTTCCCTAGGTGCCGGCTGAGCTACAGGCCAAAATCTACAGGTAGGCACTTCGCAAAAAACACCTCAGTTTTTTTCCAAAATTTAGGATGTGTCCACATTGCGCTTTGGGGTGTTTCCTGTCGCCGGCGCTAGGCCTACCCACGCAAGTGAGGTATCATTTTTATCGGGAGACTTGGGGAAACGCTGGGTGGAAGGAAATTTGTAGCTCCTCTCAGATTCCAGAACTTTCTGCCACAGAAATGTGAGGAACATGTGTTTTTTTAGCCAAATTTTGAGGTTTGCAAAGGATTCTGGGTAACAGAACCTGGTCCGAGCCCCGCAAGTCACCCCTCCTTGGATTCCCCTAGGTCTCTAGTTTTCAGAAATGCACAGGTTTGGTAGGTTTCCCTAGGTGCCGGCTGAGCTAGAGGCCAAAATCTACAGGTAGGCACTTCGCAAAAAACACCTCTGTTTTTTTCCAAAATTTAGGATGTGTCCACGTTGCGCTTTGGGGTGTTTCCTGTCGCCGGCGCTAGGCCTACCCACGCAAGTGAGGTATCATGTTTATCGGGAGACTTAGGCGAACGCTGGGTGGAAGGAAATTTGTAGCTCCTCTCAGATTCCAGAACTTTCTGCCACAGAAATGTGAGGAACATGTGTTTTTTTAGGCAAATTTTGAGGTTTGCAAAGGATTCTGGGTAACAGAACCTGGTCCGAGCCCCGCAAGTCACCCCTCCTTGGATTCCCCTAGGTCTCTAGTTTTCAGAAATGCACAGGTTTGGTAGGTTTCCCTAGGTGCCGGCTGAGCTAGAGGCCAAAATCTACAGGTAGGCACTTCGCAAAAAACACCTCTGTTTTTTTCCAAAATTTAGGATGTGTCCACGTTGCGCTTTGGGGTGTTTCCTGTCGCCGGCGCTAGGCCTACCCACGCAAGTGAGGTATCATTTTTATCGGGAGACTTGGGGGAACGCTGGGTGGAAGGAAATTTGTAGCTCCTCTCAGATTCCAGAACTTTCTGCCACAGAAATGTGAGGAACATGTGTTTTTTTAGCCAAATTTTGAGGTTTGCAAAGGATTCTGGGTAACAGAACCTGGTCCGAGCCCCGCAAGTCACCCCTCCTTGGATTCCCCTAGGTCTCTAGTTTTCAGAAATGCACAGGTTTGGTAGGTTTCCCTAGGTGCCGGCTGAGCTACAGGCCAAAATCTACAGGTAGGCACTTCGCAAAAAACACCTCTGTTTTTTTCCAAAATTTAGGATGTGTCCACGTTGCGCTTTGGGGTGTTTCCTGTCGCCGGCGCTAGGCCTACCCACGCAAGTGAGGTATCATTTTTATCGGGAGACTTGGGGGAACGCTGGGTGGAAGGAAATTTGTAGCTTCTCTCAGATTCCAGAACTTTCTGCCACAGAAATGTGAGGGATATGTGTTTTTTTAGCCAAATTTTGAGGTTTGCAAAGGATTCTGGGTAACAGAACCTGGTCCGAGCCCCACAAGTCACCCCTCCTTGGATTCCCCTAGGTCTCTAGTTTTCAGAAATGCACAGGTTTGGTAGGTTTCCCTAGGTGCCGGCTGAGCTAGAGGCCAAAATCTACAGGTAGGCACTTCGCAAAAAACACCTCAGTTTTTTTCAAAAATTTAGGATGTGTCCACGTTGCGTTTTGGGGTGTTTCCTGTCGCCGGCGCTAGGCCTACCCACGCAAGTGAGGTATCATTTTTATCGGCAGACTTGGGGGAACGCTGGGTGGAAGGAAATTTGTAGCTCCTCTCAGATTCCAGAACTTTCTGCCACAAAAATGTGAGGAACATGTGTTTTTTTAGCCAAATTTTGAGGTTTGCAAAGGATTCTGGGTAACAGAACCTGGTCCGAGCCCCGCAAGTCACCCCTCCTTGGATTCCCCTAGGTCTCTAGTTTTCAGAAATGCACAGGTTTGGTAGGTTTCCCTAGGTGCCGGCTGAGCTAGAGGCCAAAATCTACAGGTAGGCACTTTGCAAAAAACACCTCCGTTTTTTTCCAAAATTTAGGATGTGTCCACGTTGCGCTTTGGGGTGTTTCCTGTCGCCGGCGCTAGGCCTACCCACGCAAGTGAGGTATCATTTTTATCGGGAGACTTGGGGGAACGCTGGGTGGAAGGAGATTTGTAGCTCCTCTCAGATTCCAGAACTTTCTGCCACAGAAATATGAGGAACATGTGTTTTTTTAGCCAAATTTTGAGGTTTGCAAAGGATTCTGGGTAACAGAACCTGGTCCGAGCCCCGCAAGTCACCCCTCCTTGGATTCCCCTAGGTCTCTAGTTTTCAGAAATGCACAGGTTTGGTAGGTTTCCCTAGGTGCCGGCTGAGCTACAGGCCAAAATCTACAGGTAGGCACTTCGCAAAAAACACCTCTGTTTTTTTCAAAAATTTAGGATGTGTCCACGTTGCGCTTTGGGGTGTTTCCTATCGCCGGCGCTAGGCCTACCCACGCAAGTGAGGTATCATTTTTATCGGGAGACTTGGGGGAACGCTGGGTGGAAGGAAATTTGTAGCTCCTCTCAGATTCCAGAACTTTCTGCCACAAAAATGTGAGGAACATGTGTTTTTTTAGCCAAATTTTGAGGTTTGCAAAGGATTCTGGGTAACAGAACCTGGTCCGAGCCCCGCAAGTCACCCCTCCTTGGATTCCCCTAGGTCTCTAGTTTTCAGAAATGCACAGGTTTGGTAGGTTTCCCTAGGTGCCAGCTGAGCTAGAGGCCAAAATCTACAGGTAGGCACTTCGCAAAAAACACCTCTGTTTTTTTCCAAAATTTAGGATGTGTCCACGTTGCGCTTTGGGGTGTTTCCTGTCGCCGGCGCTAGGCCTACCCACGCAAGTGAGGTATCATTTTTATCGGGATACTTGGGGGAACGCTGGGTGGAAGGAAATTTGTAGCTTCTCTCAGATTCCAGAACTTTCTGCCACAGAAATGTGAGGGATATGTGTTTTTTTAGCCAAATTTTGAGGTTTGCAAAGGATTCTGGGTAACAGAACCTGGTCCGAGCCCCACAAGTCACCCCTCCTTGGATTCCCCTAGGTCTCTAGTTTTCAGAAATGCACAGGTTTGGTAGGTTTCCCTAGGTGCCGGCTGAGCTAGAGGCCAAAATCTACAGGTAGGCACTTCGCAAAAAACACCTCAGTTTTTTTCCAAAATTTAGGATGTGTCCACGTTGCGTTTTGGGGTGTTTCCTGTCGCCGGCGCTAGGCCTACCCACGCAAGTGAGGTATCATTTTTATCGGGAGACTTGGGGGAATGCTGGGTGGAAGGAAATTTGTAGCTCCTCTCAGATTCCAGAACTTTCTGCCACAAAAATGTGAGGAACATGTGTTTTTTTAGCCAAATTTTGAGGTTTGCAAAGGATTCTGGGTAACAGAACCTGGTCCGAGCCCCGCAAGTCACCCCTCCTTGGATTCCCCTAGGTCTCTAGTTTTCAGAAATGCACAGGTTTGGTAGGTTTCCCTAGGTGCCGGCTGAGCTACAGGCCAAAATCTACAGGTAGGCACTTCGCAAAAAACACCTCAGTTTTTTTCCAAAATTTAGGATGTGTCCACATTGCGCTTTGGGGTGTTTCCTGTCGCCGGCGCTAGGCCTACCCACGCAAGTGAGGTATCATTTTTATCGGGAGACTTGGGGAAACGCTGGGTGGAAGGAAATTTGTAGCTCCTCTCAGATTCCAGATCTTTCTGCCACAGAAATGTGAGGAACATGTGTTTTTTTAGCCAAATTTTGAGGTTTGCAAAGGATTCTGGGTAACAGAACCTGGTCCGAGCCCCGCAAGTCACCCCTCCTTGGATTCCCCTAGGTCTCTAGTTTTCAGAAATGCACAGGTTTGGTAGGTTTCCCTAGGTGCCGGCTGAGCTAGAGGCCAAAATCTACAGGTAGGCACTTCGCAAAAAACACCTCTGTTTTTTTCCAAAATTTAGGATGTGTCCACGTTGCGCTTTGGGGTGTTTCCTGTCGCCGGCGCTAGGCCTACCCACGCAAGTGAGGTATCATTTTTATCGGGAGACTTAGGCGAACGCTGGGTGGAAGGAAATGTGTAGCTCCTCTCAGATTCCAGAACTTTCTGCCACAGAAATGTGAGGAACATGTGTTTTTTTAGCCAAATTTTGAGGTTTGCAAAGGATTCTGGGTAACAGAACCTGGTCCGAGCCCCGCAAGTCACCCCTCCTTGGATTCCCCTAGGTCTCTAGTTTTCAGAAATGCACAGGTTTGGTAGGTTTCCCTAGGTGCCGGCTGAGCTAGAGGCCAAAATCTACAGGTAGGCACTTCGCAAAAAACACCTCTGTTTTTTTCCAAAATTTAGGATGTGTCCACGTTGCGCTTTGGGGTGTTTCCTGTCGCCGGCGCTAGGCCTACCCACGCAAGTGAGGTATCATTTTTATCGGGAGACTTGGGGGAAAGCTGGGTGGAAGGAAATTTGTAGCTCCTCTCAGATTCCAGAACTTTCTGCCACAGAAATGTGAGGAACATGTGTTTTTTTAGCCAAATTTTGAGGTTTGCAAAGGATTCTGGGTAACAGAACCTGGTCCGAGCCCCGCAAGTCACCCCTCCTTGGATTCCCCTAGGTCTCTAGTTTTCAGAAATGCACAGGTTTGGTAGGTTTCCCTAGGTGCCGGCTGAGCTACAGGCCAAAATCTACAGGTAGGCACTTCGCAAAAAACACCTCTGTTTTTTTCCAAAATTTAGGATGTGTCCACGTTGCGCTTTGGGGTGTTTCCTGTCGCCGGCGCTAGGCCTACCCACGCAAGTGAGGTATCATTTTTATCGGCAGACTTGGGGGAACGCTGGGTGGAAGGAAATTTGTAGCTCCTCTCAGATTCCAGAACTTTCTGCCACAAAAATGTGAGGAACATGTGTTTTTTTAGCCAAATTTTGAGGTTTGCAAAGGATTCTGGGTAACAGAACCTGGTCCGAGCCCCGCAAGTCACCCCTCCTTGGATTCCCCTAGGTCTCTAGTTTTCAGAAATGCACAGGTTTGGTAGGTTTCCCTAGGTGCCGGCTGAGCTAGAGGCCAAAATCTACAGGTAGGCACTTCGCAAAAAACACCTCCGTTTTTTTCCAAAATTTAGGATGTGTCCACGTTGCGCTTTGGGGTGTTTCCTGTCGCCGGCGCTAGGCCTACCCACGCAAGTGAGGTATCATTTTTATCGGGAGACTTGGGGGAACGCTGGGTGGAAGGAGATTTGTAGCTCCTCTCAGATTCCAGAACTTTCTGCCACAGAAATATGAGGAACATGTGTTTTTTTAGCCAAATTTTGAGGTTTGCAAAGGATTCTGGGTAACAGAACCTGGTTCGAGCCCCGCAAGTCACCCCTCCTTGGATTCCCCTAGGTCTCTAGTTTTCAGAAATGCACAGGTTTGGTAGGTTTCCCTAGGTGCCGGCTGAGCTACAGGCCAAAATCTACAGGTAGGCACTTCGCAAAAAACACCTCTGTTTTTTTCAAAAATTTAGGATGTGTCCACGTTGCGCTTTGGGGTGTTTCCTATCGCCGGCGCTAGGCCTACCCACGCAAGTGAGGTATCATTTTTATCGGGAGACTTGGGGGAACGCTGGGTGGAAGGAAATTTGTAGCTCCTCTCAGATTCCAGAACTTTCTGCCACAAACATGTGAGGAACATGTGTTTTTTTAGCCAAATTTTGAGGTTTGCAAAGGATTCTGGGTAACAGAACCTGGTCCGAGCCCCGCAAGTCACCCCTCCTTGGATTCCCCTAGGTCTCTAGTTTTCAGAAATGCACAGGTTTGGTAGGTTTCCCTAGGTGCCAGCTGAGCTAGAGGCCAAAATCTACAGGTAGGCACTTCGCAAAAAACACCTCTGTTTTTTTCCAAAATTTAGGATGTGTCCACGTTGCGCTTTGGGGTGTTTCCTGTCGCCGGCGCTAGGCCTACCCACGCAAGTGAGGTATCATTTTTATCGGGATACTTGGGGGAACGCTGGGTGGAAGGAAATTTGTAGCTTCTCTCAGATTCCAGAACTTTCTGCCACAGAAATGTGAGGGATATGTGTTTTTTTTAGCCAAATTTTGAGGTTTGCAAAGGATTCTGGGTAACAGAACCTGGTCCGAGCCCCACAAGTCACCCCTCCTTGGATTCCCCTAGGTCTCTAGTTTTCAGAAATGCACAGGTTTGGTAGGTTTCCCTAGGTGCCGGCTGAGCTAGAGGCCAAAATCTACAGGTAGGCACTTCGCAAAAAACACCTCAGTTTTTTTCCAAAATTTAGGATGTGTCCACGTTGCGTTTTGGGGTGTTTCCTGTCGCCGGCGCTAGGCCTACCCACGCAAGTGAGGTATCATTTTTATCGGGAGACTTGGGGGAATGCTGGGTGGAAGGAAATTTGTAGCTCCTCTCAGATTCCAGAACTTTCTGCCACAGAAATGTGAGGAACATGTGTTTTTTTAGCCAAATTTTGAGGTTTGCAAAGGATTCTGGGTAACAGAACCTGGTCCGAGCCCCGCAAGTCACCCCTCCTTGGATTCCCCTAGGTCTCTAGTTTTCAGAAATGCACAGGTTTGGTAGGTTTCCCTAGGTGCCGGCTGAGCTACAGGCCAAAATCTACAGGTAGGCACTTCGCAAAAAACACCTCAGTTTTTTTCCAAAATTTAGGATGTGTCCACATTGCACTTTGGGGTGTTTCCTGTCGCCGGCGCTAGGCCTACCCACGCAAGTGAGGTATCATTTTTATCGGGAGACTTGGGGAAACGCTGGGTGGAAGGAAATTTGTAGCTCCTCTCAGATTCCAGAACTTTCTGCCACAGAAATGTGAGGAACATGTGTTTTTTTAGCCAAATTTTGAGGTTTGCAAAGGATTCTGGGTAACAGAACCTGGTCCGAGCCCCGCAAGTCACCCCTCCTTGGATTCCCCTAGGTCTCTAGTTTTCAGAAATGCACAGGTTTGGTAGGTTTCCCTAGGTGCCGGCTGAGCTAGAGGCCAAAATCTACAGGTAGGCACTTCGCAAAAAACACCTCTGTTTTTTTCCAAAATTTAGGATGTGTCCACGTTGCGCTTTGGGGTGTTTCCTGTCGCCGGCGCTAGGCCTACCCACGCAAGTGAGGTATCATTTTTATCGGGAGACTTAGGCGAACGCTGGGTGGAAGGAAATTTGTAGCTCCTCTCAGATTCCAGAACTTTCTGCCACAGAAATGTGAGGAACATGTGTTTTTTTAGCCAAATTTTGAGGTTTGCAAAGGATTCTGGGTAACAGAACCTGGTCCGAGCCCCGCAAGTCACCCCTCCTTGGATTGCCCTAGGTCTCTAGTTTTCAGAAATGCACAGGTTTGGTAGGTTTCCCTAGGTGCCGGCTGAGCTACAGGCCAAAATCTACAGGTAGGCACTTCGCAAAAAACACCTCTGTTTTTTTCCAAAATTTAGGATGTGTCCACGTTGCGCTTTGGGGTGTTTCCTGTCGCCGGCGCTAGGCCTACCCACGCAAGTGAGGTATCATTTTTATCTGGAGACTTGGGGAAACGCTGGGTGGAAGGAAATTTGTAGCTCCTCTCAGATTCCAGAACTTTCTGCCACAGAAATGTGAGGAACATGTGTTTTTTTAGCCAAATTTTGAGGTTTGCAAAGGATTCTGGGTAACAGAACCTGGTCCGAGCCCCGCAAGTCACCCCTCCTTGGATTCCCCTAGGTCTCTAGTTTTCAGAAATGCACAGGTTTGGCAGGTTTCCCTAGGTGCCAGCTGAGCTAGAGGCCAAAATCTACAGGTAGGCACTTCGCAAAAAACACCTCTGTTTTTTTTCCAAAATTTAGGATGTGTCCACGTTGCGCTTTGGGGTGTTTCCTGTCGCCGGCGCTAGGCCTACCCACGCAAGTGAGGTATCATTTTTATCGGGATACTTGGGGGAACGCTGGGTGGAAGGAAATTTGTAGCTTCTCTGAGATTCCAGAACTTTCTGCCACAGAAATGTGAGGGATATGTGTTTTTTTAGCCAAATTTTGAGGTTTGCAAAGGATTCTGGGTAACAGAACCTGGTCCGAGCCCCACCAGTCACCCCTCCTTGGATTCCCCTAGGTCTCTAGTTTTCAGAAATGCACAGGTTTGGTAGGTTTCCCTAGGTGCCGGCTGAGCTACAGGCCAAAATCTACAGGTAGGCACTTCGCAAAAAACACCTCAGTTTTTTTCCAAAATTTAGGATGTGTCCACATTGCGCTTTGGGGTGTTTCCTGTCGCCGGCGCTAGGCCTACCCACGCAAGTGAGGTATCATTTTTATCGGGAGACTTGGGGAAACGCTGGGTGGAAGGAAATTTGTAGCTCCTCTCAGATTCCAGAACTTTCTGCCACAGAAATGTGAGGAACATGTGTTTTTTTAGCCAAATTTTGAGGTTTGCAAAGGATTCTGGGTAACAGAACCTGGTCCGAGCCCCGCAAGTCACCCCTCCTTGGATTCCCCTAGGTCTCTAGTTTTCAGAAATGCACAGGTTTGGTAGGTTTCCCTAGGTGCCGGCTGAGCTAGAGGCCAAAATCTACAGGTAGGCACTTCGCAAAAAACACCTCTGTTTTTTTCCAAAATTTAGGATGTGTCCACGTTGCGCTTTGGGGTGTTTCCTGTCGCCGGCGCTAGGCCTACCCACGCAAGTGAGGTATCATTTTTATCGGGAGACTTAGGCGAACGCTGGGTGGAAGGAAATTTGTAGCTCCTCTCAGATTCCAGAACTTTCTGCCACAGAAATGTGAGGAACATGTGTTTTTTTAGCCAAATTTTGAGGTTTGCAAAGGATTCTGGGTAACAGAACCTGGTCCGAGCCCCGCAAGTCACCCCTCCTTGGATTGCCCTAGGTCTCTAGTTTTCAGAAATGCACAGGTTTGGTAGGTTTCCCTAGGTGCCGGCTGAGCTACAGGCCAAAATCTACAGGTAGGCACTTCGCAAAAAACACCTCTGTTTTTAAAAAAAATTTAGGATGTGTCCACGTTGCGCTTTGGGGTGTTTCCTATTGCCGGCGCTAGGCCTACCCACGCAAGTGAGGTATCATTTTTATCGGGAGACTTGGGGGAACGCTGGGTGGAAGGAAATTTGTAGCTCCTCTCAGATTCCAGAACTTTCTGCCACAGAAATGTGAGGAACATGTGTTTTTTTAGCCAAATTTTGAGATTTGCAAAGGATTCTGGGTAACAGAACCTGGTCCGAGCCCCGCAAGTCACCCCTCCTTGGATTCCCCTAGGTCTCTAGTTTTCAGAAATGCACAGGTTTGGTAGGTTTCCCTAGGTGCCGGCTGAGCTACAGGCCAAAATCTACAGGTAGGCACTTCGCAAAAAACACCTCTGTTTTTTAAAAAAATTTAGGATGTGTCCACGTTGCGCTTTGGGGTGTTTCCTATCGCCGGCGCTAGGCCTACCCACGCAAGTGAGGTATCATTTTTATCGGGAGACTTGGGGGAACGCTGGGTGGAAGGAAATTTGTAGCTCCTCTCAGATTCCAGAACTTTCTGCCACAGAAATGTGAGGAACATGTGTTTTTTTAGCCAAATTTTGAGGTTTGCAAAGGATTCTGGGTAACAGAACCTGGTCCGAGCCCCGCAGGTCACCCCTCCTTGGATTCCCCTAGGTCTCTAGTTTTCAGAAATGCACAGGTTTGGTAGGTTTCCCTAGGTGCCAGCTGAGCTAGAGGCCAAAATCTACAGGTAGGCACTTCGCAAAAAACACCTCTGTTTTTTTCCAAAATTTAGGATGTGTCCACGTTGCGCTTTGGGGTGTTTCCTGTCGCCGGCGCTTGGCCTACCCACGCAAGTGAGGTATCATTTTTATCGGGATACTTGGGGGAACGCTGGGTGGAAGGAAATTTGTAGCTTCTCTCAGATTCCAGAACTTTCTGCCACAGAAATGTGAGGGATATGTGTTTTTTTAGCCAAATTTTGAGGTTTGCAAAGGATTCTGGGTAACAGAACCTGGTCCGAGCCCCACAAGTCACCCCTCCTTGGATTCCCCTAGGTCTCTAGTTTTCAGAAATGCACAGTTTTGGTAGGTTTCCCTAGGTGCCGGCTGAGCTAGAGGCCAAAATCTACAGGTAGGCACTTCGCAAAAAACACCTCAGTTTTTTTCCAAAATTTAGGATGTGTCCACGTTGCGTTTTGGGGTGTTTCCTGTCGCCGGCGCTAGGCCTACCCACGCAAGTGAGGTATCATTTTTATCGGGAGACTTGGGGGAATGCTGGGTGGAAGGAAATTTGTAGCTCCTCTCAGATTCCAGAACTTTCTGCCACAAAAATGTGAGGAACATGTGTTTTTTTAGCCAAATTTTGAGGTTTGCAAAGGATTCTGGGTAACAGAACCTGGTCCGAGCCCCGCAAGTCACCCCTCCTTGGATTCCCCTAGGTCTCTAGTTTTCAGAAATGCACAGGTTTGGTAGGTTTCCCTAGGTGGCGGCTGAGCTAGAGGCCAAAATCTACAGGTAGGCACTTCGCAAAAAACACCTCTGTTTTTTTCCAAAATTTAGGATGTGTCCACGTTGCGCTTTGGGGTGTTTCCTGTCGCCGGCGCTAGGCCTACCCACGCAAGTGAGGTATCATTTTTATCGGGAGACTTGGGGGAACGCTGGGTGGAAGGAAATTTGTAGCTCCTCTCAGATTCCAGAACTTTCAGCCACAGAAATGTGAAGAACATGTGTTTTTTTAGCCAAATTTTGAGGTTTGCAAAGGATTCTGGGTAACAGAACCTGGTCCGAGCCCCGCAAGTCACCCCTCCTTGGATTCCCCTAGGTCTCTAGTTTTCAGAAATGCACAGGTTTGGTAGGTTTCCCTAGGTGCCGGCTGAGCTAGAGGCCAAAACCTACAGGTAGGCCCTTCGCTAAAAACACCTCCGTTTTTTTTCCAAAATTTAGGATGTGTCCACGTTGCGCTTTGGGGTGTTTCCTGTCGCCGGCGCTAGGCCTACCCACGCAAGTGAGGTATCATTTTTATCGGGAGACTTGGGGGAACGCTGGGTGGAAGGAGATTTGTAGCTCCTCTCAGATTCCAGAACTTTCTGCCACAGAAATATGAGGAACATGTGTTTTTTTAGCCAAATTTTGAGGTTTGCAAAGGATTCTGGGTAACAGAACCTGGTCCGAGCCCCGCAAGTCACCCCTCCTTGGATTCCCCTAGGTCTCTAGTTTTCAGAAATGCACAGGTTTGGTAGGTTTCCCTAGGTGCCGGCTGAGCTACAGGCCAAAATCTACAGGTAGGCACTTCGCAAAAAACACCTCAGTTTTTTTCCAAAATTTAGGATGTGTCCACGTTGCGTTTTGGGGTGTTTCCTGTCGCCGGCGCTAGGCCTACCCACGCAAGTGAGGTATCATTTTTATCGGGAGACTTGGGGGAATGCTGGGTGGAAGGAAATTTGTAGCTCCTCTCAGATTCCAGAACTTTCTGCCACAGAAATGTGAGGAACATGTGTTTTTTTAGCCAAATTTTGAGGTTTGCAAAGGATTCTGGGTAACAGAACCTGGTCCGAGCCCCGCAAGTCACCCCTCCTTGGATTCCCCTAGGTCTCTAGTTTTCAGAAATGCACAGGTTTGGTAGGTTTCCCTAGGTGGCGGCTGAGCTAGAGGCCAAAATCTACAGGTAGGCACTTCGCAAAAAACACCTCTGTTTTTTTCCAAAATTTAGGATGTGTCCACGTTGCGCTTTGGGGTGTTTCCTGTCGCCGGCGCTAGGCCTACCCACGCAAGTGAGGTATCATTTTTATCGGGAGACTTGGGGGAACGCTGGGTGGAAGGAAATTTGTAGCTCCTCTCAGATTCCAGAACTTTCAGCCACAGAAATGTGAAGAACATGTGTTTTTTTAGCCAAATTTTGAGGTTTGCAAAGGATTCTGGGTAACAGAACCTGGTCCGAGCCCCGCAAGTCACCCCTCCTTGGATTCCCCTAGGTCTCTAGTTTTCAGAAATGCACAGGTTTGGTAGGTTTCCCTAGGTGCCGGCTGAGCTAGAGGCCAAAATCTACAGGTAGGCCCTTCGCTAAAAACACCTCCGTTTTTTTCCAAAATTTAGGATGTGTCCACGTTGCGCTTTGGGGTGTTTCCTGTCGCCGGCGCTAGGCCTACCCACGCAAGTGAGGTATCATTTTTATCGGGAGACTTGGGGGAACGCTGGGTGGAAGGAGATTTGTAGCTCCTCTCAGATTCCAGAACTTTCTGCCACAGAAATATGAGGAACATGTGTTTTTTTAGCCAAATTTTGAGGTTTGCAAAGGATTCTGGGTAACAGAACCTGGTCCGAGCCCCGCAAGTCACCCCTCCTTGGATTCCCCTAGGTCTCTAGTTTTCAGAAATGCACAGGTTTGGTAGGTTTCCCTAGGTGCCGGCTGAGCTACAGGCCAAAATCTACAGGTAGGCACTTCGCAAAAAACACCTCTGTTTTTTTCAAAAATTTAGGATGTGTCCACGTTGCGCTTTGGGGTGTTTCCTATCGCCGGCGCTAGGCCTACCCACGCAAGTGAGGTATCATTTTTATCGGGAGACTTGGGGGAACGCTGGGTGGAAGGAAATTTGTAGCTCCTCTCAGATTCCAGAACTTTCTGCCACAGAAATGTGAGGAACATGTGTTTTTTTAGCCAAATTTTGAGGTTTGCAAAGAATTCTGGGTAACAGAACCTGGTCCGAGCCCCGCAAGTCACCCCTCCTTGGATTCCCCTAGGTCTCTAGTTTTCAGAAATGCACAGGTTTGGTAGGTTTCCCTAGGTGCCAGCTGAGCTAGAGGCCAAAATCTACAGGTAGGCACTTCGCAAAAAACACCTGTTTTTTTCCAAAATTTAGGATGTGTCCACGTTGCGCTTTGGGGTGTTTCCTGTCGCCGGCGCTAGGCCTACCCACGCAAGTGAGGTATCATTTTTATCGGGATACTTGGGGGAACGCTGGGTGGAAGGAAATTTGTAGCTCCTCTCAGATTCCAGAACTTTCTGCCACAGAAATGTGAGGAACATGTGTTTTTTTAGCCAAATTTTGAGGTTTGCAAAGGATTCTGGGTAACAGAACCTGGTCCGAGCCCCGCAAGTCACCCCTCCTTGGATTCCCCTAGGTCTCTAGTTTTCAGAAATGCACAGGTTTGGCAGGTTTCCCTAGGTGCCAGCTGAGCTAGAGGCCAAAATCTACAGGTAGGCACTTCGCAAAAAACACCTCTGTTTTTTTCCAAAATTTAGGATGTGTCCACGTTGCGCTTTGGGGTGTTTCCTGTCGCCGGCGCTAGGCCTACCCACGCAAGTGAGGTATCATTTTTATCGGGATACTTGGGGGAACGCTGGGTGGAAGGAAATTTGTAGCTTCTCTGAGATTCCAGAACTTTCTGCCACAGAAATGTGAGGGATATGTGTTTTTTTAGCCAAATTTTGAGGTTTGCAAAGGATTCTGGGTAACAGAACCTGGTCCGAGCCCCACCAGTCACCCCTCCTTGGATTCCCCTAGGTCTCTAGTTTTCAGAAATGCACAGGTTTGGTAGGTTTCCCTAGGTGCCGGCTGAGCTACAGGCCAAAATCTACAGGTAGGCACTTCGCAAAAAACACCTCAGTTTTTTTCCAAAATTTAGGATGTGTCCACATTGCGCTTTGGGGTGTTTCCTGTCGCCGGCGCTAGGCCTACCCACGCAAGTGAGGTATCATTTTTATCGGGAGACTTGGGGAAACGCTGGGTGGAAGGAAATTTGTAGCTCCTCTCAGATTCCAGAACTTTCTGCCACAGAAATGTGAGGAACATGTGTTTTTTTAGCCAAATTTTGAGGTTTGCAAAGGATTCTGGGTAACAGAACCTGGTCCGAGCCCCGCAAGTCACCCCTCCTTGGATTCCCCTAGGTCTCTAGTTTTCAGAAATGCACAGGTTTGGTAGGTTTCCCTAGGTGCCGGCTGAGCTAGAGGCCAAAATCTACAGGTAGGCACTTCGCAAAAAACACCTCTGTTTTTTTCCAAAATTTAGGATGTGTCCACGTTGCGCTTTGGGGTGTTTCCTGTCGCCGGCGCTAGGCCTACCCACGCAAGTGAGGTATCATTTTTATCGGGAGACTTAGGCGAACGCTGGGTGGAAGGAAATTTGTAGCTCCTCTCAGATTCCAGAACTTTCTGCCACAGAAATGTGAGGAACATGTGTTTTTTTAGCCAAATTTTGAGGTTTGCAAAGGATTCTGGGTAACAGAACCTGGTCCGAGCCCCGCAAGTCACCCCTCCTTGGATTGCCCTAGGTCTCTAGTTTTCAGAAATGCACAGGTTTGGTAGGTTTCCCTAGGTGCCGGCTGAGCTACAGGCCAAAATCTACAGGTAGGCACTTCGCAAAAAACACCTCTGTTTTTAAAAAAAATTTAGGATGTGTCCACGTTGCGCTTTGGGGTGTTTCCTATTGCCGGCGCTAGGCCTACCCACGCAAGTGAGGTATCATTTTTATCGGGAGACTTGGGGGAACGCTGGGTGGAAGGAAATTTGTAGCTCCTCTCAGATTCCAGAACTTTCTGCCACAGAAATGTGAGGAACATGTGTTTTTTTAGCCAAATTTTGAGATTTGCAAAGGATTCTGGGTAACAGAACCTGGTCCGAGCCCCGCAAGTCACCCCTCCTTGGATTCCCCTAGGTCTCTAGTTTTCAGAAATGCACAGGTTTGGTAGGTTTCCCTAGGTGCCGGCTGAGCTACAGGCCAAAATCTACAGGTAGGCACTTCGCAAAAAACACCTCTGTTTTTTAAAAAAATTTAGGATGTGTCCACGTTGCGCTTTGGGGTGTTTCCTATCGCCGGCGCTAGGCCTACCCACGCAAGTGAGGTATCATTTTTATCGGGAGACTTGGGGGAACGCTGGGTGGAAGGAAATTTGTAGCTCCTCTCAGATTCCAGAACTTTCTGCCACAGAAATGTGAGGAACATGTGTTTTTTTAGCCAAATTTTGAGGTTTGCAAAGGATTCTGGGTAACAGAACCTGGTCCGAGCCCCGCAGGTCACCCCTCCTTGGATTCCCCTAGGTCTCTAGTTTTCAGAAATGCACAGGTTTGGTAGGTTTCCCTAGGTGCCAGCTGAGCTAGAGGCCAAAATCTACAGGTAGGCACTTCGCAAAAAACACCTCTGTTTTTTTCCAAAATTTAGGATGTGTCCACGTTGCGCTTTGGGGTGTTTCCTGTCGCCGGCGCTTGGCCTACCCACGCAAGTGAGGTATCATTTTTATCGGGATACTTGGGGGAACGCTGGGTGGAAGGAAATTTGTAGCTTCTCTCAGATTCCAGAACTTTCTGCCACAGAAATGTGAGGGATATGTGTTTTTTTAGCCAAATTTTGAGGTTTGCAAAGGATTCTGGGTAACAGAACCTGGTCCGAGCCCCACAAGTCACCCCTCCTTGGATTCCCCTAGGTCTCTAGTTTTCAGAAATGCACAGTTTTGGTAGGTTTCCCTAGGTGCCGGCTGAGCTAGAGGCCAAAATCTACAGGTAGGCACTTCGCAAAAAACACCTCAGTTTTTTTCCAAAATTTAGGATGTGTCCACGTTGCGTTTTGGGGTGTTTCCTGTCGCCGGCGCTAGGCCTACCCACGCAAGTGAGGTATCATTTTTATCGGGAGACTTGGGGGAATGCTGGGTGGAAGGAAATTTGTAGCTCCTCTCAGATTCCAGAACTTTCTGCCACAAAAATGTGAGGAACATGTGTTTTTTTAGCCAAATTTTGAGGTTTGCAAAGGATTCTGGGTAACAGAACCTGGTCCGAGCCCCGCAAGTCACCCCTCCTTGGATTCCCCTAGGTCTCTAGTTTTCAGAAATGCACAGGTTTGGTAGGTTTCCCTAGGTGGCGGCTGAGCTAGAGGCCAAAATCTACAGGTAGGCACTTCGCAAAAAACACCTCTGTTTTTTTCCAAAATTTAGGATGTGTCCACGTTGCGCTTTGGGGTGTTTCCTGTCGCCGGCGCTAGGCCTACCCACGCAAGTGAGGTATCATTTTTATCGGGAGACTTGGGGGAACGCTGGGTGGAAGGAAATTTGTAGCTCCTCTCAGATTCCAGAACTTTCAGCCACAGAAATGTGAAGAACATGTGTTTTTTTAGCCAAATTTTGAGGTTTGCAAAGGATTCTGGGTAACAGAACCTGGTCCGAGCCCCGCAAGTCACCCCTCCTTGGATTCCCCTAGGTCTCTAGTTTTCAGAAATGCACAGGTTTGGTAGGTTTCCCTAGGTGCCGGCTGAGCTAGAGGCCAAAACCTACAGGTAGGCCCTTCGCTAAAAACACCTCCGTTTTTTTCCAAAATTTAGGATGTGTCCACGTTGCGCTTTGGGGTGTTTCCTGTCGCCGGCGCTAGGCCTACCCACGCAAGTGAGGTATCATTTTTATCGGGAGACTTGGGGGAACGCTGGGTGGAAGGAGATTTGTAGCTCCTCTCAGATTCCAGAACTTTCTGCCACAGAAATATGAGGAACATGTGTTTTTTTAGCCAAATTTTGAGGTTTGCAAAGGATTCTGGGTAACAGAACCTGGTCCGAGCCCCGCAAGTCACCCCTCCTTGGATTCCCCTAAGTCTCTAGTTTTCAGAAATGCACAGGTTTGGTAGGTTTCCCTAGGTGCCGGCTGAGCTACAGGCCAAAATCTACAGGTAGGCACTTCGCAAAAAACACCTCAGTTTTTTTCCAAAATTTAGGATGTGTCCACGTTGCGTTTTGGGGTGTTTCCTGTCGCCGGCGCTAGGCCTACCCACGCAAGTGAGGTATCATTTTTATCGGGAGACTTGGGGGAATGCTGGGTGGAAGGAAATTTGTAGCTCCTCTCAGATTCCAGAACTTTCTGCCACAGAAATGTGAGGAACATGTGTTTTTTTAGCCAAATTTTGAGGTTTGCAAAGGATTCTGGGTAACAGAACCTGGTCCGAGCCCCGCAAGTCACCCCTCCTTGGATTCCCCTAGGTCTCTAGTTTTCAGAAATGCACAGGTTTGGTAGGTTTCCCTAGGTGGCGGCTGAGCTAGAGGCCAAAATCTACAGGTAGGCACTTCGCAAAAAACACCTCTGTTTTTTTCCAAAATTTAGGATGTGTCCACGTTGCGCTTTGGGGTGTTTCCTGTCGCCGGCGCTAGGCCTACCCACGCAAGTGAGGTATCATTTTTATCGGGAG
This sequence comes from Pleurodeles waltl, assembly GCF_031143425.1. Taxonomy (NCBI): domain Eukaryota; kingdom Metazoa; phylum Chordata; class Amphibia; order Caudata; family Salamandridae; genus Pleurodeles; species Pleurodeles waltl. The sequence goes on from NC_090448.1 coordinate 1,194,468,047, forward strand.
ACTTGGGGGAACGCTGGGTGGAAGGAAATTTGTAGCTCCTCTCAGATTCCAGAACTTTCAGCCACAGAAATGTGAAGAACATGTGTTTTTTTAGCCAAATTTTGAGGTTTGCAAAGGATTCTGGGTAACAGAACCTGGTCCGAGCCCCGCAAGTCACCCCTCCTTGGATTCCCCTAGGTCTCTAGTTTTCAGAAATGCACAGGTTTGGTAGGTTTCCCTAGGTGCCGGCTGAGCTAGAGGCCAAAATCTACAGGTAGGCCCTTCGCTAAAAACACCTCCGTTTTTTTCCAAAATTTAGGATGTGTCCACGTTGCGCTTTGGGGTGTTTCCTGTCGCCGGCGCTAGGCCTACCCACGCAAGTGAGGTATCATTTTTATCGGGAGACTTGGGGGAACGCTGGGTGGAAGGAGATTTGTAGCTCCTCTCAGATTCCAGAACTTTCTGCCACAGAAATATGAGGAACATGTGTTTTTTTAGCCAAATTTTGAGGTTTGCAAAGGATTCTGGGTAACAGAACCTGGTCCGAGCCCCGCAAGTCACCCCTCCTTGGATTCCCCTAGGTCTCTAGTTTTCAGAAATGCACAGGTTTGGTAGGTTTCCCTAGGTGCCGGCTGAGCTACAGGCCAAAATCTACAGGTAGGCACTTCGCAAAAAACACCTCTGTTTTTTTCAAAAATTTAGGATGTGTCCACGTTGCGCTTTGGGGTGTTTCCTATCGCCGGCGCTAGGCCTACCCACGCAAGTGAGGTATCATTTTTATCGGGAGACTTGGGGGAACGCTGGGTGGAAGGAAATTTGTAGCTCCTCTCAGATTCCAGAACTTTCTGCCACAGAAATGTGAGGAACATGTGTTTTTTTAGCCAAATTTTGAGGTTTGCAAAGAATTCTGGGTAACAGAACCTGGTCCGAGCCCCGCAAGTCACCCCTCCTTGGATTCCCCTAGGTCTCTAGTTTTCAGAAATGCACAGGTTTGGTAGGTTTCCCTAGGTGCCAGCTGAGCTAGAGGCCAAAATCTACAGGTAGGCACTTCGCAAAAAACACCTGTTTTTTTCCAAAATTTAGGATGTGTCCACGTTGCGCTTTGGGGTGTTTCCTGTCGCCGGCGCTAGGCCTACCCACGCAAGTGAGGTATCATTTTTATCGGGATACTTGGGGGAACGCTGGGTGGAAGGAAATTTGTAGCTTCTCTCAGATTCCAGAACTTTCTGCCACAGAAATGTGAGGGATATGTGTTTTTTTAGCCAAATTTGGAGGTTTGCAAAGGATTCTGGGTAACAGAACCTGGTCCGAGCCCCACAAGTCACCCCTCCTTGGATTCCCCTAGGTCTCTAGTTTTCAGAAATGCACAGGTTTGGTAGGTTTCCCTAGGTGCCGGCTGAGCTAGAGGCCAAAATCTACAGGTAGGCACTTCGCAAAAAACACCTCAGTTTTTTTCCAAAATTTAGGATGTGTCCACGTTGCGTTTTGGGGTGTTTCCTGTCGCCGGCGCTAGGCCTACCCACGCAAGTGAGGTATCATTTTTATCCGGAGACTTGGGGGAATGCTGGGTGGAAGGAAATTTGTAGCTCCTCTCAGATTCCAGAACTTTCTGCCACAAAAATGTGAGGAACATGTGTTTTTTTAGCCAAATTTTGAGGTTTGCAAAGGATTCTGGGTAACAGAACCTGGTCCGAGCCCCGCAAGTCACCCCTCCTTGTATTCCCCTAGGTCTCTAGTTTTCAGAAATGCACAGGTTTGGTAGGTTTCCCTAGGTGCCGGCTGAGCTAGAGGCCAAAATCTACAGGTAGGCACTTCGCAAAAAACACCTGTTTTTTTCCAAAATTTAGGATGTGTCCACGTTGCGCTTTGGGGTGTTTCCTGTCGCCGGCGCTAGGCCTACCCACGCAAGTGAGGTATCATTTTTATCGGGAGACTTGGGGGAACGCTGGGAGGAAGGAAATTTGTAGCTCCTCTCAGATTCCAGAACTTTCTGCCACAGAAATGTGAAGAACATGTGTTTTTTTAGCCAAATTTTGAGGTTTGCAAAGGATTCTGGGTAACAGAACCTGGTCCGAGCCCCGCAAGTCACCCCTCCTTGTATTCCCCTAGGTCTCTAGTTTTCAGAAATGCACAGGTTTGGTAGGTTTCCCTAGGTGCCGGCTGAGCTAGAGGCCAAAATCTACAGGTAGGCACTTCGCAAAAAACACCTCTGTTTTTTTCCAAAATTTAGGATGTGTCCACGTTGCGCTTTGGGGTGTTTCCTGTCGCCGGCGCTAGGCCTACCCACGCAAGTGAGGTATCATTTTTATCGGGAGACTTGGGGGAACGCTGGGTGGAAGGAGATTTGTAGCTCCTCTCAGATTCCAGAACTTTCTGCCACAGAAATGTGAGGAACATGTGTTTTTTTAGCCAAATTTTGAGGTTTGCAAAGGATTCTGGGTAACAGAACCTGGTCCGAGCCCCGCAAGTCACCCCTCCTTGGATTCCCCTAGGTCTCTAGTTTTCAGAAATGCACAGGTTTGGTAGGATTCCCTAGGTGCCGGCTGAGCTACAGGCCAAAATCTACAGGTAGGCACTTCGCAAAAAACACCTCTGTTTTTTTCAAAAATTTAGGATGTGTCCACGTTGCGCTTTGGGGTGTTTCCTATCGCCGGCGCTAGGCCTACCCACGCAAGTGAGGTATCATTTTTATCGGGAGACTTGGGGGAACGCTGGGTGGAAGGAAATTTGTAGCTCCTCTCAGATTCCAGAACTTTCTGCCACAGAAATGTGAGGAACATGTGTTTTTTTTAGCCAAATTTTGAGGTTTGCAAAGGATTCTGGGTAACAGAACCTGGTCCGAGCCCCGCAAGTCACCCCTCCTTGGATTCCCCTAGGTCTCTAGTTTTCAGAAATGCACAGGTTTGGTAGGTTTCCCTAGGTGCCAGCTGAGCTAGAGGCCAAAATCTACAGGTAGGCACTTCGCAAAAAACACCTCTGTTTTTTTCCAAAATTTAGGATGTGTCCACGTTGCGCTTTGGGGTGTTTCCTGTCGCCGGCGCTAGGCCTACCCACGCAAGTGAGGTATCATTTTTATCGGGATACTTGGGGGAACGCTGGGTGGAAGGAAATTTGTAGCTTCTCTCAGATTCCAGAACTTTCTGCCACAGAAATGTGAGGGATATGTGTTTTTTTAGCCAAATTTTGAGGTTTGCAAAGGATTCTGGGTAACAGAACCTGGTCCGAGCCCCACAAGTCACCCCTCCTTGGATTCCCCTAGGTCTCTAGTTTTCAGGAATGCACAGGTTTGGTAGGTTTCCCTAGGTGCCGGCTGAGCTAGAGGCCAAAATCTACAGGTAGGCACTTCGCAAAAAACACCTCAGTTCTTTTCCAAAATTTAGGATGTGTCCACGTTGCGTTTTGGGGTGTTTCCTGTCGCCGGCGCTAGGCCTACCCACGCAAGTGAGGTATCATTTTTATCCGGAGACTTGGGGGAATGCTGGGTGGAAGGAAATTTGTAGCTCCTCTCAGATTCCAGAAGTTTCTGCCACAAAAATGTGAGGAACATGTGTTTTTTTAGCCAAATTTTGAGGTTTGCAAAGGATTCTGGGTAACAGAACCTGGTCCGAGCCCCGCAAGTCACCCCTCCTTGGATTCCCCTAGGTCTCTAGTTTTCAGAAATGCACAGGTTTGGTAGGTTTCCCTAGGTGCCGGCTGAGCTAGAGGCCAAAATCTACAGGTAGGCACTTCGCAAAAAACACCTGTTTTTTTCCAAAATTTAGGATGTGTCCACGTTGCGCTTTGGGGTGTTTCCTGTCGCCGGCGCTAGGCCTACCCACGCAAGTGAGGTATCATTTTTATCGGGAGACTTGGGGGAACGCTGGGAGGAAGGAAATTTGTAGCTCCTCTCAGATTCCAGAACTTTCTGCCACAGAAATGTGAAGAACATGTGTTTTTTTAGCCAAATTTTGAGGTTTGCAAAGGATTCTGGGTAACAGAACCTGGTCCGAGCCCCGCAAGTCACCCCTCCTTGGATTCCCCTAGGTCTCTAGTTTTCAGAAATGCACAGGTTTGGTAGGTTTCCCTAGGTGCCGGCTGAGCTACAGGCCAAAATCTACAGGTAGGCACTTCGCAAAAAACACCTCTGTTTTTTTCCAAAATTTAGGATGTGTCCACGTTGCGCTTTGGGGTGTTTCCTGTTGCCGGCGCTAGGCCTACCCACGCAAGTGAGGTATCATTTTTATCGGGATACTTGGGGGAACGCTGGGTGGAAGGAAATTTGTAGCTTCTCTCAGATTCCAGAACTTTCTGCCACAGAAATGTGAGGGATATGTGTTTTTTTAGCCAAATTTTGAGGTTTGCAAAGGATTCTGGGTAACAGAACCTGGTCCGAGCCCCACAAGTCACCCCTCCTTGGATTCCCCTAGGTGTCTAGTTTTCAGAAATGCACAGGTTTGGTAGGTTTCCCTAGGTGCCGGCTGAGCTAGAGGCCAAAATCTACAGGTAGGCACTTCGCAAAAAACACCTCCGTTTTTTTCCAAAATTTAGGATGTGTCCACGTTGCGTTTTGGGGTGTTTCCTGTCGCCGGCGCTAGGCCTACCCACGCAAGTGAGGTATCATTTTTATCGGGAGACTTGGGGGAACGCTGGGTGGGAGGAAATTTGTAGCTCCTCTCAGATTCCAGAACTTTCTGCCACAAAAATGTGAGGAACATGTGTTTTTTTAGCCAAATTTTGAGGTTTGCAAAGGATTCTGGGTAACAGAACCTGGTCCGAGCCCCGCAAGTCACCCCTCCTTGGATTCCCCTAGGTCTCTAGTTTTCAGAAATGCACAGGTTTGGTAGGTTTCCCTAGGTGCCGGCTGAGCTAGAGGCCAAAATCTACAGGTAGGCACTTCGCAAAAAACACCTCAGTTTTTTTCCAAAATTTAGGATGTGTCCACGTTGCGCTTTGGGGTGTTTCCTGTCGCCGGCGCTAGGCCTACCCACGCAAGTGAGGTATCATTTTTATCGGGAGACTTGGGGGAATGCTGGGTGGAAGGAAATTTGTAGCTCCTCTCAGATTCCAGAACTTTCTGCCACAGAAATGTGAAGAACATGTGTTTTTTTAGCCAAATTTTGAGGTTTGCAAAGGATTCTGGGTAACAGAACCTGGTCCGAGCCCCGCAAGTCACCCCTCCTTGGATTCCCCTAGGTCTCTAGTTTTCAGAAATGCACAGGTTTGGTAGGTTTCCCTAGGTGCCGGCTGAGCTACAGGCCAAAATCTACAGGTAGGCACTTCACAAAAAAAACCTCTGTTTTTTTCCAAAATTTAGGATGTGTCCACGTTGCGCTTTGGGGTGTTTCCTGTCGCCGGCGCTAGGCCTACCCACGCAAGTGAGGTATCATTTTTATCTGGAGACTTGGGGAAATGCTGGGTGGAAGGAAATTTGTAGCTCCTCTCAGATTCCAGAACTTTCTGCCACAGAAATGTGAGGAACATGTGTTTTTTAGCCAAATTTTGAGGTTTGCAAAGGATTCTGGGTAACAGAACCTGGTCCGAGCCCCGCAAGTCACCCCTCCTTGGATTCCCCTAGGTCTCTAGTTTTCAGAAATGCACAGGTTTGGTAGGTTTCCCTAGGTGCCGGCTGAGCTACAGGCCAAAATCTACAGGTAGGCAGTTCGCAAAAAACACCTCTGTTTTTTTCCAAAATTTAGGATGTGTCCACGTTGCGCTTTGGGGTGTTTCCTGTCGCCGGCGCTAGGCCTACCCACGCAAGTGAGGTATCATTTTTATCTTGAGACTTTCGGAAACGCTGGGTGGAAGGAAATTTGTAGCTCCTCTCAGATTCCAGAACTTTCTGCCACAGAAATGTGAGGAACATGTGTTTTTTAGCCAAATTTTGAGGTTTGCAAAGGATTCTGGGTAACAGAACCTGGTCCGAGCCCCGCAAGTCACCCCTCCTTGGATTCCCCTAGGTCTCTAGTTTTCAGAAATGCACAGGTTTGGTAGGTTTCCCTAGGTGCCAGCTGAGCTAGAGGCCAAAATCTACAGGTAGGCACTTCGCAAAAAACACCTCAGTTTTTTCCCAAAATTTAGGATGTGTCCACGTTGCGCTTTGGGGTGTTTCCTGTCGCCGGCGCTAGGCCTACCCACGCAAGTGAGGTATCATTTTTATCGGGAGACTTGGGGGAACGCTGGGTGGAAGGGAATTTGTAGCTCCTCTCAGATTCCAGAACTTTCTGCCACAGAAATGTGAGGAACATGTGTTTTTTTAGCCAAATTTTGAGGTTTGCAAAGGATTCTGGGTAACAGAACCTGGTCCGAGCCCCGCAAGTCACCCCTCCTTGGATTCCCCTAGGTCTCTAGTTTTCAGAAATGCACAGGTTTGGTAGGTTTCCCTAGGTGCCGGCTGAGCTACAGGCCAAAATCTACAGGTAGGCACTTCGCAAAAAACACCTCTGTTTTTTAAAAAAATTTAGGATGTGTCCACGTTGCGCTTTGGGGTGTTTCCTATCGCCGGCGCTAGGCCTACCCACGCAAGTGAGGTATCATTTTTATCGGGAGACTTGGGGGAACGCTGGGTGGAAGGAAATTTGTAGCTCCTCTCAGATTCCAGAACTTTCTGCCACAGAAATGTGAGGAACATGTGTTTTTTTAGCCAAATTTTGAGGTTTGCAAAGGATTCTGGGTAACAGAACCTGGTCCGAGCCCCGCAGGTCACCCCTCCTTGGATTCCACTAGGTCTCTAGTTTTCAGAAATGCACAGGTTTGGTAGGTTTCCCTAGGTGCCAGCTGAGCTAGAGGCCAAAATCTACAGGTAGGCACTTCGCAAAAAACACCTCTGTTTTTTTCCAAAATTTAGGATGTGTCCACGTTGCGCTTTGGGGTGTTTCCTGTCGCCGGCGCTTGGCCTACCCACGCAAGTGAGGTATCATTTTTATCGGGATACTTGGGGGAACGCTGGGTGGAAGGAAATTTGTAGCTTCTCTCAGATTCCAGAACTTTCTGCCACAGAAATGTGAGGGATATGTGTTTTTTTAGCCAAATTTTGAGGTTTGCAAAGGATTCTGGGTAACAGAACCTGGTCCGAGCCCCACAAGTCACCCCTCCTTGGATTCCCCTAGGTCTCTAGTTTTCAGAAATGCACAGTTTTGGTAGGTTTCCCTAGGTGCCGGCTGAGCTAGAGGCCAAAATCTACAGGTAGGCACTTCGCAAAAAACACCTCAGTTTTTTTCCAAAATTTAGGATGTGTCCACGTTGCGTTTTGGGGTGTTTCCTGTCGCCGGCGCTAGGCCTACCCACGCAAGTGAGGTATCATTTTTATCGGGAGACTTGGGGGAATGCTGGGTGGAAGGAAATTTGTAGCTCCTCTCAGATTCCAGAACTTTCTGCCACAAAAATGTGAGGAACATGTGTTTTTTTAGCCAAATTTTGAGGTTTGCAAAGGATTCTGGGTAACAGAACCTGGTCCGAGCCCCGCAAGTCACCCCTCCTTGGATTCCCCTAGGTCTCTAGTTTTCAGAAATGCACAAGTTTGGTAGGTTTCCCTAGGTGGCGGCTGAGCTAGAGGCCAAAATCTACAGGTAGGCACTTCGCAAAAAACACCTCTGTTTTTTTCCAAAATTTAGGATGTGTCCACGTTGCGCTTTGGGGTGTTTCCTGTCGCCGGCGCTAGGCCTACCCACGCAAGTGAGGTATCATTTTTATCGGGAGACATGGGGGAACGCTGGGTGGAAGGAAATTTGTAGCTCCTCTCAGATTCCAGAACTTTCAGCCACAGAAATGTGAAGAACATGTGTTTTTTTAGCCAAATTTTGAGGTTTGCAAAGGATTCTGGGTAACAGAACCTGGTCCGAGCCCCGCAAGTCACCCCTCCTTGGATTCCCCTAGGTCTCTAGTTTTCAGAAATGCACAGGTTTGGTAGGTTTCCCTAGGTGCCGGCTGAGCTAGAGGCCAAAATCTACAGGTAGGCCCTTCGCTAAAAACACCTCCGTTTTTTTCCAAAATTTAGGATGTGTCCACGTTGCGCTTTGGGGTGTTTCCTGTCGCCGGCGCTAGGCCTACCCACGCAAGTGAGGTATCATTTTTATCGGGAGACTTGGGGGAACGCTGGGTGGAAGGAGATTTGTAGCTCCTCTCAGATTCCAGAACTTTCTGCCACAGAAATATGAGGAACATGTGTTTTTTTAGCCAAATTTTGAGGTTTGCAAAGGATTCTGGGTAACAGAACCTGGTCCGAGCCCCGCAAGTCACCCCTCCTTGGATTCCCCTAGGTCTCTAGTTTTCAGAAATGCACAGGTTTGTTAGGTTTCCCTAGGTGCCGGCTGAGCTACAGGCCAAAATCTACAGGTAGGCACTTCGCAAAAAACACCTCTGTTTTTTTCAAAAATTTAGGATGTGTCCACGTTGCGCTTTGGGGTGTTTCCTATCGCCGGCGCTAGGCCTACCCACGCAAGTGAGGTATCATTTTTATCGGGAGACTTGGGGGAACGCTGGGTGGAAGGAAATTTGTAGCTCCTCTCAGATTCCAGAACTTTCTGCCACAGAAATGTGAGGAACATGTGTTTTTTTAGCCAAATTTTGAGGTTTGCAAAGGATTCTGGGTAACAGAACCTGGTCCGAGCCCCGCAAGTCACCCCTCCTTGGATTCCCCTAGGTCTCTAGTTTTCAGAAATGCACAGGTTTGGTAGGTTTCCTTGGGTGCCAGCTGAGCTAGAGGCCAAAATCTACAGGTAGGCACTTCGCAAAAAACACCTGTTTTTTTCCAAAATTTAGGATGTGTCCACGTTGCGCTTTGGGGTGTTTCCTGTCGCCGGCGCTAGGCCTACCCACGCAAGTGAGGTATCATTTTTATCGGGATACTTGGGGGAACGCTGGGTGGAAGGAAATTTGTAGCTTCTCTCAGATTCCAGAACTTTCTGCCACAGAAATGTGAGGGATATGTGTTTTTTTAGCCAAATTTGGAGGTTTGCAAAGGATTCTGGGTAACAGAACCTGGTCCGAGCCACACAAGTCACCCCTCCTTGGATTCCCCTAGGTCTCTAGTTTTCAGAAATGCACAGGTTTGGTAGGTTTCCCTAGGTGCCGGCTGAGCTAGAGGCCAAAATCTACAGGTAGGCACTTCGCAAAAAACACCTCAGTTTTTTTCCAAAATTTAGGATGTGTCCACGTTGCGTTTTGGGGTGTTTCCTGTCGCCGGCGCTAGGCCTACCCACGCAAGTGAGGTATCATTTTTATCCGGAGACTTGGGGGAATGCTGGGTGGAAGGACATTTGTAGCTCCTCTCAGATTCCAGAACTTTCTGCCACAAAAATGTGAGGAACATGTGTTTTTTTAGCCAAATTTTGAGGTTTGCAAAGGATTCTGGGTAACAGAACCTGGTCCGAGCCCCGCAAGTCACCCCTCCTTGGATTCCCCTAGGTCTCTAGTTTTCAGAAATGCACAGGTTTGGTAGGTTTCCCTAGGTGCCGGCTGAGCTAGAGGCCAAAATCTACAGGTAGGCACTTCGCAAAAAACACCTGTTTTTTTCCAAAATTTAGGATGTGTCCACGTTGCGCTTTGGGGTGTTTCCTGTCGCCGGCGCTAGGCCTACCCACGCAAGTGAGGTATCATTTTTATTGGGAGACTTGGGGGAACGCTGGGAGGAAGGAAATTTGTAGCTCCTCTCAGATTCCAGAACTTTCTGCCACAGAAATGTGAAGAACATGTGTTTTTTTAGCCAAATTTTGAGGTTTGCAAAGGATTCTGGGTAACAGAACCTGGTCCGAGCCCCGCAAGTCACCCCTCCTTGGATTCCCCTAGGTCTCTAGTTTTCAGAAATGCACAGGTTTGGTAGGTTTCCCTAGGTGCCGGCTGAGCTAGAGGCCAAAATCTACAGGTAGGCACTTCGCAAAAAACACCTCTGTTTTTTTCCAAAATTTAGGATGTGTCCACGTTGCGCTTTGGGGTGTTTCCTGTCGCCGGCGCTAGGCCTACCCACGCAAGTGAGGTATCATTTTTATCGGGAGACTTGGGGGAACGCTGGGTGGAAGGAGATTTGTAGCTCCTCTCAGATTCCAGAACTTTCTGCCACAGAAATGTGAGGAACATGTGTTTTTTTAGCCAAATTTTGAGGTTTGCAAAGGATTCTGGGTAACAGAACCTGGTCCGAGCCCCGCAAGTCACCCCTCCTTGGATTCCCCTAGGTCTCTAGTTTTCAGAAATGCACAGGTTTGGTAGGTTTCCCTAGGTGCCGGCTGAGCTACAGGCCAAAATCTACAGGTAGGCACTTCGCAAAAAACACCTCTGTTTTTTTCAAAAATTTAGGATGTGTCCACGTTGCGCTTTGGGGTGTTTCCTATCGCCGGCGCTAGGCCTACCCACGCAAGTGAGGTATCATTTTTATCGGGAGACTTGGGGGAACGCTGGGTGGAAGGAAATTTGTAGCTCCTCTCAGATTCCAGAACTTTCTGCCACAGAAATGTGAGGAACATGTGTTTTTTTAGCCAAATTTTGAGGTTTGCAAAGGATTCTGGGTAACAGAACCTGGTCCGAGCCCCGCAAGTCACCCCTCCTTGGATTCCCCTAGGTCTCTAGTTTTCAGAAATGCACAGGTTTGGTAGGTTTCCCTAGGTGCCAGCTGAGCTAGAGGCCAAAATCTACAGGTAGGCACTTCGCAAAAAACACCTCTGTTTTTTTCCAAAATTTAGGATGTGTCCACGTTGCGCTTTGGGGTGTTTCCTGTCGCCGGCGCTAGGCCTACCCACGCAAGTGAGGTATCATTTTTATCGGGATACTTGGGGGAACGCTGGGTGGAAGGAAATTTGTAGCTTCTCTCAGATTCCAGAACTTTCTGCCACAGAAATGTGAGGGATATGTGTTTTTTTAGCCAAATTTTGAGGTTTGCAAAGGATTCTGGGTAACAGAACCTGGTCCGAGCCCCACAAGTCACCCCTCCTTGGATTCCCCTAGGTCTCTAGTTTTCAGAAATGCACAGGTTTGGTAGGTTTCCCTAGGTGCCGGCTGAGCTAGAGGCCAAAATCTACAGGTAGGCACTTCGCAAAAAACACCTCAGTTTTTTTCCAAAATTTAGGATGTGTCCACGTTGCGTTTTGGGGTGTTTCCTGTCGCCGGCGCTAGGCCTACCCACGCAAGTGAGGTATCATTTTTATCCGGAGACTTGGGGGAATGCTGGGTGGAAGGAAATTTGTAGCTCCTCTCAGATTCCAGAAGTTTCTGCCACAAAAATGTGAGGAACATGTGTTTTTTTAGCCAAATTTTGAGGTTTGCAAAGGATTCTGGGTAACAGAACCTGGTCCGAGCCCCGCAAGTCACCCCTCCTTGGATTCCCCTAGGTCTCTAGTTTTCAGAAATGCACAGGTTTGGTAGGTTTCCCTAGGTGCCGGCTGAGCTAGAGGCCAAAATCTACAGGTAGGCACTTCGCAAAAAACACCTGTTTTTTTCCAAAATTTAGGATGTGTCCACGTTGCGCTTTGGGGTGTTTCCTGTCGCCGGCGCTAGGCCTACCCACGCAAGTGAGGTATCATTTTTATCGGGAGACTTGGGGGAACGCTGGGAGGAAGGAAATTTGTAGCTCCTCTCAGATTCCAGAACTTTCTGCCACAGAAATGTGAAGAACATGTGTTTTTTTAGCCAAATTTTGAGGTTTGCAAAGGATTCTGGGTAACAGAACCTGGTCCGAGCCCCGCAAGTCACCCCTCCTTGGATTCCCCTAGGTCTCTAGTTTTCAGAAATGCACAGGTTTGGTAGGTTTCCCTAGGTGCCGGCTGAGCTAGAGGCCAAAATCTACAGGTAGGCACTTCGCAAAAAACACCTCTGTTTTTTTCCAAAATTTAGGATGTGTCCACGTTGCGCTTTGGGGTGTTTCCTGTCGCCGGCGCTAGGCCTACCCACGCAAGTGAGGTATCATTTTTATCGGGATACTTGGGGGAACGCTGGGTGGAAGGAAATTTGTAGCTTCTCTCAGATTCCAGAACTTTCTGCCACAGAAATGTGAGGGATATGTGTTTTTTTAGCCAAATTTTGAGGTTTGCAAAGGATTCTGGGTAACAGAACCTGGTCCAAGCCCCACAAGTCACCCCTCCTTGGATTCCCCTAGGTGTCTAGTTTTCAGAAATGCACAGGTTTGGTAGGTTTCCCTAGGTGCCGGCTGAGCTAGAGGCCAAAATCTACAGGTAGGCACTTCGCAAAAAACACCTCCGTTTTTTTCCAAAATTTAGGATGTGTCCACGTTGCGTTTTGGGGTGTTTCCTGTCGCCGGCGCTAGGCCTACCCACGCAAGTGAGGTATCATTTTTATCGGGAGACTTGGGGGAACGCTGGGTGGGAGGAAATTTGTAGCTCCTCTCAGATTCCAGAACTTTCTGCCACAAAAATGTGAGGAACATGTGTTTTTTTAGCCAAATTTTGAGGTTTGCAAAGGATTCTGGGTAACAGAACCTGGTCCGAGCCCCGCAAGTCACCCCTCCTTGGATTCCCCTAGGTCTCTAGTTTTCAGAAATGCACAGGTTTGGTAGGTTTCCCTAGGTGCCGGCTGAGCTAGAGGCCAAAATCTACAGGTAGGCACTTCGCAAAAAACACCTCAGTTTTTTTCCAAAATTTAGGATGTGTCCACGTTGCGCTTTGGGGTGTTTCCTGTCGCCGGCGCTAGGCCTACCCACGCAAGTGAGGTATCATTTTTATCGGGAGACTTGGGGGAATGCTGTGTGGAAGGAAATTTGTAGCTCCTCTCAGATTCCAGAACTTTCTGCCACAGAAATGTGAAGAACATGTGTTTTTTTAGCCAAATTTTGAGGTTTGCAAAGGATTCTGGGTAACAGAACCTGGTCCGAGCCCCGCAAGTCACCCCTCCTTGGATTCCCCTAGGTCTCTAGTTTTCAGAAATGCACAGGTTTGGTAGGTTTCCCTAGGTGCCGGCTGAGCTAGAGGCCAAAATCTACAGGTAGGCACTTCGCAAAAAACACCTGTTTTTTTCCAAAATTTAGGATGTGTCCACGTTGCGCTTTGGGGTGTTTCCTGTCGCCGGCGCTAGGCCTACCCACGCAAGTGAGGTATCATTTTTATCGGGAGACTTGGGGGAACGCTGGGAGGAAGGAAATTTGTAGCTCCTCTCAGATTCCAGAACTTTCTGCCACAGAAATGTGAAGAACATGTGTTTTTTTAGCCAAATTTTGAGGTTTGCAAAGGATTCTGGGTAACAGAACCTGGTCCGAGCCCCGCAAGTCACCCCTCCTTGGATTCCCCTAGGTCTCTAGTTTTCAGAAATGCACAGGTTTGGTAGGTTTCCCTAGGTGCCGGCTGAGCTAGAGGCCAAAATCTACAGGTAGGCACTTCGCAAAAAACACCTCTGTTTTTTTCCAAAATTTAGGATGTGTCCACGTTGCGCTTTGGGGTGTTTCCTGTCGCCGGCGCTAGGCCTACCCACGCAAGTGAGGTATCATTTTTATCGGGAGACTTGGGGGAACGCTGGGTGGAAGGAGATTTGTAGCTCCTCTCAGATTCCAGAACTTTCTGCCACAGAAATGTGAGGAACATGTGTTTTTTTAGCCAAATTTTGAGGTTTGCAAAGGATTCTGGGTAACAGAACCTGGTCCGAGCCCCGCAAGTCACCCCTCCTTGGATTCCCCTAGGTCTCTAGTTTTCAGAAATGCACAGGTTTGGTAGGTTTCCCTAGGTGCCGGCTGAGCTACAGGCCAAAATCTACAGGTAGGCACTTCGCAAAAAACACCTCTGTTTTTTTCAAAAATTTAGGATGTGTCCACGTTGCGCTTTGGGGTGTTTCCTATCGCCGGCGCTAGGCCTACCCACGCAAGTGAGGTATCATTTTTATCGGGAGACTTGGGGGAACGCTGGGTGGAAGGAAATTTGTAGCTCCTCTCAGATTCCAGAACTTTCTGCCACAGAAATGTGAGGAACATGTGTTTTTTTAGCCAAATTTTGAGGTTTGCAAAGGATTCTGGGTAACAGAACCTGGTCCGAGCCCCGCAAGTCACCCCTCCTTGGATTCCCCTAGGTCTCTAGTTTTCAGAAATGCACAGGTTTGGTAGGTTTCCCTAGGTGCCAGCTGAGCTAGAGGCCAAAATCTACAGGTAGGCACTTCGCAAAAAACACCTCTGTTTTTTTCCAAAATTTAGGATGTGTCCACGTTGCGCTTTGGGGTGTTTCCTGTCGCCGGCGCTAGGCCTACCCACGCAAGTGAGGTATCATTTTTATCGGGATACTTGGGGGAACGCTGGGTGGAAGGAAATTTGTAGCTTCTCTCAGATTCCAGAACTTTCTGCCACAGAAATGTGAGGGATATGTGTTTTTTTAGCCAAATTTTGAGGTTTGCAAAGGATTCTGGGTAACAGAACCTGGTCCGAGCCCCACAAGTCACCCCTCCTTGGATTCCCCTAGGTCTCTAGTTTTCAGAAATGCACAGGTTTGGTAGGTTTCCCTAGGTGCCGGCTGAGCTAGAGGCCAAAATCTACAGGTAGGCACTTCGCAAAAAACACCTCAGTTTTTTTCCAAAATTTAGGATGTGTCCACGTTGCGTTTTGGGGTGTTTCCTGTCGCCGGCGCTAGGCCTACCCACGCAAGTGAGGTATCATTTTTATCCGGAGACTTGGGGGAATGCTGGGTGGAAGGAAATTTGTAGCTCCTCTCAGATTCCAGAAGTTTCTGCCACAAAAATGTGAGGAACATGTGTTTTTTTAGCCAAATTTTGAGGTTTGCAAAGGATTCTGGGTAACAGAACCTGGTCCGAGCCCCGCAAGTCACCCCTCCTTGGATTCCCCTAGGTCTCTAGTTTTCAGAAATGCACAGGTTTGGTAGGTTTCCCTAGGTGCCGGCTGAGCTAGAGGCCAAAATCTACAGGTAGGCACTTCGCAAAAAACACCTGTTTTTTTCCAAAATTTAGGATGTGTCCACGTTGCGCTTTGGGGTGTTTCCTGTCGCCGGCGCTAGGCCTACCCACGCAAGTGAGGTATCATTTTTATCGGGAGACTTGGGGGAACGCTGGGAGGAAGGAAATTTGTAGCTCCTCTCAGATTCCAGAACTTTCTGCCACAGAAATGTGAAGAACATGTGTTTTTTTAGCCAAATTTTGAGGTTTGCAAAGGATTCTGGGTAACAGAACCTGGTCCGAGCCCCGCAAGTCACCCCTCCTTGGATTCCCCTAGGTCTCTAGTTTTCAGAAATGCACAGGTTTGGTAGGTTTCCCTAGGTGCCGGCTGAGCTACAGGCCAAAATCTACAGGTAGGCACTTCGCAAAAAACACCTCTGTTTTTTTCCAAAATTTAGGATGTGTCCACGTTGCGCTTTGGGGTGTTTCCTGTCGCCGGCGCTAGGCCTACCCACGCAAGTGAGGTATCATTTTTATCGGGATACTTGGGGGAACGCTGGGTGGAAGGAAATTTGTAGCTTCTCTCAGATTCCAGAACTTTCTGCCACAGAAATGTGAGGGATATGTGTTTTTTTAGCCAAATTTTGAGGTTTGCAAAGGATTCTGGGTAACAGAACCTGGTCCGAGCCCCACAAGTCACCCCTCCTTGGATTCCCCTAGGTGTCTAGTTTTCAGAAATGCACAGGTTTGGTAGGTTTCCCTAGGTGCCGGCTGAGCTAGAGGCCAAAATCTACAGGTAGGCACTTCGCAAAAAACACCTCCGTTTTTTTCCAAAATTTAGGATGTGTCCACGTTGCGCTTTGGGGTGTTTCCTGTCGCCGGCGCTAGGCCTACCCACGCAAGTGAGGTATCATTTTTATCTGGAGACTTGGGGAAATGCTGGGTGGAAGGAAATTTGTAGCTCCTCTCAGATTCCAGAACTTTCTGCCACAGAAATGTGAGGAACATGTGTTTTTTAGCCAAATTTTGAGGTTTGCAAAGGATTCTGGGTAACAGAACCTGGTCCGAG
This sequence comes from Pleurodeles waltl, assembly GCF_031143425.1. Lineage (NCBI taxonomy): Eukaryota > Metazoa > Chordata > Amphibia > Caudata > Salamandridae > Pleurodeles > Pleurodeles waltl. Next base: position 1,194,483,876 of record NC_090448.1, read on the forward strand.
CCCCGCAAGTCACCCCTCCTTGGATTCCCCTAGGTCTCTAGTTTTCAGAAATGCACAGGTTTGGTAGGTTTCCCTAGGTGCCGGCTGAGCTACAGGCCAAAATCTACAGGTAGGCAGTTCGCAAAAAACACCTCTGTTTTTTTCCAAAATTTAGGATGTGTCCACGTTGCGCTTTGGGGTGTTTCCTGTCGCCGGCGCTAGGCCTACCCACGCAAGTGAGGTATCATTTTTATCTGGAGACTTGGGGAAACGCTGGGTGGAAGGAAATTTGTAGCTCCTCTCAGATTCCAGAACTTTCTGCCACAGAAATGTGAGGAACATGTGTTTTTTAGCCAAATTTTGAGGTTTGCAAAGGATTCTGGGTAACAGAACCTGGTCCGAGCCCCGCAAGTCACCCCTCCTTGGATTCCCCTAGGTCTCTAGTTTTCAGAAATGCACAGGTTTGGTAGGTTTCCCTAGGTGCCAGCTGAGCTAGAGGCCAAAATCTACAGGTAGGCACTTCGCAAAAAACACCTCAGTTTTTTTCCAAAATTTAGGATGTGTCCACGTTGCGCTTTGGGGTGTTTCCTGTCGCCGGCGCTAGGCCTACCCACGCAAGTGAGGTATCATTTTTATCGGGAGACTTGGGGGAACGCTGGGTGGAAGGGAATTTGTAGCTCCTCTCAGATTCCAGAACTTTCTGCCACAGAAATGTGAGGAACATGTGTTTTTTTAGCCAAATTTTGAGGTTTGCAAAGGATTCTGGGTAACAGAACCTGGTCCGAGCCCCGCAAGTCACCCCTCCTTCGATTCCCCTAGGTCTCTAGTTTTCAGAAATGCACAGGTTTGGTAGGTTTCCCTAGGTGCCGGCTGAGCTACAGGCCAAAATCTACAGGTAGGCACTTCGCAAAAAACACCTGTTTTTTTCCAAAATTTAGGATGTGTCCACGTTGCGCTTTGGGGTGTTTCCTGTCGCCGGCGCTAGGCCTACCCACGCAAGTGAGGTATCATTTTTATCTGGAGACTTGGGGAAACGCTGGGTGGAAGGAAATTTGTAGCTCCTCTCAGATTCCAGAACTTTCTGCCACAGAAATGTGAGGAACATGTGTTTTTTTAGCCAAATTTTGAGGTTTGCAAAGGATTCTGGGTAACAGAACCTGGTCCGAGCCCCGCAAGTCACCCCTCCTTGGATTCCCCTAGGTCTCTAGTTTTCAGAAATGCACAGGTTTGGAAGGTTTCCCTAGGTGCCAGCTGAGCTAGAGGCCAAAATCTACAGGTAGGCACTTCGCAAAAAACACCTCTGTTTTTTTCCAAAATTTAGGATGTGTCCACGTTGCGCTTTGGGGTGTTTCCTGTCGCCGGCGCTAGGCCTACCCACGCAAGTGAGGTATAATTTTTATCGGGATACTTGGGGGAACGCTGGGTGGAAGGAAATTTGTAGCTTCTCTCAGATTCCAGAACTTTCTGCCACAGAAATGTGAGGGATATGTGTTTTTTTAGCCAAATTTTGAGGTTTGCAAAGGATTCTGGGTAACAGAACCTGGTCCGAGCCCCACCAGTCACCCCTCCTTGGATTCCCCTAGGTCTCTAGTTTTCAGAAATGCACAGGTTTGGTAGGTTTCCCTAGGTGCCGGCTGAGCTAGAGGCCAAAATCTACAGGTAGGCACTTCGCAAAAAACACCTCAGTTTTTTTCCAAAATTTAGGATGTGTCCACGTTGCGCTTTGGGGTGTTTCCTGTCGCCGGCGCTAGGCCTACCCACGCAAGTGAGGTATCATTTTTATCGGGAGACTTGGGGAAACGCTGGGTGGAAGGAAATTTGTAGCTCCTCTCAGATTCCAGAACTTTCTGCCACAAAAATGTGAGGAACATGTGTTTTTTTAGCCAAATTTTGAGGTTTGCAAAGGATTCTGGGTAACAGAACCTGGTCCGAGCCCCGCAAGTCACCCCTCCTTGGATTCCCCTAGGTCTCTAGTTTTCAGAAATGCACAGGTTTGGTAGGTTTCCCTAGGTGCTGGCTGAGCTAGAGGCCAAAATCTACAGGTAGTCACTTCGCAAAAAACACCTCTGTTTTTTTCCAAAATTTAGGATGTGTCCACGTTGCGCTTTGGGGTGTTTCCTGTCGCCGGCGCTAGGCCCACCCACGCAAGTGAGGTATCATTTTTATCGGGAGACTTGGGGGAACGCTGGGTGGAAGGAAATTTGTAGCTCCTCTCAGATTCCAGAACTTTCTGCCACAGAAATGTGAAGAACATGTGTTTTTTTAGCCAAATTTTGAGGTTTGCAAAGGATTCTGGGTAGCAGAACCTGGTCCGAGCCCCGCAAGTCACCCCTCCTTGGATTCCCCTAGGTCTCTAGTTTTCAGAAATGCACAGGTTTGGTAGGTTTCCCTAGGTGCCGGCTGAGCTACAGGCCAAAATCTACAGGTAGGCACTTCGCAAAAAACACCTCTGTTTTTTCCCAAAATTTAGGATGTGTCCACGTTGCGCTTTGGGGTGTTTCCTGTCGCCGGCGCTAGGCCTACCCACGCAAGTGAGGTATCATTTTTATCTGGAGACTTGGGGAAACGCTGGGTGGAAGGAAATTTGTAGCTCCTCTCAGATTCCAGAACTTTCTGCCACAGAAATGTGAGGAACATGTGTTTTTTTAGCCAAATTTTGAGGTTTGCAAAGGATTCTGGGTAACAGAACCTGGTCCGAGCCCCGCAAGTCACCCCTCCTTGGATTCCCCTAGGTCTCTAGTTTTCAGAAATGCACAGGTTTGGTAGGTTTCCCTAGGTGCCGGCTGAGCTAGAGGCCAAAATCTACAGGTAGGCACTTCGCAAAAAACACCTCAGTTTTTTTCCAAAATTTAGGATGTGTCCACGTTGCGCTTTGGGGTGTTTCCTGTCGCCGGCGCTAGGCCTACCCACGCAAGTGAGGTATCATTTTTATCGGGATACTTGGGGGAACGCTGGGTGGAAGGAAATTTGTAGCTTCTCTCAGATTCCAGAACTTTCTGCCACAGAAATGTGAGGGATATGTGTTTTTTTAGCCAAATTTGGAGGTTTGCAAAGGATTCTGGGTAACAGAACCTGGTCCGAGCCCCACAAGTCACCCCTCCTTGGATTCCCCTAGGTCTCTAGTTTTCTGAAATGCACAGGTTTGGTAGGTTTCCCTAGGTGCCGGCTGAGCTAGAGGCCAAAATCTACAGGTAGGCACTTCGCAAAAAACACCTCAGTTTTTTTCCAAAATTTAGGATGTGTCCACGTTGCGTTTTGGGGTGTTTCCTGTCGTCGGCGCTAGGCCTACCCACGCAAGTGAGGTATCATTTTTATCGGGAGACTTGGGGGAATGCTGGGTGGAAGGAAATTTGTAGCTCCTCTCAGATTCCAGAACTTTCTGCCACAGAAATGTGAGGAACATGTGTTTTTTTAGCCAAATTTTGAGGTTTGCAAAGGATTCTGGGTAACAGAACCTGGTCCGAGCCCCGCAAGTCACCCCTCCTTGGATTCCCCTAGGTCTCTAGTTTTCAGAAATGCACAGGTTTGGAAGGTTTCCCTAGGTGCCAGCTGAGCTAGAGGCCAAAATCTACAGGTAGGCACTTCGCAAAAAACACCTCTGTTTTTTCCCAAATTTAGGATGTGTCCACGTTGCGCTTTGGGGTGTTTCCTGTCGCCGGCGCTAGGCCTACCCACGCAAGTGAGGTATCATTTTTATCGGGATACTTGGGGGAACGCTGGGTGGAAGGAAATTTGTAGCTTCTCTCAGATTCCAGAACTTTCTGCCACAGAAATGTGAGGGATATGTGTTTTTTTAGCCAAATTTTGAGGTTTGCAAAGGATTCTGGGTAACAGAACCTGGTCCGAGCCCCACCAGTCACCCCTCCTTGGATTCCCCTAGGTCTCTAGTTTTCAGAAATGCACAGGTTTGGTAGGTTTCCCTAGGTGCCGGCTGAGCTAGAGGCCAAAATCTACAGGTAGGCACTTCGCAAAAAACACCTCAGTTTTTTTCCAAAATTTAGGATGTGTCCACGTTGCGCTTTGGGGTGTTTCCTGTCGCCGGCGCTAGGCCTACCCACGCAAGTGAGGTATCTTTTTTATCGGGAGACTTGGGGAAACGCTGGGTGGAAGGAAATTTGTAGCTCCTCTCAGATTCCAGAACTTTCTGCCACAAAAATGTGAGGAACATGTGTTTTTTTAGCCAAATTTTGAGGTTTGCAAAGGATTCTGGGTAACAGAACCTGGTCCGAGCCCCGCAAGTCACCCCTCCTTGGATTCCCCTAGGTCTCTAGTTTTCAGAAATGCACAGGTTTGGTAGGTTTCCCTAGGTGCCGGCTGAGCTAGAGGCCAAAATCTACAGGTAGGCACTTCGCAAAAAACACCTCTGTTTTTTTCCAAAATTTAGGATGTGTCCACGTTGCGCTTTGGGGTGTTTCCTGTCGCCGGCGCTAGGCCTACCCACGCAAGTGAGGTATCATTTTTATCGGGAGACTTGGGGGAACGCTGGGAGGAAGGAAATTTGTAGCTCCTCTCAGATTCCAGAACTTTCTGCCACAGAAATGTGAAGAACATGTGTTTTTTTAGCCAAATTTTGAGGTTTGCAAAGGATTCTGGGTAACAGAACCTGGTCCGAGCCCCGCAAGTCACCCCTCCTTGGATTCCCCTAGGTCTCTAGTTTTCAGAAATGCACAGGTTTGGTAGGTTTCCCTAGGTGCCGGCTGAGCTACAGGCCAAAATCTACAGGTAGGCACTTCGCAAAAAACACCTCTGTTTTTTTCCAAAATTTAGGATGTGTCCACGTTGCGCTTTGGGGTGTTTCCTGTCGCCGGCGCTAGGCCTACCCACGCAAGTGAGGTATCATTTTTATCGGGAGACTTGGGGAAACGCTGGGTGGAAGGAAATTTGTAGCTCCTCTCAGATTCCAGAACTTTCTGCCACAAAAATGTGAGGAACATGTGTTTTTTTAGCCAAATTTTGAGGTTTGCAAAGGATTCTGGGTAACAGAACCTGGTCCGAGCCCCGCAAGTCACCCCTCCTTGGATTCCCCTAGGTCTCTAGTTTTCAGAAATGCACAGGTTTGGTAGGTTTCCCTAGGTGCTGGCTGAGCTAGAGGCCAAAATCTACAGGTAGGCACTTCGCAAAAAACACCTCTGTTTTTTTCCAAAATTTAGGATGTGTCCACGTTGCGCTTTGGGGTGTTTCCTGTCGCCGGCGCTAGGCCCACCCACGCAAGTGAGGTATCATTTTTATCGGGAGACTTGGGGGAACGCTGGGTGGAAGGAAATTTGTAGCTCCTCTCAGATTCCAGAACTTTCTGCCACAGAAATGTGAAGAACATGTGTTTTTTTAGCCAAATTTTGAGGTTTGCAAAGGATTCTGGGTAGCAGAACCTGGTCCGAGCCCCGCAAGTCACCCCTCCTTGGATTCCCCTAGGTCTCTAGTTTTCAGAAATGCACAGGTTTGGTAGGTTTCCCTAGGTGCCGGCTGAGCTACAGGCCAAAATCTACAGGTAGGCACTTCGCAAAAAACACCTCTGGTTTTTTCCAAAATTTAGGATGTGTCCACGTTGCGCTTTGGGGTGTTTCCTGTCGCCGGCGCTAGGCCTACCCACGCAAGTGAGGTATCATTTTTATCTGGAGACTTGGGGAAACGCTGGGTGGAAGGAAATTTGTAGCTCCTCTCAGATTCCAGAACTTTCTGCCACAGAAATGTGAGGAACATGTGTTTTTTTAGCCAAATTTTGAGGTTTGCAAAGGATTCTGGGTAACAGAACCTGGTCCGAGCCCCGCAAGTCACCCCTCCTTGGATTCCCCTAGGTATCTAGTTTTCAGAAATGCACAGGTTTGGTAGGTTTCCCTAGGTGCCGGCTGAGCTAGAAGCCAAAATCTACAGGTAGGCACTTCGCAAAAAACACCTCAGTTTTTTTCCAAAATTTAGGATGTGTCCACGTTGCGCTTTGGGGTGTTTCCTGTCGCCGGCGCTAGGCCTACCCACGCAAGTGAGGTATCATTTTTATCGGGATACTTGGGGGAACGCTGGGTGGAAGGAAATTTGTAGCTTCTCTCAGATTCCAGAACTTTCTGCCACAGAAATGTGAGGGATATGTGTTTTTTTAGCCAAATTTGGAGGTTTGCAAAGGATTCTGGGTAACAGAACCTGGTCCGAGCCCCACAAGTCACCCCTCCTTGGATTCCCCTAGGTCTCTAGTTTTCTGAAATGCACAGGTTTGGTAGGTTTCCCTAGGTGCCGGCTGAGCTAGAGGCCAAAATCTACAGGTAGGCACTTCGCAAAAAACACCTCAGTTTTTTTCCAAAATTTAGGATGTGTCCACGTTGCGTTTTGGGGTGTTTCCTGTCGTCGGCGCTAGGCCTACCCACGCAAGTGAGGTATCATTTTTATCGGGAGACTTGGGGGAATGCTGGGTGGAAGGAAATTTGTAGCTCCTCTCAGATTCCAGAACTTTCTGCCACAGAAATGTGAGGAACATGTGTTTTTTTAGCCAAATTTTGAGGTTTGCAAAGGATTCTGGGTAACAGAACCTGGTCCGAGCCCCGCAAGTCACCCCTCCTTGGATTCCCCTAGGTCTCTAGTTTTCAGAAATGCACAGGTTTGGAAGGTTTCCCTAGGTGCCAGCTGAGCTAGAGGCCAAAATCTACAGGTAGGCACTTCGCAAAAAACACCTCTGTTTTTTCCCAAATTTAGGATGTGTCCACGTTGCGCTTTGGGGTGTTTCCTGTCGCCGGCGCTAGGCCTACCCACGCAAGTGAGGTATCATTTTTATCGGGATACTTGGGGGAACGCTGGGTGGAAGGAAATTTGTAGCTTCTCTCAGATTCCAGAACTTTCTGCCACAGAAATGTGAGGGATATGTGTTTTTTTAGCCAAATTTTGAGGTTTGCAAAGGATTCTGGGTAACAGAACCTGGTCCGAGCCCCACCAGTCACCCCTCCTTGGATTCCCCTAGGTCTCTAGTTTTCAGAAATGCACAGGTTTGGTAGGTTTCCCTAGGTGCCGGCTGAGCTAGAGGCCAAAATCTACAGGTAGGCACTTCGCAAAAAACACCTCAGTTTTTTTCCAAAATTTAGGATGTGTCCACGTTGCGCTTTGGGGTGTTTCCTGTCGCCGGCGCTAGGCCTACCCACGCAAGTGAGGTATCTTTTTTATCGGGAGACTTGGGGAAACGCTGGGTGGAAGGAAATTTGTAGCTCCTCTCAGATTCCAGAACTTTCTGCCACAAAAATGTGAGGAACATGTGTTTTTTTAGCCAAATTTTGAGGTTTGCAAAGGATTCTGGGTAACAGAACCTGGTCCGAGCCCCGCAAGTCACCCCTCCTTGGATTCCCCTAGGTCTCTAGTTTTCAGAAATGCACAGGTTTGGTAGGTTTCCCTAGGTGCCGGCTGAGCTAGAGGCCAAAATCTACAGGTAGGCACTTCGCAAAAAACACCTCTGTTTTTTTCCAAAATTTAGGATGTGTCCACGTTGCGCTTTGGGGTGTTTCCTGTCGCCGGCGCTAGGCCCACCCACGCAAGTGAGGTATCATTTTTATCGGGAGACTTGGGGGAACGCTGGGTGGAAGGAAATTTGTAGCTCCTCTCAGATTCCAGAACTTTCTGCCACAGAAATGTGAAGAACATGTGTTTTTTTAGCCAAATTTTGAGGTTTGCAAAGGATTCTGGGTAACAGAACCTGGTCCGAGCCCCGCAAGTCACCCCTCCTTGGATTCCCCTAGGTCTCTAGTTTTCAGAAATGCAGAGGTTTGGTAGGTTTCCCTAGGTGCCGGCTGAGCTACAGGCCAAAATCTACAGGTAGGCACTTCGCAAAAAACACCTCTGTTTTTTTCCAAAATTTAGGATGTGTCCACGTTGCGCTTTGGGGTGTTTCCTGTCGCCGGCGCTAGGCCTACCCACGCAAGTGAGGTATCATTTTTATCTGGAGACTTGGGGAAACGCTGGGTGGAAGGAAATTTGTAGCTCCTCTCAGATTCCAGAACTTTCTGCCACAGAAATGTGAGGAACATGTGTTTTGTTAGCCAAATTTTGAGGTTTGCAAAGGATTCTGGGTAACAGAACCTGGTCCGAGCCCCGCAAGTCACCCTTCCTTGGATTCCCCTAGGTCTCTAGTTTTCAGAAATGCACAGGTTTGGTAGGTTTCCCTAGGTGCCGGCTGAGCTACAGGCCAAAATCTACAGGTAGGCACTTCGCAAAAAACACCTCAGTTTTTTTCCAAAATTTAGGATGTGTCCACGTTGCGCTTTGGGGTGTTTCCTGTCGCCGGCGCTAGGCCTACCCACGCAAGTGAGGTATCATTTTTATCGGGATACTTGGGGGAACGCTGGGTGGAAGGAAATTTGTAGGTTCTCTCAGATTCCAGAACTTTCTGCCACAGAAATGTGAGGGATATGTGTTTTTTTAGCCAAATTTGGAGGTTTGCAAAGGATTCTGGGTAACAGAACCTGGTCCGAGCCCCACAAGTCACCCCTCCTTGGATTCCCCTAGGTCTCTAGTTTTCTGAAATGCACAGGTTTGGTAGGTTTCCCTAGGTGCCGGCTGAGCTAGAGGACAAAATCTACAGGTAGGCACTTCGCAAAAAACACCTCAGTTTTTTTCCAAAATTTAGGATGTGTCCACGTTGCGTTTTGGGGTGTTTCCTGTCGCCGGCGCTAGGCCTACCCACGCAAGTGAGGTATCATTTTTATCGGGAGACTTGGGGGAATGCTGGGTGGAAGGAAATTTGTAGCTCCTCTCAGATTCCAGAACTTTCTGCCACAGAAATGTGAGGAACATGTGTTTTTTTAGCCAAATTTTGAGGTTTGCAAAGGATTCTGGGTAACAGAACCTGGTCCGAGCCCCGCAAGTCACCCCTCCTTGGATTCCCCTAGGTCTCTAGTTTTCAGAAATGCACAGGTTTGGAAGGTTTCCCTAGGTGCCAGCTGAGCTAGAGGCCAAAATCTACAGGTAGGCACTTCGCAAAAAACACCTCTGTTTTTTCCCAAATTTAGGATGTGTCCACGTTGCGCTTTGGGGTGTTTCCTGTCGCCGGCGCTAGGCCTACCCACGCAAGTGAGGTATCATTTTTATCGGGATACTTGGGGGAACGCTGGGTGGAAGGAAATTTGTAGCTTCTCTCAGATTCCAGAACTTTCTGCCACAGAAATGTGAGGGATATGTGTTTTTTTAGCCAAATTTTGAGGTTTGCAAAGGATTCTGGGTAACAGAACCTGGTCCGAGCCCCACCAGTCACCCCTCCTTGGATTCCCCTAGGTCTCTAGTTTTCAGAAATGCACAGGTTTGGTAGGTTTCCCTAGGTGCCGGCTGAGCTAGAGGCCAAAATCTACAGGTAGGCACTTCGCAAAAAACACCTCAGTTTTTTTCCAAAATTTAGGATGTGTCCACGTTGCGTTTTGGGGTGTTTCCTGTCGCCGGCGCTAGGCCTACCCACGCAAGTGAGGTATCATTTTTATCGGGAGACTTGGGGGAACGCTGGGTGGAAGGAAATTTGTAGCTCCTCTCAGATTCCAGAACTTTCTGCCACAGAAATGTGAAGAACATGTGTTTTTTTAGCCAAATTTTGAGGTTTGCAAAGGATTCTGGGTAACAGAACCTGGTCCGAGCCCCGCAAGTCACCCCTCCTTGGATTCCCCTAGGTCTCTAGTTTTCAGAAATGCAGAGGTTTGGTAGGTTTCCCTAGGTGCCGGCTGAGCTACAGGCCAAAATCTACAGGTAGGCACTTCGCAAAAAACACCTCTGTTTTTTTCCAAAATTTAGGATGTGTCCACGTTGCGCTTTGGGGTGTTTCCTGTCGCCGGCGCTAGGCCTACCCACGCAAGTGAGGTATCATTTTTATCTGGAGACTTGGGGAAACGCTGGGTGGAAGGAAATTTGTAGCTCCTCTCAGATTCCAGAACTTTCTGCCACAGAAATGTGAGGAACATGTGTTTTGTTAGCCAAATTTTGAGGTTTGCAAAGGATTCTGGGTAACAGAACCTGGTCCGAGCCCCGCAAGTCACCCCTCCTTGGATTCCCCTAGGTCTCTAGTTTTCAGAAATGCACAGGTTTGGTAGGTTTCCCTAGGTGACGGCTGAGCTAGAGGCCAAAATCTACAGGTAGGCACTTCGCAAAAAACACCTCAGTTTTTTTCCAAAATTTAGGATGTGTCCACGTTGCGCTTTGGGGTGTTTCCTGTCGCCGGCGCTAGGCCTACCCACGCAAGTGAGGTATCATTTTTATCGGGATACTTGGGGGAACGCTGGGTGGAAGGAAATTTGTAGGTTCTCTCAGATTCCAGAACTTTCTGCCACAGAAATGTGAGGGATATGTGTTTTTTTAGCCAAATTTTGAGGTTTGCAAAGGATTCTGGGTAACAGAACCTGGTCCGAGCCCCACAAGTCACCCCTCCTTGGATTCCCCTAGGTCTCTAGTTTTCTGAAATGCACAGGTTTGGTAGGTTTCCCTAGGTGCCGGCTGAGCTAGAGGCCAAAATCTACAGGTAGGCACTTCGCAAAAAACACCTCAGTTTTTTTCCAAAATTTAGGATGTGTCCACGTTGCGTTTTGGGGTGTTTCCTGTCGCCGGCGCTAGGCCTACCCACGCAAGTGAGGTATCATTTTTATCGGGAGACTTGGGGGAATGCTGGGTGGAAGGAAATTTGTAGCTCCTCTCAGATTCCAGAACTTTCTGCCACAAAAATGTGAGGAACATGTGTTTTTTTAGCCAAATTTTGAGGTTTGCAAAGGATTCTGGGTAACAGAACCTGGTCCGAGCCCCGCAAGTCACCCCTCCTTGGATTCCCCTAGGTCTCTAGTTTTCAGAAATGCACAGGTTTGGTAGGTTTCCCTAGGTGCCGGCTGAGCTAGAGGCCAAAATCTACAGGTAGGCACTTCGCAAAAAACACCTCTGTTTTTTTCCAAAATTTAGGATGTGTCCACGTTGCGCTTTGGGGTGTTTCCTGTCGCCGGCGCTAGGCCTACCCACGCAAGTGAGGTATCATTTTTATCGGGAGACTTGGGGGAACGCTGGGTGGAAGGAAATTTGTAGCTCCTCTCAGATTCCAGAACTTTCTGCCACAGAAATGTGAAGAACATGTGTTTTTTTAGCCAAATTTTGAGGTTTGCAAAGGATTCTGGGTAACAGAACCTGGTCCGAGCCCCGCAAGTCACCCCTCCTTGGATTCCCCTAGGTCTCTAGTTTTCAGAAATGCACAGGTTTGGTAGGTTTCCCTAGGTGCCGGCTGAGCTAGAGGCCAAAATCTACAGGTAGGCACTTCGCAAAAAACACCTCAGTTTTTTTCCAAAATTTAGGATGTGTCCACGTTGCGTTTTGGGGTGTTTCCTGTCGCCGGCGCTAGGCCTACCCACGCAAGTGAGGTATCATTTTTATCGGGAGACTTGGGGGAACGCTGGGTGGAAGGAAATTTGTAGCTCCTCTCAGATTCCAGAACTTTCTGCCACAGAAATGTGAAGAACATGTGTTTTTTTAGCCAAATTTTGAGGTTTGCAAAGGATTCTGGGTAACAGAACCTGGTCCGAGCCCTGCAAGTCACCCCTCCTTGGATTCCCCTAGGTCTCTAGTTTTCAGGAATGCACAGGTTTGGTAGGTTTCCCTAGGTGCCGGCTGAGCTAGAGGCCAAAATCTACAGGTAGGCACTTCGCAAAAAACACCTCTGTTTTTTTCCAAAATTTAGGATGTGTCCACGTTGCGCTTTGGGGTGTTTCCTGTCGCCGGCGTAAGGCCTACCCACGCAAGTGAGGTATCATTTTTATCGGGATACTTGGGGGAACGCTGGGTGGAAGGAAATTTGTAGCTTCTCTCAGATTCCAGAACTTTCTGCCACAGAAATGTGAGGGATATGTGTTTTTTTAGCCAAATTTTGAGGTTTGCAAAGGATTCTGGGTAACAGAACCTGGTCCGAGCCCCACAAGTCACCCCTCCTTGGATTCCCCTAGGTCTCTAGTTTTCAGAAATGCACAGGTTTGGTAGGTTTCCCTAGGTGCCGGCTGAGCTAGAGGCCAAAATCTACAGGTAGGCACTTCGCAAAAAACACCTCAGTTTTTTTCCAAAATTTAGGATGTGTCCACGTTGCATTTTGGGGTGTTTCCTGTCGCCGGCGTAAGGCCTACCCACGCAAGTGAGGTATCATTTTTATCGGGAGACTTGGGGGAACGCTGGGTGGAAGGAAATTTGTAGCTTCTCTCAGATTCCAGAACTTTCTGCCACAGAAATGTGAGGGATATGTGTTTTTTTAGCCAAATTTTGAGGTTTGCAAAGGATTCTGGGTAACAGAACCTGGTCCGAGCCCCACAAGTCACCCCTCCTTGGATTCCCCTAGGTCTCTAGTTTTCTGAAATGCACAGGTTTGGTAGGTTTCCCTAGGCGTCGGCTGAGCTAGAGGCCAAAATCTACAGGTAGGCACTTCGCAAAAAACACCTCTGTTTTTTTCCAAAATTTAGGATGTGTCCACGTTGCGCTTTGGGGTGTTTCCTGTCGCCGGCGCTAGGCCTACCCACGCAAGTGAGGTATCATTTTTATCGTGAGACTTGGGGGAACGCTGGGTGGAAGGAAATTTGTAGCTCCTCTCAGATTCCAGAACTTTCTGCCACAGAAATGTGAAGAACATGTGTTTTTTTAGCCAAATTTTGAGGTTTGCAAAGGATTCTGGGTAACAGAACCTGGTCCGAGCCCTGCAAGTCACCCCTCCTTGGATTCCCCTAGGTCTCTAGTTTTCAGAAATGCACAGGTTTTGTAGGTTTCCCTAGGTGCCGGCTGAGCTAGAGGCTAAAATCTACAGGTTGGCACTTCGCAAAAAACACCTCAGTTTTTTTCCAAAATTTAGGATGTGTCCACGTTGCGTTTTGGGGTGTTTCCTGTCGCCGGCGCTAGGCCTACCCACGCAAGTGAGGTATCATTTTTATCGGGAGACTTGGGGGAATGCTGGGTGGAAGGAAATTTGTAGCTCCTCTCAGATTCCAGAACTTTCTGCCACAGAAATGTGAAGAACATGTGTTTTTTTAGCCAAATTTTGAGGTTTGCAAAGGATTCTGGGTAACAGAACCTGGTCCGAGCCCTGCAAGTCACCCCTCCTTGGATTCCCCTAGGTCTCTAGTTTTCAGAAATGCACAGGTTTTGTAGGTTTCCCTAGGTGCCGGCTGAGCTAGAGGCCAAAATCTACAGGTAGGCACTTCGCAAAAAACACCTCAGTTTTTTCCCAAAATTTAGGATGTGTCCACGTTGCGTTTTGGGGTGTTTCCTGTCGCCGGCGCTAGGCCTACCCACGCAAGTGAGGTATCATTTTTATCGGGAGACTTGGGGGAATGCTGGGTGGGAGGAAATTTGTAGCTCCTCTCAGATTCCAGAACTTTCTGCCACAAAAATGTGAGGAACATGTGTTTTTTTAGCCAAATTTTGAGGTTTGCAAAGGATTCTGGGTAACAGAACCTGGTCCGAGCCCCGCAAGTCACCCCTCCTTGGATTCCCCTAGGTCTCTAGTTTTCAGAAATGCACAGGTTTGGTAGGTTTCCCTAGGTGCCGGCTGAGCTAGAGGCCAAAATCTACAGGTAGGCACTTCGCAAAAAACACCTCTGTTTTTTTCCAAAATTTAGGATGTGTCCACGTTGCGTTTTGGGGTGTTTCCTGTCGCCGGCGCTAGGCCTACCCACGCAAGTGAGGTATCATTTTTATCGGGAGACTTGGGGGAACGCTGGGTGGAAGGAAATTTGTAGCTCCTCTCAGATTCCAGAACTTTCTGCCACAAAAATGTGAGGAACATGTGTTTTTTTAGCCAAATTTTGAGGTTTGCAAAGGATTCTGGGTAACAGAACCTGGTCCGAGCCCCGCAAGTCACCCCTCCTTGGATTCCCCTAGGTCTCTAGTTTTCAGAAATGCACAGGTTTGGTAGGTTTCCCTAGGTGCCGGCTGAGCTAGAGGCCAAAATCTACAGGTAGGCACTTCGCAAAAAACACCTCTGTTTTTTTCCAAAATTTAGGATGTGTCCACGTTGCGCTTTGGGGTGTTTCCTGACGCCGGCGCTAGGCCTACCCACGCAAGTGAGGTATCATTTTTATCGGGAGACTTGGGGGAACGCTGGGTGGAAGGAAATTTGTAGCTCCTCTCAGATTCCAGAACTTTCTGCCACAGAAATGTGAAGAACATGTGTTTTTTTAGCCAAATTTTGAGGTTTGCAAAGGATTCTGGGTAACAGAACCTGGTCCGAGCCCCGCAAGTCACCCCTCCTTGGATTCCCCTAGGTCTCTAGTTTTCAGAAATGCACAGGTTTGGTAGGTTTCCCTAGGTGCCGGCTGAGCTACAGGCCAAAATCTACAGGTAGGCACTTCGCAAAAAACACCTCTGTTTTTTTCCAAAATTTAGGATGTGTCCACGTTGCGCTTTGGGGTGTTTCCTGTCGCCGGCGCTAGGCCTACCCACGCAAGTGAGGTATCATTTTTATCGGGAGACTTGGGGAAACGCTGGGTGGAAGGAAATTTGTAGCTCCTCTCAGATTCCAGAACTTTCTGCCACAGAAATGTGAGGTACATGTGTTTTTTTAGCCACATTTTGAGGTTTGCAAAGGATTCTGGGTAACAGAACCTGGTCCGAGCCCCACCAGTCACCCCTCCTTGGATTCCCCTAGGTCTCTAGTTTTCAGAAATGCACAGGTTTGGTAGGTTTCCCTAGGTGCCGGCTGAGCTAGAGGCCAAAATCTACAGGTAGGCACTTCGCAAAAAACACCTCAGTTTTTTTCCAAAATTTAGGATGTGTCCACGTTGCGCTTTGGGGTGTTTCCTGTCGCCGGCGCTAGGCCTACCCACGCAAGTGAGGTATCATTTTTATCGGGAGACTTGGGGAAACGCTGGGTGGAAGGAAATTTGTAGCTCCTCTCAGATTCCAGAACTTTCTGCCACAAAAATGTGAGGAACATGTGTTTTTTTAGCCAAATTTTGAGGTTTGCAAAGGATTCTGGGTAACAGAACCTGGTCCGAGCCCCGCAAGTCACCCCTCCTTGGATTCCCCTAGGTCTCTAGTTTTCAGAAATGCACAGGTTTGGTAGGTTTCCCTAGGTGCCGGCTGAGCTAGAGGCCAAAATCTACAGGTAGGCACTTCGCAAAAAAACACCTCTGTTTTTTTCCAAAATTTAGGATGTGTCCACGTTGCGCTTTGGGGTGTTTCCTGTCGCCGGCGCTAGGCCTACCCACGCAAGTGAGGTATCATTTTTATCGGGAGACTTGGGGGAACGCTGGGTGGAAGGAAATTTGTAGCTCCTCTCAGATTCCAGAACTTTCTGCCACAGAAATGTGAGGAACATGTGTTTTTTTAGCCAAATTTTGAGGTTTGCAAAGGATTCTGGGTAACAGAACCTGGTCCGAGCCCCGCAAGTCTCCCCTCCTTGGATTCCCCTAGGTCTCTAGTTTTCAGAAATGCACAGGTTTGGTAGGTTTCCCTAGGTGCCGGCTGAGCTACAGGCCAAAATCTACAGGTAGGCACTTCGCAAAAAACACCTCTGTTTTTTTCCAAAATTTAGGATGTGTCCACGTTGCGCTTTGGGGTGTTTCCTGTCGCCGGCGCTAGGCCTACCCACGCAAGTGAGGTATCATTTTTATCGGGAGACTTAGGGGTACGCTGGGTGGAAGGAAATTTGTAGCTCCTCTCAGATTCCAGAACTTTCTGCCACAGAAATGTGAGGAACATGTGTTTTTTTAGCCAAATTTTGAGGTTTGCAAAGGATTCTGGGTAACAGAACCTAGTCCGAGCCCCGCAAGTCACCCCTCCTTGGATTCCCCTAGGTCTCTAGTTTTCAGAAATGCACAGGTTTGGTAGGTTTCCCTAGGTGCCGGCTGAGCTACAGGCCAAAATCTACAGGTAGGCACTTCGCAAAAAACACCTCTGTTTTTTTCCAAAATTTAGGATGTGTCCACGTTGCGCTTTGGGGTGTTTCCTGTGGCCGGCGCTAGGCCTACCCACGCAAGTGAGGTATCATTTTTATCGGGAGACTTGGGGGAACGCTGGGTGGAAGGAAATTTGTAGCTCCTCTCAGATTCCAGAACTTTGTGCCACAAAAATGTGAGGGACATGTGTTTTTTTAGCCAAATTTTGAGGTTTGCAAAGGATTCTGGGTAACAGAACCTGGTCCGAGCCCTGCAAGTCACCCCTCCTTGGATTCCCCTTGGTCTCTAGTTTTCAGAAATGCACAGGTTTGGTAGGTTTCCCTAGGTGCCGGCTGAGCTAGAGGCCAAAATCTACAGGTAGGCACTTCGCAAAAAACACCTCAGTTTTTTTCCAAAATTTAGGATGTGTCCACGTTGCGCTTTGGGGTGTTTCCTGTCGCCGGCGCTAGGCCTACCCACACAAGTGAGGTATCATTTTTATCGGGAGACTTGGGGGAACATAGATCAGCAAAAGAAGTGCTATTGCCCCTTGTCTTTCTCTACATTTTTTCCTTCCAAAAATAGGAGAGTGTGTAAAAAAGACATCTATTTGAGAAATTCCCTATAATTCACATGCTTGTATGGTCACCCCGGAATTCAGAGATGTGCAAATAACCACTGCTCCTCAGCACCTTATCTTGTGCCCTTTTTGGAAATGCAAAGGTTTTCTTGATAGCAATTTTTTACTCTTTATATTTCAGCAAATGAATTGCTGTATACCCGGTATAGAATGAAAACGCACTGCAGGGTGCAGCTCATTTATTGGCTCTGGGTTCCTCGGGTTCTTGATGAACCTACAAGCCCTATATATCCCCGCAACCAGAGGAGTCCACCAGACGTAACGGTATATTGCTTTCCATAATCTGACATTGCAGGGAAAAGTTACAGAGTAAAACGTAGAGAAAAATTGATGTTTTTTTCACCTCTATTTCAATATTTTTCTTTTTCAGCTGTTATTTTCTGTAGGAAACCCTTGTAGGATCTACACAAATGACCCCTTGCTGAATTCAGAATTTTGTCTACTTTTCAGAAATGGTTAGGTATCTGGGATCCAGCATTGGTTTCATGCCCATTCCTGTCACTGACTGGAAGGAGGCTGAAAGCACAAAAAATTGCAAAAATGGGGTATGCCCCAGTAAAATGCCAAAATTGTGTTGAAAAATTGGGTTTTCTGATTCAAGTCTGCCTGTTCCTGAAAGCTAGGAAGCTGCTGAGTTTAGCACTACAAACCCTTTGTTGATGCCATTTTCAGGGGGAAATCCACAAGCCTTCTTCTGCAGCCACTTTTTCCATTTAAAAAAAAAAAAAAGAATTTTCACTGTATTTTGGCCAATTTCTTGGCCTCCTTCAAGGGAACCCACAAAGTCTGGGTACCTCTAGAATCCCTAGGATGTTGGAAAAAAAGGACGCAAATTTGGCTTGGTTAGCTTATGTGGACAAAAAGTTATGAGGGCCTAAGCACAAACTGCCCCAAATAGGCAAAAAAAGGCCTGGCACAGGAGGGGGAAAAGGCCTGGCAGCGAAGGGGTTAATTAAAAGTTAGAATATTTATTTCCCTATATTAACAATGCTAATATCATGTAAGTTAATCTCAAAATCAAATGATAAACATACAGAAACAGTACTGGTGGTCCAAATCTGCGGAAGAAACACAGTCTAATCAAGGCTTGTGCTACAACACATTCTAATATTACGGTACAAATTATTAACAAGAATATCTGCACAAAAAAAACCACCTACATTAGTTTCAGCAAAGAAAAGACCCCCCAACTCTCGTTTCATTTAGCAAACTTCATTAGTGAACTCCTGAACTAAAATCAGATTGGCATCAGCATGTTGGTCTTCATGCAAAACAATTTAGTCAACACAAATTTTGAAAAACATCTAATTATGGCTCTATCAAATTATTGCGGTTGGTACCTAGAAAAAAAAAGCTGATGACAAAGCAGAACATATATGCAACAGTATACCTCTCCTCAAGTGGATCGGCAAGAAGTGTTGGTCTTCGGCCTCAGGGCATCAGTTTGGTCAGCATCGCATCAGGCAAAGTTTGTAAAGGGCAAAGTCTTTTAGCATTAAAATTAATCAAAGCCTCTTTTCAAGACACAAATAGTCAAACACTCGAGCCAAAGTGACTCGTTGGGCAGTTCATAAAGACTGGCTGTGGCATATGTCAAATGGCGACAATGCTGTCCTCTACTCCATGCAATGCGGCTAAATTAAATTCCCTAAAACTACACCCCAAAACCCCAGTGGTCCAGGGATCGCATGTTGGCACTTTGTCCAATAAAACTAAAACTTCAAATCTATAGATTCGTCCAGTTCACGGTTCACATGTTTAGGATTGGCCCGTTGGCAATGTCCTCATCCGGCTCATCAGGTAACAATATTGTTGCAGCTATCGCTCCAGTCAGTGTCTCCATTGTTCTCACACACTTTGTATTAACTATGTTGCAACGATAAGAACAGCATCTACTAGCAAGCAGTTCTCATGAGAATCCTCTCTAGCTCTGAGCACATGAACAAAGCAATGAAATCATAGTTTAATTCACCAGGCAGACATTATTTAAACATTTAAGAAATGCAGCTTGACCTGAGGCCGTACAACTAGGCCAAGACCTTTGCTAAGTTAAAGCCTACAGTTATTTAAGCTAATACCTAATGTATAACCTTAAATATGATATATTACTACATTTAGCTAAACAAAAGCCCAATATTTCATTTCCGTAAGCTATTAATATTACACATCGTGCACATTGGCAAACACTTCTTGTGGGCACATTTCAAATGTGTGCATTATTTCTCCTACGTTATTACATTTTCTATGCAATTTCATCACTCAAAATACCTGAATATTAATAATTCTTGTTAAACATCCGCTTCAGCAGTGTCAGGGACGTTGGTGACACGGCACTCAGGACTCATGGTGTTTGGGAGTTCAGCGGGACTGCAGCAGCATCAGGCCTGCAGTGTCAGTTACGGTCGTCACACTTCAATGGGGCCACGGCTTCGGGTGCAGTCATGGTGCTCACTCGGACAGCGGCGTCAGCCCTGGAGTCGCCCGGAGTCTGTGTACCTGGCCCTTCTTGTTTTAGGCAAGCTTTCACTCCTAAGGACCCAGGAACTGGAGTGGGTCCACAACAAACAAACCCAGAGGCTCGAGGGGCAAGTCTTTGATATCCCTGATACTTCTCAACAGGAGGCACGCTCAGTCCAAGCCCTTGGAGAAACTTCACAAGCACGAAAATACCACAAAGTCCAGCCTTTGTCCTCTTTCAGGCAGAAACAGCAACTCCATGCCAACCCAGTAAAGCACACTCACAGGCAAAGGGGAAGGACTCCTCCTCCAGCTCTTGAGCTCTTCTTCTTGGCAGAGATTCCTCTTGACTTCAGAAGTAATCTAAAATCTGGTGTTTTAGGTCCACTTCTTATACCCCTGTCTGCCTTTGAAGTTTGCAATCTTCAAAGGAAAGTGGCTGTTGTTCACAAGATCCTGCCTTGCCCAGGCCTGGCTCCAGACCCAAACCAGGGGGTTGGAGACTGCATTGTGTGAGGGCAGTCACAGCCCTTTCAGGTGTAAGTGTCAGCTTCTCCCTCCACTCTAGCCCAGATGGCCCATCAGGATATGCAGGCTACACCCCAGCTTCTTTTGTGTCACTGGCTGGTGGAGATTCAAAAACAGCCCAACTGTCAGTCTGGCCTGGACAGGAAATACACAAGCAGGCCGAGTCACAGAATGGTTTAAGCAAGAAAATGGCCACATTCTAAAAGTGGCTTTTTCAAACATACAATCTAAAAATTGACTTTACCAAAATATGTATGTTTAAATTGTGAGTTCCGAGACCCCAAACTCCATATCTCTATCTGCCCCCAAAAGGAAACTGCACTTAAAAGATATTTAAAGGCAGCCCCCATGCTAACCTATGAGAGGGTTAGGCCTTGCAACAGTGAAAACAAATTTGGCAGTATTTCCCTGTTAGTACATGTGAAAAACACACCAGCACACACCCTACCTTTAACACAAACTGCACCCTGCCCATGGGGCTGCACAGGGCCTACCTTAGGGATGCCCTACATGTATAAAAAGGAAAGGTTTGGGCCTGGCAAGTGGGTACACTTGCCTGGTCAAATGGACAATTTAAAACTGCACACACAGACAATGCAGTGGCAGGTCTTTAGCCATGTTTACAGGGCTACTCATGGGTGGCCCAACCAGTGCTGCGGGCCCACTAGTAGCATTTGATTTACAGGGCCTGGGCACCTCTAGTGGACTTCACTAGGGACTTACTAGTAAATCAAACATGCCAGTCATGGAAAAGCCAATTGCACATACAATTTACACAGGGAGCACTTGCACTTTAGCACTGGTCAGAAGTGGTAAAGTGCCCAGAGTACCAAAACCAGCAAAAACAAAGTCCAGCACACACTCAAAACCTAGGAAGCAGAGGCAGAAAAGGTGGGGAGACCAGGCCAAGGATGCCAGATCTAACAATGCTTCAAATCAAAGGACCGTTGAAGAGGATGGCAAGACAAATACAATTTTCCTGGACTAGAGGAAATCCTATTGACAAGGAGAAGCGGTATTTTGAACCTGCAGCAGAAGGTTGGTCGAAGATGAAAGGCTCCTTTTTGTTGCATTAAACCACAATTCCAATATTACTACCCTCCTGGAGAACATGCACAACATCAGCCTCACCCAAGTGGTTACTGAACTCAAGCACAAAGCTGGACACACACTCTACCTCATCTACACCACCAGCGAAAGAGTCAAATTCAGCCACGCACTGAAGTCACCTGATCCGACCACACCATTGTCACCAAAGCGCCACAGCTCCTCCCACCACAGCTGGAGTAAAGTAACAGAAACACAGTGAACTCAGGCCCTCAGCACCTCCCAATCCAAAGCCTCATCAGACCTAGAACAGGCCGTCCAGAACTTCTCCACCTGGATAACCTAATGCTCCGACAGAATCACCCATTGAAGCCAGCGAGAGCCATCAAAACTTCAAGGCAATTTAACTGGTACACCCCAGAGTGCTAATCCACCAAGAGTAACTGCTGCCGACATGAGAAAAAATGGTGCACCACCAAAAATTCATCTGACAGAGCCACTCAAAGAAGCCCTCACCAAATACCACCTGCTCAACAAGCAAGCCAAAAGAACTGCAGTCATAGCTCGCTTCAACACAGCAGCCAACCACACAAATGAACTATTCAAAATAGTGAAGGAATACTCCAACCCAGCAGCCACATAGAACACATTCCACCCTTCCCAAGAAATCTGCAACACCCTCTTGAACTATTTCCACAGCAAGATTGCCACCATCTACAACTTCGACCCCATGCCAAAGCTTTAGACCGCCACAACCTCAGACAACTTCTGCACGCCACCCGTACAGTCACCAAATGGACCCCGCTCCCTACACAGACTACCACGAGCATTATACTGTCCATCCTCTCCGGGGCACCGACCAACCTATGGCCTCACAATCTCTTCAGCCTCAGAGCTAATCTCTTCAGCTCAGAGACATTAGCATCCTCACGCCTCTATCACCACTGCATCCTTCCTGGGCATTGGAAACACGCAGCGATCAGACCCATCCTAAAGAAACACTGATCCCAGCAACTCAAAAATTATCGACGATCTCTCCGCTCACCTACCCCGCCAACATACTTGTGAAGGCCCTCAACCAATAGCTCATCGAATACCTGGAACAAAACAACCTGCCTGACATCTCCCAATCAGGATTTGGAACCAACCACAGTACGGAGACCACACTCATCACAGCCACAGATGACATCAGAACCCCCCCTTGACCGCAGGGAGACTGCAGCCTTGATCCTCTTCAACATTTCAGTTGTGTCAGTTTATCTATGTAGCTGTGCTAGCTAATCCATGCAGTTGTTTTATCTCATCCATCCAGTAGTGTTAGCTTATTTGTGCAGCTGTATTAACTATTCATGCAGTTGTGCCATCTTATCTATGCAACTGTGATAGCCATCCTTCCAGCAGTCTTAGCTCATTCAAGCAGTTGTGTTAGCTTATCTATGCAGCTGTGTTAGCTTTTCTATCCAGTTGTGTTAAGTTATCTATGCAGCTGTGTTAGCTATTCATACAGTTGTGTTTGCTTATCTATGCAGCTGTGTTTGCCTATCTATTCAGATGTGTTACCTTATCGATGCAGATGCTTATCCATGTAGCTGTGTTAGCGTATCTCTGCAGCTGTGTTAGCGTATCTGTGCAGCTGTGTTAGTTTATCTGTTCAGCTGTATTAGTTTCTTTATGCAGCTGTTAGCTTATCCATGCCGCTGTGTTATCTTCTCTATGTGGTTGTGTTAACTTAACCATGCAGCTGTGTTTCCTTGTTTATGCAGCTGTGTTAGGTTATCTATGCAGCTGTGTTAGGTTATCCATGCAGCTGTGTTAGCTCATCCATGTAGTTGTATTAGCTTATCTATGCAGCTGTGATAACGTTTCTAAGCAGCTGTGTTATCATCTTTGCAGATGTGTTAGCTATTCATGCAGTTTTGTTTGCTTATCTATGCAGCTGTGTTAGCCTATCTATTCAGATGTGTTACCTTATCCATACAGATGTTAGCTTACCTATGCATCTGAGTTAGTTTATCTATGCAGTTTTGTTAGCTTATCCATGCAGCTGTGTTAACTCATCCATGTAATTGTGTTAACTTATCTATGCAGCTGTGATAGCTTTTCTATACATCTGTGATAGCTTATCTATGCAGTTGTATTAGCTTACTTATGCAGCTGTGTTAGCTATTCATTCAGCTGCGTTAGCTTATCTATGCAGCTGTGTTAGCTTATGTATGCAGCTGTGTTAGGTTATCTATGCAGCTGTGTTAGGTTATCCAAGCAGATGTGTTCGCTCATCCATGTAGTTGTTTTAGCTTATCTATGCAGCTGTGATAGCTTTTCTATGCAGTTGTGTTAAGTTATCTATGCAGCTGTGTTAGCTATTCATGCAGTTGTGTTTGCTGATCTATGCAGCTGTGTTAGCTTATCTATTCAGCTGTGTTACCTTATCCGTGCAGATGTTAGCTTATCCATGTAGCTGTGTTAGCGTATCTGTACAGCTCTCTAGTTTATCTGTTCAGCTGTATTAGTTTCTCTATGCAGCTGTTAGCTGATCCATGCAGCTGTGCTATCTTCTCTATGTGGTTGTGTTAAGTTAACCATGCAGCTGTGTTTGCTTGTTTATGCAGCTGTGTTACCTTATCCTTGCAGCTGTGTTAGGTTATCTATGCAGCTGTGTTAGGTTATCCATGCAGATGTGTTAGCTCATCCATGTAGTTGTATTAGCTTATCTATGCAGCTGTGATAACTTTTCTATATATCTGTGGTAGCCTATCTATGCAGTTGTATTAGCTGACTTATGCAGCTGTGTTAGCTATTCATTCAGCCGTGTTAGCTTATCTATGCAGCTGTGTTAGCTTATCTATGCAGCTGTGTTAGCTTATCTATGCCGCTCTGTGAGGTTATCCAAGCAGATGTGTTAGCCCATCCATGTAGTTGTATTAGCTTATCTATGCAGCTGTGATAGCTATATCTATGCAGTTGTGTTATTATCTATGCAGCTGTGTTAGCTATTCCTGCAGTTCTGTTTGCTTATCTATGCAGCTGTGTTAGCTTATCCTTGCAGCTGTGTTAAGTTATCTATGCAGCTGTGTTAGCTATTTATGCAGTTATATTTGCTTATCTATGCAGCTGTGTTAGCTTATCCTTGCAGCTGTGTTAAGTTATCTATGCAGCTGTGTTAGCTATTCATGCAGTTGTGTTTGCTTATCTGCGCAGCTGTGTTAGCTTATCTATTCAGCTGTGTTACCTTACCAATGGAGATGTTAGCTTATCTATGTAGCTGTGTTAGCGTATCTGTACAGCTCTGTTCGTTCATCTGTTCAGCTGTATTAGTTTCTCTATGCAGCTGTTAGCTTATCCATGCAGCTGTGATATCTTCTGTATGTGGTTGTGTTAACTTAATCATGCAGCTGTGTTTGCTTGTTTATACAGCTGTGTTAGCTTATCCTTGCAGCTGTGTTAGGTTATCTATGCAGCTGTGTTAGGTTTTCCATGCAGCTGTGTTAGCTCATCCATGTTGTTGTATTAGCTTATCTATGCAGCTGTGATAACTTTTATATGCAGTTGTGTTATTATCTATCCAGATGTGTTAGCTATTCATACAGTCGTGTTTGCTTATCTATGCAGCTGTGTTAGCCTATCTATTCAGATGTGTTACCTTATCCATGCAGATGTTAGCTTACCTATGCATCTGAGTTAGTTTATCAATGCAGTTGTGTTAAGTTATCTATGCAGCTGTGTTAGCTATTCATGCAGTTGTGTTTGCTTATCTGCGCAGCTGTGTTAGCTTATCTATTCAGCTGTGTTACCTTACCCATGGAGATGTTAGCTTATCTATGTAGCTGTGTTAGCGTATCTGTACAGCTCTGTTCGTTCATCTGTTCAGCTGTATTAGTTTCTCTATGCAGCTGTTAGCTTATCCATGCAGCTGTGATATCTTCTGTATGTGGTTGTGTTAACTTAACCATGCAGCTGTGTTTGCTTGTTTATACACCTGTGTTAGCTTATCCTTGCAGCTGTGTTAGGTTATCTATGCAGCTGTGTGAGGTTTTCCATGCAGCTGTGTTAGCTCATCCATGTTGTTGTATTAGCTTATCTATGCAGCTGTGATAACTTTTATATGCAGTTGTGTTATTATCTATCCAGATGTGTTAGCTATTCATACAGTCGTGTTTGCTTATCTATGCAGCTGTGTTAGCCTATCTATTCAGATGTGTTACCTTATCCATGCAGATGTTAGCTTACCTATGCATCTGAGTTAGTTTATCTATGCAGTTTTGTTAGCTTATCCATGCAGCTGTGTTAACTCATACATGAGATTGTGTTAAATGTTCTGTGCAGCTGTGAGAGCTTTGCTATACATCTGTGATAGCTTATCTATGCAGTTGTATTAGCTTACATATGCAGCTGTGTTAGCTATTCATTCAGCTGTGCTAGCTTATCTATACAGCTGTGTTAGCTTATCTATGCAGCTGTGTTAGGTTATCCATGCAGCTGTGTTAGCTCATCCATGTTGTTGTATTAGCTTATCTATGCAGCTGTGATAACATTTATATGCAATTGTGTTATTATCTATGCAGATGTGTTAGCTACTCCTGCAGTTGTGTTTGCTTATCTATGCAGCTGTGTTAGCCTATCTATTCATATGTGGTTACCTTATCCATGCAGATGTTAGCTTATGTAAACATCTGTGATAGCTTATCTATGCAGTTGTATTAGTTTACTTATGCAGCTGTGTTAGCTATTCAATCAGCTGTGTTAGCTTATCTATGCAGCTGTGTTAGGTTATCTGTGCAGCTGTGTGAGGTTAGTCAAGCAGATGTGTTAGCTCATTCATGTAGTTGTATTAGCTTATCTATGCAGCTGTGATAGCTTTTCTATGCAGTTGTGTTAAGTTATCTATGCAGCGGTGTTAGCTATTCGTGCATTTGTGTTTGCTTATCTATGCAGCTGTGTTAGCTTATCTATTCAGCTGTGTTACCTTACCCATGCACATGTTTGCTTATCCATGTAGCTGAGTTAGCGTATCTGTACAGCTCTGTGAGTTTATCTATTCAGCTGTATTAGTTTTCTCTATGCAGCTGTTAGCTTATCCATGCAGATGTGTTTTCTTTTCTGTGTGGTTGTGTTAACTTAACCATGCAGCTGTGTTTACTTGTTTATGCAACGTTGTTAGGTTATCTATGCAGCTGTGTTAGGTTATACATGGAGCTGTGTTAGCTCCTCCATGTAGTTGTATTAGCTTATCTATGCATCTGTGATATCTTCTCTATGTGGTTGTGTTAACTTAACCATGCAGCTGTGTTTGCTTGTTTATACAGATGTGTTAGCTTATCCTTGCAGCTGTGTTAGGTTATCTATGCAGCTTTGTTAGGTTATCCGTGCAGCTGTGTTAGCTCATCCATGTTGTTGTATTAGCTTATCTATGCAGCTGTGATAACATTTATATGCAGTTGTGTTATTATCTATCCAGATGTGTTAGCTATTCATGCAGTCGTGTTTGCTTATCTATGCAGCTGTGTTAGCGTATCTATTCAGATGTGTTACCTTATCCATGCAGATGTTAGCTTACCTATGGATCTGAGTTAGTTTATCTATGCAGTTTCGTTAGCTTATCCATGCAGCTGTGTTAACTCATACATGTGATTGTGTTAAATTATCTGTGCAGCTGTGAGAGCTTTTCTATACATCTGTGATAGCTTATCTATGCAGTTGTATTAGCTTACATATGCAGCTGTGTTAGCTATTCATTCAGCTGTGTTAGCTTATGTATGCAGCTGTGTTAGCTTATCTATGCAGCTGTGTTAGGTTATCCAAGCAGATGTGTTAGCTCATCCATGTAGTTGTATTAGCTTCTCTATGCAGCTGTGATAACTTTTCTATGCAGTTGTATTATTATCTATGCAGATTTGTTAGCTATTCCTGCAGTTCTGTTTGCTTATCTATGCAGCTGTGTTAGCCTATCTATTCAGATGTGGTTACCTTATCCATGCAGATGTTTGCTTTTCCATGTAGCTGAGTTAGCGTATCTGTACAGCTCTGTGAGTTTATCTATTCAGCTGTATTAGTTTTCTCTATGCAGCTGTTAGCTTATCCATGCAGCTGTGTTTTCTTTTCTGTGTGGTTGTGTTAACTTAACCATGCAGCTGTGTTTACTTGTTTATGCAGCGTTGTTAGCTTATCCTTGCAGCTGTGTTAGGTTATCTATGCAGCTGTGTTAGGTTATACATGGAGCTGTGTTAGCTCCTCCATGTAGTTGTATTAGCTTATCTATGCAGCTGTGATATCTTCTCTATGTGGTTGTGTTAACATAACCATGCAGCTGTGTTTGCTTGTTTATACAGCTGTGTTAGCTTATCCTTGCAGCTGTGTTAGGTTATCTGTGCAGCTGTGTTAGGTTATCCATGCAGCTGTGTTAGCTCATCAAATCAAATCGAATCAAATCATTAACATTTATAAAGCGCGCTACTCACCCGTGCGGGTCTCAAGGCGCTAGGGGGGAAAGGGGGGGTTATCGCTGCTCGAACAGCCAAGTCTTTAGGAGTCTCCGGAAAGCGGAGTGGTCCTGGGTGGTCCTGAGGCTGGTGGGGAGGGAGTTCCAGGTCTTGGCCGCCAGGAAGGAGAAAGATCTCCCACCCGCCGTGGAGCGGCGGGTGCGAGGGACGGCAGCAAGTGCGAGGCCAGCGGAGCGGAGGGGGCGGGTGGGGACGTAGAAGCTGAGGCGTCTGTTGAGGTATTCCGGTCCCTTGTTGTGGAGGGCTTTGTGTGCGTGGGTGAGAAGACGGAAGGTGATCCTTTTGCTGACTGGGAGCCAATGCAGGTGTCTCAGGTGTGCGGAGATGTGGCTGTTGCGGGGTACGTCGTGGATGAGGCGGGCCGAGGCGTTTTGGATGCGTTGCAGGCGGTTTTGGAGTTTGGCGGTGGTCCCGGCGTAGAGGGTGTTGCCGTAGTCCAGGCGACTCGTGACAAGGGCGTGGGTCACGGTTTTTCTGGTGTCGGCGGGGATCCAGCGGAAGATCTTGCGGAGCATGCGGAGAGTGAGGAAGCAGGCGGAGGACACGGCGTTGACTTGCTTGGTCATGGTGAGAAGAGGGTCCAAGATGAAGCCGAGGTTGCGGGCGTGGTCTGCGGGGGTCGGTGCGGTGCCGAGGGCCGTGGGCCACCAGGAGTCGTCCCAGGCGGACGGGGTGTTGCCGAGGATGAGGACTTCCGTTTTTTCAGAGTTCAGCTTTAGGCGGCTGAGCCTCATCCAATCTGCGACGTCCTTCATACCCTCTTGTAGGTTGGTCTTGGCGCTGGCGGGGTCCTTGGTGAGGGAGAGTACAAGTTGGGTGTCGTCGGCGTAGGAGGTGATGATGATGTCGTGCTTGCGTACGATGTCGGCGAGGGGGCTCATGTAGACATTGAAGAGTGTCGGGCTGAGCGATGAGCCTTGAGGTACGCCGCAGATGATCTTGGTGGGTTCTGAGCGAAACGGAGGGAGGTAAACTCTTTGGGAGCGGTTAGCGAGGAAGGAGGCGATCCAGTCCAGGGCCTGGCCTTGGATCCCGGTGGAGCGTAGGCGGGTGATTAGGGTGCGGTGACAGACGGTGTCAAAGGCAGCCGAGAGGTCGAGGAGAATGAGGGCGACTGTTTCACCGTTGTCCATCAGGGTTCTGATGTCGTCTGTGACTGAGATGAGGGCGGTTTCCGTGCTGTGGTTGGTTCGGAATCCGGTTTGTGAAGGGTCGAGCAGGTTGTTGTCTTCCAGGAAGGTGGTCAGCTGTTTGTTGACGGTCTTTTCTATTACCTTGGCTGGGAAAGGTAGAAGAGAGATGGGGCGGAAGTTTTTCAGGTCGCTTGGGTCAGCCGTAGGTTTCTTTAGTAGGGCGTTGACTTCAGCGTGCTTCCAGCATTCGGGGAAGGTAGCAGAAGAAAAAGAAGAGTTGATGACGGTCTGGAGGTGCGGGGCGATGATGTCGTCGGCTTTGTTAAAGATGAAGTGCGGGCAGGGGTCCGAAGGGGCGCCGGAGTGGATAGAGTTCATGATGGATTTGGTTTCTTCCGTGTTGATGTGGGTCCAGTTGTTGAGGGTGATGTCCGGGGAAGCGGGTTCAGTGGTGTATGGTTGGGTCTGGTGTCCGAAGCTGTCGTGGAGGTCGCTGATCTTGCGATGGAAGAAAGTGGCGAGGGATTCGCACAAATCCTGTGAGGGCGTGACGACGTTGGCGCTGGCGCTGGGGTTGGAGAACTCTTTGACGATGCTGAAGAGTTCTCTGCTGTTGTGGCTGTTTTTGTCTAGTCTGTCGGTGAAAAAGTTCCTTTTGGCAGTGCGGATCAGGTGGTGGTGTTCGCGTGTAGCGTTCTTGAGGGCGGTCATGTTGTCAGCGGTGTGGTCCTTGCGCCAGGCCTTCTCAAGGGCACGACAAGTTTTCTTTGATTCTTTGAGGGTGTCAGAGAACCAGAGAGGTTTTTTGGTGTTGGTCTGTCGATGCGTGCGTTTGAGGGGAGCAAGGTTGTCAGCGCAGTTGGAGATCCAGTTTGTGAGGTTGAGAGCTGCGTCGTTGGGGTCGGTGGTGAGGGTGGGTTGGTTGGCGGCGAGAGCGGAGAAGAGTTGCTCTTCAGGGATCTTGTTCCACTGTCGACGAGGGATGGGTTGAGTGCGGAGGTGGGAGGTCTCGCGTCGGAATGTGAAGTGGACGCAGCTGTGGTCGGTCCAGTGTAGGGCAGAGGTGTGGCTGAAGAAGACGTGTTTGCTGGCGGAGAAGATAGGGTCGAGCGTGTGTCCGGCGATGTGGGTGGCGGTGTTCACCAGTTGTTTGAGGCCGAGGTTGGCGAGGTTGTCGAGCAGGGTGGTGGTGTTGGGGTCGTTGTTTTGTTCCAGATGGAAGTTGAGGTCGCCTAGGAGGATGTAGTCCGGTGAGGCGAGGGCGTGCGGGGAGATGAAGTCGGCGATGGCGTCGCTGAAAGAGGCGCGAGGTCCGGGAGGACGGTAGACGAGGGATCCTCTGAGGGTGGTCCTTGGGTCGGTGCGAATCTGAAAATGCAGGTGTTCAGCGGCGAGGGGGGGTCTTCGGTGGAGGTGGTGACGCTGATGGAGTCTTTGAAGATGATGGCGACACCCCCTCCTACTTGGTTGGTGCGGTCTTTTCTGGAGATCTTGTAGCCTTCGGGGATGGCGGTAGCGATGTCTGGAGCAGAGGAGGCGTTCATCCATGTCTCCGTGATGAAGGCGACGTCCGGGGCTGTGGAGTCCAGGAGGTCCCAAAGTTCAACGGCGTGCTTGTGGACGGAACGAGCGTTGACCAGGATGCACTTGAGGTGGTTGATGGCGCGTGGGCTTGTGGTCGTGGTAGTTGCGTGGTGGAAGATGCGTTTGCAGGAGTTGCAGGCGAAGGGTCCATGGGTGCGTTTGGGGTGAGCTAGGAAGCAGGTTTTGGAGCGCCCTGGGTTGAGGGCGTGGAGGGTGGTGGGGTCGTAGCGGATCAGCGGGGCTTGGGGGAGCTGGGGACCAGGGGTCGTGGCGCTGGGCGCGGGCCAGGCGCGGACGGGCGCAGACGGGCTTGCCTCTGGCGCAGCGGCCGCCATAAGAGGTAGGAGGGGGGGGAGGGGTCAGCTGGGGGCGAATGGGAGCTGGGGGGCGGGGGCGTGCAGGAGGTCGCGGCGGGAAAGCACGAGGGAGGGGGGGGGGACAGGTAGAGTGAGAGGAGCTGGGGGAGGGGGTTTAGGGTGGAGGAGGGTGAGTGTTAGGAGGTTTGGAGATTAGGGAGAGAGATAGGAGTAGGGTTGTGAAGATAGGGGAGGGGGGGTTGTAGAGGTGGGTGAGGGAGAGAGGTAGAGTGAGAGGATAGGGAGATAGGTAGTAGAGGGGGTGGCGGGAGGGGGGGAGAGATAGAGAAATAGATAGAGAAAATAGATAGAGAAGTCGATAGATAGGGAAATAGATAGATAGACAGATAGGTAGGTAGGAGGAGGTGGAGAGTGGGGGAGTTAGATAGTGAGATAGGGAGCTAGAGAGATAGGAAGATAGGAGGAGTGAGGGAGGTAGATAGCGAACGGGTTAGCTAGGGGTGAGAGAGGGGGAGGCGAGTGAGGGAGGGGGATGAGGAAGGAGCAGGAGGGCAGGCTCGGGGGAAGAAGACGGAGGAGGTAGAAGAGCCGAAGACAGGAGAACAGAAGACAGAAGAACAGAAGACAGAAGACCGGAAGAGCAGAAGACAGAAGAACAGAAGAACAGAAGCACCGAGAAGAACAGAGAAGAAGAACACAGAAGACCGGAAGAACACAGAAGAACAGAAGGGAAGAACAGAAGAACAGAAGAGAAGAACAGAAGAACACAGAAGAAGATTGCAGAGGGGGAGCGAGGAGGAAGAGACAGAGAGGAGGAAAAGAAGCAGGAGCAGGAGAGAAGGTGAGTGGCGCGGGGCAGGGCGAGGGGCTGGGAGGAGGGGGGTACTTACAGTTAGGTGGGTCTCAGGAACACAGGAACTCGGGAACTTGGAGGAGCTGCAGCGGCAGGGGGAGCGACCTACCCTTGGGTCAAGGGTCGCTTGTTGTTGTATTAGCTTATCTATGCAGCTGTGATAACATTTATATGCAGTTGTGTTATTATCTATCCAGATGTGTTAGCTATTCATGCAGTCATGTTTGCTTATCTATGCAGCTGTGTTAGCCTATCTATTCAGATGTGTTACCTTATCCATGCAGATGTTAGCTTACCTATGCATCTGAGTTAGTTTATCTATGCAGTTTTGTTAGCTTATGCATGCAGCTGTGTTAACTCATACATGTGGTTGTGTTAAATTATCTGTGCAGCTGTGAGAGCTTTTCTATACATCTGTGATAGCTTATCTATGCAGTTGTATTAGCTTACATATGCAGCTGTGTTAGCTATTCATTCAGCTGTGCTAGCTTATCTATACAGCTGTGTTAGCTTATCTATGCAGCTGTGTTAGGTTATCCATGCAGATGTGTTAGCTCATCCACGTAGTTGTATTAGCTTATCTATGCAGCTGTGATAACTTTTCTATGCAGTTGTGTTATTATCTATGCAGATGTGTTAGCTATTCCTGCAGTTGTGTTTGCTTATCTATGCAGCTGTGTTAGCCTATCTATTCAGATGTGGTTACCTTATCCATGCAGATGTTAGCGTATCTACACATCTGTGATAGCTTATCTATGCAGTTGTATTAGCTTACTTATGCAGCTGTGTTAGCTATTCATTCAGCTGTGTTAGCTTATCTATGCAGCTGTGTTAGCTTATATATGCAGCTGTGTTAGGTTATCTATGCAGCTGTGTGAGGTTAGTCAAGCAGATGTGTTAGCTCATCCATGTAGTTGTATTAGCTAATCTATGCAGCTGTGATAGCTTTTCTATGCAGTTGTGTTAAGTTATCTATGCAGCGGTGTTAGCTATTCGTGCATTTGTGTTTGCTTATCTATGCAGCTGTGTTAGCTTATCTATTCAGCTGTGTTACCTTACCCATGCAGATGTTTGCTTTTCCATGTAGCTGAGTTAGCATATCTGTACAGCTCTGTGAGTTTATCTATTCAGCTGTATTTGTTTTCTCTATGCAGCTGTTAGCTTATCCATGCAGCTGTGTTTTCTTCTCTGTGTGGTTGTGTTAACTTAACCATGCAGCTGTGTTTACTTGGTTATGCAGCTGTGTTAGCTTATCCTTTCAGCTGTGTTAGGTTATCTATGCAGCTGTGTTAGGTTATACATGGAGCTGTGTTAGCTCCTCCATGTAGTTGTATTAGCTTATCTATGCAGCTGTGATAACTTTTCTATGCAGTTGTGTTATTATCTATGCAGATGTGTTCGCTATTCATGCAGACGTGTTTGCTTATGTATGCAGTTGTGTTAGCCTATCTACTCAGTTGTGTTACCTTATCCATGCAGATGTTAGCTTATCTATGCATCTGAGTTAGTTTATCTAGGCTGATGTGTTAGCTTATCCATGCAGTTGTGTTAACTCATCCATGTAATTGTATTAACTTATCTATGCAGCTGTGATAGCTTATCTATGCAGTTGTATTAGCTCACTCAGCCAGCTGTGTCAGCTATTCATTCAGCTGTGTTAGCTTATGTATGCAGCTGTGTTAGCTTATCTATGCAGCTGTGTTAGGTTATCTATGCAGCTGTGTTAGGTTATCCAAGCAGATGTGTTAGCTCATCCATGTAGTTGTACTAGCTTATCTATGCAGCGGTGATAGTTTTTCTATGCAGTTGTGTTAAGTTATCTAAGCAGCTGTGTTAGCTATTCTTGCGGTTGTGTTTGCTTATCTATGCAGCTGTGTTAGCTTATCTATTCAGCTGTCTTACCTTATTGATGCAGATGTTAGCTTATCCATGTAGGTGTGTTAGCGCATCTGTACAGCTGTTAGCTTATCTGTTCAGCTGTATTAGTTTCTCTATGCAGCTGTTAGCTTATCCATGCAGCTGTGTTATCTTCTCTATGTGGCTGTGTTAACTTAACCATGCAGCTGTGTTTGCTTGTTTATGCAGCTGTGTTAGATTATCCTTGCAGCTGTTTTAGGTTATCTATGCAGCTGTGTTAGGTTATCCATGCAACTGTGTTAGCTCATCCATGTAGTTGTATTAGCTTATCTATGCAGCTGTGATATCTTTTCTATTCAGTTGTGTTATCTATCCAGATGTGTTAGCTATTCATGCAGTCATGTTTGCTTATCTATGCAGCTGTGTTAGCCTATCTATTCAGATGTGTTACCTTATCTATGCAGATGTTATCTTACCTATGCATCTGAGTTAGTTTATCTATGCAGTTTTGTTAGCTTATCCATGCAGCTGTGTTAACTCATACATGTGATTGTGTTAAATTATCTGTGCAGCTGTGAGAGCTTTTCTATACATCTGTGATAGCTTATCTATGCAGTTGTATTAGCTTACATATGCAGCTGTGTTAGCTATTCATTCAGCTGTGCTAGCTTATCTATACAGCTGTTTTAGCTTATCTATGCAGCTGTGTTAGGTTATCCAAGCAGATGTGTTAGCTCATCCATGTAGTTGTATTAGCTTATCTATGCAGCTGTGATAACTTTTCTATATATTTGTGGTAGCCTATCTATGCAGTTGTATTAGCTGACTTATGCAGCTGTGTTAGCTATTCATTCAGCCGTGTTAGCTTATCTATGCAGCTGTGTTAGCTTATCTATGCCGCTCTGTGAGGTTATCCAAGCAGATGTGTTAGCCCATCCATGTAGTTGTATTAGCTTATCTATGCAGCTGTGATAGCTATATCTATGCAGTTGTGTTATTATCTATGCAGCTGTGTTAGCTATTCCTGCAGTTGTGTTTGCTTATCTATGCAGCTGTGTTAGCTTATCCTTGCAGGTGTGTTAAGTTATCTATGCAGCTGTGTTAGCTATTTATGCAGTTGTGTTTGCTTATCTATGCAGCTGTGTTAGCCTATCTATTCAGATGTGTTACCTTATCCATGCAGATGTTAGCTTACCTATGCATCTGAGTTAGTTCATCTATGCTGATGTGTTAGCTTATCCATGCAGCTGTGTTAAATCATCCATGTAATTGTATTAACTTATCTATGCAGCTGTGATAGCTTATCTATGCAGTTGTATTAGCTTACTCATGCAGCTGTGTTAGCTATTCATTCAGCTGTGTTAGATTATGTATGCAGCTGTGTTAGCTTATCTATGCAGCTGTGTTAGGTTATCTATGCAGCTGTGTTAGGTTATCCAAGCAGATGTGTTAGCTCATCCATGTAGTTGTATTAGCTTATCTATGCAGCTGTGATAGCTTTTCTATGCAGTTGTGTTAAGTTATCTATGCAGCTGTGGTAGCTATTCATGCGGTTGTGTTTGCTTATCTATGCAGCTGTGTTAGCTTATCTATTCAGCTGTCTTACCTTATCGATGCAGATGTTAGCTTATCCATGAGCTGTGTTAGCGCATCTGTACAGCTGTTAGTTTATCTGTTCAGCTGTATTAGTTTCTCTATGCAGCTGTTAGCTTATCCATGCAGCTGTGTTATCTTCTCTATGTGGCTGTGTTAACTTAACCATGCAGCTGTGTTTGCTTGTTTATGCAGCTGTGTTAGATTATCCTTGCAGCTGTGTTAGGTTATCTATGCAGCTGTGTTAGGTTATCCATGCAGCTGTGTTAGCTCATCCATGTAGTTGTATTAGCTTATCTATGCAGCTGTGATATATTTTCTATGCAGTTGTGTTATTATCTATCCAGATGTGTTAGCTATTCATGCAGTCGTGTTTGCTTATCTATGCAGCTGTGTTAGCCTATCTATTCAGATGTGTTACCTTATCCATGCAGATGTTAGCTTACCTATGCATCTGAGTTAGTTTATCTATGCAGTTTTGTTAGCTTATCCATGCAGCTGTGTTAACTCATACATGTGATTGTGTTAAATTATCTGTGCAGCTGTGAGAGCTTTTCTATACATCTGTGATAGCTTATCTATGCAGTTGTATTAGCTTACATATGCAGCTGTGTTAGCTATTCATTCAGCTGTGCTAGCTTATCTATACAGCTGTGTTAGCTTATCTATGCAGCTGTGTTAGGTTATCCAAGCAGATGTGTTAGCTCATCCATGTAGTTGTAGTAGCTTATCTATGCAGCTGTGATAACTTTTCTATGCAGTTGTATTATTATCTATGCAGATGTGTTAGCTATTCCTGCAGTTGTGTTTGCTTATCTATGCAGCTGTGTTAGCCTATCTATTCAGATGTGGTTACCTTATCCATGCAGATGTTATCTTATCTACACATCTGTGATAGCTTATCTATGCAGTTGTATTAGCTTACTTATGCAGCTGTGTTAGCTATTCATTCAGCTGTGTTAGCTTATCTATGCAGCTGTGTTAGCTTATCTATGCAGCTGTGTTTGGTTATCTATGCAGCTGTGTGAGGTTAGTGAAGCAGATGTGTTAGCTCATCCATGTAGTTGTATTAGCTTATCTATGCAGCTGTGATAGCTTTTCTATGCAGTTGTGTTAAGTTATCTATGCAGCTGTGTTAGCTATTCATGCATTTATGTTTGCTTATCTATGCAGCTGTGTTAGCTTATCTATTCAGCTGTGTTACCTTACCCATGCAGATGTTTGCTTATCCATGTAGCCGAGTTAGCGTATGTGTAGAGCTCTGTGAGTTTATCTATTCAGCTGTATTAGTTTTCTCTATGCAACTGTTAGCTTATCCATGCAGCTGTGTTATCTTCTCTGTGTGGTTGTGTTAACTTAACCATGCAGCTGTGTTTGCTTGTTTATAGGTAGGAGTA
Organism: Pleurodeles waltl; assembly: GCF_031143425.1. Classification (NCBI taxonomy): domain Eukaryota; kingdom Metazoa; phylum Chordata; class Amphibia; order Caudata; family Salamandridae; genus Pleurodeles; species Pleurodeles waltl. Next base: position 1,194,519,591 of record NC_090448.1, read on the forward strand.
TAAGTAGGAGGAGGTATCGCCATCGTCTTCAAAGACTCCATCAGCGTCACCACCTCCACCGAAGACACCCCTCTCGCCGCTGAACACCTGCATTTTCAGATTCGCACCGACTCCAGGACCACCCTCAGAGGATCCCTTGTCTACCGTCCTCCCGGACCGCGCGCCCCTTTCAGCGACGCCATCGCCGACTTCATCTCCCCGCACGCCCTCGCCTCGCCGGACTACATCCTCCTAGGCGACTTCAACTTCCATCTGGAACAAAACAACGACCCCAACACCACCACCCTGCTCGACAACCTCGGCCTCAAGCAACTGGTGAATACCGCCACCCAAATCGCCGGACACACGCTTGACCCCATCTTCTCCGCCAGCAAACACGTCTTCTTCAGCCACACCTCCGCTCTACACTGGACCGACCACAGCTGTGTACATTTCACATTCCGACGCGAGACCCGCCACCTCCGCACTCAACCCATCCCTCGTCGACAGTGGAACAAAATCCCAGAAGAGCAACTCTTCTCCGCACTCTCCGCCAACCAACCCACCCTCACCACCGACCCCAACGACACAGCCCTCAGCCTCACGCACTGGATCTCCAACTGCGCAGACAACCTTGCTCCCCTCAAATGCACGCATCGACAGGCCAACACCAAAAAACCTCTCTGGTTCTCTGACACCCTCAAAGAATCGAAGAAAACTTGTTGCGCCCTCGAGAAGGCCTGGCGCAAGGACCACACCGCTGACAACATGACCGCCCTCAAGAACGCTATCCGCGAACACCACCACCTGATCCGCGCTGCCAAAAGGAACTTTTTTACCGACAGACTGGACAAAAACATCCACAACAGCAGAGAACTTTTTAGCATCGCCAAGGAGTTCTCCAACGCCAACGCCGTCAAGCCCTCACAAGATCTGTGCAACTCCCTCGCCATCTTCTTCCATCGCAAGATCAGCGACCTCCACGACAGCTTCGGACACCAGACCCAACCAAGCATCACCGAACCCACACCTCCGACCATCACCCTCAACGACTGGACCCACATCAACACCGAAGAAACCAACACCACCATGAACTCGATCCACTCCGGCGCTCCATCGGACCCCTGCCCTCACTTCATCTTCAATAAAGCCGACGACATCATCACCCCGCACCTCCAGGCCGTCATCAACTCCTCTTTTTCTTCTGCTACCTTCCCCGAATGCTGGAAACACGCCGAAGTCAACGCACTACTAAAGAAACATACGGCTGACCCGAGCGACCTGAAAAACGTCCGCCCCATCTCGCTCCTCCCCTTGCCCGCCAAGGTAATAGAGAAGGCCGTCAACAAACAGCTGACCACCTTCCTGGAAGACAACAACCTGCTCGACCCTTCACAGACCGGATTCCGAACCAACCACAGCACTGAAACCGCCCTCATCTCAGTCACAGACGACATCAGAACCCTGATGGACAACGGTGAAACAGTCGCCCTCATCCTCCTCGACCTCTCGGCTGCCTTCGACACCGTCTGTCACCGCACCCTAATCACCCGCCTTCGCTCCACCGGGATCCAAGGCCAGGCCCTGGACTGGATCGCCTCCTTCCTCTCAAACCGATCCCAAAGAGTCTACCTCCCTCCGTTTCGCTCAGACCCCACCGAGATCATCTGCGGCGTACCTCAAGGCTCATCACTCAGCCCGACACTCTTCAATGTCTACATGAGCCCCCTCGCCGACATCGTACGCAAGCACGACATCATCATCACCTCCTACGCCGACGACACCCAACTTATACTCTCCCTCACCAAGGACCCCGCCAGCGCCAAGACCAACCTACAAGAGGGCATGAAGGACGTCGCAGATTGGATGAGGCTCAGCCGCCTAAAGCTGAACTCTGACAAAATGGAAGTCCTCATCCTCGGCAACACCCCGTCCGCTTGGGACGAGTCCTGGTGGCCCACGGCCCTCGGCACCGCACCGACCCCCGCAAACCACGCCCGCAACCTCGGCTTCATCTTGGACCCTCTTCTCACCATGACCAAGCAAGTCAACGCCGTGTCCTCCGCCTGCTTCCTCACCCTCCGCATGCTCCGCAAGATCTTCCGCTGGATCGCCGCCGACACTAGAAAAACCATGACCCACGCCCTCATCACGAGCCGCCTGGACTACGGCAACACCCTCTATGCTGGGACCACCGCCAAGCTCCAAAAACGCCTGCAACGTATTCAAAACGCCTCGGCCCGCCTCATCCTCGACGCACCCCGCAACAGCCACATCTCCGCACACCTGAGACACCTGCACTGGCTCCCAGTCAGCAAAAGGATCACCTTCCGACTTCTCACCCACGCACACAAAGCCCTCCACAACAAGGGACCGGATTACCTCAACCGTCGCCTCAGCTTCTACGCCCCACCCGTCTCCTCTGTTCCTCGGGCCTCGCGCTCGCTGCCGTCCCTCGCATCCGCCGCTCCACGGCGGGTGGGAGGTCCTTCTCCTTCCTGGCAGCCAAGACCTGGAACTCCCTCCCCACCAGCCTCAGGACCATCCAGGACCACTCCCCATTCCGGAGACTCCTGAAAACCTGGCTTTTCGAGCAGCAGTAACCCCCCCCTTTTTTTTTTTTTTCCCCTAGCGCCTTGAGACCCGCAAGGGTGAGTAGCGCGCTTTATAAATATTAATGATTTGATTTGATTTGATTTTATGCAGCTGTGTTAGCTTATCCGTGCAGCTGTGTTAGGTTATCTATGCAGCTGTGTTAGGTTATACATGCAGCTCCTCCATGTAGTTGTATTAGCTTATCTATGCAGCTGTGATAACTTTTCTATGCAGTTGTTTTATTATCTATGCAGATGTGTTAGCTATTCATGCAGACGTGTTTGCTTATGTATGCAGTTGTGTTAGCCTATCTATTCAGATGTGTTACCTTATCCATGCAGATGTTAGATTATCTATGCATCTGAGTTAGTTTATCTATGCTGATGTGTTAGCTTATCCATGCAGCTGTGTTAACTCATCACTGTAATTGTATTAACCTATCTATGCAGCTGTGATAGCTTATCTATGCAGTTGTATTAGCTTACTCATGCAGCTGTGTTAACTATTTATTCAGCTGTGTTAGCTTATCCATGCAGCTGTGTTAACTCATACATGTGATTGTGTTAAATTATCTGTGCAGCTGTGAGAGCTTTTCTATACATCTGTGATAGCTTATCTATGCAGTTGTATTAGCTTACATATGCAGCTGTGTTAGCTATTCATTCAGCTGTGCTAGCTTATCTATACAGCTGTGTTAGCTTATCTATGCAGCTGTGTTAGGTTATCCAAGCAGATGTGTTAGCTCATCCATGTAGTTGTATTAGCTTCTCTATGCAGCTGTGATAACTTTTCGATATATCTGTGGTAGCCTATCTATGCAGTTGTATTAGCTGACTTATGCAGCTGTGTTAGCTATTCATTCAGCCGTGTTAGCTTATCTATGCAGCTGTGTTAGCTTATCTATGCAGCTGTGTTTGGTTATCTATGCAGCTGTGTGAGGTTAGTCAAGCAGATGTGTTAGCTCATCCATGTAGTTGTATTAGCTTATCTATGCAGCTGTGATAGCTTTTCTATGCAGTTGTGTTAAGTTATCTATGCAGCGGTGTTAGCTATTCGTGCATTTGTGTTTGCTTATCTATGCAGCTGTGTTAGGTTATCTATTCAGCTGTGTTACCTTACCCATGCAGATGTTTGCTTATCCATGTAGCTGAGTTAGCGTATCTGTACAGCTCTGTGAGTTTATCTATTCAGCTGTATTTGTTTTCTCTATGCAGCTGTTAGCTTATCCATGCAGCTGTGTTTTCTTCTCTGTGTGGTTGTGTCAACTTAACCATGCAGCTGTGTTTACTTGTTTATGCAGCTGTGTTAGGTTATCCTTGCAGCTGTGTTAGGTTATCTATGCAGCTGTGTTAGGTTATACATGGAGCTGTATTAGCTCCTCCATGTAGTTGTATTAGCTTATCTATGCAGCTGTGATAACTTTTCTATGCAGTTATGTTATTATCTATGCAGATGTGTTAGCTATTCATGCAGATGTGTTTGCTTATGTATGCAGTTGTGTTAGCCTATCTATTCAGATGTATTACCTTATCCATGCAGATGTTAGCTTATCTATGCATCTGAGTTAGTTTATCTATGCTGATGTGTTAGCTTATCCATGCAGCTGTGTTAACTCATCCATGTAATTGTATTAACTTATCTATGCAGCTGTGATAGCTTATCTATGCAGTTTTATTAGCTTACTCAGCCAGCTCTGTCAGCTATTCATTCAGCTGTGTTAGCTTATGTATGCAGCTGTGTTAGCTTATCTATGCAGCTGTGTTAGGTTATCTATGCAGCTGTGTTAGGTTATCCAAGCAGATGTGTTAGCTCATCCATGTAGTTGTACTAGCTTATCTATGCAGCTGTGATAGTTTTTCTATGCAGTTGTGTTAAGTTATCTAAGCAGCTGTGTTAGCTATTCATGCGGTTGTGTTTGCTTATCTATGCAGCTGTGTTAGCTTATCTATTCAGCTGTCTTACCTTATCGATGCAGATGTTAGCTTATCCATGTAGGTGTGTTAGCGCATCCCTACAGCTGTTAGTTTATCTGTTCAGCTGTATTAGTTTCTCTATGCAGCTGTTAGCTTATCCATGCAGCTGTGTTATCTTCTCTATGTGGTTGTGTTAACTTAACCATGCAGCTGTGTTAGCCTATCTATTCAGATGTGTTACCTTATCCATGCAGATGTTAGCTTACCTATGCATCTGAGTTAGTTTATCGATGCAGTTTTGTTAGCTTATCCATGAAGCTGTGTTAACTCATACATGTGATTGTGTTAAATTATCTGTGCATCTGTGAGAGCTTTTCTATACGTCTGTGATAGCTTATCTATGCAGTTGTATTAGCTTACATATGCAGCTGTGTTAGCTATTCATTCAGCTGTGCTAGCTTATCTATACAGCTGTGTTAGCTTATCTATCCAGCTATGTTAGGTTATCCAAGCAGATGTGTTAGCTCATCCATGTAGTTGTATTAGCTTATCTATGCAGCTGTGATAACATTTCTATGCAGTTGTATTATTATCTATGCAGATGTGTTAGCTATTCCTGCAGTTGTGTTTGCTTATCTATGCAGCTGTGTTAGCCTATCTATTCAGATGTGGTTACCTTATCCATGCAGATGTTAGCTTATCTACACATCTGTGAAAGCTTATCTATGCAGTTGTATTAGCTTACTTATGCAGCTGTGTTAGCTATTCATTCAGCTGTGTTAGCTTATCTATGCAGCTGTGTTAGCTTATCTATGCAGCTGTGTGAGGTTAGTCAAGCAGATGTGTTAGCTCATCCATGTAGTTGTATTAGCTTATCTATGCAGCTGTGATAGCTTTTCTATGCAGTTGTGTTAGCTATTCATGCATTTGTGTTTGCTTATCGATGCAGCTGTGTTAGCTTATCTATTCAGCTGGGTTACTTTACCCATGCAGATGTTTGCTTATCCATGTAGCTGAGTTAGCGTATCTGTACAGCTCTGTGAGTTTATCTATTCAGCTGTATTAGCTTTCTCTATGCAGCTGTTAGCTTATCCATGCAGCTGTGTTATCTTCTCTGTGTGGTTTTGTTAACTTAATCATGCAGCTGTGTTTGCTTGTTTATGCAGCTGTGTTAGCTTATCCTTGCAGCTGTGTTAGGTTATCTATGCAGCTGTGTTAGGTTATACATGCAGCTGTGTTAGCTATTTATGCAGTTGTGTTTGCTTATCTATGCAGCTGTGTTAGCCTATTTATTCAGATGTGTTACCTTATCCATGCAGATGTTAGCTTACCTATGCATCTGAGTTAGTTCATCTATGCTGATGTGTTAGCTTATCCATGCAGCTGTGTTAAATCATCCATGTAATTGTATTAACTTATCTATGCAGCTGTGATAGCTTATCTATGCAGTTGTATTAGCTTACTCATGCAGCTGTGTTAGCTATTCATTCAGCTGTGTTAGATTATGTATGCAGCTGTGTTAGCTTATCTATGCAGCTGTGTTAGGTTATCTATGCAGCTGTGTTAGGTTATCCAAGCAGATGTGTTAGCTCATCCATGTAGTTGTATTAGCTTATCTATGCAGCTGTGATAGCTTTTCTATGCAGTTGTGTTAAGTTATCTATGCAGCTGTGGTAGCTATTCATGCAGTTGTGTTTGCTTATCTATGCAGCTGTGTTAGCTTATCTATTCAGCTGTCTTACCTTATCGATGCAGATGTTAGCTTATCCATGAGCTGTGTTAGCGCATCTGTACAGCTGTTAGTTTATCTGTTCAGCTGTATTAGTTTCTCTATGCAGCTGTTAGCTTATCCATGCAGCTGTGTTATCTTCTCTATGTGGCTGTGTTAACTTAACCATGCAGCTGTGTTTGCTTGTTTATGCAGCTGTGTTAGATTATCCTTGCAGCTGTGTTAGGTTATCTATGCAGCTGTGTTAGGTTATCCATGCAGCTGTGTTAGCTCATCCATGTAGTTGTATTAGCTTATCTATGCAGCTGTGATATATTTTCTATGCAGTTGTGTTATTATCTATCCAGATGTGTTAGCTATTCATGCAGTCGTGTTTGCTTATCTATGCAGCTGTGTTAGCCTATCTATTCAGAAGTGTTACCTTATCCATGCAGATGTTAGCTTACCTATGCATCTGAGTTAGTTTATCTATGCAGTTTTGTTAGCTTATCCATGCAGCTGTGTTAACTCATACATTTGATTGTGTTAAATTATCTGTGCAGCTGTGAGAGCTTTTCTATACATCTGTGATAGCTTATCTATGCAGTTGTATTAGCTTACATATGCAGCTGTGTTAGCTATTCATTCAGCTGTGCTAGCTTATCTATACAGCTGTGTTAGCTTATCTATGCAGCTGTGTTAGGTTATCCAAGCAGATGTGTTAGCTCATCCATGTAGTTGTAGTAGCTTATCTATGCAGCTGTGATAACTTTTCTATGCAGTTGTATTATTATCTATGCAGATGTGTTAGCTATTCCTGCAGTTGTGTTTGCTTATCTATGCAGCTGTGTTAGCCTATCTATTCAGATGTGGTTACCTTATCCATGCAGATGTTAGCTTATCTACACATCTGTGATAGCTTATCTATGCAGTTGTATTAGCTTACTTATGCAGCTGTGTTAGCTATTCATTCAGCTGTGTTAGCTTATCTATGCAGCTGTGTTAGCTTATCTATGCAGCTGTGTTTGGTTATCTATGCAGCTGTGTGAGGTTAGTGAAGCAGATGTGTTAGCTCATCCATGTAGTTGTATTAGCTTATCTATGCAGCTGTGATAGCTTTTCTATGCAGTTGTGTTAAGTTATCTATGCAGCTGTGTTAGCTATTCATGCATTTATGTTTGCTTATCTATGCAGCTGTGTTAGCTTATCTATTCAGCTGTGTTACCTTACCCATGCAGATGTTTGCTTATCCATGTAGCCGAGTTAGCGTATGTGTAGAGCTCTGTGAATTTATCTATTCAGCTGTATTAGTTTTGTCTATGCAACTGTTAGCTTATCCATGCAGCTCTGTTATCTTCTCTGTGTGGTTGTGTTAACTTAACCATGCAGCTGTGTTTGCTTGTTTATAGTTAGGAGTATAAGTAGGAGGAGGTATCGCCATCGTCTTCAAAGACTCCATCAGCGTCTCCACCTCCACCGAAGACACCCCTCTCGCCGCTGAACACCTGCATTTTCAGATTCGCACCGACTCCAGGACCACCCTCAGAGGATCCCTTGTCTACCGTCCTCCCGGACCGCGCGCCCCTTTCAGCGGCGCCATCGCCGACTTCATCTCCCCGCACGCCCTCGCCTCGCCGGACTACATCCTCCTAGGCGACTTCAACTTCCATCTGGAACAAAACAACGACCCCAACACCACCACCCTGCTCGACAACCTCGCCAACCTCAGCCTCAAGCAACTGGTGAATACCGCCACCCACATCGCCGGACACACGCTTGACCCCATCTTCTCCGCCAGCAAACACGTCTTCTTCAGCCACACCTCCGCTCTACACTGGACCGACCACAGCTGTGTACATTTCACATTCCGACGCGAGACCCGCCACCTCCGCACTCAACCCATCCCTCGTCGATAGTGGAACAAAATCCCCGAAGAGCAACTCTTCTCCGCACTCTCCGCCAACCAACCCACCCTCACCACCGACCCCAACGACACAGCCCTCAGCCTCACGAACCGGATCTCCAACTGCGCAGACAACCTTGCTCCCCTCAAATGCACGCATCGACAGGCCAACACCAAAAAACCTCTCTGGTTCTCTGACACCCTCAAAGAATCGAAGAAAACTTGTTGCGCCCTCGAGAAGGCCTGGCGCAAGGACCACACCGCTGACAACATGACCGCCCTCAAGAACGCTATCCGTGAACACCACCACCTGATCCGTGCTGCCAAAAGGAACTTTTTTACCGACAGACTAGACAAAAACATCCAGAACAGCAGAGAACGTTTTAGCATCGTCAAGGAGTTCTCCAACGCCAACGCCGTCACGCCCTCACAAGATCTGTGCAACTCCCTCGCCATCTTCTTCCATCGCAAGATCAGCGACCTCCACGACAGCTTCGGACACCAGACCCAACCAAGCATCACCGAACCCACACCTCCGACCATCACCCTCAACGACTGGACCCACATCAACACCGAAGAAACCAAAACCACCATGAACTCGATCCACTCCGGCGCTCCATCGGACCCCTGCCCTCAATTCATCTTCAATAAAGCCGACGACATCATCACCCCGCACCTCCAGGCCGTCATCAACTCCTCTTTTTCTTCTGCTACCTTCCCCGAATGCTGGAAACACGCCGAAGTCAACGCACTACTAAAGAAACATACGGCTGACCCGAGCGACCTGAAAAACGTCCGCCCCATCTCGCTCCTCCCCTTCCCCGCCAAGGTAATAGAGAAGGCCGTCAACAAACAGCTGACCACCTTCCTGGAAGACAACAACCTGCTCGACCCTTCACAGACTGGATTCCGAACCAACCACAGCACTGAAACCGCCCTCATCTCAGTCACAGACGACATCAGAACCCTGATGGACAACGGTGAAACAGTCGCCCTCATCCTCCTCGACCTCTCGGCTGCCTTCGACACCATCTGTCACCGCACCCTAATCACCCGCCTCCGCTCCACCGGGATCCAAGGCCAGGCCCTGGACTGGATCGCCTCCTTCCTCTCAAACCGATCCCAAAGAGTCTACCTGCCTCCGTTTCGCTCAGACCCCACCGAGATCATCTGCGGCGTACCTCAAGGCTCATCACTCAGCCCGACACTCTTCAATGTCTACATGAGCCCCCTCGCCGACATCGTACGCAAGCACGACATCATCATCACCTCCTACGCCAACGACACCCAACTTATACTCTCCCTCACCAAGGACCCCGCCAGCGCCAAGACCAACCTACAAGAGGGCATGAAGGACGTCGCAGATTGGATGAGGCTCAGCCGCCTAAAGCTGAACTCTGACAAAATGGAAGTCCTCATCCTCGGCAACACCCCGTCCGCTTGGGACGACTCCTGGTGGCCCACGGCCCTCGGCACCGCACCGACCCCCGCAAACCACGCCCGCAACCTCGGCTTCATCTTGGACCCTCTTCTCACCATGACCAAGCAAGTCAACGCCGTGTCCTCCGCCTGCTTCCTCACCCTCCGCATGCTCCGCAAGATCTTCCGCTGGATCCCCGCCGACACTAGAAAAACCGCAACCCACGCCCTCGTCACGAGCCGCCTGGACTACGGCAACACCCTCTATGCTGGGACCACCGCCAAGCTCCAAAAACGCCTGCAACGTATTCAAAACGCCTCGGCCCGCCTCATCCTCGACGCACCCCGCAACAGCCACATCTCCGCACACCTGAGACACCTGCATTGGCTCCCAGTCAGCAAAAGGATCACCTTCCGACTTCTCACCCACGCACACAAAGCCCTCCACAACAAGGGACCGGATTACCTCAACCGTCGCCTCAGCTTCTACGCCCCACCCGTCTCCTCTGTTCCTCGGGCCTCGCGCTCGCTGCCGTCCCTCGCATCCGCCGCTCCACGGCGGGTGGGAGGTCCTTCTCCTTCCTGGCAGCCAAGACCTGGAACTCCCTCCCCACCAGCCTCAGGACCACCCAGGACCACTCCCCATTCCGGAGACTCCTAAAAACCTGGCTTTTCGAGCAGCAGTAACCCCCCCCCTTTTTTTTTCCCCTAGCGCCTTGAGACCCGCAAGGGTGAGTAGCGCGCTTTATAAATATTAATGATTTGATTTGATTTGATTTTATGCAGCTGTGTTAGCTTATCCGTGCAGCTGTGTTAGGTTATCTATGCAGCTGTGTTAGGTTATACATGCAGCTCCTCCATGTAGTTGTATTAGCTTATCTATGCAGCTGTGATAACTTTTCTATGCAGTTGTTTTATTATCTATGCAGATGTGTTAGCTATTCATGCAGACGTGTTTGCTTATGTATGCAGTTGTGTTAGCCTATCTATTCAGATGTGTTACCTTATCCATGCAGATGTTAGCTTATCTATGCATCTGAGTTATCTGATGTGTTAGCTTATCCAAGCAGATGTGTTAGCTCATCCATGTAGTTGTAGTAGCTTATCTATGCAGCTGTGATAACTTTTCTATGCAGTTGTATTATTATCTATGCAGATGTGTTAGCTATTCCTGCAGTTGTGTTTGCTTATCTATGCAGCTGTGTTAGCCTATCTATTCAGATGTGGTTACCTTATCCATGCAGATGTTAGCTTATCTACACATCTGTGATAGCTTATCTATGCAGTTGTATTAGCTTACTTATGCAGCTGTGTTAGCTATTCATTCAGCTGTGTTAGCTTATCTATGCAGCTGTGTTAGCTTATCTATGCAGCTGTGTTTGGTTATCTATGCAGCTGTGTGAGGTTAGTGAAGCAGATGTGTTAGCTCATCCATGTAGTTGTATTAGTTATCTATGCAGCTGTGATAGCTTTTCTATGCAGTTGTGTTAAGTTATCTATGCAGCTGTGTTAGCTATTCATGCATTTATGTTTGCTTATCTATGCAGCTGTGTTAGCTTATCTATTCAGCTGTGTTACCTTACCCATGCAGATGTTTGCTTATCCATGTAGCCGAGTTAGCGTATGTGTAGAGCTCTGTGAATTTATCTATTCAGCTGTATTAGTTTTGTCTATGCAACTGTTAGCTTATCCATGCAGCTCTGTTATCTTCTCTGTGTGGTTGTGTTAACTTAACCATGCAGCTGTGTTTGCTTGTTTATAGTTAGGAGTATAAGTAGGAGGAGGTATCGCCATCATCTTCAAAGACTCCATCAGCGTCACCACCTCCACCGAAGACACCCCTCTCGCCGCTGAACACCTGCATTTTCAGATTCGCACCGACTCCAGGACCACCCTCAGAGGATCCCTTGTCTACCGTCCTCCCGGACCGCGCGCCCCTTTCAGCGGCGCCATCGCCGACTTCATCTCCCCGCACGCCCTCGCCTCGCCGGACTACATCCTCCTAGGCGACTTCAACTTCCATCTGGAACAAAACAACGACCCCAACACCACCACCCTGCTCGACAACCTCGCCAACCTCAGCCTCAAGCAACTGGTGAATACCGCCACCCACATCGCCGGACACACGCTTGACCCCATCTTCTCCGCCAGCAAACACGTCTTCTTCAGCCACACCTCCGCTCTACACTGGACCGACCACAGCTGTGTACATTTCACATTCCGACGCGAGACCCGCCACCTCCGCACTCAACCCATCCCTCGTCGATAGTGGAACAAAATCCCCGAAGAGCAACTCTTCTCCGCACTCTCCGCCAACCAACCCACCCTCACCACCGACCCCAACGACACAGCCCTCAGCCTCACGAACCGGATCTCCAACTGCGCAGACAACCTTGCTCCCCTCAAATGCACGCATCGACAGGCCAACACCAAAAAACCTCTCTGGTTCTCTGACACCCTCAAAGAATCGAAGAAAACTTGTTGCGCCCTCGAGAAGGCCTGGCGCAAGGACCACACCACTGACAACATGACCGCCCTCAAGAACGCTATCCGTGAACACCACCACCTGATCCGTGCTGCCAAAAGGAACTTTTTTACCGACAGACTAGACAAAAACATCCAGAACAGCAGAGAACGTTTTAGCATCGTCAAGGAGTTCTCCAACGCCAACGCCGTCACGCCCTCACAAGATCTGTGCAACTCCCTCGCCATCTTCTTCCATCGCAAGATCAGCGACCTCCACGACAGCTTCGGACACCAGACCCAACCAAGCATCACCGAACCCACACCTCCGACCATCACCCTCAACGACTGGACCCACATCAACACCGAAGAAACCAAAACCACCATGAACTCGATCCACTCCGGCGCTCCATCGGACCCCTGCCCTCAATTCATCTTCAATAAAGCCGACGACATCATCACCCCGCACCTCCAGGCCGTCATCAACTCCTCTTTTTCTTCTGCTACCTTCCCCGAATGCTGGAAACACGCCGAAGTCAACGCACTACTAAAGAAACATACGGCTGACCCGAGCGACCTGAAAAACGTCCGCCCCATCTCGCTCCTCCCCTTCCCCGCCAAGGTAATAGAGAAGGCCGTCAACAAACAGCTGACCACCTTCCTGGAAGACAACAACCTGCTCGACCCTTCACAGACTGGATTCCGAACCAACCACAGCACTGAAACCGCCCTCATCTCAGTCACAGACGACATCAGAACCCTGATGGACAACGGTGAAACAGTCGCCCTCATCCTCCTCGACCTCTCGGCTGCCTTCGACACCGTCTGTCACCGCACCCTAATCACCCGCCTCCGCTCCACCGGGATCCAAGGCCAGGCCCTGGACTGGATCGCCTCCTTCCTCTCAAACCGATCCCAAAGAGTCTACCTGCCTCCGTTTCGCTCAGACCCCACCGAGATCATCTGCGGCGTACCTCAAGGCTCATCACTCAGCCCGACACTCTTCAATGTCTACATGAGCCCCCTCGCCGACATCGTACGCAAGCACGACATCATCATCACCTCCTACGCCAACGACACCCAACTTATACTCTCCCTCACCAAGGACCCCGCCAGCGCCAAGACCAACCTACAAGAGGGCATGAAGGACGTCGCAGATTGGATGAGGCTCAGCCGCCTAAAGCTGAACTCTGACAAAATGGAAGTCCTCATCCTCGGCAACACCCCGTCCGCTTGGGACGACTCCTGGTGGCCCACGGCCCTCGGCACCGCACCGACCCCCGCAAACCACGCCCGCAACCTCGGCTTCATCTTGGACCCTCTTCTCACCATGACCAAGCAAGTCAACGCCGTGTCCTCCGCCTGCTTCCTCACCCTCCGCATGCTCCGCAAGATCTTCCGCTGGATCCCCGTTGACACTAGAAAAACCGCAACCCACGCCCTCGTCACGAGCCGCCTGGACTACGGCAACACCCTCTATGCTGGGACCACCGCCAAGCTCCAAAAACGCCTGCAACGTATTCAAAACGCCTCGGCCCGCCTCATCCTCGACGCACCCCGCAACAGCCACATCTCCGCACACCTGAGACACCTGCATTGGCTCCCAGTCAGCAAAAGGATCACCTTCCGACTTCTCACCCACGCACACAAAGCCCTCCACAACAAGGGACCGGATTACCTCAACCGTCGCCTCAGCTTCTACGCCCCACCCGTCTCCTCTGTTCCTCGGGCCTCGCGCTCGCTGCCGTCCCTCGCATCCGCCGCTCCACGGCGGGTGGGAGGTCCTTCTCCTTCCTGGCAGCCAAGACCTGGAACTCCCTCCCCACCAGCCTCAGGACCACCCAGGACCACTCCCCATTCCGGAGACTCCTAAAAACCTGGCTTTTCGAGCAGCAGTAACCCCCCCCCCCCTTTTTTTTTCCCCTAGCGCCTTGAGACCCGCAAGGGTGAGTAGCGCGCTTTATAAATATTAATGATTTGATTTGATTTGATTTTATGCAGCTGTGTTAGCTTATCCGTGCAGCTGTGTTAGGTTATCTATGCAGCTGTGTTAGGTTATACATGCAGCTCCTCCATGTAGTTGTATTAGCTTATCTATGCAGCTGTGATAACTTTTCTATGCAGTTGTTTTATTATCTATGCAGATGTGTTAGCTATTCATGCAGACGTGTTTGCTTATGTATGCAGTTGTGTTAGCCTATCTATTCAGATGTGTTACCTTATCCATGCAGATGTTAGCTTATCTATGCATCTGAGTTAGTTTATCTATGCTGATGTGTTAGCTTATCCATGCAGCTGTGTTAACTCATCCATGTAATTGTATTAACTTATCTATGCAGCTGTGATAGCTTATCTATGCAGTTGTATTAGCTTACTCATGCAGCTGTGTTAACTATTCATTCAGCTGTGTTAGCTTATCCATGCAGCTGTGTTAACTCATACATGTGATTGTGTTAAATTATCTGTGCAGCTGTGAGAGCTTTTCTATACATCTGTGATAGCTTATCTATGCAGTTGTATTAGCTTACATATGCAGCTGTGTTAGCTATTCATTCAGCTGTGCTAGCTTATCTATACAGCTGTGTTAGCTTATCTATGCAGCTGTGTTAGGTTATCCAGCAGATGTGTTAGCTCATCCATGTAGTTGTATTAGCTTCTCTATGCAGCTGTGATAACTTTTCTATATATCTGTGGTAGCCTATCTATGCAGTTGTATTAGCTGACTTATGCAGCTGTGTTAGCTATTCATTCAGCCGTGTTAGCTTATCTATGCAGCTGTGTTAGCTTATCTATGCCGCTCTGTGAGGTTATCCAAGTAGATGTGTTAGCCCATCCATGTAGTTGTATTAGCTTATCTATGCAGCTGTGATAGCTATATCTATGCAGTTGTGTTATTATCTATGCAGCTGTGTTAGCTATTCCTGCAGTTGTGTTTGCTTATCTATGCAGCTGTGTTAGCTTATCCTTGCAGCTGTGTTAAGTTATCTATGCAGTTGTGTCAGCTATTTATGCAGTTGTGTTTGCTTATCTATGCAGCTGTGTTAGCCTATCTATTCAGATGTGTTACCTTATCCATGCAGATGTTAGCTTACCTATGCATCTGAGTTAGTTTATCTATGCAGTTGTGTTAAATTATCTATGCAGCTGTGTTAGCTATTCATGCAGTTGTGTTTGCTTATCTGCACAGCTGTGTTAGCTTATCTATTCAGCTGTGTTACCTTACCCATGCAGATGTTAGCTTATCCATGTAGCTGTGTTAGCGTATCTGTACAGCTCTGTTCGTTCATCTGTTCAGCTGTATTAGTTTCTCTATGCAGCTGTTAGCTTATCCATGCAGCTGTGATATCTTCTCTATGTGGTTGTGTTAACTTAACCATGCAGCTGTGTTTGCTTGTTTATACAGCTGTGTTAGCTTATCTATACAGCTGTGTTAGCTTATCTATGCAGCTGTGTTAGGTTATCCATGCAGCTGTGTTAGCTCATCCATGTAGTTGTATTAGCTTATCTATGCAGCTGTGATAACATTTATATGCAGTTGTGTTATTATCTATGCAGATGTGTTAGCTATTCCTGCATTTGTGTTTGCTTATCTATGCAGCTGTGTTAGCTTATCTATTCAGATGTGGTTACCTTATCCATGCAGATGTTAGCTTATCTACACATCTGTGATAGCTTATCTATGCAGTTGTATTAGCATACTTATGCAGCTGTGTTAGCTATTCATTCAGCTGTGTTAGCTTATCTATGCAGCTGTGTTAGCTCATCTATGCAGCTGTGTTAGGTTATCTATGCAGCTGTGTGAGGTTAGTCAAGCAGATGTGTTAGCTCATCCATGTAGTTGTATTAGCTTATCTATGCAGCTGTGATAGCTTGTCTATGCAGTTGTGTTAAGTTATCTATGCAGCGGTGTTAGCTATTCGTGCATTTGTGTTTGCTTATCTATGCAGCTGTGTTAGCTTATCTATTCAGTTGTGTTACCTTACCCATGCAGATGTTTGTTTATCCATGTAGCTGAGTTAGCGTATCTGTACAGCTCTGTGAGTTTATCTATTCAGCTTTATCTGTTTTCTCTATGCAGCTGTTAGCTTATCCATGCAGCTGTGTTTTCTTCTCTGTGTGGTTGTGTTAACTTAACCATGCAGCTGTGTTTACTTGTTTATGCAGCTGTGTTAGGTTATCCTTGCAGCTGTGTTAGCTCCTCCATGTAGTTGTATTAGCTTATCTATGCAGCTGTGATAACTTTTCTATGCAGTTGTGTTATTATCTATGCAGATGTGTTAGCTATTCATGCAGATGTGTTTGCTTATGTATGCAGTTGTGGTAGCCTATCTATTCAGATGTGTTACCTTATCCATGCAGATGTTAGCTTATCTATGCATCTGAGTTAGTTTATCTATGCTGATGTGTTAGCTTATCCATGCAGCTGTGTTAACTCAGCCATGTAATTGTATTAACTTATCTATGCAGCTGTGATAGCTTATCTATGCAGTTGTATTAGCTTACTCAGCCAGCTATGTCAGCTATTCATTCAGCTGTGTTAGCTTATGTATGCAGCTGTGTTAGCTTATCTATGCAGCTGTGTTAGGTTATCTATGCAGCTGTGTTAGGTTATCCAAGCAGATGTGTCAGCTCATCCATGTAGTTGTACTAGCTTATCTATGCAGCTGTGATAGTTTTTCTATGCAGTTGTGTTAAGTTATCTAAGCAGCTGTGTTAGCTATTCATGCGGTTGTGTTTGCTTATCTATGCAGCTGTGTTAGCTTATCTATTCAGCTGTCTTACCTTATCGATGCAGATGTTAGCTTATCCATGTAGGTGTGTTAGCGCATCCCTACAGCTGTTAGTTTATCTGTTCAGCTGTATTAGTTTCTCTATGCAGCTGTTAGCTTATCCATGCAGCTGTGTTATCTTCTCTATGTGGTTGTGTTAACTTAACCATGCAGCTGTGTTAGCCTATCTATTCAGATGTGTTACCTTATCCATGCAGATGTTAGCTTACCTATGCATCTGAGTTAGTTTATCTATGCAGTTTCGTTAGCTTATCCATGAAGCTGTGTTAACTCATACATGTGATTGTGTTAAATTATCTGTGCATCTGTGAGAGCTTTTCTATACGTCTGTGATAGCTTATCTATGCAGTTGTATTAGCTTACATATGCAGCTGTGTTAGCTATTCATTCAGCTGTGCTAGCTTATCTATACAGCTGTGTTAGCTTATCTATCCAGCTATGTTAGGTTATCCAAGCAGATGTGTTAGCTCATCCATGTAGTTGTATTAGCTTATCTATGCAGCTGTGATAACATTTCTATGCAGTTGTATTATTATCTATGCAGATGTGTTAGCTATTCCTGCAGTTGTGTTTGCTTATCTATGCAGCTGTGTTAGCCTATCTATTCAGATGTGGTTACCTTATCCATGCAGATGTTAGCTTATCTACACATCTGTGAAAGCTTATCTATACAGTTGTATTAGCTTACTTATGCAGCTGTGTTAGCTATTCATTCAGCTGTGTTAGCTTATCTATGCAGCTGTGTTAGCTTATCTATGCAGCTGTGTGAGGTTAGTCAAGCAGATGTGTTAGCTCATCCATGTAGTTGTATTACTTATCTATGCAGCTGTGATAGCTTTTCTATGCAGTTGTGGTAAGTTATCTATGCAGCTGTGTTAGCTATTCATGCATTTGTGTTTGCTTATCGATGCAGCTGTGTTAGCTTATCTATTCAGCTGGGTTACTTTACCCATGCAGATGTTTGCTTATCCATGTAGCTGAGTTAGCGTATCTGTACAGCTCTGTGAGTTTATCTATTCAGCTGTATTAGCTTTCTCTATGCCGCTGTTAGCTTATCCATGCAGCTGTGTTATCTTCTCTGTGTGGTTGTGTTAACTTAACCATGCAGCTGTGTTTGCTTGTTTATGCAGCTGTGTTAGCTTATCCTTGCAGCTGTGTTAGGTTATCTATGCAGCTGTGTTAGGTTATACATGCAGCTGTGTTAGCTCCTCCATGTAGTTGTATTAGCTTATCTATGCAGCTGTGATAACTTTTCTCTGCAGTTGTTTTATTATCTATGCAGATGTGTTAGCTATTCATGCAGACGTGTTTGCTTATCTATGCAGTTGTGTTAGCCTATCTATTCAGATGTGTTACCTTATCCATGCAGATGTTAGCTTACCTATGCATCTGAGTTAGTTTCTCTATGCTGTTGTGTTAGCTTATCCATGCAGCTGTGTTAACTCATCCATGTAATTGTATTAACTTACCTATGCAGCTGTGATAGCTTATCTATGCAGTTGTATTAGCTTACTCATGCAGCAGTGTTAGCTATTCATTCAGCTGTGTTAGATTATGTATGCAGCTGTATTAGCTTATCTATGCAGCTGTGTTAGGTTATCCAAGCAGATGTGTTAGCTCATCCATGTAGTTGTATTAGCTTATCTATGCAGCTGTGATAGCTTTTCTATGCAGTTGTGTTTGCTTATCTATGCAGCTGTGTTAGCTTATCTATTCAGCTGTCTTACCTTATCGATGCAGATGTTAGCTTATCCATGTAGCTGTGTTAGCGCATCTGTACAGCTGTTAGTTTATCTGTTCAGCTGTATTAGTTTCTCTATGCAGCTGTTAGCTTATCCATGCAGCTGTGTTATCTTCTCTATGTGGCTGTGTTAACTTAACCATGCAGCTGTGTTTGCTTGTTTATGCAGCTGTGTTAGATTATCCTTGCAGCTGTGTTAGGTTATCTATGCAGCTGTGTTAGGTTACCCATGCAGCTGTGTTAGCTCATCCATGTAGTTGTATTAGCTTATCTATGCAGCTGTGATATCTTTTCTATGCAGTTGTGTTATCTATCCAGATGTGTTAGCTATTCATTCAGTCATGTTTGCTTATCTATGCAGCTGTGTTAGCCTATCTATTCAGATGTGTTACCTTATCCATGCAGATGTTAGCTTACCTATGCATCTGAGGTAGTTTATCTATGCAGTTTTGTTAGCTTATCCATGCAGCTGTGTTAACTCATACATGTGATTGTGTTAAATTATCTGTGCAGCTGTGAGAGCTTTTCTATACATCTGTGATAGCTTATCTATGCAGTTGTATTAGCTTACTTATGCAGCTGTGTTAGCTATTCATTCAGCTGTGTTAGCTTATCTATGCAGCTGTGTTAGCTTATCTATGCAGCTGTGTTTGGTTATCTATGCAGCTGTGTGAGGTTAGTGAAGCAGATGTGTTAGCTCATCCATGTAGTTGTATTAGCTTATCTATGCAGCTGTGATAGCTTTTCTATGCAGTTGTGTTAAGTTATCTATGCAGCTGTGTTAGCTATTCATGCATTTATGTTTGCTTATCTATGCAGCTGTTTTAGCTTATCTATTCAGCTGTGTTACCTTACCCATGCAGATGTTTGCTTATCCATGTAGCCGAGTTAGCGTATGTGTAGAGCTCTGTGAATTTATCTATTCAGCTGTATTAGTTTTGTCTATGCAACTGTTAGCTTATCCATGCAGCTCTGTTATCTTCTCTGTGTGGTTGTGTTAACTTAACCATGCAGCTGTGTTTGCTTGTTTATAGTTAGGAGTATAAGTAGGAGGAGGTATCGCCATCATCTTCAAAGACTCCATCAGCGTCACCACCTCCACCGAAGACACCCCTCTCGCCGCTGAACACCTGCATTTTCAGATTCGCACCGACTCCAGGACCACCCTCAGAGGATCCCTTGTCTACCGTCCTCCCGGACCGCGCGCCCCTTTCAGCGACGCCATCGCCGACTTCATCTCCCCGCACGCCCTCGCCTCGCCGGACTACATCCTCCTAGGCGACTTCAACTTCCATCTGGAACAAAACAACGACCCCAACACCACCACCCTGCTCGACAACCTCGCCAACCTCGGCCTCAAGCAACTGGTGAATACCGCCACCCACATCGCCGGACACACGCTTGACCCCATCTTCTCCACCAGCAAACACGTCTTCTTCAGCCCCACCTCCGCTCTACACTGGACCGACCACAGCTGTGTACATTTCACATTCCGACGCGAGACCCGCCACCTCCGCACTCAACCCATCCCTCGTCGACAGTGGAACAAAATCCCCGAAGAGCAACTCTTCTCCGCACTCTCCGCCAACCAACCCACCCTCACCACCGACCCCAACGACACAGCCCTCAGCCTCACAAACCGGATCTCCAACTGCGCAGACAACCTTGCTCCCCTCAAATGCACGCATCGACAGGCCAACACCAAAAAACCTCTCTGGTTCTCTGACACCCTCAAAGAATCGAAGAAAACTTGTTGCGCCCTCGAGAAGGCCTGGCGCAAGGACCACACCGCTGACAACATGACCGCCCTCAAGAACGCTATCCGTGAACACCACCACCTGATCCGTGCTGCCATAAGGAACTTTTTTACCGACAGACTGGACAAAAACATCCACAACAGCAGAGAACTTTTTAGCATCGTCAAGGAGTTCTCCAACGCCAACGCCGTCACGCCCTCACAAGATCTGTGCAACTCCCTCGCCATCTTCTTCCATCGCAAGATCAGCGACCTCCACGACAGCTTCGGACACCAGACCCAACCAAGCATCACCGAACCCACACCTCCGACCATCACCCTCAACGACTGGACCCACATCAACACCGAAGAAACCAAAACCACCATGAACTCGATCCACTCCGGCGCTCCATCGGACCCCTGCCCTCACTTCATCTTCAATAAAGCCGACGACATCATCACCCCGCACTTCCAGGCCGTCATCAACTCCTCTTTTTCTTCTGCTACCTTCCCCGAATGCTGGAAACACGCCGAAGTCAACGCACTACTAAAGAAACATACGGCTGACCCGAGCGACCTGAAAAACGTCCGCCCCATCTCGCTCCTCCCCTTCCCCGCCAAGGTAATAGAGAAGGCCGTCAACAAACAGCTGACCACCTTCCTGGAAGACAACAACCTGCTCGACCCTTCACAGACCGGATTCCGAACCAACCACAGCACTGAAACCGCCCTCATCTCAGTCACAGACGACATCAGAACCCTGATGGACAACGGTGAAACAGTCGCCCTCATCCTCCTCGACCTCTCGGCTGCCTTCGACACCGTCTGTCACCGCACCCTAATCACCCGCCTCCGCTCCACCGGGATCCAAGGCCAGGCCCTGGACTGGATCGCCTCCTTCCTCTCAAACCGATCCCAAAGAGTCTACCTCCCTCCGTTTCGCTCAGACCCCACCGAGATCATCTGCGGCGTACCTCAAGGCTCATCACTCAGCCCGACACTCTTCAATGTCTACATGAGCCCCCTCGCCGACATCGTACGCAAGCACGACATCATCATCACCTCCTACGCCGACGACACCCAACTTATACTCTCCCTCACCAAGGACCCCGCCAGCGCCAAGACCAACCTACAAGAGGGCATGAAGGACGTCGCAGATTGGATGAGGCTCAGCCGCCTAAAGCTGAACTCTGACAAAATGGAAGTCCTCATCCTCGGCAACACCCCGTCCGCTTGGGACGACTCCTGGTGGCCCACGGCCCTCGGCACCGCACAGACCCCCGCAAACCACGCCCGCAACCTCGGCTTCATCTTGGACCCTCTTCTCACCATGACCAAGCAAGTCAACGCCGTGTCCTCCGCCTGCTTCCTCACCCTCCGCATGCTCCGCAAGATCTTCCGCTGGATCCCCGCCGACACTAGAAAAACCGTGACCCACGCCCTCGTCACGAGCCGCCTGGACTACGGCAACACCCTCTATGCTGGGACCACCGCCAAGCTCCAAAAACGCCTGCAACGTATTCAAAACGCCTCGGCCCGCCTCATCCTCGACGCACCCCGCAACAGCCACATCTCCGCACACCTGAGACACCTGCATTGGCTCCCAGTCAGCAAAAGGATGACCTTCCGACTTCTCACCCATGCACACAAAGCCCTCCACAACAAGGGACAGGATTACCTCAACCGTCGCCTCAGCTTCTACGCCCCACCCGTCTCCTCTGTTCCTCGGGCCTCGCGCTCGCTGCCTTCCCTCGCATCCGCCGCTCCACGGCGGGTGGGAGGTCCTTCTCCTTCCTGGCAGCCAAGACTTGGAACTCCCTCCCCACCAGCCTCAGGACCACCCAGGACCACTCCCCATTCCGGAGACTCCTAAAAACCTCGCTTTTCGAGCAGCATTAACCCCCCCCCCTTTTTTTTTTTTCCCCTAGCGCCTTGAGACCCGCAAGTGTGAGTAGCGCGCTTTATAAATATTAATGATTTGATTTGATTTTATGCAGCTGTGTTAGCTTATCCGTGCAGCTGTGTTAGGTTATCTATGCAGCTGTGTTAGGTTATACATGCAGCTCCTCCATGTAGTTGTGTTAGCTTATCTATGCAGCTGTGATAACTTTTCTATGCAGTTGTTTTATTATCTATGCAGATGTGTTAGCTATTCATGCAGACGTGTTTGCTTATGTATGCAGTTGTGTTAGCCTATCTATTCAGATGTGTTACCTTATCCATGCAGATGTTAGCTTATCTATGCATCTGAGTTAGTTTATCTATGCTGATGTGTTAGCTTATCCATGCAGCTGTGTTAACTCATCCATGTAATTGTATTAACTTATCTATGCAGCTGTGATAGCTTATCTATGCAGTTGTATTAGCTTACTCATGCAGCTGTGTTAACTATTCATTCAGCTGTGTTAGCTTATCCATGCAGCTGTGTTAACTCATACATGTGATTGTGTTAAATTATCTGTGCAGCTGTGAGAGCTTTTCTATACATCTGTGATAGCTTATCTATGCAGTTGTATTAGCTTACATATGCAGCTGTGTTAGCTATTCATTCAGCTGTGCTAGCTTATCTATACAGCTGTGTTAGCTTATCTATGCAGCTGTGTTAGGTTATCCAAGCAGATGTGTTAGCTCATCCATGTAGTTGTATTAGCTTCTCTATGCAGCTGTGATAACTTTTCTATATATCTGTGGTAGCCTATCTATGCAGTTGTATTAGCTGACTTATGCAGCTGTGTTAGCTATTCATTCAGCCGTGTTAGCTTATCTATGCAGCTGTGTTAGCTTATCTATGCAGCTGTGTTAGCTTATCTATGCCGCTCTGTGAGGTTATCCAAGCAGATGTGTTAGCCCATCCATGTAGTTGTATTAGCTTATCTATGCAGCTGTGATAGCTATATCTATGCAGTTGTGTTATTATCTATGCAGCTGTGTTAGCTATTCCTGCAGTTGTGTTTGCTTATCTATGCAGCTGTGTTAGCTTATCCTTGCAGGTGTGTTAAGTTATCTATGCAGCTGTGTTAGCTATTTATGCAGTTGTGTTTGCTTATCTATGCAGCTGTGTTAGCCTATCTATTCAGATGTGTTACCTTATCCATGCAGATGTTAGCTTACCTATGCATCTGAGTTAGTTCATCTATGCTGATGTGTTAGCTTATCCATGCAGCTGTGTTAAATCATCCATGTAATTGTATTAATTTATCTATGCAGCTGTGATAGCTTATCTATGCAGTTGTATTAGCTTACTCATGCAGCTGTGTTAGCTATTCATTCAGCTGTGTTAGATTATGTATGCAGCTGTGTTAGCTTATCTATGCAGCTGTGTTAGGTTATCTATGCAGCTGTGTTAGGTTATCCAAGCAGATGTGTTAGCTCATCCATGTAGTTGTATTAGCTTATCTATGCAGCTGAGATAGCTTTTCTATGCAGTTGTGTTAAGTTATCTATGCAGCTGTGGTAGCTATTCATGCGGTTGTGTTTGCTTATCTATGCAGCTGTGTTAGCTTATCTATTCAGCTGTCTTACCTTATCGATGCAGATGTTAGCTTATCCATGAGCTGTGTTAGCGCATCTGTACAGCTGTTAGTTTATCTGTTCAGCTGTATTAGTTTCTCTATGCAGCTGTTAGCTTATCCATGCAGCTGTGTTATCTTCTCTATGTGGCTGTGTTAACTTAACCATGCAGCTGTGTTTGCTTGTTTATGCAGCTGTGTTAGATTATCCTTGCAGCTGTGTTAGGTTATCTATGCAGCTGTGTTAGGTTATCCATGCAGCTGTGTTAGCTAATCCATGTAGTTGTATTAGCTTATCTATGCAGCTGTGATATATTTTCTATGCAGTTGTGTTATTATCTATCCAGATGTGTTAGCTATTCATGCAGTCGTGTTTGCTTATCTATGCAGCTGTGTTAGCCTATCTATTCAGATGTGTTACCTTATCCATGCAGATGTTAGCTTACCTATGCATCTGAGTTAGTTTATCTATGCAGTTTTGTTAGCTTATCCATGCAGCTGTGTTAACTCATACATGTGATTGTGTTAAATTATCTGTGCAGCTGTGAGAGCTTTTCTATACATCTGTGATAGCTTATCTATGCAGTTGTATTAGCTTACATATGCAGCTGTGTTAGCTATTCATTCAGCTGTGCTAGCTTATCTATACAGCTGTGTTAGCTTATCTATGCAGCTGTGTTAGGTTATCCAAGCAGATGTGTTAGCTCATCCATGTAGTTGTAGTAGCTTATCTATGCAGCTGTGATAACTTTTCTATGCAGTTGTATTATTATCTATGCAGATGTGTTAGCTATTCCTGCAGTTGTGTTTGCTTATCTATGCAGCTGTGTTAGCCTATCTATTCAGATGTGGTTACCTTATCCATGCAGATGTTAGCTTATCTACACATCTGTGATAGCTTATCTATGCAGTTGTATTAGCTTACTTATGCAGCTGTGTTAGCTATTCATTCAGCTGTGTTAGCTTATCTATGCAGCTGTGTTAGCTTATCTATGCAGCTGTGTTTGGTTATCTATGCAGCTGTGTGAGGTTAGTGAAGCAGATGTGTTAGCTCATCCATGTAGTTGTATTAGCTTATCTATGCAGCTGTGATAGCTTTTCTATGCAGTTGTGTTAAGTTATCTATGCAGCTGTGTTAGCTATTCATGCATTTATGTTTGCTTATCTATGCAGCTGTGTTAGCTTATCTATTCAGCTGTGTTACCTTACCCATGAAGATGTTTGCTTATCCATGTAGCCGAGTTAGCGTATGTGTAGAGCTCTGTGAGTTTATCTATTCAGCTGTGTTACCTTACCCATGAAGATGTTTGCTTATCCATGTAGCCGAGTTAGCGTATGTGTAGAGCTCTGTGAGTTTATCTATTCAGCTGTATTAGTTTTCTCTATGCAACTGTTAGCTTATCCATGCAGCTGTGTTATCTTCTCTGTGTGGTTGTGTTAACTTAACCATGCAGCTGTGTTTGCTTGTTTATAGGTAGGAGTATAAGTAGGAGGAGGTATCGCCATCGTCTTCAAAGACTCCATCAGCGTCACCACCTCCACCGAAGACACCCCTCTCGCCGCTGAACACCTGCATTTTCAGATTCGCACCGACTCCAGGACCACCCTCAGAGGATCCCTTGTCTACCGTCCTCCCGGACCGCGCGCCCCTTTCAGCGACGCCATCGCCGACTTCATCTCCCCGCACGCCCTCGCCTCGCCGGACTACATCCTCCTAGGCGACTTCAACTTCCATCTGGAACAAAACAACGACCCCAACACCACCACCCTGCTCGACAACCTCGCCAACCTCGGCCTCAAGCAACTGGTGAATACCGCCACCCACATCGCCGGACACACGCTTGACCCCATCTTCTCCGCCAGCAAACACGTCTTCTTCAGCCACACCTCTGCTCTACACTGGACCGACCACAGCTGTGTACATTTCACATTCCGACGCGAGACCCGCCACCTCCGCACTCAACCCATCCCTCGTCGACAGTGGAACAAAATCCCAGAAGAGCAACTCTTCTCCGCACTCTCCGCCAACCAACCCACCCTCACCACCGACCCCAACGACACAGCCCTCAGCCTCACGAACTGGATCTCCAACTGCGCAGACAACCTTGCTCCCCTCAAATGCACGCATCGACAGGCCAACACCAAAAAACCTCTCTGGTTCTCTGACACCCTCAAAGAATCGAAGAAAACTTGTTGCGCCCTCGAGAAGGCCTGGCGCAAGGACCACACCGCTGACAACATGACCGCCCTCAAGAACGCTATCCGCGAACACCACCACCTGATCCGCGCTGCCAAAAGGAACTTTTTTACCGACAGACTGGACAAAAACATCCACAACAGCAGAGAACTTTTTAGCATCGTCAAGGAGTTCTCCAACGCCAACGCCGTCACGCCCTCACAAGATCTATGCAACTCCCTCGCCATCTTCTTCCATCGCAAGATCAGCGACCTCCACAACAGCTTCGGACACCAGACCCAACCAAGCATCACCGAACCCACACCTCCGACCATCACCCTCAACGACTGGACCCACATCAACACCGAAGAAACCAAAACCACCATGAATTCGATCCACTCCGGCGTTCCATCGGACCCCTGCCCTCACTTCATCTTCAATAAAGCCGACGACATCATCACCCCGCACCTCCAGGCCGTCATCAACTCCTCTTTTTCTTCTGCTACCTTCCCCGAATGCTGGAAACACGCCGAAGTCAACGCACTACTAAAGAAACATACGGCTGACCCGAGCGACCTGAAAAACGTCCGCCCCATCTCGCTCCTCCCCTTCCCCGCCAAGGTAATAGAGAAGGCCGTCAACAAACAGCTGACCACCTTCCTGGAAGACAACAACCTGCTCGACCCTTCACAGACCGGATTCCGAACCAACCACAGCACTGAAACCGCCCTCATCTCAGTCACAGACGACATCAGAACCCTGATGGACAACGGTGAAACAGTCGCCCTCATCCTCCTCGACCTCTCGGCTGCCTTCGACACCGTCTGTCACCGCACCCTAATCACCCGCCTCCGCTCCACCGGGATCCAAGGCCAGGCCCTGGACTGGATCGCCTCCTTCCTCTCAAACCGATCCCAAAGAGTCTACCTTCCTCCGTTTCGCTCAGACCCCACCGATATCATCTGCGGCGTACCTCAAGGCTCATCACTCAGCCCGACACTCTTCAATGTCTACATGAGCCCCCTCGCCGACGTCGTACGCAAGCACGACATCATCATCACCTCCTACGCCGACGACACCCAACTTATACTCTCCCTCACCAAGGACCCCGCCAGCGCCAAGACCAACCTACAAGAGGGCATGAAGGACGTCGCAGATTGGATGAGGCTCAGCCGCCTAAAGCTGAACTCTGACAAAATGGAAGTCCTCATCCTCGGCAACACCCCGTCCGCTTGGGACGAGTCCTGGTGGCCCACGGCCCTCGGCACCGCACCGACCCCCGCAAACCACGCCCGCAACCTCGGCTTCATCTTGGACCCTCTTCTCACCATGACCAAGCAAGTCAACGCCGTGTCCTCCGCCTGCTTCCTCACCCTCCGCATGCTCCGCAAGATCTTCCGCTGGATCCCCGCCGACACTAGAAAAACCGTGACCCACGCCCTCGTCACGAGCCGCCTGGACTACGGCAACACCCTCTATGCTGGGACCACCGCCAAGCTCCAAAAACGCCTGCAACGTATTCAAAACGCCTCGGCCCACCTCATCCTCGACGCACCCCGCAACAGCCACATCTCCGCACACCTGAGACACCTGCACTGGCTCCCAGTCAGCAAAAGGATCACCTTCCGACTTCTCACCCACGCACACAAAGCCCTCCACAACAAGGGACCGGATTACCTCAACCGTCGCCTCAGCTTCTACGCCCCACCCGTCTCCTCTGTTCCTCGGACCTCGCGCTCGCTGCCGTCCCTCGCATCCGCCGCTCCACGGCGGGTGGGAGGTCCTTCTCCTTCCTGGCAGCCAAGACCTGGAACTCCCTCCCCACCACCCTCAGGACCACCCAGGACCACTCCCCATTCCGGAGACTCCTAAAAACCTGGCTTTTCGAGCAGCAGTAACCCCCCCCCCTTTTTTTTTTTTCCCCTAGCGCCTTGAGACCCGCAAGGGTGAGTAGCGCGCTTTATAAATATTAATGATTTGATTTGATTTGATTTTATGCAGCTGTGTTAGCTTATCCGTGCAGCTGTGTTAGGTTATCTATGCAGCTGTGTTAGGTTATACATGCAGCTCCTCCATGTAGTTGTATTAGCTTATCTATGCAGCTGTGATAACTTTTCTATGCAGTTGTTTTATTATCTATGCAGATGTGTTAGCTATTCATGCAGACGTGTTTGCTTATGTATGCAGTTGTATTAGCCTATCTATTCAGATGTGTTACCTTATCCATGCAGATGTTAGATTATCTATGCATCTGAGTTAGTTTATCTATGCTGATGTGTTAGCTTATCCATGCAGCTGTGTTAACTCATCCATGTAATTGTATTAACTTATCTATGCAGCTGTGATAGCTTATCTATGCAGTTGTATTAGCTTACTCATGCAGCTGTGTTAACTATTCATTCAGCTGTGTTAGCTTATCCATGCAGCTATGTTAACTCATACATGTGATTGTGTTAAATTATCTGTGCAGCTGTGTGAGCTTTTCTATACATCTGTGATAGCTTATCTATGCAGTTGTATTAGCTTACATATGCAGCTGTGTTAGCTATTCATTCAGCTGTGCTAGCTTATCTATACAGCTGTGTTAGCTTATCTATGCAGCTGTGTTAGGTTATCCAAGCAGATGTGTTAGCTCATCCATGTAGTTGTATTAGCTTCTCTCTCAGCTGTGATAACTTTTCTATATATCTGTGGTAGCCTATCTATGCAGTTGTATTAGCTGACTTATGCAGCTGTGTTAGCTATTCATTCAGCCGTGTTAGCTTATCTATGCAGCTGTGTTAGCTTATCTATGCAGCTGTGTTAGCTTATCTATGCCGCTCTGTGAGGTTATCCAAGCAGATGTGTTAGCCCATCCATGTAGTTGTATTAGCTTATCTATGCAGCTGTGATAGCTATATCTATGCAGTTGTGTTATTATCTATGCAGCTGTGTTAGCTATTCCTGCAGTTGTGTTTGCTTATCTATGCAGCTGTGTTAGCTTATCCTTGCAGCTGTGTTAAGTTATCTATGCAGCTGTGTTAGCTATTTATGCAGTTGTGTTTGCTTATCTATGCAGCTGTGTTAGCCTATCTATTCAGATGTGTTACCTTATCCATGCAGATGTTAGCTTACCTATGCATCTGAGTTAGTTTATCTATGCAGTTGTGTTAAGTTATCTATGCAGCTGTGTTAGCTATTCACGCAGTTGTGTTTGCTTATCTGCACAGCTGTGTTAGCTTATCTATTCAGCTGTGTTACCTTACCCATGCAGATGTTAGCTTATCCATGTAGCTGTGTTAGCGTATCTGTACAGCTCTGTTCGTTCATGTGTTCAGCTGTATTAGTTTCTCTACGCAGCTGTTAGCTTATCCATGCAGCTGTGATATCTTCTCTATGTGGTTGTGTTAACTTAACCATGCAGCTGTGTTTGCTTGTTTATACAGCTGTGTTAGCTTATCCTTGCAGCTGTGTTAGGTTATCTATGCAGCTGTGTTAGGTTATACATGGAGCTGTGTTAGCTCCTCCATGTAGTTGTATTAGCTTATCTATGCAGCTGTGATAACTTTTCTATGCAGTTATGTTATTATCTATGCAGATGTGTTAGCTATTCATGCAGATGTGTTTGCTTATGTATGCAGTTGTGTTAGCCTATCTATTCAGATGTGTTACCTTATCCATGCATATGTTAGCTTATCTATGCATCTGAGTTAGTTTATCTATGCTGATGTGTTAGCTTATCCATGCAGCTGTGTTAACTCATCCATGTAATTGTATTAACTTATCTATGCAGCTGTGATAGCTTATCTATGCAGTTGTATTAGCTTACTCAGCCAGCTATGTCAGCTATTCATTCAGCTGTGTTAGCTTATGTATGCAGCTGTGTTAGCTTATCTATGCAGCTGTGTTAGGTTATCTATGCAGCTGTGTTAGGTTATCCAAGCAGATGTGTTAGCTCATCCATGTAGTTGTACTAGCTTATCTATGCAGCTGTGATAGTTTTTCTATGCAGTTGTGTTAAGTTATCTAAGCAGCTGTGTTAGCTATTCATGCGGTTGTGTTTGCTTATCTATGCAGCTGTGTTAGCTTATCTGTTCAGCTGTCTTACCTTATCGATGCAGATGTTAGCTTATCCATGTAGGTGTGTTAGCGCATCCCTACAGCTGTTAGTTTATCTGTTCAGCTGTATTAGTTTCTCTATGCAGCTGTTAGCTTATCCATGCAGCTGTGTTATCTTCTCTATGTGGTTGTGTTAACTTAACCATGCAGCTGTGTTAGCCTATCTATTCAGATGTGTTACCTTATCCATGCAGATGTTAGCTTACCTATGCATCTGAGTTAGTTTATCGATGCAGTTTTGTTAGCTTATCCATGAAGCTGTGTTAACTCATACATGTGATTGTGTTAAATTATCTGTGCATCTGTGAGAGCTTTTCTATACGTCTGTGATAGCTTATCTATGCAGTTGTATTAGCTTACATATGCAGCTGTGTTAGCTATTCATTCAGCTGTGCTAGCTTATCTATACAGCTGTGTTAGCTTATCTATCCAGCTATGTTAGGTTATCCAAGCAGATGTGTTAGCTCATCCATGTAGTTGTATTAGCTTATCTATGCAGCTGTGATAACATTTCTATGCAGTTGTATTATTATCTATGCAGATGTGTTAGCTATTCCTGCAGGTGTGTTTGCTTATCTATGCAGCTGTGTTAGCCTATCTATTCAGATGTGGTTACCTTATCCATGCAGATGTTAGCTTATCTACACATCTGTGAAAGCTTATCTATGCAGTTGTATTAGCTTACTTATGCAGCTGTGTTAGCTATTCATTCAGCTGTGTTAGCTTATCTATGCAGCTGTGTTAGCTTATCTATGCAGCTGTGTGAGGTTAGTCAAGCAGATGTGTTAGCTCATCCATGTAGTTGTATTAGCTTATCTATGCAGCTGTGATAGCTTTTCTATGCAGTTGTGTTAGCTATTCATGCATTTGTGTTTGCTTATCGATGCAGCTGTGTTAGCTTATCTATTCAGCTGGGTTACTTTACCATGCAGATGTTTGCTTATCCATGTAGCTGAGTTAGCGTATCTGTACAGCTCTGTGAGTTTATCTATTCAGCTGTATTAGCTTTCTCTATGCAGCTGTTAGCTTATCCATGCAGCTGTGTTATCTTCTCTGTGTGGTTTTGTTAACTTAATCATGCAGCTGTGTTTGCTTGTTTATGCAGCTGTGTTAGCTTATCCTTGCAGCTGTGTTAGGTTATCTATGCAGCTGTGTTAGGTTATACATGCAGCTGTGTTAGCTATTTATGCAGTTGTGTTTGCTTATCTATGCAGCTGTGTTAGCCTATCTATTCAGATGTGTTACCTTATCCATGCAGATGTTAGCTTACCTATGCATCTGAGTTAGTTCATCTATGCTGATGTGTTAGCTTATCCATGCAGCTGTGTTAACTCATCCATGTAATTGTATTAACTTATCTATGCAGCTGTGATAGCTTATCTATGCAGTTGTATTAGCTTACTCATGCAGCTGTGTTAGCTATTCATTCAGCTGTGTTAGATTATGTATGCAGCTGTGTTAGCTTATCTATGCAGCTGTGTTAGGTTATCTATGCAGCTGTGTTAGGTTATCCAAGCAGATGTGTTAGCTCATCCATGTAGTTGTATTAGCTTATCTATGCAGCTGTGATAGCTTTTCTATGCAGTTGTGTTAAGTTATCTATGCAGCTGTGGTAGCTATTCATGCGGTTGTGTTTGCTTATCTATGCAGCTGTGTTAGCTTATCTATTCAGCTGTTTTACCTTATCGATGCAGATGTTAGCTTATCCATGAGCTGTGTTAGCGCATCTGTACAGCTGTTAGTTTATCTGTTCAGCTGTATTAGTTTCTCTATGCAGCTGTTAGTTTATCCATGCAGCTGTGTTATCTTCTCTATGTGGCTGTGTTAACTTAACCATGCAGCTGTGTTTGCTTGTTTATGCAGCTGTGTTAGATTATCCTTGCAGCTGTGTTAGGTTATCTATGCAGCTGTGTTAGGTTATCCATGCAGCTGTGTTAGCTCATCCATGTAGTTGTATTAGCTTATCTATGCAGCTGTGATATATTTTCTATGCAGTTGTGTTATTATCTATCCAGATGTGTTAGCTATTCATGCAGTCGTGTTTGCTTATCTATGCAGCTGTGTTAGCCTATCTATTCAGATGTGTTACCTTATCCATGCAGATGTTAGCTTACCTATGCATCTGAGTTAGTTTATCTATGCAGTTTTGTTAGCTTATCCATGCAGCTGTGTTAACTCATACATTTGATTGTCTTAAATTATCTGTGCAGCTGTGAGAGCTTTTCTATACATCTGTGATAGCTTATCTATGCAGTTGTATTAGCTTACATATGCAGCTGTGTTAGCTATTCATTCAGCTGTGCTAGCTTATCTATACAGCTGTGTTAGCTTATCTATGCAGCTGTGTTAGGTTATCCAAGCAGATGTGTTAGCTCATCCATGTAGTTGTAGTAGCTTATCTATGCAGCTGTGATAACTTTTCTATGCAGTTGTATTATTATCTATGCAGATGTGTTAGCTATTCCTGCAGTTGTGTTTGCTTATCTATGCAGCTGTGTTAGCCTATCTATTCAGATGTGGTTACCTTATCCATGCAGATGTTAGCTTATCTACACATCTGTGATAGCTTATCTATGCAGTTGTATTAGCTTACTTATGCAGCTGTGTTAGCTATTCATTCAGCTGTGTTAGCTTATCTATGCAGCTGTGTTAGCTTATCTATGCAGCTGTGTTTGGTTATCTATGCAGCTGTGTGAGGTTAGTGAAGCAGATGTGTTAGCTCATCCATGTAGTTGTATTAGCTTATCTATGCAGCTGTGATAGCTTTTCTATGCAGTTGTGTTAAGTTATCTATGCAGCTGTGTTAGCTATTCATGCATTTATGTTTGCTTATCTATGCAGCTGTGTTAGCTTATCTATTCAGCTGTGTTACCTTACCCATGCAGATGTTTGCTTATCCAAGTAGCCGAGTTAGCGTATCTGTACAGTTCTGTGAGTTTATCTATTCAGCTGTATTAGTTTTCTCTATGGAGCTGTTAGCTTATCCATGCAGCTGTGTTATCTTCTCTGTGTGGTTGTGTTAACTTAACCATGCAGCTGTGTTTGCTTGTTTATGCAGCTGTGTTAGCTTATCCTTGCAGCTATGTTAGTTTATCTATGCCGCTGTGTTAGGTTATACATGCAGCTGTGTTAGCTCCTCCATGTAGTTGTATTAGCTTATCTATGCAGCTGTGATAACTTTTCTATGCAGTTGTTCTATTATCTATGCAGATGTGTTAGCTATTCATGCAGACGTGTTTGCTTATGTATGCTGTTGTGTTAGTCTATCTATTCAGATATGTTACCTTATCCATGCAGATGTTAGCTTACCTATGCATCTGAGTTAGTTTATCTATGCTGATGTGTTAGCTTATCCATGCAGCTGTGTTAACTCATCCATGTAATTGTATTAACTTATCTATGCAGCTGTGATAGCTTATCTATGCAGTTGTATTAGCTTACTCATGCAGCTGTGTTAACTATTCATTCAGCTGTGTTAGCTTATGTATGCAGCTGTGTTAGCTTATCTATGCAGCTGTGTTAGGTTATCCAAGCAGATGTGTTAGCTCATCCATGTAGTTGTATTAGCTTATCTATGCAGCTGTGATAGTTTTTCTATGCAGTCGTGTTAAGTTATCTAAGCAGCTGTGTTAGCTATTCATGCGGTTGTGTATGCTTATCTATGCAGCTGTGTTAGCTTATCTATTCAGCTGTCTTACCTTATCGATGCAGATGTTAGCTTATCCATGTAGGTGTGTTAGTGCATCTGTACAGCTGTTAGTTTATCTGTTCAGCTGTATTAGTTTCTCTATGCAGCTGTTAGCTTATCCATGCAGCTGTGTTATCTTCTCTATGTGGCTGTGTTAACTTAACCATGCAGCTGTGTTTGCTTGTTCATGCAGCTGTGTTAGATTATCCTTGCAGCTGTGTTAGGTTATCTATGCAGCTGTGTTAGGTTATCCATGCAGCTGTGTTAGCTCATCCATGTAGTTGTATTAGCTTATCTATGCAGCTGTGATATCTTTTCTGTGCAGTTGTGTTATCTATCCAGATGTGTTAGCTATTCATGCAGTCATGTTTGCTTATCTATGCAGCTGTGTTAGCCTATCTATTCAGATGTGTTACCTTATCCATGCAGATGTTAGCTTCCCTATGCATCTGAGTTAGTTTATCTATGCAGTTTTGTTAGCTTATCGATGCAGCTGTGTTAACTCATACATGTGATTGTGTTAAATTATCTGTAGAGCTTTTCTATACATCTGTGATAGCTTATCTATGCAGTTGTATTAGCTTACATATGCAGCTGTGTTAGCTATTCATTCAGCTGTGCTAGCTTATCTATACAGCTGTGTTAGCTTATCTATGCAGCTGTGTTAGGTTATCCAAGCAGATGTGTTAGCTCATCCATGTAGTTGTATTAGTTTATCTATGCAGCTGTGATAACTTTTCTATATATCTGTGGTAGCCTTTCTATGCAATTGTATTAGCTGACTTATGCAGCTGTGTTAGGTATTCATTCAGCTGTGTTAGCTTATCTATGCAGCTGTGTTAGCTTTTCTATGCAGCTGTGTTAGTTTATCTATGCCTCTCTGTGAGGTTATCCAAGCAGATGTGTTAGCCCATCCATGTAGTTGTATTAGCTTATCTATGCAGCTGTGATAGCTATATCTATGCAGTTGTGTTATTATCTATGCAGCTGTGTTAGCTATTCCTACAGTTGTGTTTGCTTATCTATGCAGCTGTGTTAGCTTATCCTTGCAGCTGTGTTAAGTTATCTATGCAGCTGTGTTAGCTATTTATGCAGTTGTGTTTGCTTATCTATGCAGCTGTGTTAGCCTATCTATTCAGATGTGTTACCTTATCCATGCAGATGTTAGCTTACCTATGCATCTGAGTTAGTTTATCGATGCAGTTGTGTTAAGTTATCTATGCAGCTGTGTTAGCTATTCTTACAGTTGTATTAGCTTATCTATGCAGCTGTGATAACTTTTCTATGCAGTTGTGTTATTATCTATGCAGATGTATTAGCTATTCATGCAGACGTGTTTTCTTATGTATGCAGTTGTGTTAGCCTATCTATTCAGATGTGTTACCTTATCCATGCAGATGTTAGCTTATCTATGCATCTGAGTTAGTTTATCTATGCTGATGTGTTAACTTATCCATGCAGCTGTGTTAACTCATCCATGTAATTGTATTAACTTATCTATGCAGCTGTGATAGCTTATCTATGCAGTTGTATTAGCTTACTCAGCCAGCTGTGTCAGCTATTCATTCAGCTGTGTTAGCTTATTTATGCAGCTGTGTTAGCTTATCTATGCAGCTGTGTTAGCTTATCTATGCAGCTGTGTTAGGTTATCCAAGCAGATGTGTTAGCTCATCCATGTAGTTGTACTAGCTTATCTATGCAGCTGTGATAGTTTTTCCATGCAGTTATGTTAAGTTATCTAAGCAGCTGTGTTAGCTATTCATGCGGTTGTGTTTGCTTATCTATGCAGCTCTGTTAGCTTATCTATTCAGCTGTCTTACCTTATCGATGCAGATGTTAGCTTATCCATGTAGGTGTGTTAGCACATCTGTACAGCTGTTAGTTTATTAGTTCAGCTGTATTAGTTTCTCTATGCAGCTGTTAGCTTATCCATGCAGCTGTGTTATCTTCTCTATGTGGTTCTGTTAACTTAACCATGCAGCTGTGTTTGCTTGTTTATGCAGCTGTGTGAGCTTATCCTTGCAGCTGTGTTAGGTTATCTATGCAGCTGTGTTTGGTTATCCATGCAGCTGTGTTAGCTCATCCATGTAGTTGTATTAGCTTATCTATGCAGCTGTGATATCTTTTCTATGCAGTTGTGTTATTATCTATCCAGATGTGTTAGGTATTCATGCAGTCGTGTTTACTTACCTATGCAGCTGTGTTAGCCTATCTATTCAGATGTGTTACCTTATCCATGCAGATGTTAGTTTACCTATGCATCTGAGTTAGTTTATCTATGCAGTTTTGTTAGCTTATCCATGACATGTGATTGTGTTAAATTATCTGTGCAGCTGTGAGAGCTTTTCTATATGTCTGTGATAGCTTATCTATGCAGTTGTATTAGCTTACATATGCAGCTGTGTTAGCTATTCATTCAGCTGTGCTAGATTATCTATCCAGCTGTGTTAGCTTATCCAAGCAGATGTGTTAGCTCATCCATGTAGTTGTATTAGCTTATCTATGCAGCTGTGAAAACTTTTCTATGCAGTTTTATTATTATCTATGCAGATGTGTTAGCTATTCCTGCAGTTGTGTTTGCTTATCTATGCAGCTGTGTTAGCCTATCTATTCAGATGTGGTTACCTTATCCATGCAGATGTTAGCTTATCTAAACATCTGTGATAGCTTATCTATGCAGTTGTATTAGCTTACTTATGCAGCTGTGTTAGCTATTCATTCAGCTGTGTTAGCTTATCTATGCAGCTGTGTTAGCTTATCTATGCAGCTGTGTTTGGTTATCTATGCAGCTGTGTGAGGTTAGTCAAGCAGATGTGTTAGCTCATCCATGTAGTTGTATTAGCTTATCTATGCAGGTGTGATAGCTTTTCTATGCAGTTGTGTTAAGTTATCTATGCAGCTGTGTTAGCTATTCATGCATTTATGTTTGCTTATCTATGCAGCTGTGTTAGCTTATCTATTCAGCTGTGTTACCTTACCCATGCAGATGTTTCCTTATCCATGTAGCCGAGTTAGCGTATCTGTACAGTTCTGTGAGTTTATCTATTCAGCTGTATTAGTTTTCTCTATGCAGCTGTTAGC
The DNA here is from genome assembly GCF_031143425.1 of Pleurodeles waltl. NCBI lineage: Eukaryota > Metazoa > Chordata > Amphibia > Caudata > Salamandridae > Pleurodeles > Pleurodeles waltl. The sequence continues at coordinate 1,194,556,389 of NC_090448.1, forward strand.
TTATCCATGCAGCTGTGTTATCTTCTCTGTGTGGTTGTGTTAACTTAACCATGCAGCTGTGTTTGCTTGTTTATGCAGCTGTGTTAGCTTATCCTTGCAGCTGTGTTAGGTTATCTATGCAGCTGTGTTAGGTTATACATGCAGCTGTGTTAGCTCCTCCATGTAGTTATATTAGCTTATCTATGCAGCTGTGATAACTTTTCTATGCAGTTGTTCTATTATCTATGCAGATGTGTTAGCTATTCATGCAGACGTGTTTGCTTATGTATGGTGTTGTGTTAGCCTATCTATTCAGATATGTTACCTTATCCATGCAGATGTTATCTTACCTATGCATCTGAGTTAGTTTATCTATGCTGATGTGTTAGCTTATCCATGCAGCTGTGTTAACTTATCCATGTAATTGTATTAACTTATCTATGCAGCTGTGATAGCTTATCTATGCAGTTGTATTAGCTTACTCATGCCGCTGTGTTAACTATTCATTCAGCTGTGTTAGCTTATGTAGCGCAGCTGTGTTAGCTTATCTATGCAGCTGTGTTAGGTTATCTATGCAGCTGTGTTAAGTTATCCAAGCAGATTTGTTAGCTCATCCATGTAGTTGTATTAGCTTATCTATGCAGCTGTGATAGTTTTTCTATGCAGTCGTGTTAAGTTATCTAAGCAGCTGTGTTAGCTATTCATGCGGTTGTGTATGCTTATCTATGCAGCTGTGTTAGCTTATCTATTCAGCTGTCTTACCTTATCAATGCAGATGTTAGCTTATCCATGTAGGTGTGTTAGCGCATCTGTACAGCTGTTAGTTTATCTGTTCAGCTGTATTAGTTTCTCTATGCAGTTGTTAGCTTATCCATGCAGCTGTGTTATCTTCTCTATGTGGCTGTGTTAACTTAACCATGCAGCTGTGTTTGCTTGTTTATGCAGCTGTGTTAGATTATCCTTGCAGCTGTGTTAGGTTATCTATGCAGCTGTGTTAGGTTATCCATGCAGCTGTGTTAGCTCATCCATGTAGTTGTATTAGCTTATCTATGCAGCTGTGATATCTTTTCTATGCAGTTGTGTTATCTATCCAGATGTGTTAGCTATTCATGCAGTCATGTTTGCTTATCTATGCAGCTGTGTTAGCCTATCTATTCAGATGTGTTACCTTATCCATGCAGATGTTAGCTTCCCTATGCATCTGAGTTAGTTTATCTATGCAGTTTTGTTAGCTTATCGATGCAGCTGTGTTAACTCATACATGTGATTGTGTTAAATTATCTGTGCAGCTGTGAGAGCTTTTCTATACATCTGTGATAGCTTAGCTATGCAGTTGTATTAGCTTACATATGCAGCTGTGTTAGCTATTCATTCAGCTGTGCTAGCTTATCTATACAGCTGTGTTAGCTTATCTATGCAGCTGTGTTAACTCATCCATGTAATTGTATTAACTTATCTATGCAGCTGTGATAGCTTATCTATGCTGTTGTATTAGCTTACTCATGCAGCTGTGTTAACTATTCATTCAGCTGTGTTAGCTTATGTATGCAGCTGTGTTAGCTTATCTATGCAGCTGTGTTAGGTTATCTATGCAGCTGTGTTAGGTTATCCAAGCAGATGTGTTAGCTCATCCATGTAGTTGTATTAGCTTATCTATGCAGCTGTGATAGTTTTTCTATGCAGTCGTGTTAAGTTATCTAAGCAGCTGTGTTAGCTATTCATGCGGTTGTGTTTGCTTATCTATGCAGCTGTGTTAGCTTATTTATTCAGCTGTCTTACCTTATCGATGCAGATGTTAGCTTATCCATGTAGGTGTGTTAGCGCATCTGTACAGCTGTTAGTTTATTAGTTCAGCTGTATTAGTTTCTCTATGCAGCTGTTAGCTTATCCATGCAGCTGTGTTATCTTCTCTATGTGGCTGTGTTAACTTAACCATGCAGCTGTGTTTGCTTGTTTATGCAGCTGTGTTAGATTATCCTTGCAGCTGTGTTAGGTTATCTATGCAGCTGTGTTAGGTTATCCATGCAGCTGTGTTAGCTCATCCATGTAGTTGTATTAGCTTATCTATGCAGCTGTGATATCTTTTCTATGCAGTTGTGTTATCTATCCAGATGTGTTAGCTATTCATGCAGTCATGTTTGCTTATCTATGCAGCTGTGTTAGCCTATCTATTCAGATGTGTTACCTTATCCATGCAGATGTTAGCTTCCCTATGCATCTGAGTTAGTTTATCTATGCAGTTTTGTTAGCTTATCCATGCAGCTGTGTTAACTCATACATGTGATTGTGTTAAATTATCTGTGCAGCTGTGAGAGCTTTTTTATACATCTGTGATAGCTTATCTATGCAGTTGTATTAGCTTACATATGCAGCTGTGTTAGCTATTCATTCAGCTGTGCTAGCTTATCTATACCGCTGTGTTAGCTTATCTATGCAGCTGTGTTAGGTTATCCAAGCAGATGTGTTAGCTCATCCATGTAGTTGTACTAGCTTATCTATGCAGCTGTGATAACTTTTCTATGCAGTTGTATTATTATCTATGCAGATGTGTTAGCTATTCCTGCAGTTGTGTTTGCTTATCTATGCAGCTGTGTTAGCCTATCTATTCAGATGTGGTTACCTTATCCATGCAGATGTTAGCTTATCTACACGTCTGTGATAGCTTATCTATGCAGTTGTATTAGCTTACTTAAGCAGCTGTGTTAGCTATTCATTCAGCTGTGTTAGCTTATCTATGCAGCTGTGTTAGCTTATCTATGCAGCTGTGTTTGGTTATCTATGCAGCTGTGTGAGGTTAGTCAAGCAGATGTGTTAGCTCATCCATGTAGTTGTATTAGCTTATCTATGCAGCTGTGATAGCTTTTCTATGCAGTTGTGTTATCTATGCAGCTGTGTTAGCTATTCATGCAGACGTGTTTGCTTATCTATGCAGTTGTGTTAGCCTATCTATTCAGATGTTACCTTGTCCATGCAGATGTTAGCTTATCTATGAATCTGAGTTAGTTTATCTATGCTGTTGTATTAGCTTACTCATGCAGCTGTGTTAACTATTCATTCAGCTGTGTTAGCTTATGTATGCAGCTGTCTTACCTTATCGATGCAGATGTTTGCTTATCCATGTAGGTGTGTTAGCGCATCTGTACAGCTATTAGTTTATCTGTGCAGTTGTGTTAAGTTATCTATGCAGCTGTGTTAGCTATTCATGCAGTTGTGTTTGCTTATCTGCGCAGCTGTGTTAGCTTATCTATTCAGCTGTGTTACCTTACCCATGCAGATGTTAGCTTATCCATGTAGCTGTGTTAGCGTATCTGTACAGCTCTGTTCGTTCATCTGTTCAGCTGTATTAGTTTCTCTATGCAGCTGTTAGCTTATCCATGCAGCTGTGTTATCTTCTCTATGTGGTTGTGTTAACTTAATCATGCAGCTGTTAGCCTATCTATTCAGATGTGTTACCTTATCAATGCAGATTTTAGCTTACCTATGCATCTGAGTTAGTTTATCTATGCAGTTTTGTTAGCTTATCCATGCAGCTGTGTTAACTCATACATGTGATTGTGTTAAATTATCTGTGCAGCTGTGAGAGCTTTTCTATACATCTGTGATAGCTTATCTATGCAGTTGTATTAGCTTACATATGCAGCTGTGTTAGCTATTCATTCAGCTGTGCTAGCTTATCTATACAGCTGTGTTAGCTTTTCTATGCAGCTGTGTTAGGTTATCCAAGCAGATGTGTTAGCTCATCCATGTAGTTGTATTAGCTTATCTATGCAGCTGTGATAACATTTCTATGCAGTTGTATTATTATCTATGCAGATATGTTAGCTATTCCTGCAGTTGTGTTTGCTTATCTATGCAGCTGTGTTAGCCTATCTATTCAGATGTGGTTACCTTATCCATGCAGATGTTAGCTTATCTACACATCTGTGATAGCTTATCTATGCAGTTGTATTAGCTTACTTATGCAGCTGTGTTAGCTATTCATTCAGCTGTGTTAGCTTATCTATGCAGCTGTGTTAGCTTATCTATGCAGTTGTGTTAGGTTATCTATGCAGCTGTGTGAGGTTAGTCAAGCAGATGTGTTAGCTCATCCATGTAGTTGTATTAGCTTATCTATGCAGCTGTGATAGCTTTTCTATGCAGTTGTGTTAAGTTATCTATGCAGCTGTGGGAGCTATTCATGCGGTTGTGTTTGCTTATCTATGCAGCTGTGTTAGCTTATCTATTCAGCTGTCTTACCTTATCGATGCAGATGTTAGCTTATCCATGTAGTTGTGTTAGCGCATCTGTACAGCTGTTAGTTTATCTGTTCAGCTGTATTAGTTTCTCTATGCAGCTGTTAGCTTATCCATGCAGCTGTGTTATCTTCTCTATGTGGCTGTGTTAACTTAACCATGCAGCTGTGTTTGCTTGTTTATGCAGCTGTGTTAGATTATCCTTGCAGCTGTGTTAGGTTATCTATGCAGCTGTGTTAGGTTATCCAAGCAGCTGTGTTAGCTCATCCATGTAGTTGTATTAGCTTATCTATGCAGCTGTGATAACTTTTCTATGCAGTTGTATTATTATCTATGCAGATGTGTTAGCTATTCCTGCAGTTGTGTTTGCTTATCTATGCAGCTGTGTTAGCCTATCTATTCAGATGTGGTTACCTTATCCATGCAGATGTTAGTTTATCTACACATCTGTGATAGCTTATCTATGCAGTTGTATTAGCTTACTTATGCAGCTGTGTTAGCTATTCATTCAGCTGTGTTAGCTTATCTATGCAGCTGTGTTAGCTTATCTATGCAGCTGTGATAGCTTTTCTCTGCAGTTGTGTTAAGTTATCTATGCAGCTGTGTTAGCTATTCATGCATTTATGTTTGCTTATCTATGCAGCTGTGTTAGCTTATCTATTCTGCTGTGTTACCTTACCCATGCAGATGTTTGCTTATCCATGTAGCCGAGCTAGCGTATGTGTACAGCTCTGTGAGTTTATCTATTCAGCTGTATTAGTTTTCTCTATGCAGCTGTTAGCTTATCCATGCAGATGTTTTATCTTCTCAGTGTGGTTGTGTTAACTTAACCATGAAGCTGTGTTTGCTTGTTTATGCAGCTGTGTTAGCTTATCCTTGCAGCTGTGTTAGGTTATCTATGCAGCTGTGTTAGGTTATACATGCAGCTGTGTTAGCTCCTCCATGTAGTTGTATTAGCTTATCTATGCAGCTGTGATAAATTTTCTATGCAGTAGTTTTATTATCTATGCAGATGTGTTAGCTATTCATGCAGACGTGTTTGCTTATGTATGCTGTTGTGTTAGCCTATCTATTCAGATGTGTTACCTTATCCATGCAGATGTTAGTTTATCTATGCATCTGAGTTAGTTTATCTATGCTGATGTGTTAGCTTATCCATGCAGCTGTGTTAAGTCATCCATGAAATTGTATTAACTTATCTATGCAGCTTTGATAGCTTATCTATGCAGTTGTATTAGCTTACTCATGCAGCTGTGTTAACTATTCATTCAGCTGTGTTAGCTTATGTATGCAGCTGTGTTAGCTTATCTATGCAGCTGTGTTAGGTTATACATGGAGCTGTGTTAGCTCCTCCATGTAGTTGTATTAGCTTATCTATGCAGCTGTGATATCTTCTCTATGTGGTTGTGTTAACTTAACCATGCAGCTGTGTTTGCTTGTTTATACAGCTGTGTTAGCTTATCTTTGCAGCTGTGTTAGGTTATCTATGCAGCTGTGTTAGGTTATCCATGCAGCTGTGTTAGCTCATCCATGTTGTATTAGCTTATCTATGCAGCTGTGATAACATTTATATGCAGTTGTGTTATTATCTATCCAGATGTGTTACCTATTCATGCAGTCGTGTTTGCTTATCTATGCAGCTGTGTTAGCCTACCTATTCAGATGTGTTACCTTATCCATGCAGATGGTAGCTTACCTATGCATCTGAGTTAGTTTATCTATGCAGTTTTGTTAGCTTATCCATGCAGCTGTGTTAACTCATACATGTGATTGTGTTAAATTATCTGTGCAGCTGTGAGAGCTTTTCTATACATCTGTGACAGCTTATCTATGCAGTTGTATTAGCTTACATATGGAGCTGTGTTAGCTATTCATTCAGCTGTGCTAGCTTATCTATACAGCTGTGTTAGCTTATCTATGCAGCTGAGTTAGGTTATCCAAGCAGATGTGTTAGCTCATCCATGTAGTTGTATTAGCTTCTCTATGCAGCTGTGATAACTTTTCTATGCAGTTGTGTTATTATCTATGCAGATGTGTTAGCTATTCCTGCAGTTGTGTTTGCTTATCTATGCAGCTGTGTTAGCCTATCTATTCAGATGTGGTTACCTTATCCATGCAGATGTTGGATTATCTACACATCTGTGATAGCTTATCTATGCAGTTGTATTAGCTTACTTATGCAGCTGTGTTAGCTATTCATTCAGCTGTGCTAGCTTATCTATGCAGCTGTGTTAGCTTATCTATGCAGCTGTGTTAGGTTATCTATGCAGCTGTGTGAGGTTAGTCAAGCAGATGTGTTAGCTCATCCATGTAGTTGTATTAGCTTATCTATGCAGCTGTGATAGCTTTTCTATACAGTTGTGTTAAGTTATCTATGCAGCGGTGTTAGCTATTCGTGCATTTGTGTTTGTTTATCTATGCAGCTGTGTTAGCTTATCTATTCAGCTGTGTTACCTTACCCATGCAGATGTTTGCTTATCCATGTAGCTGAGTTAGCGTATCTGTACAGCTCTGTGAGTTTATCTATTCAGCTGTATTAGTTTTCTCTATGGAGCTGTTAGCTTATCCATGCAGCTGTGTTTTCTTCTCTGTGTGGTTGTGTTAACTTAACCATGCAGCTGTGTTTACTTGTTTATGCAGCTGTGTTAGCTTATCCTTGCAGCTGTGTTAGGTTATCTATGCAGGTGTGTTAGGTTATACATGGAGCTGTGTTAGCTCCTCCATGTAGTTGTATTAGCTTATCTATGCAGCTGTGATAACTTTTCTATGCAGTTGTGTTATTATCTATGCAGATGTGTTAGCTAGTCATGCAGACGTGTTTGCTTATGTATGCAGTTGTAATAGCCTATCTATTCAGATGTGTTACCTTATCCATGCAGATGTTAGCTTATCTATGCATCTGAGTTAGCTTATCCATGCAGCTGTGTTAACTCATCCATGTAATTGTATTAACTTATCTATGCAGCTGTGATAGCTTATCTATGCAGTTGTATTAGCTTACTCATGCAGCTGTGTTAGCTATTCATTCAGCTGTGTTAGCTTATGTATGCAGCTGTGTTAGCTTATCTATGCAGCTGTGTTAGGTTATCTATGCAGCTGTGTTAGGTTATCCAAGCAGATGTGTTAGCTCATCCATGTAGTTGTATTAGCTTATCTATGCAGCTGTGATAGTTTTTCTATGCAGTTGTGTTAAGTTATCTAAGCAGCTGTGTTAGCTATTCATGCGGTTGTGTTTGCTTATCTATGCAGCTGTGTTAGCTTATCTATTCAGCTGTCTTACCTTATCGATGCAGATGTTAGCTTATCCATGTAGGTGTGTTAGCGCATCTGTACAGCTGTTAGTTTATCTGTTCAGCTGTATTAGTTTCTCTATGCTACTGTTAGCTTATCCATGCAGCTGTGTTATCTTCTCTATGTGGTTGTGTTAACTTAGCCATGCAGCTGTGTTTGCTTGTTTATGCAGCTGTGTTAGCTTATCCTTGCAGCTGTGTTAGGTTATCTATGCAGCTGTGTTTGGTTATCCATGCAGCTGTGTTATCTCATCCATGTAGTTGTATTAGCTTATCTATGCAGCTGTGATATGTTTTCTATGCAGTTGTATTATTATCTATGCAGATGTGTTAGCTATTCCTGCAGTTGTGTTTGCTTATCTATGCAGCTGTGGTAGCCTATCTATTCAGATGTGGTTACCTTATCCATGCAGATGTTAGCTTATCTACACATCTGTGATAGCTTATCTATGCAGTTGTATTAGCTTACTTATGCAGCTGTGTTAGCTATTCATTCAGCTGTGTTAGCTTATCTATGCGGCTGTGTTAGCTTATCTATGCAGCTGTGTTAGCTTATCTATGCAGCTGTGTGAGGGTAGTCAAGCAGATGTGTTAGCTCATCCATGTAGATGTATTAGCTTATCTATGCAGCTGTGATAGCTTTTCTATGCAGTTGTGTTAAGTTATCTATGCAGCGGTGTTAGCTATTCGTGCATTTGTGTTTGCTTATCTATGCAGCTGTGTTACCTTACCCATGCAGGTGTTTGCTTATCCATGTAGCTGAGTTAGCGCAGGGGTGTGGAATTTATTCAAATATCTACTTGTCCAGGGGACAGGTTGCTTTTCAAATCTACTTGTCCTGTAAAAAGATCTACTTGTCCCTTTGGTGCCATGTAGTGTGGCGCCAAATTATGGCAGCAATCTCATTATGTAAGAGCTCTGATAATAGCCTCTCTGATTATGCCAGGGCTACTACCACAGTAGGGCTTGAACACTTGCAGTTTCAATCCCTACTGTAGCAACTTCCTTATTTTGCCACCTTTCTGCAGATCTGCATACTGGGGCTGGAGGAAGCAGTAAGCAATAGTTCCAGGGCTGGAATGCCTTTGAGTCTGCAAACCTACTAACCTGCATGTTTTAAAGATTTTCACCAGCTTCTCTCTAATATTTTCCCATAATAAGAAAGGTTGGACATTTACTCCTGACAATGGCAGAATTAGAACTTCTTCCAGAGTTGGCCCTTGGGGACCTCTTCCCTTTTGCGAAAGTGTTAGCACCCATTTGAAATGGGTGCAAACTGTAATTGGTTTGCGCCCGCGTTCGCAAAACAATCCTAGATTGCACTGCGAGTCGCAATTAGGAAGGGAACACCCCTTCCTAATAGCGAGTCGCAAACCCGTTTTGCGATTCGGTAACCAAGTTACCGAATCGCAAAACTGGGTTTGTGCATCGCAATGTGCTTTTTGCACGTTGCAAACAGCGAAAGTCGCTGTTTGCGACATGCAAAAAGCTACCTACATGTGGGTCTTGGTCCCTAATTAGGTCTGGTGTTAACAAAGACATTTTGTTTTTATTAAACTTCTATTTCTCTCTCTTTCGGCTGTCTTTACTGTGACGGATCGCATTCTGCTCTTCCACAAGGAGTATATTGGCACACAAAGTAGTTTTGTCAGTGTCAGGAACTACAGTGGCAATCAGTGACGTAACGAAACTGGAGGGTGTCCCTTTGCAAAGAACATGGAGGAGCCCCCTCTCCAGACTCACTCAGGGCAGGTGCTGTGCTGAAGGGGCCCCCTGGAGGGCGGCTGCGGGGCCTTTGTTATGCCACTGGTGGAAACGTGGGCTTTTAGAGTTCAAAAACGTTTTGGTTCTTTTTTTTGCCAGTGTTTGTTACAATGTTGAGGGCCTGGTAGCTCCCACAACAATAAAGTGTTACAGAAGCCATGTCAAAACAAGACACGCATTGATGAAACTAAAAGACTTATAAAAATATGTCAGATCAGTTGGCTTTGTCAGTGTTTGTTTATTTTCACGCTTCCCATAATCGTGTTGAAAATGGTTACACTGATTTTCCATTAGAAATATTTTTGGGAAATACTAGCATGCATCAAAACATTTTACTAAATGACACTTCATTTGCATCTAATCAGAGAGCATTCTGGGAGCATTATACTTAGCCTCATAGCCTAAACTTTTCAAACATGTGTATACACATTTTTTTTTTTTTTTTTGTACTGGAACCAACGTCAGTAGTGAAGTGTGACCTTAAAACATTTATTTACAGCACTCACCCTAATAATGAAGGCTTTCAAATAATGAACCATAAATACAAGTTCGAACAGCATTATCTTTTGGAAACACATTACCTCAACTGCAGAGAGTTCCACTCTCTGTAAACAGGCAGCCAGAGGGTTTGTGCTGCAGAGGGTTGGGCCTACTTGTCCCAAGGACAAAGTAAACATAAAAACTTGTTGCCCTTGACCCCAAACAAGATGTGTCGGGCGATAGGAATTCCACATCCCTGTAGCGTATCTGTACAGCTCTGTGAGTTTATCTATTCAGCTGTATTAGTTTTCTCTATGCAGCTGTTAGCTTATCCATGCAGCTGTGTTTTCTTCTCTGTGTGGTTGTGTTAACTTAACCATGCAGTTGTGTTTACTTGTTTATGCAGCTGTGTTAGCTTATCCTTGCAGCTGTGTTCGGTTATCTATGCAGCAGTATTAGGTAATACATGGAGCTGTGTTAGCTCCTCCATGTAGTTGTATTAGCTTATCTATGCAGCTGTGATATCTTCTCTATGTGGTTGTGTTAACTTAACCATGCAGCTGTGTTTGCTTGTTTATACAGCTGTTAGCTTATCCTTGCAGCTGTGTTAGGTTATCTATGCAGCTGTGTTAGGTTATCCATGCAGCTGTGTTAGCTGATCCATGTTGTTGTATTAGCTTATCTATGCAGCTGTGATAACTTTTATATGCAGTTGTGTTATTATCTATTCAGATGTGTTACCTTATCCATGCAGATGGTAGCTTACCTATGCATCTGAGTTAGTTTATCTATGCAGTTTTGTTAGCTTATCCATGCAGCTGTGTTAACTCATACATGTGATTGTGTTAAATTATCTGTGCAGCTGTGAGAGCTTTTCTATACATCTGTGATAGCTTATCTATGCAGTTGTATTCGCTTACATATGCAGCTGTGTTAGCTATTCATTCAGCTGTGCTAGCTTATCTATACAGCTGTGTTAGCTTATCTATGCAGCTGTGATAACTTTTCTATGCAGTTGTGTTATTATCTATGCAGATGTGTTAGCCTATCTATTCAGATGTGGTTACCTTATCCATGCAGATCTTAGCTTATCTACACATTTGTGATAGCTTATCTATGCAGTTGTATTAGCTTACTTATGCAGCTGTGTTAGCTATTCCTTCAGCTGTGTTAGCTATTCATTCAGCTGTGTTAGCTTATCTATGCAGCTGTGTTAGCTTATCTATGCAGCTGTGTGAGGTTAGTCAAGCAGATGTGTTAGCTCATCCATGTAGTTGTATTAGCTTATCTATGCAGCTGTGATAGCTTTTCTATACAGTTGTGTTAAGTTATCTATGCAGCTGTGTTAGCTATTCAGGCATTTGTGTTTGCTTATCTATGCAGCTGTGTTAGCTTATCTATTCAGCTGTGTTACCTTACCAATGCAGATGTGTTAGCTCATCCATGTTGTTGTATTAGCTTATCTATGCAGCTGTGATAACATTTATGTGCAGTTGTGTTATTATCTATCCAGATGTGTTAGCTATTCATGCAGTCGTGTTTGCTTATCTATGCAGCTGTGTTAGCCTATCTATTCAGATGTTTTACCCTATCCATGCAGATGTTAGCTTACCTATGCATCTGAGTTAGTTTATCTATGCAGTTTTGTTAGCTTATCCATGCAGCTGTGTTAACTCATACATGTGATTGTGTTAAATTATCTGTGCAGCTGTGAGAGCTTTTCTATACATCTGTGATAGCTTATCTATGCAGTTGTATTAGCTTACATATGCAGCTGTGTTAGCTATTCATTCAGCTGTGCTAGCTTATCTATACAGCTATGTTAGCTTATCTATGCAGCTGTGTTCGGTTATCCAAGCAGATGTGTTAGCTCATCCATGTAGTTGTATTAGCTTATCTATGCAGCTGTGATAACTTTTCTATGCAGTTGTGTTATTATCTATGCAGATGTGTTAGCTATTCCTGCAGTTGTGTTTGCTTATCTATGCAGCTGTGTTAGCCTATCTATTCAGATGTGGTTATCTTATCCATGCAGATGTTAGCTTATCTACACATCTGTGATAGCTTATCTATGCAGTTGTATTAGCTTACTTATGCAGCTGTGTTAGCTATTCATTCAGCTGTGTTAGCTTATCTATGCAGCTGTGTTAGCTTATCTATGCAGCTGTGTGAGGTTAGTCAAGCAGATGTGTTAGCTCATCCATGTAGTTGTATTAGCTTATCTATGCAGCTGTGATAGATTTTCTATGCAGTTGTGTTAAGTTATCTATGCAGCGGTGTTAGCTATTCGTGCATTTGTGTTTGCTTATCTATGCAGCTGTGTTAGCTTATCTATTCAGCTGTGTTACCTTACCCATGCAGATGTTTGCTTATCCATGTAGCTGAGTTAGTTATCTGTACAGCTCTGTGAGTTTATCTATTCAGCTGTATTAGTTTTCTCTATGGAGCTGTTAGCTTATCCATGCAGCTGTGTTTTCTTCTCTGTGTGGTTGTGTTAACTTAACCATGCAGCTGTGTTTACTTGTTTATGCAGCTGTGTTAGCTTATCCTTGCAGCTGTGTTAGGTTATCTATGCAGTTGTGTTAGGTTATACATGGACCTGTGTTAGCTCCTCCATATAGTTGTATTAGCTTATCTATGCAGCTGTGATATTTTTCTATGCAGTTGTGTTATTATCTATGCAGATGTGTTAGCTAGTCATGCAGACATGTTTGCTTATGTATGCAGTTGTGTTAGCCTATCTATTCAGATGTGTTACCTTATCCATGCAGATGTTAGCTTATCTATGCATCTGAGTTAGTTTATCTATGCTGATGTGTTAGCGTATCCATTCAGCTGTGTTAACTCATCCATGTAATGGTAATAAATTATCTATGCAGCTGTGATAGCTTATCTATGCAGTTGTTTTAGCTTACTCATGCAGCTGTTTTAGCTATTCATTCAGCTGTGTTAGATTATGTATGCAGCTGTGTTAGCGTATCTATGCAGCTGTGTTAGCTTATCTATGCAGCTGTGTTAGGTTATCCAAGCAGATGTGTTAGCTCATCCATGTAGTTGTATTAGCTTATCTATGCAGCTGTGATAGCTTTTCTATGCAGTTGTGTTAAGTTATCTATTCAGCGGGGTAGCTATTCATGCGGTTGTGTTTCTTATCTATGCAGTTGTGTTAGCCTATCTATTCAGATGTGCTACCTTATCCATGCAGATGTTAGCTTACCTATGAATCTGAGTTAGTTTATCTATGCAGTTTTATTAGCTTATCCATGCAGCTGTGTTAACTCATACATGTGATTGTGTTAAATTGTCTGTGCAGCTGTGAGAGCTTTTCTATACATCTGTGATAGCTTATCTATGCAGTTGTATTAGCTTACATATGCAGCTGTGTTAGCTATTCATTCAGCTGTGCTAGCTTATCTATACAGCTGTGTTAGCTTATCTATGCAGCTGTGTTAGGTTATACAAGAAGATGTGTTAGCTCATCCATGTAGTTCTATTAGCTTATCTATGCAGCTGTGATAGCTTTTCTATGCAGTTGTGTTAAGTTATCTATTCAGCGGGGTAGCTATTCATGCGGTTGTGTTTGCTTATCTATGCAGCTGTGTTAGCTTATCTATTCAGCTGTTTTACCTTATTGATCCAGATGTTAGCTTATCCATGTAGCTGTGTTAGCGCATCTGTACAGCTGTTAGTTTATCTGTTCAGCTGTATTAGTTTCTCTATGCAGCTGTTAGCTTATCCATGCAGCTGTTTTATCTTCTCTATGTGGTTGGGTTAACTTAACCATGCAGCTGTGTTTTCTTGTTTATGCAGCTGTGTTAGCTTATCCTTGCAGCTGTGTTCGGTTATCCATGCAGCTGTGTTAGCTCATCCATGTAGTTGTATTATCTTAGCTATGCAGCTGTGATATATTTTCTATGCAGTTGTGTTATTATCTGTGCAGATGTGTTTGCTATTCATGCAGTTGTGTTTGCTTATTTTATGCAGCTGTGTTAGCCTATCTATTCAGATGTGTTACCTTATCCATGCAGATGTTAGCTTATCTATGCATCTAAGTTTGTTTATCTATGCAGTTGTGTTAGGTTATCCATGCAGCTGTGTTAACTCATCCATGTAATTGTTCTAATTTATCTATGCAGCTGTGACAACTTTTCTATACATCTGTGATAGCTGATCTATGCAGTTGTATTAGCTTACTTATGCAGCTGTGTTAGCTATTCATTCAGCTGTGTTAGCTTATCTATGCAGCTGTGTTAGGTTATCTATGCAGCTGTGTTAGGTTATCCAAGCAGATGTGTTAGCTCATCCATGTAGTTGTATTAGCTTATCTATGCAGCTGTGATAGCTTTTCTATGCAGTTGTATTAGCTTATCTATGCAGCTGTGATAGCTTTTCTATGCAGTTGTGTTTGCTTATCTATGCAGCTGTGTTAGCTTATCTATTCTGCTGTCTTACCTTATCCATGCAGATGTTAGCTTATCTATGCATCTGAGTTAGTTTATCTATGCAGTTGTGTTAGCCTATCCATGCAGCTGTGTTAACTCATCCATGTAATTGTGTTAAATTATCTGTGCAGCTGTGATAGGTTTTCTATACATCTGTGATAGCTTATCTATGCAGTTGTATCAGCTTCTATGCAGCTGTTACCTCATCCATGCAGATGTTAGCTTACCCATGCAGCTGTGTTATCTTCTCTATGTGGTTGTGTTAACTTAACCATGCAGCTGTGTTTGCTTGTTTATCCAGCTGTGTTAGCCTATCTTTGCACCCTTCTACGAGCAGGGGATCCTCGTCAATTCATTGCAAGGACCCCTATGAATTGAAAATACTTTGGAATCTTTACTGTGTAAAAGCACATTAAAGTAAACAGTGTAAATTACTTGTGATTCGAAACAAAACTGCAACATTACTTGTCTTCTTGAAAGTATTCTGGTTTTGATACATAATATAAACTATCTGACTATTTTTCACAACAATTCCTTCTTGGGTGTGTGTTTCACTTATTGACCCTGTGTGTTCAACAAATGCTTAGCACCTGATAGGTCTAAGTGCTCGCCCACGCTACGATAAAAGAGAGCTTTTTAGACTGGCATGTTTTTTCCCTGTAAAGCAGTAAAGGTCACCTGCACTATGTGCATTGTGTACCCCTGCGTTTGGTACACTACATAGATATCAGGCTTCCTGCAGTTGTTGCACAACTACTCTACTAGTGGCACCAGGTTTGGGGGTCTCTGGCCTCAGCATTGAGTATTCCCTCCTCCCAATAGTTCTTGTGGAAGGCACTGACATCTCCCTTTTTCCTGTTTCAGTAGCTTACTGTCCCAGACTCAGAAGAGTGAGACAGCTCCTTTATCTGTGGCAAAGATCTTGTTTAGAGCATCCCCGTGGGCCTTAGAACTCTGCTGCGTAAGGCCTGAGTTCCTGGGGTTCAGTTCTCTCAAGGGCTGAGAGATCTTCTCTCTGAAGCGTGGGGACATGAGGTTGTGTCTCATCAAATGTTGGTTTCCCAGCCTTCTTGCCTTTACACTGGGAGGTTTGGGCCATTATTCCAGGCACCAACACTTCTGTTTCGAACCGGGCTTCCCTTTGTGCTTTTGTTTTTACACACACCCGGTCAGGTATCCCTAGCATAGCTGCACGGGTTCTGAGCTCTACATCAGCAAATGCCGAGGACCCCGATCATTACCTAGCAGACATGCTACTGGAATTGCAGAGGAGACGGCCACCTTCTTTTGGCCAGTAACCCCTCCCCATTCCAAGGGCACCATAGCCGTGGGATGAACCTTGACAATAATATCAGCATTGATGATTGGATATGACTTTCCACTTATGTACTGTTCTGGGGATATCACTTTTTCAGTCACCATGGTGACCCTTGCGATTGTATCCATCAGTACTTCTACTTAAACCCCATTGATATGTGGCTTTTGTCTGTATTTCTCCAGGTTACTGGGCCAGACAACCAGAGTGGCATATCCACTGAACCCTCTGAAATTAAAGTAGCTTCAGGGTGCTGTCTAACTTGGTCAGGGAACACCAAGGATCCCATCTGGAGACAAACAACCCCAGAAGGTGTTTGACTAGGGGAAGCTGTTTTGGGGAAGAAAGAGCCCCCTGTTTGGTGACCATAGTCCTTTCAAAAATGGCACCCAGCCTTCATAGATCACTGTTTTTACCCTGGTACCCAGCTTTGGATTGGTAAGCGTCTCAGGGGACACCCTCCTGAACAGGTGTTTGAATGGCTTTTGAAGACTCCTTAAGCTTCTCCCCTTTGTGTCCTACATATTTCCTGGTGGGGGAAGTAGAAACCCCTTTCTTTTGGTCACCTCCACCATGAGGTTTGACCAAGTGGTCAGCCTTCTTCCCCAACTCCTGAGGAGAGACTAACCCTAAGTCCACTAAGCACTGATGAAATTTTTCAGAAGTGCAATTACTCAACAGATGCTCTTTCATTATCAAATTATAGAGCCTGTCATAGTCTTGCCCCTTACTGCCTTTCAACCAGCCACCTAAGGTTTTGACTGAGTCGTCCACTGGATCTACCCAGAACTGACTTGAGGTTTTGTGAGTCCCCTTGAATGTAATCCTGTACTCCTCAATGGTGAGTCCAAAGCCCTCAATCAGGATTTAGTTCAGTAGGTCATGGGACTCAGCATCTTCCTCACCGAGTTTCAGAAGTCTATCCCTGCACATTCCTGCAAATAACTCCCAGAATAGAGAGCCCCAGTGTCTCTGGTGTAACTTTCTCATCTTACAAGCCCTTTCCAAGGCTGCAAGCCACATTGTGGTAACATTACCCTCAACATATAGGGGTAAAATCCCTTTGTGGATCTCAGGATCAAAGCTTTCCTGTCTCTCCGCATTTGGTTTGTTACTGCAACCACTCATGGGTGCTAGACCCATCTCAGCCCCCTCTTTTTCTATAGCCATAATTTTGACTTCAAGGGCGGCTCTTCTGGCTAGTCTCTCAAGATTCGCTTCTTCATCCTCTAGCTCTTTTCTGAGCCTTGAGTTGCCTGAACTACCCCCAGCAGGGGAAGGCACTCATGGTACAACAGCCTTAGGGTAGATGTGAGGAGGTATCTCGTCACCTTCTGTAGCGGGTTGTCAGGGCTAAAACTGCTCCGAAACAAGTTTGGAGGAAAATCTATTTATGTAAAGCAATGGTTTTAGTCACAAGTAATATCAAAATGCACAAGTTGGAGTAAGAATTGGAATATAAGAAATTCCAAGGTGGCCACCAATCTACGACTCTATGGTCTGTATGTTAAAGTTGATAATTAGGAGGCCAAGATAGATTGTCCAGCGCGGTCCGCTTCAGAACCAACACACTTCATCTGAGGAAATTCCATAGGAAGCAGCAAGTTTTGCTCTTGCTGCGAAGATCAGTCAGGGCTAATGGTGCCGTTTGGCTAGGTGTTGTTTTAGTCCTTTGTGCTGTTGGGACAGCGCCTTAAGGATATGTCGCAAGACAAGTAGCGTCTCGATCCGGAGCCTGTCGTTTTATGTAGTATTTGAGGTGGTGGGCAGTGTTCTAACAGTATCTCTCTTTCCTCAGTGCCTAGTGCCTCCCACAAATGTCAGCGTCAGCACAAGCTAGAATCCGACAACAGCTTGTTATCGCCTGTTATCAGCTGCTGGAAAATGTCAAGACGGTAGGCTCATTTATTTAATTTCCTAAAGAAGACACAGATGTACTCAGCGGCAACAGCAAGAGTAAAGAAATAGAAACAGTTACTTACCTGTCCTGTTCATGAGGAACTTAATGTTGGAGGCTGTCCCTCTATGCAATGTACAAAACCAAGTACACTATGCAGAGGGTCCGGGCAACCACATGTTAGTTTTCAGGGATAAAAATCAGAGCGCCTAATGCTCTAATTTTTAAGGTAGCTGGTCGAGCAGTTAGGCTAATCCAGGAGATGTGCTAAGTATTTGCTGTACTCACAAATCCAATCATGCACCACACACACTCAATGAATAACTCAAGACCAGATTTTATAAAAATACTTCAGACTTTTTAAATAGTTTTTAAGACCAAAATCTTTAGAATACGTTAAGTACTTTTCTTGTTATGACTTTTTTAAAGTTTGAGCAAAGTTAGTCTTTCTGTGCGTAATTACGCACTGTAGGAAACAATAGGCAGTCACATTTAAAAATACATAAAAAATCGCACAGTGGTGTTACCAGTCTCTTCTTTTGCTGGGGGGTCGTAGTAGTTGTTGGACACCTCGTGCCAGCTTTCAAGCTTCGGGCAGCTCCCGGTTCTGGCGGGAGCAGCGATGGAGAAATTCTTGGCACAGCCACAGGGCCACCAGGATGGGCCACTTGGAAAAGGAGCTGGTTTGCAGATTTAAAGTTGGTGCCTGGGGGTCCCCTTGGGCTGTTGAGGTCGCAAGGGGTTGGGGACCCGGGGCACACAGCAGATCCTGCGATGCAAGGCCCAGGGTGGCCATGTGCAGGACGTTTTGGAGGACTTGGATGCTGTGTGCAATGAAGTCCAGTTTAGCTGGAGGTGAGTCTCTTTGAGGGCTGCTTACAGGACAACAGGGGCACTCGGGTCAGAGGCCAGGGTTTGCCTGAAGTCCCTCGACTGGGGCTTTCTCCTGATCCGTTTTCAGCTCAGGGGGAGCTAGTTTTCTGGTTGTCCGATATCAGCTGATCAGTACCCAGTGTATTCCTGTATCTCGGCCACTATAGGGCGCAGTGCCACGAAACTTGTCACAGTGACAGTTGTAGGTCACACCCGGGTGGTCGTCGGGCCCGGCTGTGACATCCGGTCACGGACATATCGGCGGTTTAGTGAAGTGACCTTCACTGGTTTCTTGGTCCTTTGCAGTTTTCTTGTTTTTCCTGAGTGGAGCCTCCACTCAGGGGGTGGTCTGGGATGATCCTTTAAGCCTGGAGGTTCCCTGGTTTTCTTGGGGTCAGTCCAGTGTCCAGCTCCTCCACAGCGTCGATTTTCAGGTCCTGGGTGCAGCAGGCAGGGTTTGGTGCCTTTTCTTGTGCATCAGGTCCTCAGTTCTCTTGCTGTCGTCTTCGTTTGGTGCTGGTCTTTCCTTCTTCTTGGAAACCTTTTCAAATCCAAATTCTTGGTCTAGGGGAGCCTACTAAGTACTGAATTTATTGGGCGTTTTAGGGGGAACCTGGTAGTGTCCAATGGGACACTTACCCTTGGGTGGCTACACCCACTACAGTGACTACTTCCTGTGGTGAGGGTCACTTCCCTAAACCTGATTGGCTATTTTTCTCGATTCCAAGGTGGCCAAAAATGAAATGAAGGGTCCACTTCATCTGCAAGCCCCTTAAGGGTGGTGCAGGCTAGGTGAGGCCACTCCTCCTACCTTTTGTGTGTTTTCCTGCCTTTGCTCCTTCTAAGAGCGGGGGTTTGCAAAGGGGGAGTCCTTCTGCTGCTAGCAGCAGGCCTGAGGGTTGAGTTTCAAGGGCGGTAGCCCTTTGAAGCTCACTGCCAGGGCAGTGCACATTCCTGAGGGAGGGGGAGTTAGCTCCTCCACCCAGGAAGGGCTTTGTTTCACAAACCGGAGAGGCAGGCTCTCCCCAACGGTCTGTGGATCACCTGTCTGGAGGCAGCAGGCTGGATAGAACCAGTCAGCAACCATGCCAGGATAGTATGGTTTTTCAGGAGGCACCTCTAAGGTGACCACTGGGTACTTTTTATAATAAATCCAGTGCTGGTACCAGTTTTGATTGATTATTCTGAGTTGTTTGATACCAAACAACCCAGGGTTCAGAGTAGCCAGTATGTAGCTAGGAATTTCGTATTGACCAGTGTCCAACACATGTATTAAAATGGCTGCTCTGTTCACTCACTATGTCCCAGGTTTGGCAAGGACACAGTGGGGGCATATTGCTCATGCAATTATGCCCTCACAAAGAGTATGGTGCACCCTGCCTTAGGGCGGGAAGGCCTGCTAGGGGGGTGACTTACCTATAATTTATGCAGTGTAGGTTGGACAGGGCACACAGAGAGTGTGCCATGTCGAGTTTTTATTTTAGGTTTGCACCAGGACACTCAGCCTGCTAATGAGGTGCTTGGGTGCATCTGCATTCATAGCTATTGAGGGTGGCACAATCAGTGCTGCTGCCCTCGGTAGCCTACCCATAGCACCCCATGCCCTGGGTACCTAAGTACCTTTTACCAGGGACTTATAGTGGTAGCTAACGGTGTATCCAATTACTTTTACCATGTTGTAGGGAAAGAACACTGGCACTGGGAACCTGATTATCTGCAAAAGAAAAAAGCATTATAATAAGTTGTCAGAGGAAAAGAACTCTGTTTAAGTGTTGAAGACAGTGATAAGGTTAAATGAAAGGTTATTGTTGCATGCATATATTTTCTTCCAGTTTTCTAATTCCTACAAGGCCACAGCAGTCAACCAAAATTAGGTCTTCAAGGTTACTGAATGGAGACTTTCCAGGTAAAGGATCCGAAGATAGACCAGGCTGTCTCTACTCTCTGTCTCTCCCCCACCATCCTCTTCCCCCCTTTGGACACTTCTGTTAGTCCAGTGATATTGGATGATGGAGGGGTTCGGAGGGAGGCATTGGGAACAGTTGCCATTCTGCTCCTGTGCTGATCAGGTGAGAGTTCTGACATGAGTTTAGGGGACAATGTCTGGGGGTGCTACCCCCACTTCGTTGGTCACTGTCCACCTCCTCTCCGAGAGGTGTGTTAGTACCCGCTGTTAAATGGATTGCATCAAGATCTGCCAGAAGCAACTGGATAAGTATTTTTGTAGGGTTTGAGACAGTTTTGATTTTGCTGGCTGTACCGAGGTTCTTTAACTGATTCACATTAAGCTGGGACTTTACGGCTCTGATCACGGATCCTGACCCATGTCGGTTTTGCCACCGCAACCTTAGCCAAAGTCTCTGCTGATGCTGATGCTCCCGGTGCCGTCAGCCCGGTCTGAATTCCGGAATCCGACACGGAGGCGGAACAGTGTTGACCGACCCCAGAGCCAACGGGCCCCAGTCTCCTAGTTTGGACTCTGAGCCCTATTCCTAAGCGCTAGGCCTTGGGGAGGAATGGAAGGGGTCCCTGGACCCTTTAGAGTACCAGCTAGAGGGCCAGAAATCCATGGACTGGTGTGATGAACAGGGTGATGCCAACAGACTGGATACCTCTCGAGATACTGGTCTGCTTTCTCCCCCTACCTTGGAGGAGGGAGGATGAATATGATATGGTGGTGAAGAGGGCGACTGAGGTCCTGGATCTCGTACTACCCTCAGTGGCTGTCAAGACGAACATCTTGACAGAAGTGCTTCAAGCAGGAGCATCCTCATCCTAACCCCTCCTCCCTTTTAATGAAGCACTTACTGATGTCCTACTGGGAACCTGGTCCAAGCCCAACAAGGGGGGCTCATGTGAACAGGACAATTGCCCACCGCCATCTCCTCACACCTGGGGACCCATCTTTCGTCACCCAACACTCCACTCCTGAGAGCTTGACTGTCTAGGCCTCATCCTCCCATGGCGACTTCCCTGACGCTCCCCCGGACAGACAATCCAAGAGGCTGGATACCTTAGGCAAGAAAATGTTTTCTTCCACCAACCTGGCACTGCGGTCGGTGAACACCGCATGTTTATTGTGCTCCTTTTAACACAGTCTGAGGGATATAGTTGCACAGGTGCTGCCACAGTTCCTGGAGGAGCACCAGGCCATTCTCTCCCAAACAGTCAAAGATGGAAGAGATG
The DNA here is from genome assembly GCF_031143425.1 of Pleurodeles waltl. NCBI lineage: Eukaryota > Metazoa > Chordata > Amphibia > Caudata > Salamandridae > Pleurodeles > Pleurodeles waltl. The sequence continues at coordinate 1,194,577,847 of NC_090448.1, forward strand.
CAGCCAAGTTCACCATTAGGTGTGGTTTGGATATGACTGGATCGCAGGGCAGAGCGGTTTCCTCAAAGGTGGCACTTCGAGCCCACGCTTGGCCGAGAACATCTTGCTTTTCCAGGAATGTTCAGGACAACCTCATGGACGTGCCCTTCGATGGTACCCATGTCTTCAGAGACTAGGCAGACTCGGCGCTGGAGTGCTTTAAGGAATTGCGAGCTACGGCCAAGTCCTTGGGCTCCAAAGTGACCTCACGTGCCCAGAATACCTTTCGTCCCTGTTCGTGGATACGGAAGGGGCATTCCACTGCACCAACCCTATGCCAGCCACTGTCCTGAGCAAGCACCTCAAGGTGCGTGTGGGCACGGGTGAGGTGCATACCAGCCCCGTGGGTCAGGTAGCCAGAGGTCTGCCGTAACCACCAATCCCTCGGCAGCTGCAGCCTCCAAGCCCACCTATCTTGCCCTACAGGTTTATGGGCATCCGTAGGGTGCTTGCTATTTATGCAGTGTAGCAGATGTAGGAGTACCCTATGCACATAATACAGGCTACCCTTATTGGTTTACAGGAGTAAAAAAAAAAAACAATATCGAAAGCTCTCTTTTGTGGTAGCGTAGGGGAGCAGTTAGTCTAATCAGAGGGTAGGGCTAAGCATTTGTGTAGCACACAGTCAATAAATGAGACACACACTCAGAAAGGAACTGAAGACCACTTGTTGAGAAAAATTGGTATTTTGTTTATATCATGTTTCAACACCAGAATACTTTCAACAAGCTAAGTACTGTTGCAATTTTGTAACGACTCACCAAGTAAGTAAATCTTTTATTCAAATGCTCTTTTACATGGGAAAGGTTCCAACTTACCTTTACGTCAAAGGGGTCCTTCCAATCAGTTCACGTGGGTCCCCTGACGGTAGCAGGGTGCTAGGGGTACAACGTCACAAGCAAGACCACCGGTAAAGGTTTACCTGCCCTGGCTGCTCACTGCACAGTTGGCGACGAGGGGAGCCATCTAGGAAAAGAATGCAGATGGGGACTTGGGGACAAGTCCGGGAGCTCCACGTGGGGGACTAGGTCAGTGGGGGTTCTGGGAGCAGGGGGACACAGCTAGAGGCCGTGGTTCTGGGGCGCTGGGGTGCAGCGGGTCTTTAGCAGCGATGCTCCTCCATCAAGACGCACACAGTTCTTTGGGTGACCTGCGGAGGGAGAGACAAAACAATGCAGCTTTGCAACTCCGAAGGATGTCCTCTGTATTGCTGACATCTCTCACGGGCAGGTCTGCGGATGTGCTGTTGGAGTGCGGGATGGGCCCCAACATGCCTCGGTTGCCGCTAAGAGTCCAGTACCCCAGGCACTGGTGCAGCACGTCTCTGATTAATCCTGATGTCTAGTGCATCATGCATTCTAGTACAGGGTTATGCCCACTCCCCTCAGGAAGTGGTCATATAAGGGGTGTAGTCACCCCAAGAGTAAGTAGCCCATTGGCTACTACTCTACATTCCCCTAAAGGCCCCTAGATTGAGTACTTAGGTGGCCCCCTGACACCAGAAGAACAGATTTGTCTGACACAAAGAAGAAGAGGACACAGTAGAGCCGGCGGCCGAGAAGTTTGAAATACAGGAAGACTTTTGGCACAAAACCCCCAACAATTGCAACATCATGACTCACCCGCAGCTGAGTGGATTCCGAAAGCCTCTGAGGTTCTCCAGCACTTTGCCAGTCCATCAGCATAACCAATGGAGTGGAGGACCCCTTCCCTGCTTCTTGCAGGCACCAACTGCAGCGTCCAGATCACCGCTCTGCTGACCACTTAGTCCACCAACGCCACAGTCATCTAGGAGGAGCTCACCATTCTCCAAGAGGCCAGTCCCGTCTCCCGTCCAAGTAGGAAGGCTCCAGGATGAACCAGAGCCCAGCTGCCCCAATACCTGGGGAACTGGACCCCTTGGAACAGCCAAGGCTTGTTTAGGCCCATTCCAGACTCCAACAGCACATCTGAAGCCCTGCCGACCAGGGACATCAGCACCACAGAGGACATACTTCACAGTCGTCCAGCTGCATTGTTTTGTCTCTCCCTCTGTAGGTCATCCAAAGAACTGTGGGCCTCATAATGCAGGAGCACCGCCGCTAAGCATCCTCTGCACCCGAGCGCCCTGGCCTAGGTCCACCACGTGCAGTGGTGTCTCCCTGCTGCCAGGTTACCCACCGACCGAACCCCCTGCTGGGAGCTCCCGGACTTGTCCCCGAGTCACCCCCTGTGTTCCCTTTCCAGGTGGCCCCTCTCGTCTCCATCTGTGCAGTGGGCAGCAAACTAGACTCTACCTGCCCAACGCACCCAGACGGGCCAGGGAAAGTAAAAATGTATCACTGATCTTGCTTGTGATTTTGCAGGCCTAGCACCCTTCTACCACCAGGGGATCCTCGTGAATTGATTGCAAGAACCCCTATGAATTGAAAATACTTTAGAACCTTTGCCGCGTAAAAGTGCATTTGAGTAAACACTGTAACTTTCTTGTGATTTGATAATAAAACTGCAACATTACTTATCTTCTTGAAAGTATTCTGGCTTCGAAACACAATATAAACAAACTGTCAATTTTTTGCAACAATTGGTTGCGAGTTCCTTCTTGGGTGTGTGTCTCATTTATTAACCATGTGTGTTGAAAAAATGCTTAGCACCTGATAGGTCTAAGTGCTCGCCCACGCTACGACAAAAGAGAGCTTTTTAGACTGCCATGTTTTTTCCCTGTAAAGCAGTAAAGGTCACCTGCACTATGTGCATTGTGTACCCCAGCGTTTGGTTCACTACATAGATATCCAGCTTCCTGCAGTTGTTGCACAACCTCTCTCCTAGTGGCACCAGGTTTGGGAGTCTCTGGCCTCAGCATTGAGTATTCCCTCCTTCCAATAGGTCTTGTGGGAGCCACTGACATCTCCCTTTTCCTGTTTCAGCAGCTTACTGTCCCAGACTCAGGAGAATGAGACAGCTTCTTTATCTGTGGCAAAGATCTTGTTTAGAGCATCCCCGTGGGCCTTAGAACTCTGCTGCGTAAGGCCTGAGTTCCTGGGGTTCAGTTCTCTCAAGGGCTGAGAGATCTTCTCTCTGAAGCGTGGGGACATGAGGTTGTGTCTCATCAAATGTTGGTTTCCCAGCCTTCTTGCTTTTTGACTGGGAGGTTTGGGCCATTATTCCAGGCACCAACACTTCTTTTTCGAACCGGGCTTCCTTTTGTGCTCTTGTTTTTACACACACCCGGTCAGGTATCCCTAGCATAGCTGCACGGGTTCTGAGCTCTGCATCATCAAATGCCAGGGACCCCGATCATTACCTAGCAGACATGCTACTGGAATTGCAGAGGAGACGGCCACCTTCTTTTGGCCAGTAACCCCTCCCCATTCCAAGGGCACCATAGCCGTGGGATGAACCTTGACAATAATATCAGCATTGATGATTGGATATGACTTTCCACTTATGTACTGTTCTGGGGATATCAGTTTTTCAGTCACCATGGTGACCCTTGCGATTGTATCCATCAGTACTTCTACTTAACCCCATTGATATGTGGCTTTTGTCTGTATTTCTCCAGGTTACTGGGCCAGACAGCCAGAGTGGCACCTCCACTCAACCCTCTGAGATTAAAGTAGCTTCAGGGTGCTCTCTAACTTGGTCAGGGAACACCAAAGATCCCATCTGGAGACAAACAACCCCAGAAGGTGTTTGACTAGGGGAAGCTGTTTTGGGGCAGAAAGAGCCCCCTGTTTGGTGACCATAGTCCTTGCAAAGATGGCACCCAGCCTTCATAGATCACTGTTTTTACCCTGGTACCCAGCCTTGGATTGGTAATCGTCTCAGGGGACACCCTCCTGAACAGGTTTTTTAATGGCTTTGGAAGACTCCTTAGGCTTCTCCCCTTTGTGTCCTACATGTTTTGTGGTGGGGGAAGTAGGAACCCCTTTCTTTTGGTCACCTCCACCATGAGGTTTGACCAAGTGGTCAGCCTTCTTCCCCAACTCCTGAGGACAGACTAACCCTAAGTCCACTAAGCACTGATGCAATTTTTCAGAAGTGCAATTACTCAACAGATGCTCTTTCATTATCAAATTATAGAGCCTGTCATAGTCTTGCCCCTTACTGCCTTTCAACCAGCCACCTAAGGTTTTGACTGAGTAGTCCGCAGGATCTATCCAGAACTGACTTGAGGTTTTGTAAGTCCCCTTGAATGTAATCCTGTACTCCTCAATGGTGAGTCCAAAGCCCTCAATCAGGGTTTAGTTCAGGAGGTCATAGGACTCAGCATCTTCCTCACCCATTTTCAGGAGTCTATCCCTGCGCATTCCTGCAAATAACTCCCAGAATAGAGAGCCCCAGTGTCTCTGGTTTAACTTTTTCATCTTACAAGCCCTCTCCAAGGCTGCAAGTCACTTTGTGGTAACATTACCCTCAACATATAGGGGTAAAATCCCTTTGTGGATCTCAGGATCAAAGGTTTCCTGTCTCTCCGCATTTGGTTTGTTACTGCAACCACTCATGGGTGCTAGACCCACCTCAGCCCCCTCTTTTTCTATAGCCATAATTTTGACTTCAAGGGCGGCTCTTCTGGCTAGTCTCTCAAGATTCGCTTCTTCACACTCTAGCTCTTTTCTGAGCCTTGAGTTGCCTGAACTACCCCCAGCAGGGGAAGGCACTCGTGGTACAGCCTTAGCGTAGATGTGAGGAGGTATCTCGTCACCTTTTGTAGCGGGTTCTCAGGGCCACAACTGCTCCGAAACAAGTTTGGAGGAAAATCTAGTTATGTAAACCAATGGTTTCAGTCGCAAGTAACATCAAAATGCACAAGTTGGAGTAAGAATTGGAATATAAGAAATTCCAAGGTGGCCACCAATTTACCACTCTATGGTCTGTATATTAATGTTGATAATTAGGAGGCCAAGATAGATTGTCCAGCGCGGTCCGCTTCAGAACCCCACACTTCATCTGAGGAAATTCCATAGGAAGCAGCAAGTTTTGCTCTTGCTGCGAAGATCAGTCAGGGCTAATGGTGCCGTTTGGCTAGGTGTTGTTTTAGTCCTTTGTGCTGTTGGGACAGCGCCTTTAGGAAATGTCGCAAGACGAGTAGCGCCTCGATCTGGAGCCTGTCGTTTTATGCGGTATTTGAGGTGGTGGGCAGTGTTCTAACAGTATCTCTCTTTCCTCAGTGCCTAGTGCCTCCCACAAATGTCAGCGTCAGCACAAGCTAGTTCCCGACAAGAGCGCTTCTCATAACCTTCAATTTGGATTTCGTTATCGCCTGTTATCAGCTGCTGGAAAATGTCAAGACGGTAGGGTAATTTATTTAATTTCCTAAAGAAGAAACAGATGTACTCAGCGGCAACAGCAAGAGTAAAGAAATAGAAACAGTTACTTACCTGTGCTGTTCATGAGGAACTTAATGTTGGAGGCTGGCCCTCTATGCAATGTACAAAACCAAGTACACTATGCAGAGGGTCCGGGCAACCACATGTTAGTTTTCAGGGATAAAAATCAGAGCGCCTAATGCTCTAATTTTTAAGGTAGCTGATCGAGCAGTTAGGCTAATCCAGAAGATGTGCTAAGTATTTGCTGTACTCACAAATCCAACCATGCACCACACACACTCAATGAATAACTCGAGACCAGATTTTATAAAAAACACTTCAGACTTTTTTATAATTTTTAAGACCAAAATCTTTAGAATACGTTAAGTACTTTTCTTGTTATGACTTTTTAAAGTTGTAGCAAAGTTAGTCTTTCTGTGCGTAATTACGCACCATAGGAAACAATAGGCAGTCACATTTAAAAATACAAAAAAATCGCACATTGGTGTTACCAGTCTCTTCTTTTGCAGGGGGGTCGTAGTAGTCGGTGGGCACCTCGTGCCAGCTGGAGATCTTCGGGAAGCTCCCGGTTCTGGCGGGAGCAGCGTTGGAGAAGTTCTTGGCACAGGCACAGGGCCACCAGGATGGGCCCCTTGCAAAAAGGAGCTGGTTTGCAGATTTAAAGTTGGTGCCTGGGGGTCCCCTATTGCTGTTGAGGTCACAAGGGCTTGGGGACCCGGGCCACAGAGCAGATCCTGCGATGCAAGGCCCAGGGTGGCCATGTGCAGGACGTTTTGGAGGACTTGGATGCTGTGTGCAACGAAGTCCAGTGGAGCTGGAGGTGAGTCTCTTTGAGGGATGCTTACAGAACAGTGGGGGCACTCGGGTCAGAGGCCAGGGTTTGCCTGAAGTCCCTCGACTGGGGCTTCCTCCTGATCCGTTTTCAGCTCAGGGGGAGCTATTTTTCTGGTTGTGCGATATCAGCTGACCAGTACCCAGTGTATTGCTGTATCTCGGCCACTAGAGAGCGCAGCGCCACGGAACTTGGCACAGTGACAGTTGTAGGTCACACCCAGGTGGTCGTCGGGTCCGGCTGTGACATCCGGTCACGGACATATCGGCGGTTTAGTGAAGTGACCTTCACTGGTTTCTTGGTCCTTTGCAGTTTTCTTGTTTTTCCTGAGTGGGGCCTCCACTCGGGGGGGGGTCTGGGGTGATCCTTTAAGCCTGGAGGTTCCCTGGTTTTCTTGGGGTCAGTCCAGTGTCCAGCTCCTCCACAGCGTCGATTTTCGGGTCCTGGGTGCAGCAGGCAGGGTTTGGTGCCTTTTCTTGTGCATCAGGTCCTCAGTTCTCTTGCTGTGGTCTTCGTTTGGTGCTGGTCTTTCCTTCTTCTTGGAATCCTTTTCAACTCCAAATTCTTGGTCTAGGGGAGCCCACTAAATACTGAATTTAGTGGGCGTTTTAGGGGGAACATGGTAGTGTCCAATGGGGCACTTACCCTTGGGTGGCTACACCCACTACAGTGACTACTTCCTGTGGTGAGGGTCACTTCCCTAAACCTGATTGGCTATTTTTCTCGAACCCAAGATGGCGAAAAATGAAATGAAGGGTCCACTTTGTCTGCAAGCCCCTTAAGGGTGGAGCAGGCTAGGTGAGGCCACTCCTCCTACCCTTTGTGTGTTTTCCTGCCTTTGCTCCTTTTAGGAGCGGGGGTTTGCAAAGGGGGAGTCCTTCTGCTGCTAGCAGCAGGCCTGAGGGTTGAGTTTCAAGGGCGGTAGCCCTTTGAAGCTCACTGCCAGGGCAGTGCACATTCCTGAGGGAGGGGGAGTTAGCTCCTCCACCCAGGAGGGCTTTGTTTCACAAACCGGAGAGGCAGGGCTCTCCCCAACGGTCTGTGGATTACCTGTCTGGAGGCAGCAGGCTGGATAGAACCAGTCAGCAACCATGCCAGGATAGTTTGGTTTTTCAGGAGGCACCTCTAAGGTGACCACTGGGTACTTTTTATAATAAATGCAGTGCTGGTAGCAGTTTGGATTGATCATTCTGAGTTGTTTGATACCAAACAACCCAGGGTTCAGAGTAGCCAGTATGTAGCTGGGAATCTCATATTGACCAGTGTCCAACACATGTATTAAAATGGCTGCTCTGTTCACTCACTATGTCCCAGGTTTTGGCAAGGACACAGTGGGGGCATATCGCTCATGCAATTATGCCCTCACATAGAGTATGGTGCACCCTGCCTTAGGGCGGGAAGGCCTGCTAGGGGGGTGACTTACCTATAATTTATGCAGTGTAGGTTGGACAGGGCACACAGAGAGTGTGCCATGTCGAGTTTTATTTTAGGTTTGCACCAGGACACTCAGCCTGCTATGGAAGTGCTTGGGTGGATCTGGATTCATAGCTATTGAGGGTGGCACAATCAGTGCTGCTGCCCTCAGTAGCCTACCCATAGTACCCCATGCCCTGGGTACCTAAGTACCTTTTACCAGGGACTTATAGTGGTAGCTAAAGGTGTATCCAATTACTTTTACCATATTGTAGGGAAAGAACACTGGCACTGGGAACCTGATTATCTGCAAAAGAAAAAAGCATTATAATAAGTTGTCAGAGGAAAATAACTCTGTTTAAGTGTTGAAGACAGTAATAAGGTTTTTTAAATGAAAGGTTATTGTTGCATGCATATATTTTCTTGCAGTTTTCTAATTCCTACAAGGCCACAGCAGTCAACCAAAATTAGGACTTCAAGGTTACCGAATGGAGACTTTCCAGGTAAAGGATCCGAAGATAGACCAGGCTGTCTCTACTCTCTTTCACTCCCCCACCATCCTCTTTCCCCTCTTTGGACACTTCTGTTAGTCCAGTGATATTGGATGACAGAGGGGTTTGGAGGGAGGCATTGGGAACAGTTGTCATTCTGCTCCTGTGCTGATCAGGTGAGAGTTCTGACATGAGTTTAGGGGACAATGTCTGGGGGTGCTACCCCCACTTCGTTGGTCACTGTCCACCTCCTCTCCTAGAGGTGTGTTAGGACCCGCTGTTAAATGGATTGCATCAAGCTCTGCCAGAAGCAACTGGATATGTATTTTTGTAGGGTTTGAGCCAGTTTTGATTTTGCTGGCTGTTCCGAGGTTCTTTAACTGATTCACATTAAGCTGGGCCTCTACGGCTCTGATCACGGATCCTGACCCATGTCGGTTCTGCCACTGCAACCTTAGCCAAAGCCTCTGCTGATGCTGATGCTCCCGGTGCCGTCAGCCCGGTCTGAAATCCGGAATCCGACATGGAGGCGGAACAGTGTTGACCGAACCCAGAGCCAACGGGCCCCAGTCTCCTAGATTGGACCCTGAGCCCTATTCCTAAGCGCTAGGCCTTGGGGAAGCATGGAAGGGGTCCCTGGACCCTTTAGAGTACCAGCTAGAGGGCCAGGAATCCATGGACTGGTGTGATGAACAGGGTGATGCCAACAGACTGGATACCTCTCGAGATACTGGTCTGCTTTCTCCCCTTACCTTGGAGGAGGGAGGATGAATATGATATGGTGGTGAAGAGGGCGACTGAGGTCCTGGATCTCGAACTACCCTCAGTGGCTGTCAAGACGAACATCTTGACAGAAGTGCTTCAAGCAGGAGCATCCTCATCCTAACCCCTCCTCCCTTTTAATGAAGCACTTACTGATGTCCTACTGGGAACCTGGTCCAAGCCCAACAAGGGGGGCTCATGTGAACAGGACAATTGCCCACCGCCATCGCCTCACACCTGGGGACCCATCTTTCGTCACCCAACACTCCACTCCGGAGAGCTTGACTGTCTAAGCCTCATCCTCCCATGGCGACTTCCCTGACGCTCCCCCAGACAGACAATCCAAGAGGCTGGATACCTTAGGCAAGAAAATGTTTTCTTCCACCAACCTGGCACTGCGGTCGGTGAACACCGCATGTTTATTGTGCTCCTTGTAACACACTCTGAGGGATATCGTTGCACAGGTGCTGCCACAGTACCTGGAGGAGCACCAGGCCATTCTCTCCGAAACCGTCAAAGATGGAAGAGACGCAGCCAAGTTCACCATTAGGTGTGGTTTGGATATGACTGGATCGCTGGGCAGAGCGGTTTCCTCTACGGTGGCACTTCGAACCCACACTTGGGCGAGAACATCTTGCTTTTCCAGGAATGTTCAGGAAAACCTCATGGACGTGCCCTTCGATGGTACCCGTGTCTTCAGAGACTAGGCAGGCTCAGCGCTGGAGTGCTTTAAGGACTTGCTAGCTACGGCTAAGACCTTGGGCTCCAAAGTGACCTCACGTGCCCAGAATACCTTTCGTCCCTGTTCGTGGATACGGAAGGGGCATTCCACCGCACCAACCCTATGCCAGCCACTGTCCTGAGCAAGCACCTCAAGGTGCGTGTGGGCACGGGTGAGGTGCATACCAGCCCCGTGGGTCAGGTAGCCAGAGGTCTGCCGTAACCACCAATCCCTCAGCAGCTGCAGCCTCCAAGCCCACCTATCTTGCCCTACAGGTTTATGGGCATCCGTAGGGTGCTGGCTATTTATGCAGTGTAGCAGATGTAGGAGTACCCTATGCACATAATACAGGCTACCCTTATTGGTTTACAGGAGTAAAAAAAAAAAAACAATCCCTAAAGCTCTCTTTTGTGGTAGCGTAGGGGAGCAGTTAGGCTAATCAGAGGGTAGGGCTAAGCATTTGTTGAGCACACAGAGTCAATAAATGAGACACACACTCAGAAAGGAACTCAAGACCACTTGTTGAGAAAAATAGGTATTTGGTTTATATCATGTTTCAACACCAGAATACTTTCAAGAAGCTACGTAATGTTGCAATTTTGTAACGACTCACCAAGTAAGTAACATTTTTATTCAAATGCTCTTTTACACGGGACAGACTCCAACGTACCTTTACGTCAAAGGGGTCCTTCCAATCAGTTCACGTGGGTCCCCTGACTGTAGCAGGGTGCTAGGGGTACAACGTCACAAGCAAGATCACCGGTAAAGGTTTACCTGCCCTGGCTGCTCACTGCACAGTTGGCGACGAGGGGAGCCATCTAGGAAAAGAATGCAGATGGGGACTTGGGGACAAGTCTGGGAACTCCACGTGGGGGACTTGGTCAGTGGGGGTTCTGGGAGCAGGGGGACACAGCTGGAGGCCGTGGTTCTGGGGCGCTGGGGTGCAGCGGGTCTTTAGCAGCGATGCTCCTCCATCAAGATGCACACAGTTCTTTGGGTGACCTGCGGAGGGAGAGACAAAACAATGCAGCTTTGCAACTCCGAAGGATGTCCTCTGTATTGCTGACATCTCTCACGGGCAGGTCTGCGGATGTGCTGTTGGAGTGCGGGATGGGCTCCAACATGCCTTGGTTGCCGCTAAGAGTCCAGTACCCCAGGCACTGGTGCAGCACGTCTCTGATTGATCCTGATGTCTAGTGCATCATGCATTCTAGTACAGGGTTATGCCCACTCCCCTCAGGAAGTGGTCATATAAGGGGTGTAGTCACCCCAAGAGTAAGTAGCCCATTGGCTACTACTCTACATTCCCCTAAAGGCCCCTAGATTGAGTACTTAGGTGGTCCCCTGACACCAGAAGAACAGATTTGTCTGACACAAAGAAGAAGAGGACACAGTAGAGCCGGCGGCCGAGAAGTGTGAAATACAGGAAGACTTTTAGCACAAAACCCCCTACAATTGCAACATCATGACTCACCCGCAGCTGAGTGGATTCCGAAAGCCTCTGAGGTTCTCCAGCACTTTGCCAGTCCGTCAGCATAACCAATGGAGTGGAGGACCCCTTCCCTGCTTCCTGCAGGCACCAACTGCAGCGTCCAGATCACCGCTCTGCTGACCACTTAGTCCACCGACGCCACAGTCATCTAGGAGGAGCTCACCATTCTCCAAGAGGCCAGTCCTGTCTCCCGTCCAAGTAGGAAAGCTCCAGGATGAACCATAGCCCAGCTGCCCCAATACCTGGGGAACTGAACCCCTTGGAACAGCCAAGGCTTGTTTAGGCCCATTCCAGACTCCAACAGCACATCTGAAGCCCTGCCGACAAGGGACATCAGCACCACAGAGGACATACTTCACAGTCGTCCAGCTGCATTGTTTTGTCTCTCCCTCTGTAGGTCATCCAAAGAACTGTGGGCCTCATAATGCAGGAGCACCGCCGCTAAGCATCCTCTGCACCCGAGCGCCCTGGCCTAGGTCCACCACGTAGAGTGGTGTCTATCTGCTGCCAGGTTACCCACCGACCGAACCCCCTGCTGGGAGCTCCCGGACTTGTCCCCGAGTCACCCTCTGTGTTCCCTTTCCAGGTGGCCCCTCTTGTCTCCATCTGTGTAGTGGGCAGCAAACTAGACTCTACCTGCCCAACGCACCAAGACGGGCCAGGGAAGGTAAAAATGTATCACTGATCTTGCTTGTGATTTTGCAGGCCTAGCACCCTTCTACCACCAGGGGATCCTCGTGAATTGATTGCAAGGACCCCTATGAATTGAAAATACTTTGGAACCTTTGCCGCGTAAAAGTGCATTTGAGTAAACACTGTAACTTTCTTGTGATTTGATATAAAACTGCAACATTACTTATCTTCTTGAAAGTATTCTGGCTTCGAAACACAATATAAACAAACTGACAATTTTTTGCAACAATTGGTTGCGAGTTCCTTCTTGGGTGTGTGTCTCATTTATTGACCATGTGTGTTGAAAAAATGCTTAGCACCTGATAGGTCTAAGTGCTTGCCCACGCTACGACAAAAGAGAGCTTTTTAGACTGGCATGTTTTTTCCCTGTAAAGCAGTAAAGGTCACCTGCACTATGTGCATTGTGTACCCCAGCGTTTGGTACACTACATAGATATCCAGCTTCCTGCAGTTGTTGCACAACCACTCTCCTAGTGGCACCAGGTTTGGGGGTCTCTGGCCTCAGCATTGAGTATTCCCTCCTTCCAATAGGTCTTGTGGGAGCCACTGACATCTCCCTTTTCCTGTTTCAGCAGCTTACTGTCCCAGACTCAGAAGAGTGACACAGCTCCTTTATCTGTGGCAAAGATCTTGTTTAGAGCATCCCCGTGGGCCTTAGAACTCTGCTGCGTAAGGCCTGAGTTCCTGGGGTTCAGTTCTCTCAAGGGCTGAGAGATCTTCTCTCTGAAGCGTGGGGACATGAGGTTGTGTCTCATCAAATGTTGGTTTCCCAGCCTTCTTGCTTTTTCACTGGGAGGTTTGGGCCATTATTCCAGGCACCAACACTTCTTTTTCGAACCGGGCTTCCTTTTGTGCTCTTGTTTTTACACACACCCGGTCAGGTATCCCTAGCATAGCTGCACGGGTTCTGAGCTCTACATCAGCAAATGCCGAGGACCCCGATCATTACCTAGCAGACATGCTACTGGAATTGCAGAGGAGACGGCCACCTTCTTTTGGCCAGTAACCCCTCCCCATTCCAAGGGCACCATAGCCGTGGGATGAACCTTGACAATAATATCAGCATTGATGATTGGATATGACTTTCCACTTATGTACTGTTCTGGGGATATCAGTTTTTCAGTCACCATGGTGACCCTTGCGATTGTATCCATCAGTACTTCTACTTAAACCCCATTGATATGTGGCTTTTGTCTGTATTTCTCCAGGTTACTGGGCCAGACAGCCAGAGTGGCACCTCCACTCAACCCTCTGAGATTAAAGTAGCTTCAGGGTGCTCTCTAACTTGGTCAGGGAACACCAAAGATCCCATCTGGAGACAAACAACCCCAGAAGGTGTTTGACTAGGGGAAGCTGTTTTGGGGCAGAAAGAGCCCCCTGTTTGGTGACCATAGTCCTTGCAAAGATGGCACCCAGCCTTCATAGATCACTGTTTTTACCCTGGTACCCAGCCTTGGATTGGTAATCGTCTCAGGGGACACCCTCCTGAACAGGTTTTTTAATGGCTTTGGAAGACTCCTTAGGCTTCTCCCCTTTGTGTCCTACATGTTTTGTGGTGGGGGAAGTAGGAACCCCTTTCTTTTGGTCACCTCCACCATGAGGTTTGACCAAGTGGTCAGCCTTCTTCCCCAACTTCTGAGGACAGACTAACCCTAAGTCCACTAAGCACTGATGCAATTTTTCAGAAGTGCAATTACTCAACAGATGCTCTTTCATTATCAAATTATAGAGCCTGTCATAGTCTTGCCCCTTACTGCCTTTCAACCAGCCACCTAAGGTTTTGACTGAGTAGTCCGCAGGATCTACCCAGAACTGACTTGAGGTTTTGTAAGTCCCCTTGAATGTAATCCTGTACTCCTCAATGGTGAGTCCAAAGCCCTCAATCAGGGTTTAGTTCAGGAGGTCATAGGACTCAGCATCTTCCTCACCCATTTTCAGGAGTCTATCCCTGCGCATTCCTGCAAATAACTCCCAGAATAGAGAGCCCCAGTGTCTCTGGTTTAACTTTTTCATCTTACAAGCCCTCTCCAAGGCTGCAAGTCACTTTGTGGTAACATTACCCTCAACATATAGGGGTAAAATCCCTTTGTGGATCTCAGGATCAAAGGTTTCCTGTCTCTCCGCATTTGGTTTGTTACTGCAACCACTCATGGGTGCTAGACCCACCTCAGCCCCCTCTTTTTCTATAGCCATAATTTTGACTTCAAGGGCGGCTCTTCTGGCTAGTCTCTCAAGATTCGCTTCTTCACACTCTAGCTCTTTTCTGAGCCTTGAGTTGCCTGAACTACCCCCAGCAGGGGAAGGCACTCGTGGTACAGCCTTAGCGTAGATGTGAGGAGGTATCTCGTCACCTTTTGTAGCGGGTTCTCAGGGCCACAACTGCTCCGAAACAAGTTTGGAGGAAAATCTAGTTATGTAAACCAATGGTTTCAGTCGCAAGTAACATCAAAATGCACAAGTTGGAGTAAGAATTGGAATATAAGAAATTCCAAGGTGGCCACCAATTTACCACTCTATGGTCTGTATATTAATGTTGATAATTAGGAGGCCAAGATAGATTGTCCAGCGCGGTCCGCTTCAGAACCCCACACTTCATCTGAGGAAATTCCATAGGAAGCAGCAAGTTTTGCTCTTGCTGCGAAGATCAGTCAGGGCTAATGGTGCCGTTTGGCTAGGTGTTGTTTTAGTCCTTTGTGCTGTTGGGACAGTGCCTTTAGGAAATGTCGCAAGACGAGTAGCGCCTCGATCTGGAGCCTGTCGTTTTATGCGGTATTTGAGGTGGGGGGCAGTGTTCTAACAGTATCTCTCTTTCCTCAGTGCCTAGTGCCTCCCACAAATGTCAGCGTCAGCACAAGCTAGTTCCCGACAAGAGCGCTTCTCATAACCTTTAATTTGGATTTCGTTATCGCCTGTTATCAGCTGCTGGAAAATGTCAAGACGGTAGGCTAATTTATTTAATTTCCTAAAGAAGAAACAGATGTACTCAGCGGCAACAGCAAGAGTAAAGAAATAGAAACAGTTACTTACCTGTGCTGTTCATGAGGAACTTAATGTTGGAGGCTGGCCCTCTATGCAATGTACAAAACCAAGTACACTATGCAGAGGGTCCGGGCAACCACATGTTAGTTTTCAGGGATAAAAATCAGAGCGCCTAATGCTCTAATTTTTAAGGTAGCTGATCGAGCAGTTAGGCTAATCCAGAAGATGTGCTAAGTATTTGCTGTACTCACAAATCCAACCATGCACCACACACACTCAATGAATAACTCGAGACCAGATTTTATAAAAAACACTTCAGACTTTTTAATAATTTTTAAGACCAAAATCTTTAGAATACGTTAAGTACTTTTCTTGTTATGACTTTTTAAAGTTGTAGCAAAGTTAGTCTTTCTGTGCGTAATTACGCACCATAGGAAACAATAGGCAGTCACATTTAAAAATACATTAAAAATCGCACATTGGTGTTACCAGTCTCTTCTTTTGCAGGGGGGTCGTAGTAGTCGGTGGGCACCTCGTGCCAGCTGGAGATCTTCGGGAAGCTCCCGGTTCTGGCGGGAGCAGCGTTGGAGAAGTTCTTGGCACAGGCACAGGGCCACCAGGATGGGCCCCTTGGAAAAGGAGCTGGTTTGCAGATTTAAAGTTGGTGCCTGGGGGTCCCCTATTGCTGTTGAGGTCACAAGGGCTTGGGGACCCGGGCCACAGAGCAGATCCTGCGATGCAAGGCCCAGGGTGGCCATGTGCAGGACGTTTTGGAGGACTTGGATGCTGTGTGCAACGAAGTCCAGTGGAGCTGGAGGTGAGTCTCTTTGAGGGATGCTTACAGAACAGTGGGGGCACTCGGGTCAGAGGCCAGGGTTTGCCTGAAGTTCCTCGACTGGGGCTTCCTCCTGATCCGTTTTCAGCTCAGGGGGAGCTATTTTTCTGGTTGTGCGATATCAGCTGACCAGTACCCAGTGTATTGCTGTATCTCGGCCACTAGAGAGCGCAGCGCCACGGAACTTGGCACAGTGACAGTTGTAGGTCACACCCGGGTGGTCGTCGGGTCCGGCTGTGACATCCGGTCACGGACATATCGGCGGTTTAGTGAAGTGACCTTCACTGGTTTCTTGGTCCTTTGCAGTTTTCTTGTTTTTCCTGAGTGGGGCCTCCACTCGGGGGGGGGGGTCTGGGGTGATCCTTTAAGCCTGGAGGTTCCCTGGTTTTCTTGGGGTCAGTCCAGTGTCCAGCTCCTCCACAGCGTCGATTTTCGGGTCCTGGGTGCAGCAGGCAGGGTTTGGTGCCTTTTCTTGTGCATCAGGTCCTCAGTTCTCTTGCTGTGGTCTTCGTTTGGTGCTGGTCTTTCCTTCTTCTTGGAATCCTTTTCAACTCCAAATTCTTGGTCTAGGGGAGCCCACTAAATACTGAATTTAGTGGGCGTTTTAGGGGGAACATGGTAGTGTCCAATGGGGCACTTACCCTTGGGTGGCTACACCCACTACAGTGACTACTTCCTGTGGTGAGGGTCACTTCCCTAAACCTGATTGGCTATTTTTCTCGAATCCAAGATGGCGAAAAATTAAATGAAGGGTCCACTTCGTCTGCAAGCCCCTTAAGGGTGGAGCAGGCTAGGTGAGGCCACTCCTCCTACCCTTTGTGTGTTTTCCTGCCTTTGCTCCTTTTAGGAGCGGGGGTTTGCAAAGGGGGAGTCCTTCTGCTGCTAGCAGCAGGCCTGAGGGTTGAGTTTCAAGGGCGGTAGCCCTTTGAAGCTCACTGCCAGGGCAGTGCACATTCCTGAGGGAGGGGGAGTTAGCTCCTCCACCCAGGAAGGGCTTTGTTTCACAAACCGGAGAGGCAGGGCCCTCCCCAACGGTCTGTGGATTACCTGTCTGGAGGCAGCAGGCTGGATAGAACCAGTCAGCAACCATGCCAGGATAGTTTGGTTTTTCAGGAGGCACCTCTAAGGTGACCACTGGGTACTTTTTATAATAAATGCAGTGCTGGTAGCAGTTTGGATTGATCATTCTGAGTTGTTTGATACCAAACAACCCAGGGTTCAGAGTAGCCAGTATGTAGCTGGGAATCTCATATTGACCAGTGTCCAACACATGTATTAAAATGGCTGCTCTGTTCACTCACTATGTCCCAGGTTTTGGCAAGACACAGTGGGGGCATATCGCTCATGCAATTATGCCCTCACATAGAGTATGGTGCACCCTGCCTTAGGGCGGGAAGGCCTGCTAGGGGGGTGACTTACCTATAATTTATGCAGTGTAGGTTGGACAGGGCACACAGAGAGTGTGCCATGTCGAGTTTTATTTTAGGTTTGCACCAGGACACTCAGCCTGCTATGGAAGTGCTTGGGTGGATCTGGATTCATAGCTATTGAGGGTGGCACAATCAGTGCTGCTGCCCTCAGTAGCCTACCCATAGTACCCCATGCCCTGGGTACCTAAGTACCTTTTACCAGGGACTTATAGTGGTAGCTAAAGGTGTATCCAATTACTTTTACCATATTGTAGGGAAAGAACACTGGCACTGGGAACCTGATTATCTGCAAAAGAAAAAAGCATTATAATAAGTTGTCAGAGGAAAATAACTCTGTTTAAGTGTTGAAGACAGTAATAAGGTTTTTTAAATGAAAGGTTATTGTTGCATGCATATATTTTCTTGCAGTTTTCTAATTCCTACAAGGCCACAGCAGTCAACCAAAATTAGGACTTCAAGGTTACCGAATGGAGACTTTCCAGGTAAAGGATCCGAAGATAGACCAGGCTGTCTCTACTCTCTTTCACTCCCCCACCATCCTCTTTCCCCTCTTTGGACACTTCTGTTAGTCCAGTGATATTGGATGACGGAGGGGTTTGGAGGGAGGCATTGGGAACAGTTGTCATTCTGCTCCTGTGCTGATCAGGTGAGAGTTCTGACATGAGTTTAGGGGACAATGTCTGGGGGTGCTACCCCCACTTCGTTGGTCACTGTCCACCTCCTCTCCTAGAGGTGTGTTAGGACCCGCTGTTAAATGGATTGCATCAAGCTCTGCCAGAAGCAACTGGATATGTATTTTTGTAGGGTTTGAGCCAGTTTTGATTTTGCTGGCTGTACCGAGGTTCTTTAACTGATTCACATTAAGCTGGGCCTCTACGGCTCTGATCACGGATCCTGACCCATGTCGGTTCTGCCACTGCAACCTTAGCCAAAGCCTCTGCTGATGCTGATGCTCCCGGTGCCGTCAGCCCGATCTGAAATCCGGAATCCGACATGGAGGCGGAACAGTGTTGACCGAACCCAGAGCCAACGGGCCCCAGTCTCCTAGATTGGACCCTGAGCCCTATTCCTAAGCGCTAGGCCTTGGGGAAGCATGGAAGGGGTCCCTGGACCCTTTAGAGTACCAGCTAGAGGGCCAGGAATCCATGGACTGGTGTGATGAACAGGGTGATGCCAACAGACTGGATACCTCTCGAGATACTGGTCTGCTTTCTCCCCTTACCTTGGAGGAGGGAGGATGAATATGATATGGTGGTGAAGAGGGCGACTGAGGTCCTGGATCTCGAACTACCCTCAGTGGCTGTCAAGACGAACATCTTGACAGAAGTGCTTCAAGCAGGAGCATCCTCATCCTAACCCCTCCTCCCTTTTAATGAAGCACTTACTGATGTCCTACTGGGAACCTGGTCCAAGCCCAACAAGGGGGGCTCATGTGAACAGGACAATTGCCCACCGCCATCGCCTCACACCTGGGGACCCATCTTTCGTCACCCAACACTCCACTCCGGAGAGCTTGACTGTCTAAGCCTCATCCTCCCATGGCGACTTCCCTGACGCTCCCCCAGACAGACAATCCAAGAGGCTGGATACCTTAGGCAAGAAAATGTTTTCTTCCACCAACCTGGCACTGCAGTCGGTGAACACCGCATGTTTATTGTGCTCCTTGTAACACACTCTGAGGGATATCGTTGCACAGGTGCTGCCACAGTACCTGGAGGAGCACCAGGCCATTCTCTCCCAAACCGTCAAAGATGGAAGAGACACAGCCAAGTTCACCATTAGGTGTGGTTTGGATATGACTGGATCGCTGGGCAGAGCGGTTTCCTCTACGGTGGCACTTCGAGCCCACACTTGGGCGAGAACATCTTGCTTTTCCAGGAATGTTCAGGAAAACCTCATGGACGTGCCCTTTGATGGTACCCGTGTCTTCAGAGACTAGGCAGGCTCAGCGCTGGAGTGCTTTAAGGACTTGCTAGCTACGGCTAAGACCTTGGGCTCCAAAGTGACCTCACGTGCCCAGAATACCTTTCGTCCCTGTTCGTGGATACGGAAGGGGCATTCCACCGCACCAACCCTATGCCAGCCACTGTCCTGAGCAAGCACCTCAAGGTGCGTGTGGGCACGGGTGAGGTGCATACCAGCCCCGTGGGTCAGGTAGCCAGAGGTCTGCCGTAACCACCAATCCCTCAGCAGCTTCAGCCTCCAAGCCCACCTATCTTGCCCTACAGGTTTATGGGCATCCGTAGGGTGCTGGCTATTTATGCAGTGTAGCAGATGTAGGAGTACCCTATGCACATAATACAGGCTACCCTTATTGGTTTACAGGAGTAAAAAAAAAAAACAATCCCTAAAGCTCTCTTTTGTGGTAGCGTAGGGGAGCAGTTAGGCTAATCAGAGGGTAGGGCTAAGCATTTGTTGAGCACACAGAGTCAATAAATGAGACACACACTCAGAAAGGAACTCAAGACCACTTGTTGAGAAAAATAGGTATTTGGTTTATATCATGTTTCAACACCAGAATACTTTCAAGAAGCTACGTACTGTTGCAATTTTGTAACGACTCACCAAGTAAGTAACATTTTTATTCAAATGCTCTTTTACACGGGACAGGCTCCAACGTACCTTTACGTCAAAGGGGTCCTTCCAATCAGTTTACGTGGGTCCCCTGACGGTAGCAGGGTGCTAGGGGTACAACGTCAGAAGCAAGATCACCGGTAAAGGTTTACCTGCCCTGGCTGCTCACTGCACAGTTGGCGACGAGGGGAGCCATCTAGGAAAAGAATGCAGATGGGGACTTGGGGACAAGTCCGGGAACTCCACGTGGGGGACTTGGTCAGTGGGGGTTCTGGGAGCAGGGGGACACAGCTGGAGGCCGTGGTTCTGGGGCGCTGGGGTGCAGCGGGTCTTTAGCAGCGATGCTCCTCCATCAAGATGCACACAGTTCTTTGGGTGACCTGCGGAGGGAGAGACAAAACAATGCAGCTTTGCAACTCCGAAGGATGTCCTCTGTATTGCTGACATCTCTCACGGGCAGGTCTGCGGATGTGCTGTTGGAGTGCGGGATGGGCTCCAACATGCCTTGGTTGCCGCTAAGAGTCCAGTACCCCAGGCACTGGTGCAGCACGTCTCTGATTGATCCTGATGTCTAGTGCATCATGCATTCTAGTACAGGGTTATGCCCACTCCCCTCAGGAAGTGGTCATATAAGGGGTGTAGTCACCCCAAGAGTAAGTAGCCCATTGGCTACTACTCTACATTCCCCTAAAGGCCCCTAGATTGAGTACTTAGGTGGTCCCCTGACACCAGAAGAACAGATTTGTCTGACACAAAGAAGAAGAGGACACAGTAGAGCCGGCGGCCGAGAAGTTTGAAACACAGGAAGACTTTTGGCACAAAACCCCCAACAATTGCAACATCATGACTCACCCGCAGCTGAGTGGATTCCGAAAGCCTCTGAGGCTCTCCAGCACTTTGCCAGTCCGTCAGCATAACCAATGGAGTGGAGGACCCCTTCCCTGCTTCCTGCAGGCACCAACTGCAGCGTCCAGATCACCGCTCTGCTGACCACTTAGTCCACCGACGCCACAGTCATCTAGGAGGAGCTCACCATTCTCCAAGAGGCCAGTCCTGTCTCCCGTCCAAGTAGGAAGGCTCCTGGATGAACCAGAGCCCAGCTGCCCCAATACCTGGGGAACTGGACCCCTTGGAACAGCCAAGGCTTGTTTAGGCCCATTCCAGACTCCAACAGCACATCTGAAGCCCTGCCGACCAGGGACATCAGCACCACAGAGAACGCACTTCACAGTCGTCCAGCTGCATTGTTTTGTCTCTCCCTCTGTAGGTCATCCAAAGAACTGTGGGCCTCATAATGCAGGAGCACCGCCGCTAAGCATCCTCTTCACCCGAGCGCCCTGGCCTAGGTCCACCACGTGCAGTGGTGTCTCCCTGCTGCCAGGTTACCCACCGACCGAACCCCCTGCTGGGAGCTCCCGGACTTGTCCCCGAGTCACCCCCTGTGTTCCCTTTCCAGGTGGCCCCTCTCGTCTCCATCTGTGCAGTGGGCAGCAAACTAGACTATACCTGCCCAACGCACCCAGACGGGCCAGGGAAGGTAAAAATGTATCACTGATCTTGCTTGTGATTTTGCAGGCCTAGCACCCTTCTACCACCAGGGGATCCTCGTGAATTGATTGCGCGGACCCCTATGAATTGAAAATACTTTGGAACCTTTGCCGCGTAAAAGTGCATTTGAGTAAACACTGTAACTTTC
The DNA here is from genome assembly GCF_031143425.1 of Pleurodeles waltl. Taxonomy (NCBI): domain Eukaryota; kingdom Metazoa; phylum Chordata; class Amphibia; order Caudata; family Salamandridae; genus Pleurodeles; species Pleurodeles waltl. The sequence goes on from NC_090448.1 coordinate 1,194,599,113, forward strand.
TTGTGATTTGATATAAAACTGCAACATTACTTATCTTCTTGAAAGTATTCTGGCTTCGAAACACAATATAAACAAACTGACAATTTTTTGCAACAATTGGTTGCGAGTTCCTTCTTGGGTGTGTGTCTCATTTATTGACCATGTGTGTTGAAAAAATGCTTAGCACCGGATAGGTCTAAGTGCTTGCCCACGCTACGACAAAAGAGAGCTTTTTAGACTGGCATGTTTTTTCCCTGTAAAGCAGTAAAGGTCACCTGCACTATGTGCATTGTGTACCCCAGAGTTTTGTACACTACATAGATATCCAGATTCCTGCAGTTGTTGCACAACCACTCTCCTAGTGGCACCAGGTTTGGGGGTCTCTGGCCTCAGCATTGAGTATTCCCTCCTTCCAATAGGTCTTGTGGGAGCCACTGACATCTCCCTTTTCCTGTTTCAGCAGCTTACTGTCCCAGACTCAGAAGAGTGAGACAGCTCCTTTATCTGTGGCAAAGATCTTGTTTAGAGCATCCCTGTGGGCCTTAGAACTCTTCTGCGTACGGCCTGAGTTCCTGCGGTTCAGTTCTCTCAAGGGCTGAGAGATCTTCTCTCTGAAACGTGGGGACATGAGGTTGTGTCTCATCAAATGTTGGTTTCCCAGCCTTCTTGCTTTTTCACTGGGAGGTTTGGGCCATTATTCCAGGCACCAACACTTCTTTTTCGAAGCGGGCTTCCTTTTGTGCTCTTGTTTTTACACACACCCGGTCAGGTATCCCTAGCATAGCTGCACGGGTTCTGAGCTCTACATCAGCAAATGCCGAGGACCCCGATCATTACCTAGCAGACATGCTACTGGAATTGCAGAGGAGACGGCCACCTTCTTTTGGCCAGTAACCCCTCCCCATTCCAAGGGCACCATAGCCGTGGGATGATCCTTGACAATAATATCAGCATTGATGATTGGATATGACTTTCCACTTATGTACTGTTCTGGGGATATCAGTTTTTCAGTCACCATGGTGACCCTTGCGATTGTATCCATCAGTACTTCTACTTAAACCCCATTGATATGTGGCTTTTGTCTGTATTTCTCCAGGTTACTGGGCCATGCAGCCAGAGTGGCACCTCCACTCAACCATCTGAGATTAAAGTAGCTTCAGGGTGCTCTCTAACTTGGTCAGGGAACACCAAAGATCCCATCTGGAGACAAACAACCCCAGAAGGTGTTTGACTAGGGGAAGCTGTTTTGGGGCAGAAAGAGCCCCCTGTTTGGTGACCATAGTCCTTGCAAAGATAGCACCCAGCCTTCATAGATCACTGTTTTTACCCTGGTACCCAGCCTTGGATTGGTAATCGTCTCAGGGGACACCCTCCTGAACAGGTTTTTTAATGGCTTTGGAAGACTCCTTAGGCTTCTCCCCTTTGTGTCCTACATGTTTTGTGGTGGGGGAAGTAGGAACCCCTTTATTTTGGTCACCTCCACCATGAGGTTTGACCAAGTGGTCAGCCTTCTTCCCCAACTCCTGAGGACAGACTAACCCTAAGTCCACTAAGCACTGATGCAATTTTTCAGAAGTGCAATTACTCAACAGATGCTCTTTCATTATCAAATTATAGAGCCTGTCATAGTCTTGCCCCTTACTGCCTTTCAACCAGCCACCTAAGGTTTTGACTGAGTAGTCCGCAGGATCTACCCAGAACTGACTTGAGGTTTTGTAAGTCCCCTTGTATGTAATCCTGTACTCCTCAATGGTGAGTCCAAAGCCCTCAATCAGGGTTTAGTTCAGGAGGTCATAGGACTCAGCATCTTCCTCACCCATTTTCATGAGTCTATCCCTGCGCATTCCTGCAAATAACTCCCAGAATAGAGAGCCCCAGTGTCTCTGGTGTAACTTTTTCATCTTACAAGCCCTCTCCAAGGCTGCAAGTCACTTTGTGGTAACATTACCCTCAACATATAGGGGTAAAATCCCTTTGTGGATCTCAGGATCAAAGGTTTCCTGTCTCTCCGCATTTGGTTTGTTACTGCAACCACTCATGGGTGCTAGACCCACCTCAGCCCCCTCTTTTTCTATAGCCATAATTTTGACTTCAAGGGCGGCTCTTCTGGCTAGTCTCTCAAGATTCGCTTCTTCACACTCTAGCTCTTTTCTGAGCCTTGAGTTGCCTGAACTACCCCCAGCAGGGGAAGGCACTCGTGGTACAGCCTTAGCGTAGATGTGAGGAGGTATCTCGTCACCTTTTGTAGCGGGTTCTCAGGGCCACAACTGCTCCGAAACAAGTTTGGAGGAAAATCTATTTATGTAAAGCAATGGTTTCAGTCACAAGTAACATCAAAATGCACAAGTTGGAGTAAGAATTGGAATATAAGAAATTCCAAGGTGGCCACCAATTTACCACTCTATGGTCTGTATGTTAATGTTGATAATTAGGAGGCCAAGATAGATTGTCCAGCGCGGTCCGCTTCAGAACCCCACACTTCATCTGAGGAAATTCCATAGGAAGCAGCAAGTTTTGCTCTTGCTGCGAAGATCAGTCAGGGCTAATGGTGCCGTTTGGCTAGGTGTTGTTTTAGTCCTTTGTGCTGTTGGGACAGCACCTTGAGGAAATGTCGCAAGACGAGTAGCGCCTCGATCCGGAGCCTGTCGTTTTATGCGGTATTTGAGGTGGTGGGCAGTGTTCTAACAGTATCTCTCTTTCCTCAGTGCCTAGTGCCTCCCACAAATGTCAGCGTCAGCACAAGCTAGTTCCCGACAAGAGCGCTTCTCATAACCTTCAATTTGGATTTCGTTATCGCCTGTTTTCAGCTGCTGGAAAATGTCAAGACGGTAGGCTAATTTATTTAATTTCCTAAAGAAGAAACAGATGTACTCAGCGGCAACAGCAAGAGTAAAGAAATAGAAACAGTTACTTACCTGTGCTGTTCATGAGGAACTTAATGTTGGAGGCTGGCCCTCTATGCAATGTACAAAACCAAGTACACTATGCAGAGGGTCCGGGCAACCACATGTTAGTTTTCAGGGATAAAAATCAGAGCGCCTAATGCTCTAATTTTTAAGGTAGCTGATCGAGCAGTTAGGCTAATCCAGAAGATGTGCTAAGTATTTGCTGTACTCACAAATCCAACCATGCACCACACACACTCAATGAATAACTCAAGACCAGATTTTATAAAAAACACTTCAGACTTTTTTACAATTTTTAAGACCAAAATCTTTAGAATACGTTAAGTACTTTTCTTGTTATGACTTTTTAAAGTTGTAGCAAAGTTAGTCTTTCTGTGCGTAATTACGCACCATAGGAAACAATAGGCAGTCACATTTAAAAATACATAAAAAATCGCACATTGGTGTTACCAGTCTCTTCTTTTGCAGGGGGGTCGTATTAGTCGGTGGGCACCTCGTGCCAGCTGGAGATCTTCGGGCAGCTCCCGGTTCTGGCGGGAGCAGCGTTGGAGAAGTTCTTGGCACAGGTACAGGGCCACCAGGATGGGCCCCTTGGAAAAGGAGCTGGTTTGCAGATTTAAAGTTGGTGCCTGAGGGGCCCCTATTGCTGTTGAGGTCACAAGGGCTTGGGGACCCGGGCCACAGAGCAGATCCTGCGATGCAAGGCCCAGGGTGGCCATGTGCAGGACGTTTTGGAGGACTTGGATGCTGTGTGCAACGAAGTCCAGTGGAGCTGGAGGTGAGTCTCTTTGAGGGATGCTTACAGGACAGTGGGGGCACTCGGGTCAGAAGCCAGGGTTTGCCTGAAGTCCCTCGACTGGGGCTTCCTCCTGATCCATTTTCAGCTCAGGGGGAGCTAGTTTTCTGGTTGTGCGATATCAGCTGACCAGTACCCAGTGTATTGCTGTATCTCGGCCACTAGAGGGCGCAGCGCCACGAAACTTGGCATAGTGACAGTTGTAGGTCACACCCGGGTGGTCGTCGGGTCCGGCTGTGACATCCGGTCACGGACATATCGGCAGTTTAGTGAAGTGACCTTCACTGGTTTCTTGGTCCTTTGCAGTTTTCTTGTTTTTCCTGAGTGGAGCCTCCACTCGGGGGGGGTCTGGGGTGATCCTTTAAGCCTGGAGGTTCCCTGGTTTTCTTGGGGTCAGTCCAGTGTCCAGCTCCTCCGTAGCGTCGATTTTCGGGTCCTGGGTGCAGCAGGCAGGGTTTGGTGCCTTTTCTTGTGCATCAGGTCCTCAGTTCTCTTGCTGTGGTCTTCGTTTGGTGCTGGTCTTTCCTTCTTCTTGGAATCCTTTTCAAATCCAAATTCTTGGTCTGGGGGAGCCCACTAAATACTGAATTTAGTGGGCGTTTTAGGGGGAACATGGTAGTGTCCAATGGGACACTTACCCTTGGGTGGCTACACCCACTACAGAGACTACTTCCTGTGGTGAGGGTCACTTCCCTAAACCTGATTGGCTATTTTTCTCGAATCCAAGATGGCGACAAATGAAATGAAGGGTCCACTTCATCTGCAAGCCCCTTAAGGGTGGTGCAGGCTAGGTGAGGCCACTCCTCCTACCCTTTGTGTGTTTTCCTGCCTTTGCTCCTTCTAGGAGCGGGGGTTTGCAAAGGGGGAGTCCTTCTGCTGCTAGCAGCAGGCCTGAGGGTTGAGTTTCAAGGGCAGTAGCCCTTTGAAGCTCACTGCCAGGGCAGTGCACATTCCTGAGGGGGGGGGAGTTAGCTCCTCCACCCAGGAAGGGCTTTGTTTCACAAACCGGAGAGGCAGGGCTCTCCCCAACGGTCTGTGGATTACCTGTCTGGAGGCAGCAGGCTCGATAGAACCAGTCAGCAACCATGCCAGGATAGTTTGGTTTTTCAGGAGGCACCTCTAAGGTGACCACTGGGTACTTTTTATAATAAATGGAGTGCTGGTAGCAGTTTGGATTCATCATTCTGAGCTGTTTGATACCAAACAACCCAGGGTTCAGAGTAGCCAGTATGCAGCTGGGAATCTCATATTGACCAGTGTCCAATACATGTATTAAAATGGCTGCTCTGTTCACTCACTATGTCCCAGGTTTGGCAAGGACACAGTGGGGGCATATCGCTCATGCAATTATGCCCTCACATAGAGTATGGTGCACCCTGCCTTAGGGCGGGAAGGCCTGCTAGGGGTGTGACTTACCTATAATTTATGCAGTGTAGGTTGGACAGGGCACACAGAGAGTGTGCCATGTCGAGTTTTATTTTAGGTTTGCACCTGTACACTCAGCCTGCTATGGAGGTGCTTGGGTGCATCTGGATTCATAGCTATTGAGGGTTGCACAATCAGTGCTGCTGCCCTCAGTAGCCTACCCATAGTACCCCATGCCCTGGGTACATAAGTACCTTTTACCAGGGACTTATAGTGGTAGCTAAAGGTGTATCCAATTACTTTTACCATGTTGTAGGGAAAGAACACTGGCACTGGGAACCTGATTATCTGCAAAAGAAAAAAGCATTATAATAAGTTGTCAGAGGAAAAGAACTCTGTTTAAGTGTTGAAGACAGTAATAAGGTTTTTTAAATGAAAGGTTATTGCATGCATATATTTTCTTGCAGTTTTCTAATTCCTACAAGGCCACAGCAGTCAACCAAAATTAGGACTTCAAGGTTACCGAATGGAGACTTTCCAGGTAAAGGATCCGAAGATAGACCAGGCTGTCTCTACTCTCTTTCTCTCCCCCACCATCCTCTTTCCCCTCTTTTGACACTTCTGTTAGTCCAGTGATATTGGATGACGGAGGGGTTTGGAGGGAGGCATTGGGAACAGTTGTCATTCTGCTCCTATGCTGATCAGGTCAGAGTTCTGACATGAGTTTAGGGGACAATGTCTGGGGGTGCTACCCCCACTTCGTTGGTCACTGTCCACCTCCTCTCCTAGAGGTGTGTTAGGACCCGCTGTTAAATGGATTGCATCAAGCTCTCCCTGAAGCAACTTGATATGTATTTTTATAGGGTTTGAGCCAGTTTTGATTTTGCTAGCTGTACCGAGGTTCTTTAACTGATTCACATTAAGCTGGGCCTCTACGGCTCTGATCACGGATCCTGACCCATGTCGGTTCTGCCACCGCAACCTTAGCCAAAGCCTCTGCTGATGCTGATGCTCCAGGTGCCATCAGCCCGGTCTGAATTCCGGAATCCGACATGGAGGCGGAACAGTGTTGACCGAACCCAGAGCCAACGGGCCCCAGTCTCCTAGATTGGACCCTGAGCCCTATTCCTAAGCGCTAGCCCTTGGAGAAGAATGGAAGGGGTCCCTGGACCCTTTAGAGTACCAGCTAGAGGGCCAGGAATCCATGGACTGGTGTGATGAACAGGGTGATGCCAACAGAATGGATACCTCTCGAGATACTGGTCTGCTTTCTCCCCTTACCTTGGAGGAGGGAGGATGAATATGATATGGTGGTGAAGAGGGCGACTGAGGTCCTGGATCTCGAACTACCCTCAGTGGCTGTCAAGACGAACATCTTGACAGAAGTGCTTCAAGCAGGAGCATCCTCATCCTAACCCCTCCTCCCTTTTAATGAAGCACTTACCGATGTCCTACTGGGAACCTGGTCCATGCCCAACAAGGGGGGCTCATGTGAACAGGACAATTGCCCACCGCCATTGCCTCACACCTGGGGACCCATCTTTCGTTACCCAACACTCCACTCTGGAGAGCTTGACTGTCTAAGCCTCATCCTCCCATGGCGACTTCCCTGACGCTCCCCCAGACAGACAATCCAAGAGGCTGGATACCTTAGGCAAGAAAATGTTTTCTTCCACCAACCTGGCACTGCGGTTGGTGAACACTGCATGTTTATTGTGCTCCTTTTAACACACTCTGAGGGATATCGTTGCACAGGTGCTGCCACAGTTCCTGGAGGAGCACCAGGCCATTCTCTCCCAAACCGTCAAAGATGGAAGAGACGCAGCCAAGTTCACTATTAGGTGTGGTTTGGATATGACTGGATCGCTGGGCAGAGCGGTTTCCTCTACGGTGGCACTTTGAGCCCACACTTGGCCGAGAACATCTTGCTTTTCCAGGAATGTTCAGGAAAACCTCATGGACGTGCCCTTCGATGGTACCCGTGTCTTCAGAGACTAGGCAGGCTCAGCGCTGGAGTGCTTTAAGGACTTGCTAGCTACGGCTAAGTCCTTGGGCTCCAAAGTGACCTCACGTGCCCATAATACCTTTTGTCCCTGTTCGTGGATACGGAAGGGGCATTCCACCGCACCAACCCCATGCCAGCCACTGTCCTGAGCAAGCACCTTAAGGTGCGTATGGGCACGGGTGAGTGCATACCAGCCTCGTGGGTCAGGTAGCCAGAGGTCTGCCGTAACCACCAATCCCTCAGCAGCTGCAGCCTCCAAGCCCACCTATCTTGCCCTACAGGTTTATGGGCATCCGTAGGGTGCTGGCTATTTATGCAGTGTAGCAGATGTAGGAGTACCCTATGCACATAATACAGGCTACCCTTATTGGTTTACAGGAGTAAAAAAAAAAAACAATCCCTAAAGCTCTCTTTTGTGGTAGCGTAGGGGAGCAGTTAGGCTAATCAGAGGGTAGGGCTAAGCATTTGTTGAGCACACAGAGTCAATAAATGAGACACACACTCAGAAAGGAACTCAAGACCACTTGTTGCGAAAAATAGGTATTTTGTTTATATCATGTTTCAACACCAGAATACTTTCAAGAAGCTACGTACTGTTGCAATTTTGTAACGACTCACCAAGTAAGTAACATTTTTATTCAAATGCTCTTTTACACGGGACAGGCTCCAACGTACCTTTACGTCAAAGGGGTCCTTCCAATCAGTTCACGTGGGTCCCCTGACGGTAGCAGGGTGCTAGGGGTACAACGTCACAAGCAAGACCACTGGTAAAGGTTTACCTGCCCTGGCTGCTCACTGCACAGTTGGCGACGAGGGGAGCCATCTAGGAAAAGAATGCAGATGGGGACTTGGGGTCAAGTCCGGGAGCTCCACGTGGGGGACTTGGTCAGTGGGGGTTCTGGGAGCAGGGGGACTCAGCTGGAGGCCGTGGTTCTGGGGCGCTGGGGTGCAGCGGCTCTTTAGCAGCGATGCTCCTCCATCAAGACGCACACAGTTCTTTGGGTGACCTGCGGAGGGAGAGACAAAACAATGCAGCTTTGCAACTCCGAAGGATGTCCTCTGTATTGCTGACATCTCTCACGGGCAGGTCTGCGGATGTGCTGTTGGAGTGCGGGATGGGCCCCAACATGCCTCGGTTGCCGCTAAGAGTCCAGTACCCCAGGCACTGGTGCAGCACGTCTCTGATTGATCCTGATGTCTAGTGCATCATGCATTCTAGTACAGGGTTATGCCCACTCCCCTCAGGAAGTGGTCATATAAGGGGTGTAGTCACCCCAAGAGTAAGTAGCCCATTGGCTACTACTCTACATTCCCCTAAAGGCCCCTAGATTGAGTACTTAGGTGGCCCCCTGACACCAGAAGAACAGATTTGTCTGACACAAAGAAGAAGAGGACACAGTAGAGCCGGCGGCCGAGAAGTTTGAAATACAGGAAGATTTTTGGCACAAAACCCCCAACAATTGCAACATCATGACTCACCCGCAGCTGAGTGGATTCCGAAAGCCTCTGAGGTTCTCCAGCACTTTGCCAGTCCGTCAGCATAACCAATGGAGTGGAGGACCCCTTCCCTGCTTCCTGCAGGCACCAACTGCAGCGTCCAGATCACCGCTCTGCTGACCACTTAGTCCACCGACGCCACAGTCATCTAGGAGGAGCTCACCATTCTCCAAGAGGCCAGTCCCGTCTCCCGTCCAAGTAGGAAGGCTCCTGGATGAACCAGAGCCCAGCTGCCCCAATACCTGGGGAACTGGACCCCTTGGAACAGCCAAGGCTTGTTTAGGCCCATTCCAGACTCCAACAGCACATCTGAAGCCCTGCCGACCAGGGACATCAGCACCACAGAGGACGTACTTCACAGTCGTCCAGCTGCATTGTTTTGTCTCTCCCTCTGTAGGTCATCCAAAGAACTGTGGGCCTCATAATGCAGGAGCACCGCCGCTAAGCATCCTCTGCACCCGAGCGCCCTGGCCTAGGTCCACCACGTGCAGTGGTGTCTCCCTGCTGCCAGGTTACCCACCGACCGAACCCCCTGCTGGGAGCTCCCGGACTTGTCCCCGAATCACCCCCTGTGTTCCCTTTCCAGGTGGCCCCTCTCGTCTCCATCTGTGCAGTGGGCAGCAAACTAGACTATACCTGCCCAACGCACCCAGACGGGCCAGGGAAGGTAAAAATGTATCACTGATCTTGCTTGTGATTTTGCAGGCCTAGCACCCTTCTACCACCAGGGGATCCTTGTGAATTGATTGCAAGGACCCCTATGAATTGAAAATACTTTGGAACCTTTGCAGCGTAAAAGTGCATTTGAGTAAACACTGTAACTTTCTTGTGATTTGATATAAAACTGCAACATTACTTATCTTCTTGAAAGTATTCTGGCTTCGAAACACAATATAAACAAACTGACAATTTTTTGCAACAATTGGTTGCGAGTTCCTTCTTGGGTGTGTGTCTCATTTATTGACCATGTGTGTTGAAAAAATGCTTAGCACCTGATAGGTCTAAGTTCTCGCCCACGCTACGACAAAAGAGAGCTTTTTAGACTGGCATGTTTTTTCCCTGTAAAGCAGTAAAGGTCACCTGCACTATGTGCATTGTGTTCCCCAGCGTTTTGTACACTACATAGATATCCAGATTCCTGCAGTTGTTGCACAACCACTCTCCTAGTGGCACCAGGTTTGGGGGTCTCTGGCCTCAGCATTGAGTATTCCCTCCTTCCAATAGGTCTTGTGGGAGCCACTGACATCTCCCTTTTCCTGTTTCAGCAGCTTACTGTCCCAGACTCAGAACAGTGAGACAGCTCCTTTATCTGTGGCAAAGATCTTGTTTAGAGCATCCCCGTGGGCCTTAGAACTCTGCTGCGTAAGGCCTGAGTTCCTGGGGTTCAGTTCTCTCAAGGGCTGAGAGATCTTCTCTCTGAAGCGTGGGGACATGAGGTTGTGTCTCATCAAATGTTGGTTTCCCAGCCTTCTTGCTTTTTCACTGGGAGGTTTGGGCCATTATTCCAGGCACCAACACTTCTTTTTCGAAGCGGGCTTCCTTTTGTGCTCTTGTTTTTACACACACCCGGTCAGGTATCCCTAGCATAGCTGCACGGGTTCTGAGCTCTACATCAGCAAATGCAGAGGACCCCGATCATTACCTAGCAGACATGCTACTGGAATTGCAGAGGAGACGGCCACCTTCTTTTGGCCAGTAACCCCTCCCCATTCCAAGGGCACCATAGCCGTGGGATGATCCTTGACAATAATATCAGCATTGATGATTGGATATGACTTTCCACTTATGTACTGTTCTGGGGATATCAGTTTTTCAGTCACCATGGTGACCCTTGCGATTGTATCCATCAGTACTTCTACTTAAACCCCATTGATATGTGGCTTTTGTCTGTATTTCTCCAGGTTACTGGGCCAGACAGCCAGAGTGGCACCTCCACTGAACCCTCTGAGATTAAAGTAGCTTCAGGCTGCTCTCTAACTTGGTCAGGGAACACCAAAGATCCCATCTGGAGACAAACAACCCCAGAAGGTGTTTGACTAGGGGGAGCTGTTTTGGGGCAGAAAGAGCCCCCTGTTTGGTGACCATAGTCCTTGCAAAGATGGCACCCAGCCTTCATAGATCACTGTTTTTACCCTGGTACCCAGCCTTGGATTGGTAATCGTCTCAGGGGACACCCTCCTGAACAGGTTTTTTAATGGCTTTGGAAGACTCCTTAGGCTTCTCCCCTTTGTGTCCTACATGTTTTGTGGTGGGGGAAGTAGGAACCCCTTTCTTTTGGTCACCTCCACCATGAGGTTTGACCAAGTGGTCAGCCTTCTTCCCCAACTCCTGAGGACAGACTAACCCTAAGTCCACTAAGCACTGATGCAATTTTTCAGAAGTGCAATTACTCAACAGATGCTCTTTCATTATCAAATTATAGAGCCTGTCATAGTCTTGCCCCTTACTGCCTTTCAACCAGCCACCTAAGGTTTTGACTGAGTAGTCCGCAGTATCTACCCAGAACTGACTTGAGGTTTTGTAAGTCCCCTTGAATGTAATCCTGTACTCCTCAATGGTGAGTCCAAAGCCCTCAATCAGGGTTTCGTTCAGGAAGTCATAGGAATCAGCATCTTCCTCACCCATTTTCAGGAGTCTATCCCTGCGCATTCCTGCAAATAACTCCCAGAATAAAGAGCCCCAGTGTCTCTGGTGTAACTTTTTCATCTTACAAGCCCTCTCCAAGGCTGCAAGTCACTTTGTGGTAACATTACCCTCAACATATAGCGGTAAAATTCCTTTGTGGCTCTCAGGATCAAAGGTTTCCTGTCTCTCCGCATTTGTTTTTTTTACTGCAACCACTCATGGGTACTAGACCCACCTCAGCCCCCTCTTTTTCTATAGCCATAATTTTGACTTCAAGGGCGGCTCTTCTGGCTAGTCTCTCAAGATTCGCTTCTTCACACTCTAGCTCTTTTCTGAGCCTTGAGTTGCCTGAACTACCCCCAGCAGGGGAGGGCACTCGAGGTACAGCCTTAGCGTAGATGTGAGGAGGTATCTCGTCACCTTTTGTAGCGGGTTCTCAGGGCCGCAACTGCTCCGAAACAAGTTTGGAGGAAAATCTATTCATGTAAAGCAATGGTTTCAGTCCCAAGTAACATCAAAATGCACAAGTTGGAGTAAGAATTGGAATATAAGAAATTCCAAGGTGGCCACCAATTTACCACTCTATGGTCTGTATGTTAATGTTGATAATTAGGAGGCCAAGATAGATTGTCCAGCGCGGTCCGCTTCAGAACCCCACACTTCATCTGAGGAAATTCCATAGGAAGCAGTAAGTTTTGCTCTTGCTGCGAAGATCAGTCAGGGCTAATGGTGCCGTTTGGCTAGGTGTTGTTTTAGTCGTTTGTGCTGTTGGGACAGTGCCTTGAGGAAATGTCGCAAGACGAGTAGCGCCTCGATCCGGAGCCTGTCGTTTTATGCGGTATTTGAGGTGGTGGGCAGTGTTCTAACAGTATCTCTCTTTCCTCAGTGCCTAGTGCCTCCCACAAATGTCAGCGTCAGCACAAGCTAGTTCCCGACAAGAGCACTTCTCATAACCTTCAATTTGGATTTCGTTATCGCCTGTTATCAGCTGCTGGAAAATGTCAAGACGGTAGGCTAATTTATTTAATTTCCTAAAGAAGAAACAGATGTACTCAGCGGCAACAGCAAGAGTAAAGAAATAGAAACAGTTACTTACCTGTGCTGTTCATGAGGAACTTAGGGGGTCATTCTGACCTCAGCGGTAAAAGCCGCTTACCGCCGGTCAGAAGACCGCCACAATACCGCCGCGGCCGCGGTCAGCCGCCACAGTCATTCTGACCCACAACTGCCAAACCTCCAAAAATCCGACCTCCATTGCAGTCCGCCACATCAGCGGCCAGCGATAAACTGGAGATGACTAAACCTCCACCGCCACGCCAACAGAAATACGCCCATGCCATTACGATCCACAAATCCACGCGGCGGTCTTTCAAACGCGGTAGTCTATTGGCGGTACACACCGCCGCGGTCAAAATACACACACCTTTACAAAACACTACCACATTGGACAATTTGAAATACACACACCTGATACACATACAAACAACACTCCCACACATCCAATCAACTATAAAACACACACCCACATCACCCACAAACCCCTACAACCAAAAATCAGAGACGAAGGAGAGAGAGACACATCAGAGAATAGAGAGCCAGACACACAGAGGCACACTACAACATCACACACACCACATAGTAGCACAAAGCACCACACACCAACACACTCATCACCACATACACCACCCCACACCTCATCCACACCACCCCATGGCACCACAAAGACACCCACGCTTTACGGACCAAGAACTCAGGGTGATGGGGAGGAAATCATCAGAGTGGAACCCCAGCTCTTCGGCTCACAGGTTCAGCACACCACCATAGCAAGGAAGGCGGAGCTATGGCAGCGGATCGTGGACAGGGTCAACGCGGTGGGACAGCACCCCAGAAATAGGGATGACCTCCGCAAACGATGGAACGACCTACGGGGGAAGGTGCGCTCAATGGTGTCGCGACACAACATCGCGGTGCAGAAGACTGGCGGAGGACCCCCACCCACCCCACCAGAATTCACAGCATGGGAGCAAGAAGTATTAAACATCCTGCATCCTGAGGGCCTCGCTGGAGTACCCGGAGGAATGGACTCAGGTAAGTCCTATCTCATATACTTCATCCCCCCCACCCCACCAGCATGCCAACCCACACCCCCACCCTCACCCCCAACCCACCATCACACATCATCCCTGAGAATGTTTCCCTAGCACAACCCACCCAACCCCTCACCAACCCTTGCATGCCACCACAAACATTGGACACCCATTACCTAAGCATGACCACTGCACATACCCATCCCCCCCCACAAACCACCCTCACAACACCACCCACAAGGGAATGCCTGCACTGGGGGACAAGGGCACCCATAAATTGCACGCTATTTCACACACAGAAACAATAACCATACTCTCTCACCCCATGCAGGACCCGAACGCCAACACACCGGTCAGGAGGGTCCTCAAATGTCCATCCCACCCCCGGAACAGGCCCCCAGTGAGGACAGCAGCTCGGTCGACCTGGAACCTGATGACCAGCCCGGACCATCGGGGACCTCTGGGCAGTGGGTTCCCCAAACACAGACACAGGCCACAGCAGACCCGAACCCCCCTGGGAACAACAGCACAGCTCCCACCCAGCGGGCCCATGCCTCTGTCTCTAGGACAGGTCAAGCAGCGGTGTGTCTGCCACTACAGGGCACCCAGGCCAACGCAACACCCCAACAACAACAGGGACCTGGGGGCAGTGGGAGTGGGCACACCGTCCAGGGGACAGAGGCCCAGGCAAACAGGGCAACTCGGAGGGCTGCCGTGCGACAGGGGGGGGAGGAGAGGCCCAGGGAACCCACTCTCCAAGAGGCCCTCACTACCATTATGGGAGCATACCACCACTCCCAAGAGACCATGGCGACGGTACTGGCCAGGTTCACCGAGATACAGGCACAGCAGGAAGAACGCTACATGGGGTTCAGCAACCAACTCACCACCATCGCTACCACCATGGGGAGCATGGTCCAGGCCCTCAACAGGATAGAAGACACGTTGCGGGACCATGTGGCACCACACAGGGCCCCTGTCACTAGCCAGGAACAGCCTACCACCTCCGCCGGCGCTAGTGGACAGGAGGCCCACACACAACGACAGGCCACAAGAACCCCACCTCCTGCTGAAGAACAACCACCCCGCAAGAGGAGCCTAAGACCCAAAAGAAAACCAGAGTAGCATGCCAAGACCACCGCCAGCATGAGATACCCCCAGAAGTCATCCCACTGTCCCACCTTGCCACCCTGTCCAAACTCAAACAGCCCCTGCTCCATCCTTCCACAGGCATATGGACAATAGACCTGTCAGACTGAGAACTGGACTCTGCCATGGACATCACTCCACCCCCACCCATCACCGTTTTACCATAATGTACCATTATCTAAGCACACAAAATAAAACAATTATTGCACCGAAAACCGTTTTGAGTCATGCTGTATTCTCAAAAAATCGTACAACCCATAACAGTTCACAATATGTGATGTCAGTTAGTGATGACAACATACCAATGTCAATACGCTGTAGTACATGGCCAAACCAAGCAGAAGTCGGGCTATGAGTCATTAAGCACTGAGAAGGGAAGGGAAAAAGAAATGTTATTTAAAAGAGCTGGGGGGAAATACATAAAGTTGAGATGCATGAGGCTCTAAGTAAATGGGAAATGGCGTGGCTGAACCTTACCTGTGTGCTACTGAAAATACTGTTGTATGACAGCTTCCCTGTTGTCTGTTTCCTCACCGTCGTCTTCCTCCTCTTCACTCTCCACAGGCTCCACGGCTTCTACGACACCACCATCTGGACCATCCTCCTGCAGGAAAGGCACCTGGTGTCGCAAAGCCAGATTGTGAAGCATACAGCAGGCCACGATGATGTGGCACACCTTCTTTGGTGAGTACATTAGGGATCCACCTGTCATATGCAGGCACCTAAACCTGGCCTTCAGGAGGCCGAAGGTCGTTTCTATGACCCTCCTAGTACGCCCATGGGCCTCATTGTACCGTTCCTCTGCCCTGGTCCTGGGATTCCTCACTGGGGTCAATAGCCACGGCAGGTTGGGGTAACCAGAGTCACCTATTAGCCACACACGCTGTCTCTGTAGCTGTTCCATCACATAGGGGACGCTGCTATTACGCATAACATACGCGTCATGCACTGACCCAGGGAACATGGCATTCACATGGGAGATGTACTAGTCTGCCAAACAGACAACCTGCACATTCATAGAATGGTAATTTTTCCTATTTCTGTACACCTGTTCATCGTCATTTGGGGGTACTAATGCCACATGGGTCCCATCAATGGCACCAATGATGTTGGGGATATGTCCAAGGGCATAGAAATCACCCTTCACTGTGGCCAAATCAGCCTCTTCTGGGAATATGATGTAGCTCCTCATGAGTTTCATCAGGGCAGACAACACTCTGGACAGAATCTTTGAAAACATAGGCTGAGACATTCCAGATGACATGGCCACTGTTGTCTGGAATGAGCCACTTGCCAAAAAATGGAGGACTGATAGAACCTGCACTAGAGGGGGAATTCCTGTGGGTTGGCGGATGGGTGACATCAGGTCTGGCTCCAGCTGGGCACACAGTTCATGTATAGTGGCTCGGTCAAGTCGGTATCGGAGTATTATATGGCGTTCTTCCATTGTCGACAGGTCAACCAGCGGCCGGTACACGGGAGGATTCCTCCTTCTCCTCGCAAGTCCCTGCGGACGGTGCCTAGGAAGGACAACATGGAGCACTGAGTCAATCAACTCACAGGTACGTACAACACAGCTTGCACAGTACACGAAAATGTATTGACTGCTATGTTTGTATGTGTGCAAATGCAAGGCCTAGGCCTGTGTGACGCAGTAGAATTTAAGCCATGTGGGCCCTTGAAATGGCGGCTGCCTGACCTCTAAACTGGGACAATGGGATGTGAGGTCAATGCGCTGGCGTGGCACACCGTGGCGGTAGGCGGTCGAAGACCGCGGTGCAAAGCCGCATTGGTTAACATTGCACCCTATGGGATTCAGGAGCCAATGACGATGTGCGCCGGCGGTCGCGGTACGCACCGCCGCGGTACGCACCGCCGCGGGCGTGACCGCCATTTTCTATCTGCTTAATCACTCGAGACCTGATCATCCACAGGAGAGGACCTATACTGCAAGTGCTGCTGTGAACTCGGTCTGGAAGTGACAATGGCTGCTGCGACTGGGGAAAGGGCCCCTGCCTTCACGTCTGAAGAGTTGGAGAAACTTGTGGACGGGGTCCTCCCCCAGTATGCGCTACTCTACGGTCCTCCAGACCAACAGGTGAGTACACTGAGTGCACATTGAATGGGTAATGCCTGTGTGGAGTGGGGTGGCTGTCAGTTGGTGGGGTGGGGAGAAAATGAGGAATGCAACGCACGACTGATGAGAGTATGGGCCACATGGCAAGGGTGGGGAGTGGGGGCATGTACTCCAAACATGCAGAAATTTGACGTTTTCTCTTTCCCACCCTGTACATGTCAAACAGGTGAGCGCCCATCAGAAAATCGATATTTGGCGTGCCATCGCCAAGGAAGTCCGGGCCCTGGGGGTCTACACCAGACGGGGCACCCACTGTCGGAAGAGGTGGGAGGACATCCGCCGCGGAACCCGAAAGACCGCCGAGTCACTGCTGGGGATGGCCTCCCGACCTAGGAGGGGTGCCAGTCGTACCCTGACACCCCTGATGTCCCGGATCCTGGCGGTGGCCTACCCTGATTTGGATGGGCGCTTGAGGACATCACAGCAGACACAAGGGGGTGAGTATCAGCACATTCTCCTATCTATACGCGCAGTGGAGGCGTCTGGGTGGGGGAGGAGGGCTGTGGGTGACAGTAGGCCAGGGCGCTTTCTGTAGTGTAGTCCCCTCCCTTAGACATGGCCCTGTGCCCCCGCCCACCACCTCTGTAGGGTGCCAAGTGCAGCTATCCATGGTCCAACATCACCCATGAGCGCGTCTGTTGTCCCTAGACCTGTTGGCCTAGTCAGAAGTACAGAGTAGTGTACCCCAAGTTCGCGGCTTAGTGCATGAGGCACCTGTGTCTGTCCTCTCCGCCAAGGCTATTGACAAGGCATGCACTCAACTTTGTTTTATTTCTCCCCCCACCCTTATTCTTTGTTTCTTGTGCATTAGCATCATCAGGCGGAGGAGAATTGGCGTCGGAGCACGAGGGAGCTGCAGGTCACCAGGCCCCGGTGGGCACTGACACAGACACCGAGGGCACCAGTGATCCGGAGGGCGAGGGGAGCACCACAACGGGGGCCGGTGGAGACACCAGCGACACGGACACGTCCTCGTTTGGGAGCTACCTAGCGGGGGCGGCAACATCTGTGCCCCCAGCAACAACAGGTACAGCCGCCACCCAGCGCACCAGCACCGCCCTCCCAGCAGCCCCTCAGTCTTCACTCCGTGCCCGTTCGCCCAGGAAGACGCGCGTCTCCTTCGCCCCAGGCACCTCAGCCCCTGCCTCTGTTACCCCTGCTGCCCTCAGTGCGGAGCTCATTGACCTCGTGAGGACGCTCATTGTTGGGCAGACTACCCTTTTGAATGCCATCCAGGGGGTGCAAAGGGAGGTGCAACAGAGCAATGCCTACCTGGAGGGCATTCATTCGGGTCAGGCTGCCCATCAACGAGCGTTCACTTCTCTGGCCTCAGCACTGACGGCAGCCATTGTCCCTGTCTCCAGTCTCCCTCTTCTAACTGCCTCCAGCCTTTCTCTGTCTCCTGTTCCTCAGCCTATCCCATCCACACCATCTGACCAGCCTGCACACACCTCAACACCCAAGGCCAGCTCATCCAAACATAAGCACCACAGAACACACAAGCATTCACCCAAGCAACACCCAGTTGCAGACATACCAACAGTCACTACCACCTCTGTGTCCCCCTCCTCCTCGTCTCCCTCCTCCCTCCCTGTGACGTCTACACTCACACCTGCATGCACACCAACATCAGCCAGTTCTTCCATCACCAGCACACCCTCCACTACAGTCCTCACACGTGCAGTCACCACCCCCACTGCCATGTACACGTCCCCTGTGTCCTCTCCCACTGTGTCTGTCACCCCCTCTTCCAAGACACATAAACGCAGGCAGACACCCAAACAACAGCCAACCACCTCACGACAGCCTACGTCTCAGTCACCTGCACCCAAGGACAGCACACCTGACTCTCCTACAACCACATCCTCTTCCTCCACTTCTATCTCCACTACTCCTACCCTTTACCCTGGTCCAAAGAAATATTACCTCTCAAATGTTGACCTCTTTCCCTCCCCTGACCCACCCCCTCCATCTGGGAAAAGTCCCAAAGGCACCTCAGCCACCACCAGCCCAGCTTCCAAGGTACAAGTGGTGCATGGAATATGGAGTCCACCCTTTGGCGGCAGTGACACTTCGCTGAGCAGCAAGGGGACTGGCAGCCCCCCCCCAGGCAAGAGGACACGGAAAGTGAAGGGCCGCCTTGAGCGGACTGAGACGGATGCCCCCAAGGAGGTGACTCCGGCCACTTCACCTGCCACAACAGCCAGGGGAGGCAAGGGCCCGAGAGCCCCATCTAAGGAGCGGAAGGGCAGCAGGGAGGAGAGGCCAGCCAGCAGGAGCGCGGAGCAGGAGGGCCCCACACGCCCCATCCCGGCTGCAAGGGACGACACCAAAGGGCCCAGGACTCCGTCTCCGAAGGGGCCTGACACTGCACGTTCGGAGGGCGAGTGAGCAGGTTGTCCAGGCCAGGTCTGACTCCCTACACTGACTGGAAGAGCACCGCTGAAGAGGGCCCCGCCGTGAAGACAAGCACCGCTGAACAGGTCCCCGCCGTGAAGACAAGCACCGCTGAAGGGGGCCCCGCCGTGCCGAAGTGCACCGCTGAAGAGGGCCCCGCCGTGCAGAAGAGCACCGCTGAAGAGGGCCCCGCCGTGCAGAAGAGCACCGCTGAAGAGGGCCCCGCCGTGCAGAAGAGCACCGCTGAAGAGGGCCCCGCCGTGCAGAAGAGCACCGCTGAACAGGGCCCCGCCGTGAAGACAAGCACCGCTGAAGGGGGCCCCTCCGTGAAGACAAGCACCGCTGAAGAGGGCCCCGCCATGAAGACAAGCACCGCTGAAGGGGGCCCCGCCGTGCCGAAGTGCACCGCTGAAGAGGGCCCCGCCGCGCAGAAGAGCACCGCTGAAGAAGGCCCCGCCGTGCAGAAGAGCACCGCTGAAGAGGGCCCCGCCGTGCAGAAGAGCACCGCTGAACAGGGCCCCACCGTGAAGACAAGCACCGCTGAAGGGGGCCCCGCCGTGAAGACAAGCACCGCTGAAGAGGGCCCCGCCGTGAAGACAAGCACCGCTGAAGGGGGCCCGCCGTGCAGAAGTGCACCGCTGAAGAGGGCCCCGCCGTGAAGACAAGCACCGCTGAACAGGGCCCCGCCGTGAAGACAAGCACCGCTGAACAGGGCCCCGCCGTGCAGAAGAGCACCACTGAAGAGGGCCCCGCCGTGCAGAAGAGCACCGCTGAACAGGGCCCCGCCGTGAAGACAAGCACCGCTGAACAGGGCCCCGCCGTGAAGACAAGCACCGCTGAAGGGGGCCCCGCCGTGAAGACAAGCACCGCTGAAGGGGGCCCCGCCGTGCCGAAGTGCACCGCTGAAGAGGGCCCCGCCGTGCAGAAGAGCACCGCTGAACAGGGCCCCGCCGTGCAGAAGAGCACCGCTGAACAGGGCCCCGCCGTCTCAAGCACCGCTCCGCTGGGCCCCGCCGTCTCAAGCACCGCTCCGCTGGGCCCTTCCTGTCAAGCACCGCTCCGCTGGGCACCGTCTCAAGCACCTTCCTGTCAAGCACCGCTCCGCTGGGCCCTTCCTGTCAAGCACCGCTCCGCTGGGCCCCGCCGTCTCGAGCACCTTCCTGTCAAGCACCGCTCCGCTGGGCCCTTCCTGTCAAGCACCGCTCCGCTGGGCCCCGCCGTCTCGAGCACCGCTCCGCTGGCCACCGCCGTCTCAAGCACCGCTCCGCTGGGCCCTTCCTGTCAAGCACCGCTCCGCTGGGCCCCGCCGTCTCAAGCACCGCTCCGCTGGGCCCTTCCTGTCAAGCACCGCTCCGCTGGGCCCCGCCGTCTCAAGCACCGCTCCGCTGGGCCCTTCCTGTCAAGCACCGCTCCGCTGGGCCCCGCCGTCTCAAGCACCTTCCTGTCAAGCACCGCTCCGCTGGGCCCTTCCTGTCAAGCACCGCTCCGCTGGGCCCCGCCGTCTCGAGCACCGCTCCGCTGGGCACCGCCGTCTCAAGCACCGCTCCGCTGGGCCCTTCCTGTCACGCACCGCTCCGCTGGGCACCGCCGTCTCAAGCACCGCTCCGCTGGGCCCTTCCTGTCACGCCCTGCTCCGCTGGGCACCGCCGTCTCAAGCACCGCTCCGCTGGGCCCTTCCTGTCACGCACCGCTCCGCTGGGCACCGCCGTCTCAAGCACCGCTCCGCTGGGCCCTTCCTGTCAGGCACTGTTCAGGGTTCACTGTGCCCACCATGCATCCTCCTTGTCCAGTGGGGACATTTATCCACCTGATGTACTGTGGCTTTGCACACCCCAGGATGGCACAGTGGGCAATCCACCCACTGTAGAGACTTTGCGAGACTGTGGCTTTGCACTCCCCAGGATGGCACAGTGGGCAATCCAACCACTGTAGAGACTTGTGAGACTGTGGCTTTGCACTCCCCAGGATGGCACAGTGGGCAACCCACCCACTGGAGAGACTTGAGAGACTGTGGCTTTGCACTCCCCAGGATGGCACAGTGGGCATGGTGGGCCCTTCGTGGATCTGGCGTCGTGGACTCATGTGGCTGTGGTGCCCTCCCTTCCCTTCCCCCTGAGGTGCCTGTGGTTTTGTCACCAGATGCCCCTGCAGTGTTCTCTCCAAAGGACTCAGGTCTCCTGTGTGGGCTTTGCCCTTGTTTCGCTACACTTTGGCCCACGGACATGATGGATTCGTAAGATGTGCAGGACTACTTGCTTCAGTTATACACTGCTGTGTAAATAATTTGTTTATCAGAAGAAAGTTTTGATGGTTGATAAATACTTTTCTGAGACTATTTTGTTCATAAATATTTATTCTCAATTTGGTTATGTGATTGTATTTTTTACGGGTGTTTGGGTGGTGTCACTGTGACTTGTTGCTCTGCATTGGTGTGTACATCTTGGGGGGGTGGTGGGGGTCGCATATGTGTGTGCCCGTAACCTTTCCTCCTCCCCCCTCCCGTGTGTCGTAGGTGCAGTACTTACCGTTGACGTCTGCGGCGGAGTTCATACTCGTGGTAGATGAGCAGGTAGACGAGTGCAGGTATGATGTTCAATTCGGGTTCCATGCTGTCCTCCGTCCTCGTGGAGTGCGTAGAGGTGAGCGTTTTCCCGTTCGTAGTCTGTTTCCGCCGTGTTTTTATAGGCGGTGCTCCCGCCCCGGAAAAGGTGGCGGATTGGTGAGTTGTGATAGGGTGGGCGGTACATTGTCTGCTGCCTGCTTGTTGGCGGTGACCGCTGCGCTGTTTGTTTGTCCCGCCGTGGCGGTCGGAGTGTTAAAGTGGCGGTCTCTGTTGGCGGTTCCCGCCAGGGTCAGAATTCCATTTTTCGGACCGCCAGCCTGTTGGCGGGTTGGCCGCCGCTTTATCACCGACCGCCAGGGTCAGAATCACCCCCTTAATGTTGGAGGCTGGCCCTCTATGCAATGTACAAAACCAAGTACACTATGCAGAGGGTCCGGGCAACCACATGTTAGTTTTCAGGGATAAAAATCAGAGCGCCTAATGCTCTAATTTTTAAGGTAGCTGATCGAGCAGTTAGGCTAATCCAGAAGATGTGCTAAGTATTTGCTGTACTCACAAATCCAACCATGCACCACACACACTCAATGAATAACTCGAGACCAGATTTTATAAAAAACACTTCAGACTTTTTTAAAATTTTTAAGACCAAAATCTTTAGAATACGTTAAGTACTTTTCTTGTTATGACTTTTTAAAGTTGTAGCAAAGTTAGTCTTTCTGTGCGTAATTACGCACCATAGGCAGTCACATTTAAAAATACATAAAAAATCGCACATTGGTGTTACCAGTCTCTTCTTTTGCAGGGAGGTCGTAGTAGTCGGTGGGCACCTCGTGCCAGCTGGAGATCTTCGGGCAGCTCCCGGTTCTGGCGGGAGCAGCGTTGGAGAAGTTCTTGGCACAGGCACAGGGCCACCAGGATGGGCCCCTTGGAAAAGGAGCTGGTTTGCAGATTTAAAGTTGGTGCCTGGGGGTCCCCAATTGCTGTTGAGGTCACAAGGGCTTGGGGTCCCGGGCCACAGAGCAGATCCTGCGATGCAAGGCCCAGGGTGGCCATATGCAGGACGTTTTGGAGGACTTGGATGCTGTGTGCAACGAAGTCCAGTGGAGCTGGAGGTGAGTCTCTTTGAGGGATGCTTACAGGACAGTGGGGGCACTCGGGTCAGAGGCCAGGGTTTGCCAGAAGTCCCTCGACTGGGGCTTCCTCCTGATCCATTTTCAGCTCAGGGGGAGCTAGTTTTCTGGTTGTGCGATATCAGCTGACCAGTACCCAGTGTATTGCGGTATCTCGGCCACTAGAGGGCGCAGCGCCACGAAACTTGGCACAGTGACAGTTGTAGGTCACACCCGGGTGGTCGTCGGGTCCGGCTGTGACATCCGGTCACGGACATATCGGCGGTTTAGTGAAGTGACCTTCACTGGTTTCTTGGTCCTTTGCAGTTTTCTTGTTTTTCCTGAGTGGGGCCTCCACTCGGGGGGGGGGGGTCTGGGGTGATCCTTTAAGCCTGGAGGTTCCCTGGTTTTCTTGGGGTCAGTCCAGTGTCCAGCTCCTCCACAGCGTCGATTTTCGGGTCCTGGGTGCAGCAGGCAGGGTTTGGTGCCTTTTCTTGTGCATCAGGTCCTCAGTTCTCTTGCTGTGGTCTTCGTTTGGTGCTGGTCTTTCCTTCTTCTTGGAATCCTTTTAAACTCCAAATTCTTGGTCTAGGGGAGCCCACTAAATACTGAATTTAGTGGGCGTTTTAGGGGGAACATGGTAGTGTCCAATGGGGCACTTACCCTTGGGTGGCTACACCCACTACAGTGACTACTTCCTGTGGTGAGGGTCACTTCCCTAAACCTGATTGGCTATTTTTCTCGAATCCAAGATGGCGAAAAATGAAATGAAGGGTCCACTTCGTCTGCAAGCCCCTTAAGGGTGGAGCAGGCTAGGTGAGGCCACTCCTCCTACCCTTTGTGTGTTTTCCTGCCTTTGCTCCTTTTAGGAGCGGGGGTTTGCAAAGGGGGAGTCCTGCTGCTAGCAGCAGGCCTGAGGGTTGAGTTTCAAGGGCGGTAGCCCTTTGAAGCTCACTGCCAGGGCAGTGCACATTCCTGAGGGAGGGGGAGTTAGCTCCTCCACCCAGGAAGGGCTTTGTTTCACAAACCGGAGAGGCAGGGCTCTCCCCAACGGTCTGTGGATTACCTGTCTGGAGGCAGCAGGCTGGATAGAACCAGTCAGCAACCATGCCAGGATAGTTTGGTTTTTCAGGAGGCACCTCTAAGGTGACCACTGGGTACTTTTTATAATAAATGCAGTGCTGGTAGCAGTTTGGATTGATCATTCTGAGTTGTTTGATACCAAACAACCCAGGGTTCAGAGTAGCCAGTATGTAGCTGGGAATCTCATATTGACCAGTGTCCAACACATGTATTAAAATGGCTGCTCTGTTCACTCACTATGTCCCAGGTTTTGGCAAGGACACAGTGGGGGCATATCGCTCATGCAATTATGCCCTCACATAGAGTATGGTGCACCCTGCCTTAGGGCGGGAAGGCCTGCTAGGGGGGTGACTTACCTATAATTTATGCAGTGTAGGTTGGACAGGGCACACAGAGAGTGTGCCATGTCGAGTTTTATTTTAGGTTTGCACCAGGACACTCAGCCTGCTATGGAAGTGCTTGGGTGGATCTGGATTCATAGCTATTGAGGGTGGCACAATCAGTGCTGCTGCCCTCAGTAGCCTACCCATAGTACCCCATGCCCTGGGTACCTAAGTACCTTTTACCAGGGACTTATAGTGGTAGCTAAAGGTGTATCCAATTACTTTTACCATATTGTAGGGAAAGAACACTGGCACTGGGAACCTGATTATCTGCAAAAGAAAAAAGCATTATAATAAGTTGTCAGAGGAAAATAACTCTGTTTAAGTGTTGAAGACAGTAATAAGGTTTTTTAAATGAAAGGTTATTGTTGCATGCATATATTTTCTTGCAGTTTTCTAATTCCTACAAGGCCACAGCAGTCAACCAAAATTAGGACTTCAAGGTTACCGAATGGAGACTTTCCAGGTAAAGGATCCGAAGATAGACCAGGCTGTCTCTACTCTCTTTCACTCCCCCACCATCCTCTTTCCCCTCTTTGGACACTTCTGTTAGTCCAGTGATATTGGATGACGGATGGGTTTGGAGGGAGGCATTGGGAACAGTTGTCATTCTGCTCCTGTGCTGATCAGGTGAGAGTTCTGACATGAGTTTAGGGGACAATGTCTGGGGGTGCTACCCCCACTTCGTTGGTCACTGTCCACCTCCTCTCTTAGAGGTGTGTTAGGACCCGCTGTTAAATGGATTGCATCAAGCTCTGCCAGAAGCAACTGGATATGTATTTTTGTAGGGTTTGAGCCAGTTTTGATTTTGCTGGCTGTACCGAGGTTCTTTAACTGATTCACATTAAGCTGGGCCTCTACGGCTCTGATCACGGATCCTGACCCATGTCGGTTCTGCCACTGCAACCTTAGCCAAAGCCTCTGCTGATGCTGATGCTCCCGGTGCCGTCAGCCCGATCTGAAATCCGGAATCCGACATGGAGGCGGAACAGTGTTGACCGAACCCAGAGCCAACGGGCCCCAGTCTCCTAGATTGGACCCTGAGCCCTATTCCTAAGCGCTAGGCCTTGGGGAAGCATGGAAGGGGTCCCTGGACCCTTTAGAGTACCAGCTAGAGGGCCAGGAATCCATGGACTGGTGTGATGAACAGGGTGATGCCAACAGACTGGATACCTCTCGAGATACTGGTCTGCTTTCTCCCCTTACCTTGGAGGAGGGAGGATGAATATGATATGGTGGTGAAGAGGGCGACTGAGGTCCTGGATCTCGAACTACCCTCAATGGCTGTCAAGACGAACATCTTGACAGAAGTGCTTCAAGCAGGAGCATTCTCATCCTAACCCCTCCTCCCTTTTAATGAAGCACTTACTGATGTCCTACTGGGAACCTGGTCCAAGCCCAACAAGGGGGGCTCATGTGAACAGGACAATTGCCCACCGCCATCGCCTCACACCTGGGGACCCATCTTTCGTCACCCAACACTCCACTCCGGAGAGCTTGACTGTCTAAGCCTCATCCTCCCATGGCGACTTCCCTGACGCTCCCCCAGACAGACAATCCAAGAGGCTGGATACCTTAGGCAAGAAAATGTTTTCTTCCACCAACCTGGCACTGCGGTCGGTGAACACCGCATGTTTATTGTGCTCCTTGTAACACACTCTGAGGGATATCGTTGCACAGGTGCTGCCACAGTACCTGGAGGAGCACCAGGCCATTCTCTCCCAAACCGTCAAAGATGGAAGAGACGCAGCCAAGTTCACCATTAGGTGTGGTTTGGATATGACTGGATCGCTGGGCAGAGTGGTTTCCTCTATGGTGGCACTTCGAGCCCACACTTGGGCGAGAACATCTTGCTTTTCCAGGAATGTTCAGGAAAACCTCATGGACGTGCCCTTCGATGGTACCCGTGTCTTCAGAGACTAGGCAGGCTCAGCGCTGGAGTGCTTTAAGGACTTGCTAGCTACGGCTAAGACCTTGGGCTCCAAAGTGACCTCACGTGCCCAGAATACCTTTCGTCCCTGTTCGT
Organism: Pleurodeles waltl; assembly: GCF_031143425.1. Taxonomy (NCBI): domain Eukaryota; kingdom Metazoa; phylum Chordata; class Amphibia; order Caudata; family Salamandridae; genus Pleurodeles; species Pleurodeles waltl. The sequence goes on from NC_090448.1 coordinate 1,194,625,220, forward strand.
GGATACGGAAGGGGCATTCCACCGCACCAACCCTATGCCAGCCACTGTCCTGAGCAAGCACCTCAAGGTGCGTGTGGGCACGGGTGAGGTGCATACCAGCCCCGTGGGTCAGGTAGCCAGAGGTCTGCCGTAACCACCAATCCCTCAGCAGCTTCAGCCTCCAAGCCCACCTATCTTGCCCTACAGGTTTATGGGCATCCGTAGGGTGCTGGCTATTTATGCAGTGTAGCAGATGTAGGAGTACCCTATGCACATAATACAGGCTACCCTTATTGGTTTACAGGAGTAAAAAAAAAAAACAATCCCTAAAGCTCTCTTTTGTGGTAGCGTAGGGGAGCAGTTAGGCTAATCAGAGGGTAGGGCTAAGCATTTGTTGAGCACACAGAGTCAATAAATGAGACACACACTCAGAAAGGAACTCAAGACCACTTGTTGAGAAAAATAGGTATTTGGTTTATATCATGTTTCAACACCAGAATACTTTCAAGAAGCTACGTACTGTTGCAATTTTGTAACGACTCACCAAGTAAGTAACATTTTTATTCAAATGCTCTTTTACACGGGACAGGCTCCAACGTACCTTTACGTCAAAGGGGTCCTTCCAATCAGTTTACGTGGGTCCCCTGACGGTAGCAGGGTGCTAGGGGTACAACGTCAGAAGCAAGATCACCGGTAAAGGTTTACCTGCCCTGGCTGCTCACTGCACAGTTGGCGACGAGGGGAGCCATCTAGGAAAAGAATGCAGATGGGGACTTGGGGACAAGTCCGGGAACTCCACGTGGGGGACTTGGTCAGTGGGGGTTCTGGGAGCAGGGGGACACAGCTGGAGGCCGTGGTTCTGGGGCGCTGGGGTTCAGCGGGTCTTTAGCAGCGATGCTCCTCCATCAAGATGCACACAGTTCTTTGGGTGACCTGCGGAGGGAGAGACAAAACAATGCAGCTTTGCAACTCCGAAGGATGTCCTCTGTATTGCTGACATCTCTCACGGGCAGGTCTGCGGATGTGCTGTTGGAGTGCGGGATGGGCTCCAACATGCCTTGGTTGCCGCTAAGAGTCCAGTACCCCAGGCACTGGTGCAGCACGTCTCTGATTGATCCTGATGTCTAGTGCATCATGCATTCTAGTACAGGGTTATGCCCACTCCCCTCAGGAAGTGGTCATATAAGGGGTGTAGTCACCCCAAGAGTAAGTAGCCCATTGGCTACTACTCTACATTCCCCTAAAGGCCCCTAGATTGAGTACTTAGGTGGTCCCCTGACACCAGAAGAACAGATTTGTCTGACACAAAGAAGAAGAGGACACAGTAGAGCCGGCGGCCGAGAAGTTTGAAATACAGGAAGACTTTTGGCACAAAACCCCCAACAATTGCAACATCATGACTCACCCGCAGCTGAGTGGATTCCGAAAGCCTCTGAGGCTCTCCAGCACTTTGCCAGTCCGTCAGCATAACCAAAGGAGTGGAGGACCCCTTCCCTGCTTCCTGCAGGCACCAACTGCAGCGTCCAGATCACCGCTCTGCTGACCACTTAGTCCACCGATGCCACAGTCATCTAGGAGGAGCTCACCATTCTCCAAGAGGCCAGTCCTGTCTCCCGTCCAAGTAGGAAATCTCCAGGATGAACCATAGCCCAGCTGCCCCAATACCTGGGGAACTGAACCCCTTGGAACAGCCAAGGCTTGTTTAGGCCCATTCCAGACTCCAACAGCACATCTGAAGCCCTGCCGACCAGGGACATCAGCACCACAGAGGACATACTTCACAGTCGTCCAGCTGCATTGTTTTGTCTCTCCCTCTGTAGGTCATCCAAAGAACTGTGGGCCTCATAATGCAGGAGCACCGCCGCTAAGCATCCTCTGCACCCGAGCGCCCTGGCCTAGGTCCACCACGTAGAGTGGTGTCTCCCTGCTGCCAGGTTACCCACCGACCGAACCCCCTGCTGGGAGCTCCCGGACTTGTCCCCGAGTCACCCCCTGTGTTCCCTTTCCAGGTGGCCCCTCTCGTCTCCATCTGTGTAGTGGGCAGCAAACTAGACTCTACCTGCCCAACGCACCAAGACGGGCCAGGGAAGGTAAAAATGTATCACTGATCTTGCTTGTGATTTTGCAGGCCTAGCACCCTTCTACCACCAGGGGATCCTCGTGAATTGATTGCAAGGACCCCTATGAATTGAAAATACTTTGGAACCTTTGCCGCGTAAAAGTGCATTTGAGTAAACACTGTAACTTTCTTGTGATTTGATATAAAACTGCAACATTACTTATCTTCTTGAAAGTATTCTGGCTTCGAAACACAATATAAACAAACTGACAATTTTTTGCAACAATTGGTTGCGAGTTCCTTCTTGGGTGTGTGTCTCATTTATTGACCATGTGTGTTGAAAAAATGCTTAGCACCTGATAGGTCTAAGTGCTCGCCCACGCTATGACAAAAGAGAGCTTTTTAGACTGGCATGTTTTTTCCCTGTAAAGCAGTAAAGGTCACCTGCACTATGTGCATTGTGTACCCCAGCGTTTGGTACACTACATAGATATCCAGCTTCCTGCAGTTGTTGCACAACCACTCTCCTAGTGGCACCAGGTTTGGGGGTCTCTGGCCTCAGCATTGAGTATTCCCTCCTTCCAATAGGTCTTGTGGGAGCCACTGACATCTCCCTTTTCCTGTTTCAGCAGCTTACTGTCCCAGACTCAGAAGAGTGAGACAGCTCCTTTATCTGTGGCAAAGATCTTGTTTAGAGCATCCCCGTGGGCCTTAGAACTCTGCTGCGTAAGGCCTGAGTTCCTGGGGTTCAGTTCTCTCAAGGGCTGAGAGATCTTCTCTCTGAAGCGTGGGGACATGAGGTTGTGTCTCATCAAATGTTGGTTTCCCAGCCTTCTTGCTTTTTCACTGGGAGGTTTGGGCCATTATTCCAGGCACCAACACTTCTTTTTCGAACCGGGCTTCCTTTTGTGCTCTTGTTTTTACACACACCCGGTCAGGTATCCCTAGCATAGCTGCACGGGTTCTGAGCTCTACATCAGCAAATGCCGAGGACCCCGATCATTACCTAGCAGACATGCTACTGGAATTGCAGAGGAGACGGCCACCTTCTTTTGGCCAGTAACCCCTCCCCATTCCAAGGGCACCATAGCCGTGGGATGAACCTTGACAATAATATCAGCATTGATGATTGGATATGACTTTCCACTTATGTACTGTTCTGGGGATATCAGTTTTTCAGTCACCATGGTGACCCTTGCGATTGTATCCATCAGTACTTCTACTTAAACCCCATTGATATGTGGCTTTTGTCTGTATTTCTCCAGGTTACTGGGCCAGACAGCCAGAGTGGCACCTCCACTCAACCTTCTGAGATTAAAGTAGCTTCAGGGTGCTCTCTAACTTGGTCAGGGAACACCAAAGATCCCATCTGGAGACAAACAACCCCAGAAGGTGTTTGACTAGGGGAAGCTGTTTTGGGGCAGAAAGAGCCCCCTGTTTGGTGACCATAGTCCTTGCAAAGATGGCACCCAGCCTTCATAGATCACTGTTTTTACCCTGGTACCCAGCCTTGGATTGGTAATCGTCTCAGGGGACACCCTCCTGAACAGGTTTTTTAATGGCTTTGGAAGACTCCTTAGGCTTCTCCCCTTTGTGTCCTACATGTTTTGTGGTGGGGGAAGTAGGAACCCCTTTCTTTTGGTCACCTCCACCATGAGGTTTGACCAAGTGGTCAGCCTTCTTCCCCAACTCCTGAGGACAGACTAACCCTAAGTCCACTAAGCACTGATGCAATTTTTCAGAAGTGCAATTACTCAACAGATGCTCTTTCATTATCAAATTATAGAGCCTGTCATAGTCTTGCCCCTTACTGCCTTTCAACCAGCCACCTAAGGTTTTGACTGAGTAGTCCGCAGGATCTACCCAGAACTGACTTGAGGTTTTGTAAGTCCCCTTGAATGTAATCCTGTACTCCTCAATGGTGAGTCCAAAGCCCTCAATCAGGGTTTAGTTCAGGAGGTCATAGGACTCAGCATCTTCCTCACCCATTTTCAGGAGTCTATCCCTGCGCATTCCTGCAAATAACTCCCAGAATAGAGAGCCCCAGTGTCTCTGGTGTAACTTTTTCATCTTACAAGCCCTCTCCAAGGCTGCAAGTCACTTTGTGGTAACATTACCCTCAACATATAGGGGTAAAATCCCTTTGTGGATCTCAGGATCAAAGGTTTCCTGTCTCTCCGCATTTGGTTTGTTACTGCAACCACTCATGTGTGCTAGACCCACCTCAGCCCCCTCTTTTTCTATAGCCATAATTTTGACTTCAAGGGCGGCTCTTCTGGCTAGTCTCTCAAGATTCGCTTCTTCACACTCTAGCTCTTTTCTGAGCCTTGAGTTGCCTGAACTACCCCCAGCAGGGGAAGGCACTCGTGGTACAGCCTTAGCGTAGATGTGAGGAGGTATCTCGTCACCTTTTGTAGCGGGTTCTCAGGGCCACAACTGCTCCGAAACAAGTTTGGAGGAAAATCTAGTTATGTAAACCAATGGTTTCAGTCGCAAGTAACATCAAAATGCACAAGTTGGAGTAAGAATTGGAATATAAGAAATTCCAAGGTGGCCACCAATTTACCACTCTATGGTCTGTATATTAATGTTGATAATTAGGAGGCCAAGATAGATTGTCCAGCGCGGTCCGCTTCAGAACCCCACACTTCATCTGAGGAAATTCCATAGGAAGCAGCAAGTTTTGCTCTTGCTGCGAAGATCAGTCAGGGCTAATGGTGCCGTTTGGCTAGGTGTTGTTTTAGTCCTTTGTGCTGTTGGGACAGCGCCTTTAGGAAATGTCGCAAGACGAGTAGCGCCTCGATCTGGAGCCTGTCGTTTTATGCGGTATTTGAGGTGGTGGGCAGTGTTCTAACAGTATCTCTCTTTCCTCAGTGCCTAGTGCCTCCCACAAATGTCAGCGTTAGCACAAGCTAGTTCCCGACAAGAGCGCTTCTCATAACCTTCAATTTGGATTTCGTTATCGCCTGTTATCAGCTGCTGGAAAATGTCAAGACGGTAGGCTAATTTATTTAATTTCCTAAAGAAGAAACAGATGTACTCAGCGGCAACAGCAAGAGTAAAGAAATAGAAACAGTTACTTACCTGTGCTGTTCATGAGGAACTTAATGTTGGAGGCTGGCCCTCTATGCAATGTACAAAACCAAGTACACTATGCAGAGGGTCCGGGCAACCACATGTTAGTTTTCAGGGATAAAAATCAGAGCGCCTAATGCTCTAATTTTTAAGGTAGCTGATCGAGCAGTTAGGCTAATCCAGAAGATGTGCTAAGTATTTGCTGTACTCACAAATCCAACCATGCACCACACACACTCAATGAATAACTCGAGACCAGATTTTATAAAAAACACTTCAGACTTTTTTATAATTTTTAAGACCAAAATCTTTAGAATACGTTAAGTACTTTTCTTGTTATGACTTTTTAAAGTTGTAGCAAAGTTAGTCTTTCTGTGCGTAATTACGCACCATAGGAAACAATAGGCAGTCACATTTAAAAATACATAAAAAATCGCACATTGGTGTTACCAGTCTCTTCTTTTGCAGGGGGGTCGTAGTAGTCGGTGGGCACCTCGTGCCAGCTGGAGATCTTCGGGCAGCTCCCGGTTCTGGCGGGAGCAGCGTTGGAGAAGTTCTTGGCACAGGCACAGGGCCACCAGGATGGGCCCCTTGGAAAAGGAGCTGGTTTGCAGATTTAAAGTTGGTGCCTGGGGGTCCCCTATTGCTGTTGAGGTCACAAGGGCTTGGGGACCCGGGCCACAGAGCAGATCCTGCGATGCAAGGCCCAGGGTGGCCATGTGCAGGACGTTTTGGAGGACTTGGATGCTGTGTGCAACGAAGTCCAGTGGAGCTGGAGGTGAGTCTCTTTGAGGGATGCTTACAGAACAGTGGGGGCACTCGGGTCAGAGGCCAGGGTTTGCCTGATGTCCCTCGACTGGGGCTTCCTCCTGATCCATTTTCAGCTCAGGGGGAGCTATTTTTCTGGTTGTGCGATATCAGCTGACCAGTACCCAGTGTATTGCTGTATCTCGGCCACTAGAGAGCGCAGCGCCACGGAACTTGGCACAGTGACAGTTGTAGGTCACACCCGGGTGGTCGTCGGGTCCGGCTGTGACATCCGGTCACGGACATATCGGCGGTTTAGTGAAGTGACCTTCACTGGTTTCTTGGTCCTTTGCAGTTTTCTTGTTTTTCCTGAGTGGGGCCTCCACTCGGGGGGGGGGGTCTGGGGTGATCCTTTAAGCCTGGAGGTTCCCTGGTTTTCTTGGGGTCAGTCCAGTGTCCGGCTCCTCCACAGCGTCGATTTTCGGGTCCTGGGTGCAGCAGGCAGGGTTTGGTGCCTTTTCTTGTGCATCAGGTCCTCAGTTCTCTTGCTGTGGTCTTCGTTTGGTGCTGGTCTTTCCGTCTTCTTGGAATCCTTTTCAACTCCAAATTCTTGGTCTAGGGGAGCCCACTAAATACTGAATTTAGTGGGCGTTTTAGGGGGAACATGGTAGTGTCTAATGGGGCACTTGCCCTTGGATGGCTACACCCACTACAGTGACTACTTCCTGTGGTGAGGGTCACTTCCCTAAACCTGATTGGCTATTTTTCTCGAATCCAAGATGGCGAAAAATGAAATGAAGGGTCCACTTCGTCTGCAAGCCCCTTAAGGGTGGAGCAGGCTAGGTGAGGCCACTCCTCCTACCCTTTGTGTGTTTTCCTGCCTTTGCTCCTTTTAGGAGCGGGGGTTTGCAAAGGGGGAGTCCTTCTGCTGCTAGCAGCAGGCCTGAGGGTTGAGTTTCAAGGGTGTTAGCCCTTTCAAGCTCACTGCCAGGGCAGTGCACATTCCTGAGGGAGGGGGAGTTAGCTCCTCCACCCAGGAAGGGCTTTGTTTCACAAACCGGAGAGGCAGGGCTCTCCCCAACGGTCTGTGGATTACCTGTCTGGAGGCAGCAGGCTGGATAGAACCAGTCAGCAACCATGCCAGGATAGTTTGGTTTTTCAGGAGGCACCTCTAAGGTGACCACTGGGTACTTTTTATAATAAATGCAGTGCTGGTAGCAGTTTGGATTGATCATTCTGAGTTGTTTGATACCAAACAACCCAGGGTTCAGAGTAGCCAGTATGTAGCTGGGAATCTCATATTGACCAGTGTCCAACACATGTATTAAAATGGCTGCTCTGTTCACTCACTATGTCCCAGGTTTTGGCAAGGACACAGTGGGGGCATATCGCTCATGCAATTATGCCCTCACATAGAGTATGGTGCACCCTGCCTTAGGGCGGGAACGCCTGCTAGGGTGGTGACTTACCTATAATTTATGCAGTGTAGGTTGGACAGGGCACACAGAGAGTGTGCCATGTCGAGTTTTATTTTAGGTTTGCACCAGGACACTCAGCCTGCCATGGAAGTGCTTGGGTGGATCTGGATTCATAGCTATTGAGGGTGGCACAATCAGTGCTGCTGCCCTCAGTAGCCTACCCATAGTACCCCATGCCCTGGGTACCTAAGTACCTTTTACCAGGGACTTATAGTGGTAGCTAAAGGTGTATCCAATTACTTTTACCATGTTGTAGGGAAAGAACACTGGCACTGGGAACCTGATTATCTGCAAAAGAAAAAAGCATTATAATAAGTTGTCAGAGGAAAATAACTCTGTTTAAGTGTTGAAGACAGTAATAAGGTTTTTTAAATGAAAGGTTATTGTTGCATGCATATATTTTCTTGCAGTTTTCTAATTCCTACAAGGCCACAGCAGTCAACCAAAATTAGGACTTCAAGGTTACCGAATGGAGACTTTCCAGGTAAAGGATCCGAAGATAGACCAGGCTGTCTCTACTCTCTTTCACTCCCCCACCATCCTCTTTCCCCTCTTTGGACACTTCTGTTAGTCCAGTGATATTGGATGACGGAGGGGTTTGGAGGGAGGCATTGGGAACAGTTGTCATTCTGCTCCTGTGCTGATCAGGTGAGAGTTGTGACATGAGTTTAGGGGACAATGTCTGGGGGTGCTACCCCCACTTCGTTGGTCACTGTCCACCTCCTCTCCTAGAGGTGTGTTAGGACCCGCTGTTAAATGGATTGCATCAAGCTCTGCCAGAAGCAACTGGATATGTATTTTTGTAGGGTTTGAGCCAGTTTTGATTTTGCTGGCTGTACCGAGGTTCTTTAACTGATTCACATTAAGCTGGGCCTCTACGGCTCTGATCACGGATCCTGACCCATGTCGGTTCTGCCACTGCAACCTTAGCCAAAGCCTCTGCTGATGCTGATGCTCCCGGTGCCGTCAGCCCGGTCTGAAATCCGGAATCCGACATGGAGGCGGAACAGTGTTGACCGAACCCAGAGCCAACGGGCCCCAGTCTCCTAGATTGGACCCTGAGCCCTATTCCTAAGCGCTAGGCCTTGGGGAAGCATGGAAGGGGTCCCTGGACCCTTTAGAGTACCAGCTAGAGGGCCAGGAATCCATGGACTGGTGTGATGAACAGGGTGATGCCAACAGACTGGATACCTCTCGAGATACTGGTCTGCTTTCTCCCTTACCTTGGAGGAGGGAGGATGAATATGATATGGTGGTGAAGAGGGCGACTGAGGTCCTGGATCTCGAACTACCCTCAGTGGCTGTCAAGACGAACATCTTGACAGAAGTGCTTCAAGCAGGAGCATCCTCATCCTAACCCCTCCTCCCTTTTAATGAAGCACTTACTGATGTCCTACTGGGAACCTGGTCCAAGCCCAACAAGGGGGGCTCATGTGAACAGGACAATTGCCCACCGCCATCGCCTCACACCTGGGGACCCATCTTTCGTCACCCAACACTCCACTCCGGAGAGCTTGACTGTCTAAGCCTCATCCTCCCATGGCGACTTCCCTGACGCTCCCCCAGACAGACAATCCAAGAGGCTGGATACCTTAGGCAAGAAAATGTTTTCTTCCACCAACCTGGCACTGCGGTCGGTGAACACTGCATGTTTATTGTGCTCCTTGTAACACACTCTGAGGGATATCGTTGCACAGGTGCTGCCACAGTACCTGGAGGAGCACCAGGCCATTCTCTCCCAAACCGTCAAAGATGGAAGAGACGCAGCCAAGTTCACCATTAGGTGTGGTTTGGATATGACTGGATCGCTGGGCAGAGCGGTTTCCTCTACGGTGGCACTTCGAGCCCACACTTGGGCGAGAACATCTTGCTTTTCCAGGAATGTTCAGGAAAACCTCATGGACGTGCCCTTCGATGGTACCCGTGTCTTCAGAGACTAGGCAGGCTCAGCGCTGGAGTGCTTTAAGGACTTGCTAGCTACGGCTAAGACCTTGGGCTCCAAAGTGACCTCACGTGCCCAGAATACCTTTCGTCCCTGTTCGTGGATACGGAAGGGGCATTCCACCGCACCAACCCTATGCCAGCCACTGTCCTGAGCAAGCACCTCAAGGTGCGTGTGGGCACGGGTGAGGTGCATACCAGCCCCGTGGGTCAGGTAGCCAGAGGTCTGCCATAACCACCAATCCCTCAGCAGCTTCAGCCTCCAAGCCCACCTATCTTGCCCTACAGGTTTATGGGCATCCGTAGGGTGCTGGCTATTTATGCAGTGTAGCAGATGTAGGAGTACCCTATGCACATAATACAGGCTACCCTTATTGGTTTACAGGAGTAAAAAAAAAAAACAATCCCTAAAGCTCTCTTTTGTGGTAGCGTAGGGGAGCAGTTAGGCTAATCAGAGGGTAGGGCTAAGCATTTGTTGAGCACACAGAGTCAATAAATGAGACACACACTCAGAAAGGAACTCAAGACCACTTGTTGAGAAAAATAGGTATTTGGTTTATATCATGTTTCAACACCAGAATACTTTCAAGAAGCTACGTAATGTTGCAATTTTGTAACGACTCACCAAGTAAGTAAAATTTTTATTCAAATGCTCTTTTACACGGGACAGGCTCCAACGTACCTTTACGTCAAAGGGGTCCTTCCAATCAGTTCACGTGGGTCCCCTGACGGTAGCAGGGTGCTAGGGGTACAACGTCACAAGCAAGATCACCGGTAAAGGTTTACCTGCCCTGGCTGCTCACTGCACAGTTGGCGACGAGGGGAGCCATCTAGGAAAAGAATGCAGATGGGGACTTGGGGACAAGTCCGGGAACTCCACGTGGGGGACTTGGTCAGTGGGGGTTCTGGGAGCAGGGGTACACAGCTGGAGGCCGTGGTTCTGGGGCGCTGGGGTGCAGCGGGTCTTTAGCAGCGATGCTCCTCCATCAAGATGCACACAGTTCTTTGGGTGACCTGCGGAGGGAGAGACAAAACAATGCAGCTTTGCAACTCCGAAGGATGTCCTCTGTATTGCTGACATCTCTCACGGGCAGGTCTGCGGATGTGCTGTTGTAGTGCGGGATGGGCTCCAACATGCCTTGGTTGCCGCTAAGAGTCCAGTACCCCAGGCACTGGTGCAGCACGTCTCTGATTGATCCTGATGTCTAGTGCATCATGCATTCTAGTACAGGGTTATGCCCACTCCCCTCAGGAAGTGGTCATATAAGGGGTGTAGTCACCCCAAGAGTAAGTAGCCCATTGGCTACTACTCTACATACCCCTAAAGGCCCCTAGATTGAGTACTTAGGTGGTCCCCTGACACCAGAAGAACAGATTTGTCTGACACAAAGAAAAAGAGGACACAGTAGAGCCGGCGGCCGAGAAGTTTGAAATACAGGAAGACTTTTGGCACAAAACCCCCAACAATTGCAACATCATGACTCACCCGCAGCTGAGTGGATTCCGAAAGCCTCTGAGGTTCTCCAGCACTTTGCCAGTCCGTCAGCATAACCAATGGAGTGGAGGACCCCTTCCCTGCTTCCTGCAGGCACCAACTGCAGCGTCCAGATCACCGCTCTGCTGACCACTTAGTCCACCGACGCCACAGTCATCTAGGAGGAGCTCACCATTCTCCAAGAGGCCAGTCCTGTCTCCCGTCCAAGTAGGAAAGCTCCAGGATGAACCATAGCCCAGCTGCCCCAATACCTGGGGAACTGAACCCCTTGGAACAGCCAAGGCTTGTTTAGGCCCATTCCAGACTCCAACAGCACATCTGAAGCCCTGCCGACCAGGGACATCAGCACCACAGAGGACATACTTCACAGTCGTCCAGCTGCATTGTTTTGTCTCTCCCTCTGTAGGTCATCCAAAGAACTGTGGGCCTCATAATGCAGGAGCACCGCCGCTAAGCATCCTCTGCACCCGAGCGCCCTGGCCTAGGTCCACCACGTAGAGTGGTGTCTCCCTGCTGCCAGGTTACCCACCGACCGAACCCCCTGCTGCGAGCTCCCGGACTTGTCCCCGAGTCACCCCCTGTGTTCCCTTTCCAGGTGGCCCCTCTCGTCTCCATCTGTGTAGTGGGCAGCAAACTAGACTCTAACTGCCCAACGCACCAAGACGGGCCAGGGAAGGTAAAAATATATCACTGATCTTGCTTGTGATTTTGCAGGCCTAGCGCCCATCTACCACCAGGGGATCCTCGTGAATTGATTGCAAGGACCCCTATGAATTGAAAATACTTTGGAACCTTTGCCGCGTAAAAGTGCATTTGAGTAAACACTGTAACTTTCTTGTGATTTGATATAAAACTGCAACATTACTTATCTTCTTGAAAGTATTCTGGCTTCGAAACACAATATAAACAAACTGACAATTTTTTGCAACAATTGGTTGCGAGTTCCTTCTTGGGTGTGTGTCTCATTTATTGACCATGTGTGTTGAAAAAATGCTTAGCACCTGATAGGTCTAAGTGCTTGCCCACGCTACGACAAAAGAGAGCTTTTTAGACTGGCATGTTTTTTCCCTGTAAAGCAGTAAAGGTCACCTGCACTATGTGCATTGTGTACCCCAGCGTTTGGTACACTACATAGATATCCAGCTTCCTGCAGTTGTTGCACAACCACTCTCCTAGTGGCACCAGGTTTGGGGGTCTCTGGCCTCAGCATTGAGTATTCCCTCCTTCCAATAGGTCTTGTGGGAGCCACTGACATCTCCCTTTTCCTGTTTCAGCAGCTTACTGTCCCAGACTCAGAAGAGTGAGACAGCTCCTTTATCTGTGGCAAAGATCTTGTTTAGAGCATCCCCGTGGGCCTTAGAACTCTGCTGCGTAAGGCCTGAGTTCCTGGGGTTTAGTTCTCTCAAGGGCTGAGAGACCTTCTCTCTGAAGCGTGGGGACATGAGGTTGTGTCTCATCAAATGTTGGTTTCCCAGCCTTCTTGCTTTTTCACTGGGAGGTTTGGGCCATTATTCCAGGCACCAACACTTCTTTTTCGAACCGGGCTTCCTTTTGTGCTCTTGTTTTTACACACACCCGGTCAGGTATCCCTAGCATAGCTGCACGGGTTGTGAGCTCTACATCAGCAAATGCCGAGGACCCCGATCATTACCTAGCAGACATGCTACTGGAATTGCAGAGGAGACGGCCACCTTCTTTTGGCCAGTAACCCCTCCCCATTCCAAGGGCACCATAGCCGTGGGATGAACCTTGACAATAATATCAGCATTGATGATTGGATATGACTTTCCACTTATGTACTGTTCTGGGGATATCAGTTTTTCAGTCACCATGGTGACCCTTGCGATTGTATCCATCAGTACTTCTACTTAAACCCCGTTGATATGTGGCTTTTGTCTGTATTTCTCCAGGTTACTGGGCCAGACAGCCAGAGTGGCACCTCCACTCAACCCTCTGAGATTAAAGTAGCTTCAGGGTGCTCTCTAACTTGGTCAGGGAACACCAAAGATCCCATCTGGAGACAAACAACCCCAGAAGGTGTTTGACTAGGGGAAGCTGTTTTGGGGCAGAAAGAGCCCCCTGTTTGGTGACCATAGTCCTTGCAAAGATGGCACCCAGCCTTCATAGATCACTGTTTTTACCCTGGTACCCAGCCTTGGATTGGTAATCGTCTCAGGGGACACCCTCCTGAACAGGATTTTTAATGGCTTTGGAAGACTCCTTAGGCTTCTCCCCTTTGTGTCCTACATGTTTTGTGGTGGGGGAAGTAGGAACCCCTTTCTTTTGGTCACCTCCACCATGAGGTTTGACCAAGTGGTCAGCCTTCTTCCCCAACTCCTGAGGACAGACTAACCCTAAGTCCACTAAGCACTGATGCAATTTTTCAGAAGTGCAATTACTCAACAGATGCTCTTTCATTATCAAATTATAGAGCCTGTCATAGTCTTGCCCCTTACTGCCTTTCAACCAGCCACCTAAGGTTTTGACTGAGTAGTCCGCAGGATCTACCCAGAACTGACTTGAGGTTTTGTAAGTCCCCTTGTATGTAATCCTGTACTCCTCAATGGTGAGTCCAAAGCCCTCAATCAGGGTTTAGTTCAGGAGGTCATAGGACTCAGCATCTTCCTCACCCATTTTCATGAGTCTATCCCTGCGCATTCCTGCAAATAACTCCCAGAATAGAGAGCCCCAGTGTCTCTGGTGTAACTTTTTCATCTTACAAGCCCTCTCCAAGGCTGCAAGTCACTTTGTGGTAACATTACCCTCAACATATAGGGGTAAAATCCCTTTGTGGATCTCAGGATCAAAGGTTTCCTGTCTCTCCGCATTTGGTTTGTTACTGCAACCACTCATGGGTGCTAGACCCACCTCAGCCCCCTCTTTTTCTATAGCCATAATTTTGACTTCAAGGGCGGCTCTTCTGGCTAGTCTCTCAAGATTCGCTTCTTCACACTCTAGCTCTTTTCTGAGCCTTGAGTTGCCTGAACTACCCCCAGCAGGGGAAGGCACTCGTGGTACAGCCTTAGCGTAGATGTGAGGAGGTATCTCGTCACCTTTTGTAGCGGGTTCTCAGGGCCACAACTGCTCCGAAACAAGTTTGGAGGAAAATCTATTTATGTAAAGCAATGGTTTCAGTCACAAGTAACATCAAAATGCACAAGTTGGAGTAAGAATTGGAATATAAGAAATTCCAAGGTGGCCACCAATTTACCACTCTATGGTCTGTATGTTAATGTTGATAATTAGGAGGCCAAGATAGATTGTCCAGCGCGGTCCGCTTCAGAACCCCACACTTCATCTGAGGAAATTCCATAGGAAGCAGCAAGTTTTGCTCTTGCTGCGAAGATCAGTCAGGGCTAATGGTGCCGTTTGGCTAGGTGTTGTTTTAGTCCTTTGTGCTGTTGGGACAGCACCTTGAGGAAATGTCGCAAGACGAGTAGCGCCTCGATCCGGAGCCTGTCGTTTTATGCGGTATTTGAGGTGGTGGGCAGTGTTCTAACAGTATCTCTCTTTCCTCAGTGCCTAGTGCCTCCCACAAATGTCAGCGTCAGCACAAGCTAGTTCCCGACAAGAGCGCTTCTCATAACCTTCAATTTGGATTTCGTTATCGCCTGTTTTCAGCTGCTGGAAAATGTCAAGACGGTAGGCTAATTTATTTAATTTCCTAAAGAAGAAACAGATGTACTCAGCGGCAACAGCAAGAGTAAAGAAATAGAAACAGTTACTTACCTGTGCTGTTCATGAGGAACTTAATGTTGGAGGCTGGCCCTCTATGCAATGTACAAAACCAAGTACACTATGCAGAGGGTCCGGGCAACCACATGTTAGTTTTCAGGGATAAAAATCAGAGCGCCTAATGCTCTAATTTTTAAGGTAGCTGATCGAGCAGTTAGGCTAATCCAGAAGATGTGCTAAGTATTTGCTGTACTCACAAATCCAACCATGCACCACACACACTCAATGAATAACTCAAGACCAGATTTTATAAAAAACACTTCAGACTTTTTTACAATTTTTAAGACCAAAATCTTTAGAATACGTTAAGTACTTTTCTTGTTATGACTTTTTAAAGTTGTAGCAAAGTTAGTCTTTCTGTGCGTAATTACGCACCATAGGAAACAATAGGCAGTCACATTTAAAAATACATAAAAAATCGCACATTGGTGTTACCAGTCTCTTCTTTTGCAGGGGGGTCGTATTAGTCGGTGGGCACCTCGTGCCAGCTGGAGATCTTCGGGCAGCTCCCGGTTCTGGCGGGAGCAGCGTTGGAGAAGTTCTTGGCACAGGTACAGGGCCACCAGGATGGGCCCCTTGGAAAAGGAGCTGGTTTGCAGATTTAAAGTTGGTGCCTGAGGGGCCCCTATTGCTGTTGAGGTCACAAGGGCTTGGGGACCCGGGCCACAGAGCAGATCCTGCGATGCAAGGCCCAGGGTGGCCATGTGCAGGACGTTTTGGAGGACTTGGATGCTGTGTGCAACGAAGTCCAGTGGAGCTGGAGGTGAGTCTCTTTGAGGGATGCTTACAGGACAGTGGGGGCACTCGGGTCAGAAGCCAGGGTTTGCCTGAAGTCCCTCGACTGGGGCTTCCTCCTGATCCATTTTCAGCTCAGGGGGAGCTAGTTTTCTGGTTGTGCGATATCAGCTGACCAGTACCCAGTGTATTGCTGTATCTCGGCCACTAGAGGGCGCAGCGCCACGAAACTTGGCATAGTGACAGTTGTAGGTCACACCCGGGTGGTCGTCGGGTCCGGCTGTGACATCCGGTCACGGACATATCGGCAGTTTAGTGAAGTGACCTTCACTGGTTTCTTGGTCCTTTGCAGTTTTCTTGTTTTTCCTGAGTGGAGCCTCCACTCGGGGGGGGTCTGGGGTGATCCTTTAAGCCTGGAGGTTCCCTGGTTTTCTTGGGGTCAGTCCAGTGTCCAGCTCCTCCGTAGCGTCGATTTTCGGGTCCTGGGTGCAGCAGGCAGGGTTTGGTGCCTTTTCTTGTGCATCAGGTCCTCAGTTCTCTTGCTGTGGTCTTCGTTTGGTGCTGGTCTTTCCTTCTTCTTGGAATCCTTTTCAAATCCAAATTCTTGGTCTGGGGGAGCCCACTAAATACTGAATTTAGTGGGCGTTTTAGGGGGAACATGGTAGTGTCCAATGGGACACTTACCCTTGGGTGGCTACACCCACTACAGAGACTACTTCCTGTGGTGAGGGTCACTTCCCTAAACCTGATTGGCTATTTTTCTCGAATCCAAGATGGCGACAAATGAAATGAAGGGTCCACTTCATCTGCAAGCCCCTTAAGGGTGGTGCAGGCTAGGTGAGGCCACTCCTCCTACCCTTTGTGTGTTTTCCTGCCTTTGCTCCTTCTAGGAGCGGGGGTTTGCAAAGGGGGAGTCCTTCTGCTGCTAGCAGCAGGCCTGAGGGTTGAGTTTCAAGGGCAGTAGCCCTTTGAAGCTCACTGCCAGGGCAGTGCACATTCCTGAGGGGGGGGGAGTTAGCTCCTCCACCCAGGAAGGGCTTTGTTTCACAAACCGGAGAGGCAGGGCTCTCCCCAACGGTCTGTGGATTACCTGTCTGGAGGCAGCAGGCTCGATAGAACCAGTCAGCAACCATGCCAGGATAGTTTGGTTTTTCAGGAGGCACCTCTAAGGTGACCACTGGGTACTTTTTATAATAAATGGAGTGCTGGTAGCAGTTTGGATTCATCATTCTGAGCTGTTTGATACCAAACAACCCAGGGTTCAGAGTAGCCAGTATGCAGCTGGGAATCTCATATTGACCAGTGTCCAATACATGTATTAAAATGGCTGCTCTGTTCACTCACTATGTCCCAGGTTTGGCAAGGACACAGTGGGGGCATATCGCTCATGCAATTATGCCCTCACATAGAGTATGGTGCACCCTGCCTTAGGGCGGGAAGGCCTGCTAGGGGTGTGACTTACCTATAATTTATGCAGTGTAGGTTGGACAGGGCACACAGAGAGTGTGCCATGTCGAGTTTTATTTTAGGTTTGCACCTGTACACTCAGCCTGCTATGGAGGTGCTTGGGTGCATCTGGATTCATAGCTATTGAGGGTTGCACAATCAGTGCTGCTGCCCTCAGTAGCCTACCCATAGTACCCCATGCCCTGGGTACATAAGTACCTTTTACCAGGGACTTATAGTGGTAGCTAAAGGTGTATCCAATTACTTTTACCATGTTGTAGGGAAAGAACACTGGCACTGGGAACCTGATTATCTGCAAAAGAAAAAAGCATTATAATAAGTTGTCAGAGGAAAAGAACTCTGTTTAAGTGTTGAAGACAGTAATAAGGTTTTTTAAATGAAAGGTTATTGCATGCATATATTTTCTTGCAGTTTTCTAATTCCTACAAGGCCACAGCAGTCAACCAAAATTAGGACTTCAAGGTTACCGAATGGAGACTTTCCAGGTAAAGGATCCGAAGATAGACCAGGCTGTCTCTACTCTCTTTCTCTCCCCCACCATCCTCTTTCCCCTCTTTTGACACTTCTGTTAGTCCAGTGATATTGGATGACGGAGGGGTTTGGAGGGAGGCATTGGGAACAGTTGTCATTCTGCTCCTATGCTGATCAGGTCAGAGTTCTGACATGAGTTTAGGGGACAATGTCTGGGGGTGCTACCCCCACTTCGTTGGTCACTGTCCACCTCCTCTCCTAGAGGTGTGTTAGGACCCGCTGTTAAATGGATTGCATCAAGCTCTCCCTGAAGCAACTTGATATGTATTTTTATAGGGTTTGAGCCAGTTTTGATTTTGCTAGCTGTACCGAGGTTCTTTAACTGATTCACATTAAGCTGGGCCTCTACGGCTCTGATCACGGATCCTGACCCATGTCGGTTCTGCCACCGCAACCTTAGCCAAAGCCTCTGCTGATGCTGATGCTCCAGGTGCCATCAGCCCGGTCTGAATTCCGGAATCCGACATGGAGGCGGAACAGTGTTGACCGAACCCAGAGCCAACGGGCCCCAGTCTCCTAGATTGGACCCTGAGCCCTATTCCTAAGCGCTAGCCCTTGGAGAAGAATGGAAGGGGTCCCTGGACCCTTTAGAGTACCAGCTAGAGGGCCAGGAATCCATGGACTGGTGTGATGAACAGGGTGATGCCAACAGAATGGATACCTCTCGAGATACTGGTCTGCTTTCTCCCCTTACCTTGGAGGAGGGAGGATGAATATGATATGGTGGTGAAGAGGGCGACTGAGGTCCTGGATCTCGAACTACCCTCAGTGGCTGTCAAGACGAACATCTTGACAGAAGTGCTTCAAGCAGGAGCATCCTCATCCTAACCCCTCCTCCCTTTTAATGAAGCACTTACCGATGTCCTACTGGGAACCTGGTCCATGCCCAACAAGGGGGGCTCATGTGAACAGGACAATTGCCCACCGCCATTGCCTCACACCTGGGGACCCATCTTTCGTTACCCAACACTCCACTCTGGAGAGCTTGACTGTCTAAGCCTCATCCTCCCATGGCGACTTCCCTGACGCTCCCCCAGACAGACAATCCAAGAGGCTGGATACCTTAGGCAAGAAAATGTTTTCTTCCACCAACCTGGCACTGCGGTTGGTGAACACTGCATGTTTATTGTGCTCCTTTTAACACACTCTGAGGGATATCGTTGCACAGGTGCTGCCACAGTTCCTGGAGGAGCACCAGGCCATTCTCTCCCAAACCGTCAAAGATGGAAGAGACGCAGCCAAGTTCACTATTAGGTGTGGTTTGGATATGACTGGATCGCTGGGCAGAGCGGTTTCCTCTACGGTGGCACTTTGAGCCCACACTTGGCCGAGAACATCTTGCTTTTCCAGGAATGTTCAGGAAAACCTCATGGACGTGCCCTTCGATGGTACCCGTGTCTTCAGAGACTAGGCAGGCTCAGCGCTGGAGTGCTTTAAGGACTTGCTAGCTACGGCTAAGTCCTTGGGCTCCAAAGTGACCTCACGTGCCCATAATACCTTTTGTCCCTGTTCGTGGATACGGAAGGGGCATTCCACCGCACCAACCCCATGCCAGCCACTGTCCTGAGCAAGCACCTTAAGGTGCGTATGGGCACGGGTGAGTGCATACCAGCCTCGTGGGTCAGGTAGCCAGAGGTCTGCCGTAACCACCAATCCCTCAGCAGCTGCAGCCTCCAAGCCCACCTATCTTGCCCTACAGGTTTATGGGCATCCGTAGGGTGCTGGCTATTTATGCAGTGTAGCAGATGTAGGAGTACCCTATGCACATAATACAGGCTACCCTTATTGGTTTACAGGAGTAAAAAAAAAAAACAATCCCTAAAGCTCTCTTTTGTGGTAGCGTAGGGGAGCAGTTAGGCTAATCAGAGGGTAGGGCTAAGCATTTGTTGAGCACACAGAGTCAATAAATGAGACACACACTCAGAAAGGAACTCAAGACCACTTGTTGCGAAAAATAGGTATTTTGTTTATATCATGTTTCAACACCAGAATACTTTCAAGAAGCTACGTACTGTTGCAATTTTGTAACGACTCACCAAGTAAGTAACATTTTTATTCAAATGCTCTTTTACACGGGACAGGCTCCAACGTACCTTTACGTCAAAGGGGTCCTTCCAATCAGTTCACGTGGGTCCCCTGACGGTAGCAGGGTGCTAGGGGTACAACGTCACAAGCAAGACCACTGGTAAAGGTTTACCTGCCCTGGCTGCTCACTGCACAGTTGGCGACGAGGGGAGCCATCTAGGAAAAGAATGCAGATGGGGACTTGGGGTCAAGTCCGGGAGCTCCACGTGGGGGACTTGGTCAGTGGGGGTTCTGGGAGCAGGGGGACTCAGCTGGAGGCCGTGGTTCTGGGGCGCTGGGGTGCAGCGGCTCTTTAGCAGCGATGCTCCTCCATCAAGACGCACACAGTTCTTTGGGTGACCTGCGGAGGGAGAGACAAAACAATGCAGCTTTGCAACTCCGAAGGATGTCCTCTGTATTGCTGACATCTCTCACGGGCAGGTCTGCGGATGTGCTGTTGGAGTGCGGGATGGGCCCCAACATGCCTCGGTTGCCGCTAAGAGTCCAGTACCCCAGGCACTGGTGCAGCACGTCTCTGATTGATCCTGATGTCTAGTGCATCATGCATTCTAGTACAGGGTTATGCCCACTCCCCTCAGGAAGTGGTCATATAAGGGGTGTAGTCACCCCAAGAGTAAGTAGCCCATTGGCTACTACTCTACATTCCCCTAAAGGCCCCTAGATTGAGTACTTAGGTGGCCCCCTGACACCAGAAGAACAGATTTGTCTGACACAAAGAAGAAGAGGACACAGTAGAGCCGGCGGCCGAGAAGTTTGAAATACAGGAAGATTTTTGGCACAAAACCCCCAACAATTGCAACATCATGACTCACCCGCAGCTGAGTGGATTCCGAAAGCCTCTGAGGTTCTCCAGCACTTTGCCAGTCCGTCAGCATAACCAATGGAGTGGAGGACCCCTTCCCTGCTTCCTGCAGGCACCAACTGCAGCGTCCAGATCACCGCTCTGCTGACCACTTAGTCCACCGACGCCACAGTCATCTAGGAGGAGCTCACCATTCTCCAAGAGGCCAGTCCCGTCTCCCGTCCAAGTAGGAAGGCTCCTGGATGAACCAGAGCCCAGCTGCCCCAATACCTGGGGAACTGGACCCCTTGGAACAGCCAAGGCTTGTTTAGGCCCATTCCAGACTCCAACAGCACATCTGAAGCCCTGCCGACCAGGGACATCAGCACCACAGAGGACGTACTTCACAGTCGTCCAGCTGCATTGTTTTGTCTCTCCCTCTGTAGGTCATCCAAAGAACTGTGGGCCTCATAATGCAGGAGCACCGCCGCTAAGCATCCTCTGCACCCGAGCGCCCTGGCCTAGGTCCACCACGTGCAGTGGTGTCTCCCTGCTGCCAGGTTACCCACCGACCGAACCCCCTGCTGGGAGCTCCCGGACTTGTCCCCGAATCACCCCCTGTGTTCCCTTTCCAGGTGGCCCCTCTCGTCTCCATCTGTGCAGTGGGCAGCAAACTAGACTATACCTGCCCAACGCACCCAGACGGGCCAGGGAAGGTAAAAATGTATCACTGATCTTGCTTGTGATTTTGCAGGCCTAGCACCCTTCTACCACCAGGGGATCCTTGTGAATTGATTGCAAGGACCCCTATGAATTGAAAATACTTTGGAACCTTTGCAGCGTAAAAGTGCATTTGAGTAAACACTGTAACTTTCTTGTGATTTGATATAAAACTGCAACATTACTTATCTTCTTGAAAGTATTCTGGCTTCGAAACACAATATAAACAAACTGACAATTTTTTGCAACAATTGGTTGCGAGTTCCTTCTTGGGTGTGTGTCTCATTTATTGACCATGTGTGTTGAAAAAATGCTTAGCACCTGATAGGTCTAAGTTCTCGCCCACGCTACGACAAAAGAGAGCTTTTTAGACTGGCATGTTTTTTCCCTGTAAAGCAGTAAAGGTCACCTGCACTATGTGCATTGTGTTCCCCAGCGTTTTGTACACTACATAGATATCCAGATTCCTGCAGTTGTTGCACAACCACTCTCCTAGTGGCACCAGGTTTGGGGGTCTCTGGCCTCAGCATTGAGTATTCCCTCCTTCCAATAGGTCTTGTGGGAGCCACTGACATCTCCCTTTTCCTGTTTCAGCAGCTTACTGTCCCAGACTCAGAACAGTGAGACAGCTCCTTTATCTGTGGCAAAGATCTTGTTTAGAGCATCCCCGTGGGCCTTAGAACTCTGCTGCGTAAGGCCTGAGTTCCTGGGGTTCAGTTCTCTCAAGGGCTGAGAGATCTTCTCTCTGAAGCGTGGGGACATGAGGTTGTGTCTCATCAAATGTTGGTTTCCCAGCCTTCTTGCTTTTTCACTGGGAGGTTTGGGCCATTATTCCAGGCACCAACACTTCTTTTTCGAAGCGGGCTTCCTTTTGTGCTCTTGTTTTTACACACACCCGGTCAGGTATCCCTAGCATAGCTGCACGGGTTCTGAGCTCTACATCAGCAAATGCAGAGGACCCCGATCATTACCTAGCAGACATGCTACTGGAATTGCAGAGGAGACGGCCACCTTCTTTTGGCCAGTAACCCCTCCCCATTCCAAGGGCACCATAGCCGTGGGATGATCCTTGACAATAATATCAGCATTGATGATTGGATATGACTTTCCACTTATGTACTGTTCTGGGGATATCAGTTTTTCAGTCACCATGGTGACCCTTGCGATTGTATCCATCAGTACTTCTACTTAAACCCCATTGATATGTGGCTTTTGTCTGTATTTCTCCAGGTTACTGGGCCAGACAGCCAGAGTGGCACCTCCACTGAACCCTCTGAGATTAAAGTAGCTTCAGGCTGCTCTCTAACTTGGTCAGGGAACACCAAAGATCCCATCTGGAGACAAACAACCCCAGAAGGTGTTTGACTAGGGGGAGCTGTTTTGGGGCAGAAAGAGCCCCCTGTTTGGTGACCATAGTCCTTGCAAAGATGGCACCCAGCCTTCATAGATCACTGTTTTTACCCTGGTACCCAGCCTTGGATTGGTAATCGTCTCAGGGGACACCCTCCTGAACAGGTTTTTTAATGGCTTTGGAAGACTCCTTAGGCTTCTCCCCTTTGTGTCCTACATGTTTTGTGGTGGGGGAAGTAGGAACCCCTTTCTTTTGGTCACCTCCACCATGAGGTTTGACCAAGTGGTCAGCCTTCTTCCCCAACTCCTGAGGACAGACTAACCCTAAGTCCACTAAGCACTGATGCAATTTTTCAGAAGTGCAATTACTCAACAGATGCTCTTTCATTATCAAATTATAGAGCCTGTCATAGTCTTGCCCCTTACTGCCTTTCAACCAGCCACCTAAGGTTTTGACTGAGTAGTCCGCAGTATCTACCCAGAACTGACTTGAGGTTTTGTAAGTCCCCTTGAATGTAATCCTGTACTCCTCAATGGTGAGTCCAAAGCCCTCAATCAGGGTTTCGTTCAGGAAGTCATAGGAATCAGCATCTTCCTCACCCATTTTCAGGAGTCTATCCCTGCGCATTCCTGCAAATAACTCCCAGAATAAAGAGCCCCAGTGTCTCTGGTGTAACTTTTTCATCTTACAAGCCCTCTCCAAGGCTGCAAGTCACTTTGTGGTAACATTACCCTCAACATATAGCGGTAAAATTCCTTTGTGGCTCTCAGGATCAAAGGTTTCCTGTCTCTCCGCATTTGTTTTTTTTACTGCAACCACTCATGGGTACTAGACCCACCTCAGCCCCCTCTTTTTCTATAGCCATAATTTTGACTTCAAGGGCGGCTCTTCTGGCTAGTCTCTCAAGATTCGCTTCTTCACACTCTAGCTCTTTTCTGAGCCTTGAGTTGCCTGAACTACCCCCAGCAGGGGAGGGCACTCGAGGTACAGCCTTAGCGTAGATGTGAGGAGGTATCTCGTCACCTTTTGTAGCGGGTTCTCAGGGCCGCAACTGCTCCGAAACAAGTTTGGAGGAAAATCTATTCATGTAAAGCAATGGTTTCAGTCCCAAGTAACATCAAAATGCACAAGTTGGAGTAAGAATTGGAATATAAGAAATTCCAAGGTGGCCACCAATTTACCACTCTATGGTCTGTATGTTAATGTTGATAATTAGGAGGCCAAGATAGATTGTCCAGCGCGGTCCGCTTCAGAACCCCACACTTCATCTGAGGAAATTCCATAGGAAGCAGTAAGTTTTGCTCTTGCTGCGAAGATCAGTCAGGGCTAATGGTGCCGTTTGGCTAGGTGTTGTTTTAGTCGTTTGTGCTGTTGGGACAGTGCCTTGAGGAAATGTCGCAAGACGAGTAGCGCCTCGATCCGGAGCCTGTCGTTTTATGCGGTATTTGAGGTGGTGGGCAGTGTTCTAACAGTATCTCTCTTTCCTCAGTGCCTAGTGCCTCCCACAAATGTCAGCGTCAGCACAAGCTAGTTCCCGACAAGAGCACTTCTCATAACCTTCAATTTGGATTTCGTTATCGCCTGTTATCAGCTGCTGGAAAATGTCAAGACGGTAGGCTAATTTATTTAATTTCCTAAAGAAGAAACAGATGTACTCAGCGGCAACAGCAAGAGTAAAGAAATAGAAACAGTTACTTACCTGTGCTGTTCATGAGGAACTTAGGGGGTCATTCTGACCTCAGCGGTAAAAGCCGCTTACCGCCGGTCAGAAGACCGCCACAATACCGCCGCGGCCGCGGTCAGCCGCCACAGTCATTCTGACCCACAACTGCCAAACCTCCAAAAATCCGACCTCCATTGCAGTCCGCCACATCAGCGGCCAGCGATAAACTGGAGATGACTAAACCTCCACCGCCACGCCAACAGAAATACGCCCATGCCATTACGATCCACAAATCCACGCGGCGGTCTTTCAAACGCGGTAGTCTATTGGCGGTACACACCGCCGCGGTCAAAATACAAACACCTTTACAAAACACTACCACATTGGACAATTTGAAATACACACACCTGATACACATACAAACAACACTCCCACACATCCAATCAACTATAAAACACACACCCACATCACCCACAAACCCCTACAACCAAAAATCAGAGACGAAGGAGAGAGAGACACATCAGAGAATAGAGAGCCAGACACACAGAGGCACACTACAACATCACACACACCACATAGAAGCACAAAGCACCACACACCAACACACTCATCACCACATACACCACCCCACACCTCATCCACACCACCCCATGGCACCACAAAGACACCCACGCTTTACGGACCAAGAACTCAGGGTGATGGGGAGGAAATCATCAGAGTGGAACCCCAGCTCTTCGGCTCACAGGTTCAGCACACCACCATAGCAAGGAAGGCGGAGCTATGGCAGCGGATCGTGGACAGGGTCAACGCGGTGGGACAGCACCCCAGAAATAGGGATGACCTCCGCAAACGATGGAACGACCTACGGGGGAAGGTGCGCTCAATGGTGTCGCGACACAACATCGCGGTGCAGAAGACTGGCGGAGGACCCCCACCCACCCCACCAGAATTCACAGCATGGGAGCAAGAAGTATTAAACATCCTGCATCCTGAGGGCCTCGCTGGAGTACCCGGAGGAATGGACTCAGGTAAGTCCTATCTCATATACTTCATCCCCCCCACCCCACCAGCATGCCAACCCACACCCCCACCCTCACCCCCAACCCACCATCACACATCATCCCTGAGAATGTTTCCCTAGCACAACCCACCCAACCCCTCACCAACCCTTGCATGCCACCACAAACATTGGACACCCATTACCTAAGCATGACCACTGCACATACCCATCCCCCCCCACAAACCACCCTCACAACACCACCCACAAGGGAATGCCTGCACTGGGGGACAAGGGCACCCATAAATTGCACGCTATTTCACACACAGAAACAATAACCATACTCTCTCACCCCATGCAGGACCCGAACGCCAACACACCGGTCAGGAGGGTCCTCAAATGTCCATCCCACCCCCGGAACAGGCCCCCAGTGAGGACAGCAGCTCGGTCGACCTGGAACCTGATGACCAGCCCGGACCATCGGGGACCTCTGGGCAGTGGGTTCCCCAAACACAGACACAGGCCACAGCAGACCCGAACCCCCCTGGGAACAACAGCACAGCTCCCACCCAGCGGGCCCATGCCTCTGTCTCTAGGACAGGTCAAGCAGCGGTGTGTCTGCCACTACAGGGCACCCAGGCCAACGCAACACCCCAACAACAACAGGGACCTGGGGGCAGTGGGAGTGGGCACACCGTCCAGGGGACAGAGGCCCAGGCAAACAGGGCAACTCGGAGGGCTGCCGTGCGACAGGGGGGGGAGGAGAGGCCCAGGGAACCCACTCTCCAAGAGGCCCTCACTACCATTATGGGAGCATACCACCACTCCCAAGAGACCATGGCGACGGTACTGGCCAGGTTCACCGAGATACAGGCACAGCAGGAAGAACGCTACATGGGGTTCAGCAACCAACTCACCACCATCGCTACCACCATGGGGAGCATGGTCCAGGCCCTCAACAGGATAGAAGACACGTTGCGGGACCATGTGGCACCACACAGGGCCCCTGTCACTAGCCAGGAACAGCCTACCACCTCCGCCGGCGCTAGTGGACAGGAGGCCCACACACAACGACAGGCCACAAGAACCCCACCTCCTGCTGAAGAACAACCACCCCGCAAGAGGAGCCTAAGACCCAAAAGAAAACCAGAGTAGCATGCCAAGACCACCGCCAGCATGAGATACCCCCAGAAGTCATCCCACTGTCCCACCTTGCCACCCTGTCCAAACTCAAACAGCCCCTGCTCCATCCTTCCACAGGCATATGGACAATAGACCTGTCAGACTGAGAACTGGACTCTGCCATGGACATCACTCCACCCCCACCCATCACCGTTTTACCATAATGTACCATTATCTAAGCACACAAAATAAAACAATTATTGCACCGAAAACCGTTTTGAGTCATGCTGTATTCTCAAAAAATCGTACAACCCATAACAGTTCACAATATGTGATGTCAGTTAGTGATGACAACATACCAATGTCAATACGCTGTAGTACATGGCCAAACCAAGCAGAAGTCGGGCTATGAGTCATTAAGCACTGAGAAGGGAAGGGAAAAAGAAATGTTATTTAAAAGAGCTGGGGGGAAATACATAAAGTTGAGATGCATGAGGCTCTAAGTAAATGGGAAATGGCGTGGCTGAACCTTACCTGTGTGCTACTGAAAATACTGTTGTATGACAGCTTCCCTGTTGTCTGTTTCCTCACCGTCGTCTTCCTCCTCTTCACTCTCCACAGGCTCCACGGCTTCTACGACACCACCATCTGGACCATCCTCCTGCAGGAAAGGCACCTGGTGTCGCAAAGCCAGATTGTGAAGCATACAGCAGGCCACGATGATGTGGCACACCTTCTTTGGTGAGTACATTAGGGATCCACCTGTCATATGCAGGCACCTAAACCTGGCCTTCAGGAGGCCGAAGGTCGTTTCTATGACCCTCCTAGTACGCCCATGGGCCTCATTGTACCGTTCCTCTGCCCTGGTCCTGGGATTCCTCACTGGGGTCAATAGCCACGGCAGGTTGGGGTAACCAGAGTCACCTATTAGCCACACACGCTGTCTCTGTAGCTGTTCCATCACATAGGGGACGCTGCTATTACGCATAACATACGCGTCATGCACTGACCCAGGGAACATGGCATTCACATGGGAGATGTACTAGTCTGCCAAACAGACAACCTGCACATTCATAGAATGGTAATTTTTCCTATTTCTGTACACCTGTTCATCGTCATTTGGGGGTACTAATGCCACATGGGTCCCATCAATGGCACCAATGATGTTGGGGATATGTCCAAGGGCATAGAAATCACCCTTCACTGTGGCCAAATCAGCCTCTTCTGGGAATATGATGTAGCTCCTCATGAGTTTCATCAGGGCAGACAACACTCTGGACAGAATCTTTGAAAACATAGGCTGAGACATTCCAGATGACATGGCCACTGTTGTCTGGAATGAGCCACTTGCCAAAAAATGGAGGACTGATAGAACCTGCACTAGAGGGGGAATTCCTGTGGGTTGGCGGATGGGTGACATCAGGTCTGGCTCCAGCTGGGCACACAGTTCATGTATAGTGGCTCGGTCAAGTCGGTATCGGAGTATTATATGGCGTTCTTCCATTGTCGACAGGTCAACCAGCGGCCGGTACACGGGAGGATTCCTCCTTCTCCTCGCAAGTCCCTGCGGACGGTGCCTAGGAAGGACAACATGGAGCACTGAGTCAATCAACTCACAGGTACGTACAACACAGCTTGCACAGTACACGAAAATGTATTGACTGCTATGTTTGTATGTGTGCAAATGCAAGGCCTAGGCCTGTGTGACGCAGTAGAATTTAAGCCATGTGGGCCCTTGAAATGGCGGCTGCCTGACCTCTAAACTGGGACAATGGGATGTGAGGTCAATGCGCTGGCGTGGCACACCGTGGCGGTAGGCGGTCGAAGACCGCGGTGCAAAGCCGCATTGGTTAACATTGCACCCTATGGGATTCAGGAGCCAATGACGATGTGCGCCGGCGGTCGCGGTACGCACCGCCGCGGTACGCACCGCCGCGGGCGTGACCGCCATTTTCTATCTGCTTAATCACTCGAGACCTGATCATCCACAGGAGAGGACCTATACTGCAAGTGCTGCTGTGAACTCGGTCTGGAAGTGACAATGGCTGCTGCGACTGGGGAAAGGGCCCCTGCCTTCACGTCTGAAGAGTTGGAGAAACTTGTGGACGGGGTCCTCCCCCAGTATGCGCTACTCTACGGTCCTCCAGACCAACAGGTGAGTACACTGAGTGCACATTGAATGGGTAATGCCTGTGTGGAGTGGGGTGGCTGTCAGTTGGTGGGGTGGGGAGAAAATGAGGAATGCAACGCACGACTGATGAGAGTATGGGCCACATGGCAAGGGTGGGGAGTGGGGGCATGTACTCCAAACATGCAGAAATTTGACGTTTTCTCTTTCCCACCCTGTACATGTCAAACAGGTGAGCGCCCATCAGAAAATCGATATTTGGCGTGCCATCGCCAAGGAAGTCCGGGCCCTGGGGGTCTACACCAGACGGGGCACCCACTGTCGGAAGAGGTGGGAGGACATCCGCCGCGGAACCCGAAAGACCGCCGAGTCACTGCTGGGGATGGCCTCCCGACCTAGGAGGGGTGCCAGTCGTACCCTGACACCCCTGATGTCCCGGATCCTGGCGGTGGCCTACCCTGATTTGGATGGGCGCTTGAGGACATCACAGCAGACACAAGGGGGTGAGTATCAGCACATTCTCCTATCTATACGCGCAGTGGAGGCGTCTGGGTGGGGGAGGAGGGCTGTGGGTGACAGTAGGCCAGGGCGCTTTCTGTAGTGTAGTCCCCTCCCTTAGACATGGCCCTGTGCCCCCGCCCACCACCTCTGTAGGGTGCCAAGTGCAGCTATCCATGGTCCAACATCACCCATGAGCGCGTCTGTTGTCCCTAGACCTGTTGGCCTAGTCAGAAGTACAGAGTAGTGTACCCCAAGTTCGCGGCTTAGTGCATGAGGCACCTGTGTCTGTCCTCTCCGCCAAGGCTATTGACAAGGCATGCACTCAACTTTGTTTTATTTCTCCCCCCACCCTTATTCTTTGTTTCTTGTGCATTAGCATCATCAGGCGGAGGAGAATTGGCGTCGGAGCACGAGGGAGCTGCAGGTCACCAGGCCCCGGTGGGCACTGACACAGACACCGAGGGCACCAGTGATCCGGAGGGCGAGGGGAGCACCACAACGGGGGCCGGTGGAGACACCAGCGACACGGACACGTCCTCGTTTGGGAGCTACCTAGCGGGGGCGGCAACATCTGTGCCCCCAGCAACAACAGGTACAGCCGCCACCCAGCGCACCAGCACCGCCCTCCCAGCAGCCCCTCAGTCTTCACTCCGTGCCCGTTCGCCCAGGAAGACGCGCGTCTCCTTCGCCCCAGGCACCTCAGCCCCTGCCTCTGTTACCCCTGCTGCCCTCAGTGCGGAGCTCATTGACCTCGTGAGGACGCTCATTGTTGGGCAGACTACCCTTTTGAATGCCATCCAGGGGGTGCAAAGGGAGGTGCAACAGAGCAATGCCTACCTGGAGGGCATTCATTCGGGTCAGGCTGCCCATCAACGAGCGTTCACTTCTCTGGCCTCAGCACTGACGGCAGCCATTGTCCCTGTCTCCAGTCTCCCTCTTCTAACTGCCTCCAGCCTTTCTCTGTCTCCTGTTCCTCAGCCTATCCCATCCACACCATCTGACCAGCCTGCACACACCTCAACACCCAAGGCCAGCTCATCCAAACATAAGCACCACAGAACACACAAGCATTCACCCAAGCAACACCCAGTTGCAGACATACCAACAGTCACTACCACCTCTGTGTCCCCCTCCTCCTCGTCTCCCTCCTCCCTCCCTGTGACGTCTACACTCACACCTGCATGCACACCAACATCAGCCAGTTCTTCCATCACCAGCACACCCTCCACTACAGTCCTCACACGTGCAGTCACCACCCCCACTGCCATGTACACGTCCCCTGTGTCCTCTCCCACTGTGTCTGTCACCCCCTCTTCCAAGACACATAAACGCAGGCAGACACCCAAACAACAGCCAACCACCTCACGACAGCCTACGTCTCAGTCACCTGCACCCAAGGACAGCACACCTGACTCTCCTACAACCACATCCTCTTCCTCCACTTCTATCTCCACTACTCCTACCCTTTACCCTGGTCCAAAGAAATATTACCTCTCAAATGTTGACCTCTTTCCCTCCCCTGACCCACCCCCTCCATCTGGGAAAAGTCCCAAAGGCACCTCAGCCACCACCAGCCCAGCTTCCAAGGTACAAGTGGTGCATGGAATATGGAGTCCACCCTTTGGCGGCAGTGACACTTCGCTGAGCAGCAAGGGGACTGGCAGCCCCCCCCCAGGCAAGAGGACACGGAAAGTGAAGGGCCGCCTTGAGCGGACTGAGACGGATGCCCCCAAGGAGGTGACTCCGGCCACTTCACCTGCCACAACAGCCAGGGGAGGCAAGGGCCCGAGAGCCCCATCTAAGGAGCGGAAGGGCAGCAGGGAGGAGAGGCCAGCCAGCAGGAGCGCGGAGCAGGAGGGCCCCACACGCCCCATCCCGGCTGCAAGGGACGACACCAAAGGGCCCAGGACTCCGTCTCCGAAGGGGCCTGACACTGCACGTTCGGAGGGCGAGTGAGCAGGTTGTCCAGGCCAGGTCTGACTCCCTACACTGACTGGAAGAGCACCGCTGAAGAGGGCCCCGCCGTGAAGACAAGCACCGCTGAACAGGTCCCCGCCGTGAAGACAAGCACCGCTGAAGGGGGCCCCGCCGTGCCGAAGTGCACCGCTGAAGAGGGCCCCGCCGTGCAGAAGAGCACCGCTGAAGAGGGCCCCGCCGTGCAGAAGAGCACCGCTGAAGAGGGCCCCGCCGTGCAGAAGAGCACCGCTGAAGAGGGCCCCGCCGTGCAGAAGAGCACCGCTGAACAGGGCCCCGCCGTGAAGACAAGCACCGCTGAAGGGGGCCCCTCCGTGAAGACAAGCACCGCTGAAGAGGGCCCCGCCATGAAGACAAGCACCGCTGAAGGGGGCCCCGCCGTGCCGAAGTGCACCGCTGAAGAGGGCCCCGCCGCGCAGAAGAGCACCGCTGAAGAAGGCCCCGCCGTGCAGAAGAGCACCGCTGAAGAGGGCCCCGCCGTGCAGAAGAGCACCGCTGAACAGGGCCCCACCGTGAAGACAAGCACCGCTGAAGGGGGCCCCGCCGTGAAGACAAGCACCGCTGAAGAGGGCCCCGCCGTGAAGACAAGCACCGCTGAAGGGGGCCCGCCGTGCAGAAGTGCACCGCTGAAGAGGGCCCCGCCGTGAAGACAAGCACCGCTGAACAGGGCCCCGCCGTGAAGACAAGCACCGCTGAACAGGGCCCCGCCGTGCAGAAGAGCACCACTGAAGAGGGCCCCG
This sequence comes from Pleurodeles waltl, assembly GCF_031143425.1. Classification (NCBI taxonomy): domain Eukaryota; kingdom Metazoa; phylum Chordata; class Amphibia; order Caudata; family Salamandridae; genus Pleurodeles; species Pleurodeles waltl. Next base: position 1,194,656,524 of record NC_090448.1, read on the forward strand.
CCGTGCAGAAGAGCACCGCTGAACAGGGCCCCGCCGTGAAGACAAGCACCGCTGAACAGGGCCCCGCCGTGAAGACAAGCACCGCTGAAGGGGGCCCCGCCGTGAAGACAAGCACCGCTGAAGGGGGCCCCGCCGTGCCGAAGTGCACCGCTGAAGAGGGCCCCGCCGTGCAGAAGAGCACCGCTGAACAGGGCCCCGCCGTGCAGAAGAGCACCGCTGAACAGGGCCCCGCCGTCTCAAGCACCGCTCCGCTGGGCCCCGCCGTCTCAAGCACCGCTCCGCTGGGCCCTTCCTGTCAAGCACCGCTCCGCTGGGCACCGTCTCAAGCACCTTCCTGTCAAGCACCGCTCCGCTGGGCCCTTCCTGTCAAGCACCGCTCCGCTGGGCCCCGCCGTCTCGAGCACCTTCCTGTCAAGCACCGCTCCGCTGGGCCCTTCCTGTCAAGCACCGCTCCGCTGGGCCCCGCCGTCTCGAGCACCGCTCCGCTGGCCACCGCCGTCTCAAGCACCGCTCCGCTGGGCCCTTCCTGTCAAGCACCGCTCCGCTGGGCCCCGCCGTCTCAAGCACCGCTCCGCTGGGCCCTTCCTGTCAAGCACCGCTCCGCTGGGCCCCGCCGTCTCAAGCACCGCTCCGCTGGGCCCTTCCTGTCAAGCACCGCTCCGCTGGGCCCCGCCGTCTCAAGCACCTTCCTGTCAAGCACCGCTCCGCTGGGCCCTTCCTGTCAAGCACCGCTCCGCTGGGCCCCGCCGTCTCGAGCACCGCTCCGCTGGGCACCGCCGTCTCAAGCACCGCTCCGCTGGGCCCTTCCTGTCACGCACCGCTCCGCTGGGCACCGCCGTCTCAAGCACCGCTCCGCTGGGCCCTTCCTGTCACGCCCCGCTCCGCTGGGCACCGCCGTCTCAAGCACCGCTCCGCTGGGCCCTTCCTGTCACGCACCGCTCCGCTGGGCACCGCCGTCTCAAGCACCGCTCCGCTGGGCCCTTCCTGTCAGGCACTGTTCAGGGTTCACTGTGCCCACCATGCATCCTCCTTGTCCAGTGGGGACATTTATCCACCTGATGTACTGTGGCTTTGCACACCCCAGGATGGCACAGTGGGCAATCCACCCACTGTAGAGACTTTGCGAGACTGTGGCTTTGCACTCCCCAGGATGGCACAGTGGGCAATCCAACCACTGTAGAGACTTGTGAGACTGTGGCTTTGCACTCCCCAGGATGGCACAGTGGGCAACCCACCCACTGGAGAGACTTGAGAGACTGTGGCTTTGCACTCCCCAGGATGGCACAGTGGGCATGGTGGGCCCTTCGTGGATCTGGCGTCGTGGACTCATGTGGCTGTGGTGCCCTCCCTTCCCTTCCCCCTGAGGTGCCTGTGGTTTTGTCACCAGATGCCCCTGCAGTGTTCTCTCCAAAGGACTCAGGTCTCCTGTGTGGGCTTTGCCCTTGTTTCGCTACACTTTGGCCCACGGACATGATGGATTCGTAAGATGTGCAGGACTACTTGCTTCAGTTATACACTGCTGTGTAAATAATTTGTTTATCAGAAGAAAGTTTTGATGGTTGATAAATACTTTTCTGAGACTATTTTGTTCATAAATATTTATTCTCAATTTGGTTATGTGATTGTATTTTTTACGGGTGTTTGGGTGGTGTCACTGTGACTTGTTGCTCTGCATTGGTGTGTACATCTTGGGGGGGTGGTGGGGGTCGCATATGTGTGTGCCCGTAACCTTTCCTCCTCCCCCCTCCCGTGTGTCGTAGGTGCAGTACTTACCGTTGACGTCTGCGGCGGAGTTCATACTCGTGGTAGATGAGCAGGTAGACGAGTGCAGGTATGATGTTCAATTCGGGTTCCATGCTGTCCTCCGTCCTCGTGGAGTGCGTAGAGGTGAGCGTTTTCCCGTTCGTAGTCTGTTTCCGCCGTGTTTTTATAGGCGGTGCTCCCGCCCCGGAAAAGGTGGCGGATTGGTGAGTTGTGATAGGGTGGGCGGTACATTGTCTGCTGCCTGCTTGTTGGCGGTGACCGCTGCGCTGTTTGTTTGTCCCGCCGTGGCGGTCGGAGTGTTAAAGTGGCGGTCTCTGTTGGCGGTTCCCGCCAGGGTCAGAATTCCATTTTTCGGACCGCCAGCCTGTTGGCGGGTTGGCCGCCGCTTTATCACCGACCGCCAGGGTCAGAATCACCCCCTTAATGTTGGAGGCTGGCCCTCTATGCAATGTACAAAACCAAGTACACTATGCAGAGGGTCCGGGCAACCACATGTTAGTTTTCAGGGATAAAAATCAGAGCGCCTAATGCTCTAATTTTTAAGGTAGCTGATCGAGCAGTTAGGCTAATCCAGAAGATGTGCTAAGTATTTGCTGTACTCACAAATCCAACCATGCACCACACACACTCAATGAATAACTCGAGACCAGATTTTATAAAAAACACTTCAGACTTTTTTAAAATTTTTAAGACCAAAATCTTTAGAATACGTTAAGTACTTTTCTTGTTATGACTTTTTAAAGTTGTAGCAAAGTTAGTCTTTCTGTGCGTAATTACGCACCATAGGCAGTCACATTTAAAAATACATAAAAAATCGCACATTGGTGTTACCAGTCTCTTCTTTTGCAGGGAGGTCGTAGTAGTCGGTGGGCACCTCGTGCCAGCTGGAGATCTTCGGGCAGCTCCCGGTTCTGGCGGGAGCAGCGTTGGAGAAGTTCTTGGCACAGGCACAGGGCCACCAGGATGGGCCCCTTGGAAAAGGAGCTGGTTTGCAGATTTAAAGTTGGTGCCTGGGGGTCCCCAATTGCTGTTGAGGTCACAAGGGCTTGGGGTCCCGGGCCACAGAGCAGATCCTGCGATGCAAGGCCCAGGGTGGCCATATGCAGGACGTTTTGGAGGACTTGGATGCTGTGTGCAACGAAGTCCAGTGGAGCTGGAGGTGAGTCTCTTTGAGGGATGCTTACAGGACAGTGGGGGCACTCGGGTCAGAGGCCAGGGTTTGCCAGAAGTCCCTCGACTGGGGCTTCCTCCTGATCCATTTTCAGCTCAGGGGGAGCTAGTTTTCTGGTTGTGCGATATCAGCTGACCAGTACCCAGTGTATTGCGGTATCTCGGCCACTAGAGGGCGCAGCGCCACGAAACTTGGCACAGTGACAGTTGTAGGTCACACCCGGGTGGTCGTCGGGTCCGGCTGTGACATCCGGTCACGGACATATCGGCGGTTTAGTGAAGTGACCTTCACTGGTTTCTTGGTCCTTTGCAGTTTTCTTGTTTTTCCTGAGTGGGGCCTCCACTCGGGGGGGGGGGGTCTGGGGTGATCCTTTAAGCCTGGAGGTTCCCTGGTTTTCTTGGGGTCAGTCCAGTGTCCAGCTCCTCCACAGCGTCGATTTTCGGGTCCTGGGTGCAGCAGGCAGGGTTTGGTGCCTTTTCTTGTGCATCAGGTCCTCAGTTCTCTTGCTGTGGTCTTCGTTTGGTGCTGGTCTTTCCTTCTTCTTGGAATCCTTTTAAACTCCAAATTCTTGGTCTAGGGGAGCCCACTAAATACTGAATTTAGTGGGCGTTTTAGGGGGAACATGGTAGTGTCCAATGGGGCACTTACCCTTGGGTGGCTACACCCACTACAGTGACTACTTCCTGTGGTGAGGGTCACTTCCCTAAACCTGATTGGCTATTTTTCTCGAATCCAAGATGGCGAAAAATGAAATGAAGGGTCCACTTCGTCTGCAAGCCCCTTAAGGGTGGAGCAGGCTAGGTGAGGCCACTCCTCCTACCCTTTGTGTGTTTTCCTGCCTTTGCTCCTTTTAGGAGCGGGGGTTTGCAAAGGGGGAGTCCTGCTGCTAGCAGCAGGCCTGAGGGTTGAGTTTCAAGGGCGGTAGCCCTTTGAAGCTCACTGCCAGGGCAGTGCACATTCCTGAGGGAGGGGGAGTTAGCTCCTCCACCCAGGAAGGGCTTTGTTTCACAAACCGGAGAGGCAGGGCTCTCCCCAACGGTCTGTGGATTACCTGTCTGGAGGCAGCAGGCTGGATAGAACCAGTCAGCAACCATGCCAGGATAGTTTGGTTTTTCAGGAGGCACCTCTAAGGTGACCACTGGGTACTTTTTATAATAAATGCAGTGCTGGTAGCAGTTTGGATTGATCATTCTGAGTTGTTTGATACCAAACAACCCAGGGTTCAGAGTAGCCAGTATGTAGCTGGGAATCTCATATTGACCAGTGTCCAACACATGTATTAAAATGGCTGCTCTGTTCACTCACTATGTCCCAGGTTTTGGCAAGGACACAGTGGGGGCATATCGCTCATGCAATTATGCCCTCACATAGAGTATGGTGCACCCTGCCTTAGGGCGGGAAGGCCTGCTAGGGGGGTGACTTACCTATAATTTATGCAGTGTAGGTTGGACAGGGCACACAGAGAGTGTGCCATGTCGAGTTTTATTTTAGGTTTGCACCAGGACACTCAGCCTGCTATGGAAGTGCTTGGGTGGATCTGGATTCATAGCTATTGAGGGTGGCACAATCAGTGCTGCTGCCCTCAGTAGCCTACCCATAGTACCCCATGCCCTGGGTACCTAAGTACCTTTTACCAGGGACTTATAGTGGTAGCTAAAGGTGTATCCAATTACTTTTACCATATTGTAGGGAAAGAACACTGGCACTGGGAACCTGATTATCTGCAAAAGAAAAAAGCATTATAATAAGTTGTCAGAGGAAAATAACTCTGTTTAAGTGTTGAAGACAGTAATAAGGTTTTTTAAATGAAAGGTTATTGTTGCATGCATATATTTTCTTGCAGTTTTCTAATTCCTACAAGGCCACAGCAGTCAACCAAAATTAGGACTTCAAGGTTACCGAATGGAGACTTTCCAGGTAAAGGATCCGAAGATAGACCAGGCTGTCTCTACTCTCTTTCACTCCCCCACCATCCTCTTTCCCCTCTTTGGACACTTCTGTTAGTCCAGTGATATTGGATGACGGATGGGTTTGGAGGGAGGCATTGGGAACAGTTGTCATTCTGCTCCTGTGCTGATCAGGTGAGAGTTCTGACATGAGTTTAGGGGACAATGTCTGGGGGTGCTACCCCCACTTCGTTGGTCACTGTCCACCTCCTCTCTTAGAGGTGTGTTAGGACCCGCTGTTAAATGGATTGCATCAAGCTCTGCCAGAAGCAACTGGATATGTATTTTTGTAGGGTTTGAGCCAGTTTTGATTTTGCTGGCTGTACCGAGGTTCTTTAACTGATTCACATTAAGCTGGGCCTCTACGGCTCTGATCACGGATCCTGACCCATGTCGGTTCTGCCACTGCAACCTTAGCCAAAGCCTCTGCTGATGCTGATGCTCCCGGTGCCGTCAGCCCGATCTGAAATCCGGAATCCGACATGGAGGCGGAACAGTGTTGACCGAACCCAGAGCCAACGGGCCCCAGTCTCCTAGATTGGACCCTGAGCCCTATTCCTAAGCGCTAGGCCTTGGGGAAGCATGGAAGGGGTCCCTGGACCCTTTAGAGTACCAGCTAGAGGGCCAGGAATCCATGGACTGGTGTGATGAACAGGGTGATGCCAACAGACTGGATACCTCTCGAGATACTGGTCTGCTTTCTCCCCTTACCTTGGAGGAGGGAGGATGAATATGATATGGTGGTGAAGAGGGCGACTGAGGTCCTGGATCTCGAACTACCCTCAATGGCTGTCAAGACGAACATCTTGACAGAAGTGCTTCAAGCAGGAGCATTCTCATCCTAACCCCTCCTCCCTTTTAATGAAGCACTTACTGATGTCCTACTGGGAACCTGGTCCAAGCCCAACAAGGGGGGCTCATGTGAACAGGACAATTGCCCACCGCCATCGCCTCACACCTGGGGACCCATCTTTCGTCACCCAACACTCCACTCCGGAGAGCTTGACTGTCTAAGCCTCATCCTCCCATGGCGACTTCCCTGACGCTCCCCCAGACAGACAATCCAAGAGGCTGGATACCTTAGGCAAGAAAATGTTTTCTTCCACCAACCTGGCACTGCGGTCGGTGAACACCGCATGTTTATTGTGCTCCTTGTAACACACTCTGAGGGATATCGTTGCACAGGTGCTGCCACAGTACCTGGAGGAGCACCAGGCCATTCTCTCCCAAACCGTCAAAGATGGAAGAGACGCAGCCAAGTTCACCATTAGGTGTGGTTTGGATATGACTGGATCGCTGGGCAGAGTGGTTTCCTCTATGGTGGCACTTCGAGCCCACACTTGGGCGAGAACATCTTGCTTTTCCAGGAATGTTCAGGAAAACCTCATGGACGTGCCCTTCGATGGTACCCGTGTCTTCAGAGACTAGGCAGGCTCAGCGCTGGAGTGCTTTAAGGACTTGCTAGCTACGGCTAAGACCTTGGGCTCCAAAGTGACCTCACGTGCCCAGAATACCTTTCGTCCCTGTTCGTGGATACGGAAGGGGCATTCCACCGCACCAACCCTATGCCAGCCACTGTCCTGAGCAAGCACCTCAAGGTGCGTGTGGGCACGGGTGAGGTGCATACCAGCCCCGTGGGTCAGGTAGCCAGAGGTCTGCCGTAACCACCAATCCCTCAGCAGCTTCAGCCTCCAAGCCCACCTATCTTGCCCTACAGGTTTATGGGCATCCGTAGGGTGCTGGCTATTTATGCAGTGTAGCAGATGTAGGAGTACCCTATGCACATAATACAGGCTACCCTTATTGGTTTACAGGAGTAAAAAAAAAAAACAATCCCTAAAGCTCTCTTTTGTGGTAGCGTAGGGGAGCAGTTAGGCTAATCAGAGGGTAGGGCTAAGCATTTGTTGAGCACACAGAGTCAATAAATGAGACACACACTCAGAAAGGAACTCAAGACCACTTGTTGAGAAAAATAGGTATTTGGTTTATATCATGTTTCAACACCAGAATACTTTCAAGAAGCTACGTACTGTTGCAATTTTGTAACGACTCACCAAGTAAGTAACATTTTTATTCAAATGCTCTTTTACACGGGACAGGCTCCAACGTACCTTTACGTCAAAGGGGTCCTTCCAATCAGTTTACGTGGGTCCCCTGACGGTAGCAGGGTGCTAGGGGTACAACGTCAGAAGCAAGATCACCGGTAAAGGTTTACCTGCCCTGGCTGCTCACTGCACAGTTGGCGACGAGGGGAGCCATCTAGGAAAAGAATGCAGATGGGGACTTGGGGACAAGTCCGGGAACTCCACGTGGGGGACTTGGTCAGTGGGGGTTCTGGGAGCAGGGGGACACAGCTGGAGGCCGTGGTTCTGGGGCGCTGGGGTTCAGCGGGTCTTTAGCAGCGATGCTCCTCCATCAAGATGCACACAGTTCTTTGGGTGACCTGCGGAGGGAGAGACAAAACAATGCAGCTTTGCAACTCCGAAGGATGTCCTCTGTATTGCTGACATCTCTCACGGGCAGGTCTGCGGATGTGCTGTTGGAGTGCGGGATGGGCTCCAACATGCCTTGGTTGCCGCTAAGAGTCCAGTACCCCAGGCACTGGTGCAGCACGTCTCTGATTGATCCTGATGTCTAGTGCATCATGCATTCTAGTACAGGGTTATGCCCACTCCCCTCAGGAAGTGGTCATATAAGGGGTGTAGTCACCCCAAGAGTAAGTAGCCCATTGGCTACTACTCTACATTCCCCTAAAGGCCCCTAGATTGAGTACTTAGGTGGTCCCCTGACACCAGAAGAACAGATTTGTCTGACACAAAGAAGAAGAGGACACAGTAGAGCCGGCGGCCGAGAAGTTTGAAATACAGGAAGACTTTTGGCACAAAACCCCCAACAATTGCAACATCATGACTCACCCGCAGCTGAGTGGATTCCGAAAGCCTCTGAGGCTCTCCAGCACTTTGCCAGTCCGTCAGCATAACCAAAGGAGTGGAGGACCCCTTCCCTGCTTCCTGCAGGCACCAACTGCAGCGTCCAGATCACCGCTCTGCTGACCACTTAGTCCACCGATGCCACAGTCATCTAGGAGGAGCTCACCATTCTCCAAGAGGCCAGTCCTGTCTCCCGTCCAAGTAGGAAATCTCCAGGATGAACCATAGCCCAGCTGCCCCAATACCTGGGGAACTGAACCCCTTGGAACAGCCAAGGCTTGTTTAGGCCCATTCCAGACTCCAACAGCACATCTGAAGCCCTGCCGACCAGGGACATCAGCACCACAGAGGACATACTTCACAGTCGTCCAGCTGCATTGTTTTGTCTCTCCCTCTGTAGGTCATCCAAAGAACTGTGGGCCTCATAATGCAGGAGCACCGCCGCTAAGCATCCTCTGCACCCGAGCGCCCTGGCCTAGGTCCACCACGTAGAGTGGTGTCTCCCTGCTGCCAGGTTACCCACCGACCGAACCCCCTGCTGGGAGCTCCCGGACTTGTCCCCGAGTCACCCCCTGTGTTCCCTTTCCAGGTGGCCCCTCTCGTCTCCATCTGTGTAGTGGGCAGCAAACTAGACTCTACCTGCCCAACGCACCAAGACGGGCCAGGGAAGGTAAAAATGTATCACTGATCTTGCTTGTGATTTTGCAGGCCTAGCACCCTTCTACCACCAGGGGATCCTCGTGAATTGATTGCAAGGACCCCTATGAATTGAAAATACTTTGGAACCTTTGCCGCGTAAAAGTGCATTTGAGTAAACACTGTAACTTTCTTGTGATTTGATATAAAACTGCAACATTACTTATCTTCTTGAAAGTATTCTGGCTTCGAAACACAATATAAACAAACTGACAATTTTTTGCAACAATTGGTTGCGAGTTCCTTCTTGGGTGTGTGTCTCATTTATTGACCATGTGTGTTGAAAAAATGCTTAGCACCTGATAGGTCTAAGTGCTCGCCCACGCTATGACAAAAGAGAGCTTTTTAGACTGGCATGTTTTTTCCCTGTAAAGCAGTAAAGGTCACCTGCACTATGTGCATTGTGTACCCCAGCGTTTGGTACACTACATAGATATCCAGCTTCCTGCAGTTGTTGCACAACCACTCTCCTAGTGGCACCAGGTTTGGGGGTCTCTGGCCTCAGCATTGAGTATTCCCTCCTTCCAATAGGTCTTGTGGGAGCCACTGACATCTCCCTTTTCCTGTTTCAGCAGCTTACTGTCCCAGACTCAGAAGAGTGAGACAGCTCCTTTATCTGTGGCAAAGATCTTGTTTAGAGCATCCCCGTGGGCCTTAGAACTCTGCTGCGTAAGGCCTGAGTTCCTGGGGTTCAGTTCTCTCAAGGGCTGAGAGATCTTCTCTCTGAAGCGTGGGGACATGAGGTTGTGTCTCATCAAATGTTGGTTTCCCAGCCTTCTTGCTTTTTCACTGGGAGGTTTGGGCCATTATTCCAGGCACCAACACTTCTTTTTCGAACCGGGCTTCCTTTTGTGCTCTTGTTTTTACACACACCCGGTCAGGTATCCCTAGCATAGCTGCACGGGTTCTGAGCTCTACATCAGCAAATGCCGAGGACCCCGATCATTACCTAGCAGACATGCTACTGGAATTGCAGAGGAGACGGCCACCTTCTTTTGGCCAGTAACCCCTCCCCATTCCAAGGGCACCATAGCCGTGGGATGAACCTTGACAATAATATCAGCATTGATGATTGGATATGACTTTCCACTTATGTACTGTTCTGGGGATATCAGTTTTTCAGTCACCATGGTGACCCTTGCGATTGTATCCATCAGTACTTCTACTTAAACCCCATTGATATGTGGCTTTTGTCTGTATTTCTCCAGGTTACTGGGCCAGACAGCCAGAGTGGCACCTCCACTCAACCTTCTGAGATTAAAGTAGCTTCAGGGTGCTCTCTAACTTGGTCAGGGAACACCAAAGATCCCATCTGGAGACAAACAACCCCAGAAGGTGTTTGACTAGGGGAAGCTGTTTTGGGGCAGAAAGAGCCCCCTGTTTGGTGACCATAGTCCTTGCAAAGATGGCACCCAGCCTTCATAGATCACTGTTTTTACCCTGGTACCCAGCCTTGGATTGGTAATCGTCTCAGGGGACACCCTCCTGAACAGGTTTTTTAATGGCTTTGGAAGACTCCTTAGGCTTCTCCCCTTTGTGTCCTACATGTTTTGTGGTGGGGGAAGTAGGAACCCCTTTCTTTTGGTCACCTCCACCATGAGGTTTGACCAAGTGGTCAGCCTTCTTCCCCAACTCCTGAGGACAGACTAACCCTAAGTCCACTAAGCACTGATGCAATTTTTCAGAAGTGCAATTACTCAACAGATGCTCTTTCATTATCAAATTATAGAGCCTGTCATAGTCTTGCCCCTTACTGCCTTTCAACCAGCCACCTAAGGTTTTGACTGAGTAGTCCGCAGGATCTACCCAGAACTGACTTGAGGTTTTGTAAGTCCCCTTGAATGTAATCCTGTACTCCTCAATGGTGAGTCCAAAGCCCTCAATCAGGGTTTAGTTCAGGAGGTCATAGGACTCAGCATCTTCCTCACCCATTTTCAGGAGTCTATCCCTGCGCATTCCTGCAAATAACTCCCAGAATAGAGAGCCCCAGTGTCTCTGGTGTAACTTTTTCATCTTACAAGCCCTCTCCAAGGCTGCAAGTCACTTTGTGGTAACATTACCCTCAACATATAGGGGTAAAATCCCTTTGTGGATCTCAGGATCAAAGGTTTCCTGTCTCTCCGCATTTGGTTTGTTACTGCAACCACTCATGTGTGCTAGACCCACCTCAGCCCCCTCTTTTTCTATAGCCATAATTTTGACTTCAAGGGCGGCTCTTCTGGCTAGTCTCTCAAGATTCGCTTCTTCACACTCTAGCTCTTTTCTGAGCCTTGAGTTGCCTGAACTACCCCCAGCAGGGGAAGGCACTCGTGGTACAGCCTTAGCGTAGATGTGAGGAGGTATCTCGTCACCTTTTGTAGCGGGTTCTCAGGGCCACAACTGCTCCGAAACAAGTTTGGAGGAAAATCTAGTTATGTAAACCAATGGTTTCAGTCGCAAGTAACATCAAAATGCACAAGTTGGAGTAAGAATTGGAATATAAGAAATTCCAAGGTGGCCACCAATTTACCACTCTATGGTCTGTATATTAATGTTGATAATTAGGAGGCCAAGATAGATTGTCCAGCGCGGTCCGCTTCAGAACCCCACACTTCATCTGAGGAAATTCCATAGGAAGCAGCAAGTTTTGCTCTTGCTGCGAAGATCAGTCAGGGCTAATGGTGCCGTTTGGCTAGGTGTTGTTTTAGTCCTTTGTGCTGTTGGGACAGCGCCTTTAGGAAATGTCGCAAGACGAGTAGCGCCTCGATCTGGAGCCTGTCGTTTTATGCGGTATTTGAGGTGGTGGGCAGTGTTCTAACAGTATCTCTCTTTCCTCAGTGCCTAGTGCCTCCCACAAATGTCAGCGTTAGCACAAGCTAGTTCCCGACAAGAGCGCTTCTCATAACCTTCAATTTGGATTTCGTTATCGCCTGTTATCAGCTGCTGGAAAATGTCAAGACGGTAGGCTAATTTATTTAATTTCCTAAAGAAGAAACAGATGTACTCAGCGGCAACAGCAAGAGTAAAGAAATAGAAACAGTTACTTACCTGTGCTGTTCATGAGGAACTTAATGTTGGAGGCTGGCCCTCTATGCAATGTACAAAACCAAGTACACTATGCAGAGGGTCCGGGCAACCACATGTTAGTTTTCAGGGATAAAAATCAGAGCGCCTAATGCTCTAATTTTTAAGGTAGCTGATCGAGCAGTTAGGCTAATCCAGAAGATGTGCTAAGTATTTGCTGTACTCACAAATCCAACCATGCACCACACACACTCAATGAATAACTCGAGACCAGATTTTATAAAAAACACTTCAGACTTTTTTATAATTTTTAAGACCAAAATCTTTAGAATACGTTAAGTACTTTTCTTGTTATGACTTTTTAAAGTTGTAGCAAAGTTAGTCTTTCTGTGCGTAATTACGCACCATAGGAAACAATAGGCAGTCACATTTAAAAATACATAAAAAATCGCACATTGGTGTTACCAGTCTCTTCTTTTGCAGGGGGGTCGTAGTAGTCGGTGGGCACCTCGTGCCAGCTGGAGATCTTCGGGCAGCTCCCGGTTCTGGCGGGAGCAGCGTTGGAGAAGTTCTTGGCACAGGCACAGGGCCACCAGGATGGGCCCCTTGGAAAAGGAGCTGGTTTGCAGATTTAAAGTTGGTGCCTGGGGGTCCCCTATTGCTGTTGAGGTCACAAGGGCTTGGGGACCCGGGCCACAGAGCAGATCCTGCGATGCAAGGCCCAGGGTGGCCATGTGCAGGACGTTTTGGAGGACTTGGATGCTGTGTGCAACGAAGTCCAGTGGAGCTGGAGGTGAGTCTCTTTGAGGGATGCTTACAGAACAGTGGGGGCACTCGGGTCAGAGGCCAGGGTTTGCCTGATGTCCCTCGACTGGGGCTTCCTCCTGATCCATTTTCAGCTCAGGGGGAGCTATTTTTCTGGTTGTGCGATATCAGCTGACCAGTACCCAGTGTATTGCTGTATCTCGGCCACTAGAGAGCGCAGCGCCACGGAACTTGGCACAGTGACAGTTGTAGGTCACACCCGGGTGGTCGTCGGGTCCGGCTGTGACATCCGGTCACGGACATATCGGCGGTTTAGTGAAGTGACCTTCACTGGTTTCTTGGTCCTTTGCAGTTTTCTTGTTTTTCCTGAGTGGGGCCTCCACTCGGGGGGGGGGGTCTGGGGTGATCCTTTAAGCCTGGAGGTTCCCTGGTTTTCTTGGGGTCAGTCCAGTGTCCGGCTCCTCCACAGCGTCGATTTTCGGGTCCTGGGTGCAGCAGGCAGGGTTTGGTGCCTTTTCTTGTGCATCAGGTCCTCAGTTCTCTTGCTGTGGTCTTCGTTTGGTGCTGGTCTTTCCGTCTTCTTGGAATCCTTTTCAACTCCAAATTCTTGGTCTAGGGGAGCCCACTAAATACTGAATTTAGTGGGCGTTTTAGGGGGAACATGGTAGTGTCTAATGGGGCACTTGCCCTTGGATGGCTACACCCACTACAGTGACTACTTCCTGTGGTGAGGGTCACTTCCCTAAACCTGATTGGCTATTTTTCTCGAATCCAAGATGGCGAAAAATGAAATGAAGGGTCCACTTCGTCTGCAAGCCCCTTAAGGGTGGAGCAGGCTAGGTGAGGCCACTCCTCCTACCCTTTGTGTGTTTTCCTGCCTTTGCTCCTTTTAGGAGCGGGGGTTTGCAAAGGGGGAGTCCTTCTGCTGCTAGCAGCAGGCCTGAGGGTTGAGTTTCAAGGGTGTTAGCCCTTTCAAGCTCACTGCCAGGGCAGTGCACATTCCTGAGGGAGGGGGAGTTAGCTCCTCCACCCAGGAAGGGCTTTGTTTCACAAACCGGAGAGGCAGGGCTCTCCCCAACGGTCTGTGGATTACCTGTCTGGAGGCAGCAGGCTGGATAGAACCAGTCAGCAACCATGCCAGGATAGTTTGGTTTTTCAGGAGGCACCTCTAAGGTGACCACTGGGTACTTTTTATAATAAATGCAGTGCTGGTAGCAGTTTGGATTGATCATTCTGAGTTGTTTGATACCAAACAACCCAGGGTTCAGAGTAGCCAGTATGTAGCTGGGAATCTCATATTGACCAGTGTCCAACACATGTATTAAAATGGCTGCTCTGTTCACTCACTATGTCCCAGGTTTTGGCAAGGACACAGTGGGGGCATATCGCTCATGCAATTATGCCCTCACATAGAGTATGGTGCACCCTGCCTTAGGGCGGGAACGCCTGCTAGGGTGGTGACTTACCTATAATTTATGCAGTGTAGGTTGGACAGGGCACACAGAGAGTGTGCCATGTCGAGTTTTATTTTAGGTTTGCACCAGGACACTCAGCCTGCCATGGAAGTGCTTGGGTGGATCTGGATTCATAGCTATTGAGGGTGGCACAATCAGTGCTGCTGCCCTCAGTAGCCTACCCATAGTACCCCATGCCCTGGGTACCTAAGTACCTTTTACCAGGGACTTATAGTGGTAGCTAAAGGTGTATCCAATTACTTTTACCATGTTGTAGGGAAAGAACACTGGCACTGGGAACCTGATTATCTGCAAAAGAAAAAAGCATTATAATAAGTTGTCAGAGGAAAATAACTCTGTTTAAGTGTTGAAGACAGTAATAAGGTTTTTTAAATGAAAGGTTATTGTTGCATGCATATATTTTCTTGCAGTTTTCTAATTCCTACAAGGCCACAGCAGTCAACCAAAATTAGGACTTCAAGGTTACCGAATGGAGACTTTCCAGGTAAAGGATCCGAAGATAGACCAGGCTGTCTCTACTCTCTTTCACTCCCCCACCATCCTCTTTCCCCTCTTTGGACACTTCTGTTAGTCCAGTGATATTGGATGACGGAGGGGTTTGGAGGGAGGCATTGGGAACAGTTGTCATTCTGCTCCTGTGCTGATCAGGTGAGAGTTGTGACATGAGTTTAGGGGACAATGTCTGGGGGTGCTACCCCCACTTCGTTGGTCACTGTCCACCTCCTCTCCTAGAGGTGTGTTAGGACCCGCTGTTAAATGGATTGCATCAAGCTCTGCCAGAAGCAACTGGATATGTATTTTTGTAGGGTTTGAGCCAGTTTTGATTTTGCTGGCTGTACCGAGGTTCTTTAACTGATTCACATTAAGCTGGGCCTCTACGGCTCTGATCACGGATCCTGACCCATGTCGGTTCTGCCACTGCAACCTTAGCCAAAGCCTCTGCTGATGCTGATGCTCCCGGTGCCGTCAGCCCGGTCTGAAATCCGGAATCCGACATGGAGGCGGAACAGTGTTGACCGAACCCAGAGCCAACGGGCCCCAGTCTCCTAGATTGGACCCTGAGCCCTATTCCTAAGCGCTAGGCCTTGGGGAAGCATGGAAGGGGTCCCTGGACCCTTTAGAGTACCAGCTAGAGGGCCAGGAATCCATGGACTGGTGTGATGAACAGGGTGATGCCAACAGACTGGATACCTCTCGAGATACTGGTCTGCTTTCTCCCTTACCTTGGAGGAGGGAGGATGAATATGATATGGTGGTGAAGAGGGCGACTGAGGTCCTGGATCTCGAACTACCCTCAGTGGCTGTCAAGACGAACATCTTGACAGAAGTGCTTCAAGCAGGAGCATCCTCATCCTAACCCCTCCTCCCTTTTAATGAAGCACTTACTGATGTCCTACTGGGAACCTGGTCCAAGCCCAACAAGGGGGGCTCATGTGAACAGGACAATTGCCCACCGCCATCGCCTCACACCTGGGGACCCATCTTTCGTCACCCAACACTCCACTCCGGAGAGCTTGACTGTCTAAGCCTCATCCTCCCATGGCGACTTCCCTGACGCTCCCCCAGACAGACAATCCAAGAGGCTGGATACCTTAGGCAAGAAAATGTTTTCTTCCACCAACCTGGCACTGCGGTCGGTGAACACTGCATGTTTATTGTGCTCCTTGTAACACACTCTGAGGGATATCGTTGCACAGGTGCTGCCACAGTACCTGGAGGAGCACCAGGCCATTCTCTCCCAAACCGTCAAAGATGGAAGAGACGCAGCCAAGTTCACCATTAGGTGTGGTTTGGATATGACTGGATCGCTGGGCAGAGCGGTTTCCTCTACGGTGGCACTTCGAGCCCACACTTGGGCGAGAACATCTTGCTTTTCCAGGAATGTTCAGGAAAACCTCATGGACGTGCCCTTCGATGGTACCCGTGTCTTCAGAGACTAGGCAGGCTCAGCGCTGGAGTGCTTTAAGGACTTGCTAGCTACGGCTAAGACCTTGGGCTCCAAAGTGACCTCACGTGCCCAGAATACCTTTCGTCCCTGTTCGTGGATACGGAAGGGGCATTCCACCGCACCAACCCTATGCCAGCCACTGTCCTGAGCAAGCACCTCAAGGTGCGTGTGGGCACGGGTGAGGTGCATACCAGCCCCGTGGGTCAGGTAGCCAGAGGTCTGCCATAACCACCAATCCCTCAGCAGCTTCAGCCTCCAAGCCCACCTATCTTGCCCTACAGGTTTATGGGCATCCGTAGGGTGCTGGCTATTTATGCAGTGTAGCAGATGTAGGAGTACCCTATGCACATAATACAGGCTACCCTTATTGGTTTACAGGAGTAAAAAAAAAAAACAATCCCTAAAGCTCTCTTTTGTGGTAGCGTAGGGGAGCAGTTAGGCTAATCAGAGGGTAGGGCTAAGCATTTGTTGAGCACACAGAGTCAATAAATGAGACACACACTCAGAAAGGAACTCAAGACCACTTGTTGAGAAAAATAGGTATTTGGTTTATATCATGTTTCAACACCAGAATACTTTCAAGAAGCTACGTAATGTTGCAATTTTGTAACGACTCACCAAGTAAGTAAAATTTTTATTCAAATGCTCTTTTACACGGGACAGGCTCCAACGTACCTTTACGTCAAAGGGGTCCTTCCAATCAGTTCACGTGGGTCCCCTGACGGTAGCAGGGTGCTAGGGGTACAACGTCACAAGCAAGATCACCGGTAAAGGTTTACCTGCCCTGGCTGCTCACTGCACAGTTGGCGACGAGGGGAGCCATCTAGGAAAAGAATGCAGATGGGGACTTGGGGACAAGTCCGGGAACTCCACGTGGGGGACTTGGTCAGTGGGGGTTCTGGGAGCAGGGGTACACAGCTGGAGGCCGTGGTTCTGGGGCGCTGGGGTGCAGCGGGTCTTTAGCAGCGATGCTCCTCCATCAAGATGCACACAGTTCTTTGGGTGACCTGCGGAGGGAGAGACAAAACAATGCAGCTTTGCAACTCCGAAGGATGTCCTCTGTATTGCTGACATCTCTCACGGGCAGGTCTGCGGATGTGCTGTTGTAGTGCGGGATGGGCTCCAACATGCCTTGGTTGCCGCTAAGAGTCCAGTACCCCAGGCACTGGTGCAGCACGTCTCTGATTGATCCTGATGTCTAGTGCATCATGCATTCTAGTACAGGGTTATGCCCACTCCCCTCAGGAAGTGGTCATATAAGGGGTGTAGTCACCCCAAGAGTAAGTAGCCCATTGGCTACTACTCTACATACCCCTAAAGGCCCCTAGATTGAGTACTTAGGTGGTCCCCTGACACCAGAAGAACAGATTTGTCTGACACAAAGAAAAAGAGGACACAGTAGAGCCGGCGGCCGAGAAGTTTGAAATACAGGAAGACTTTTGGCACAAAACCCCCAACAATTGCAACATCATGACTCACCCGCAGCTGAGTGGATTCCGAAAGCCTCTGAGGTTCTCCAGCACTTTGCCAGTCCGTCAGCATAACCAATGGAGTGGAGGACCCCTTCCCTGCTTCCTGCAGGCACCAACTGCAGCGTCCAGATCACCGCTCTGCTGACCACTTAGTCCACCGACGCCACAGTCATCTAGGAGGAGCTCACCATTCTCCAAGAGGCCAGTCCTGTCTCCCGTCCAAGTAGGAAAGCTCCAGGATGAACCATAGCCCAGCTGCCCCAATACCTGGGGAACTGAACCCCTTGGAACAGCCAAGGCTTGTTTAGGCCCATTCCAGACTCCAACAGCACATCTGAAGCCCTGCCGACCAGGGACATCAGCACCACAGAGGACATACTTCACAGTCGTCCAGCTGCATTGTTTTGTCTCTCCCTCTGTAGGTCATCCAAAGAACTGTGGGCCTCATAATGCAGGAGCACCGCCGCTAAGCATCCTCTGCACCCGAGCGCCCTGGCCTAGGTCCACCACGTAGAGTGGTGTCTCCCTGCTGCCAGGTTACCCACCGACCGAACCCCCTGCTGCGAGCTCCCGGACTTGTCCCCGAGTCACCCCCTGTGTTCCCTTTCCAGGTGGCCCCTCTCGTCTCCATCTGTGTAGTGGGCAGCAAACTAGACTCTAACTGCCCAACGCACCAAGACGGGCCAGGGAAGGTAAAAATATATCACTGATCTTGCTTGTGATTTTGCAGGCCTAGCACCCATCTACCACCAGGGGATCCTCGTGAATTGATTGCAAGGACCCCTATGAATTGAAAATACTTTGGAACCTTTGCCGCGTAAAAGTGCATTTGAGTAAACACTGTAACTTTCTTGTGATTTGATATAAAACTGCAACATTACTTATCTTCTTGAAAGTATTCTGGCTTCGAAACACAATATAAACAAACTGACAATTTTTTGCAACAATTGGTTGCGAGTTCCTTCTTGGGTGTGTGTCTCATTTATTGACCATGTGTGTTGAAAAAATGCTTAGCACCTGATAGGTCTAAGTGCTTGCCCACGCTACGACAAAAGAGAGCTTTTTAGACTGGCATGTTTTTTCCCTGTAAAGCAGTAAAGGTCACCTGCACTATGTGCATTGTGTACCCCAGCGTTTGGTACACTACATAGATATCCAGCTTCCTGCAGTTGTTGCACAACCACTCTCCTAGTGGCACCAGGTTTGGGGGTCTCTGGCCTCAGCATTGAGTATTCCCTCCTTCCAATAGGTCTTGTGGGAGCCACTGACATCTCCCTTTTCCTGTTTCAGCAGCTTACTGTCCCAGACTCAGAAGAGTGAGACAGCTCCTTTATCTGTGGCAAAGATCTTGTTTAGAGCATCCCCGTGGGCCTTAGAACTCTGCTGCGTAAGGCCTGAGTTCCTGGGGTTTAGTTCTCTCAAGGGCTGAGAGACCTTCTCTCTGAAGCGTGGGGACATGAGGTTGTGTCTCATCAAATGTTGGTTTCCCAGCCTTCTTGCTTTTTCACTGGGAGGTTTGGGCCATTATTCCAGGCACCAACACTTCTTTTTCGAACCGGGCTTCCTTTTGTGCTCTTGTTTTTACACACACCCGGTCAGGTATCCCTAGCATAGCTGCACGGGTTGTGAGCTCTACATCAGCAAATGCCGAGGACCCCGATCATTACCTAGCAGACATGCTACTGGAATTGCAGAGGAGACGGCCACCTTCTTTTGGCCAGTAACCCCTCCCCATTCCAAGGGCACCATAGCCGTGGGATGAACCTTGACAATAATATCAGCATTGATGATTGGATATGACTTTCCACTTATGTACTGTTCTGGGGATATCAGTTTTTCAGTCACCATGGTGACCCTTGCGATTGTATCCATCAGTACTTCTACTTAAACCCCGTTGATATGTGGCTTTTGTCTGTATTTCTCCAGGTTACTGGGCCAGACAGCCAGAGTGGCACCTCCACTCAACCCTCTGAGATTAAAGTAGCTTCAGGGTGCTCTCTAACTTGGTCAGGGAACACCAAAGATCCCATCTGGAGACAAACAACCCCAGAAGGTGTTTGACTAGGGGAAGCTGTTTTGGGGCAGAAAGAGCCCCCTGTTTGGTGACCATAGTCCTTGCAAAGATGGCACCCAGCCTTCATAGATCACTGTTTTTACCCTGGTACCCAGCCTTGGATTGGTAATCGTCTCAGGGGACACCCTCCTGAACAGGATTTTTAATGGCTTTGGAAGACTCCTTAGGCTTCTCCCCTTTGTGTCCTACATGTTTTGTGGTGGGGGAAGTAGGAACCCCTTTCTTTTGGTCACCTCCACCATGAGGTTTGACCAAGTGGTCAGCCTTCTTCCCCAACTCCTGAGGACAGACTAACCCTAAGTCCACTAAGCACTGATGCAATTTTTCAGAAGTGCAATTACTCAACAGATGCTCTTTCATTATCAAATTATAGAGCCTGTCATAGTCTTGCCCCTTACTGCCTTTCAACCAGCCACCTAAGGTTTTGACTGAGTAGTCCGCAGGATCTACCCAGAACTGACTTGAGGTTTTGTAAGTCCCCTTGAATGTAATCCTGTACTCCTCAATGGTGAGTCCAAAGCCCTCAATCAGGGTTTAGTTCAGGAGGTCATAGGACTCAGCATCTTCCTCACCCATTTTCAGGAGTCTATCCCTGCGCATTCCTGCAAATAACTCCCAGAATAGAGAGCCCCAGTGTCTCTGGTGTAACTTTTTCATCTTACAAGCCCTCTCCAAGGCTGCAAGTCACTTTGTGGTAACATTACCCTCAACATATAGGGGTAAAATCCCTTTGTGGATCTCAGGATCAAAGGTTTCCTGTCTCTCCGCATTTGGTTTGTTACTGCAACCACTCATGGGTGCTAGACCCACCTCAGCCCCCTCTTTTTCTATAGCCATAATTTTGACTTCAAGGGCGGCTCTTCTGGCTAGTCTCTCAAGATTCGCTTCTTCACACTCTAGCTCTTTTCTGAGCCTTGAGTTGCCTGAACTACCCCCAGCAGGGGAAGGCACTCGTGGTACAGCCTTAGCGTAGATGTGAGGAGGTATCTCGTCACCTTTTGTAGCGGGTTCTCAGGGCCACAACTGCTCCGAAACAAGTTTGGAGGAAAATCTAGTTATGTAAACCAATGGTTTCAGTCGCAAGTAACATCAAAATGCACAAGTTGGAGTAAGAATTGGAATATAAGAAATTCCAAGGTGGCCACCAATTTACCACTCTATGGTCTGTATATTAATGTTGATAATTAGGAGGCCAAGATAGATTGTCCAGCGCGGTCCGCTTCAGAACCCCACACTTCATCTGAGGAAATTCCATAGGAAGCAGCAAGTTTTGCTCTTGCTGCGAAGATCAGTCAGGGCTAATGGTGCCGTTTGGCTAGGTGTTGTTTTAGTCCTTTGTGCTGTTGGGACAGCGCCTTTAGGAAATGTTGCAAGACGAGTAGTGCCTCGATCTGGAGCCTGTCGTTTTGTGCGGTATTTGAGGTGGTGGGCAGTGTTCTAACAGTATCTCTCTTTCCTCAGTGCCTAGTGCCTCCCACAAATGTCAGCGTCAGCACAAGCTAGTTCCCGACAAGAGCGCTTCTCATAACCTTCAATTTGGATTTCGTTATCGCCTGTTATCAGCTGCTGGAAAATGTCAAGACGGTAGGCTAATTTATTTAATTTCCTAAAGAAGAAACAGATGTACTCAGCGGCAACAGCAAGAGTAAAGAAATAGAAACAGTTACTTACCTGTGCTGTTCATGAGGAACTTAATGTTGGAGGCTGGCCCTCTATGCAATGTACAAAACCAAGTACACTATGCAGAGGGTCCGGGCAACCACATGTTAGTTTTCAGGGATAAAAATCAGAGCGCCTAATGCTCTAATTTTTAAGGTAGCTGATCGAGCAGTTAGGCTAATCCAGAAGATGTGCTAAGTATTTGCTGTACTCACAAATCCAACCATGCACCACACACACTCAATGAATAACTCGAGACCAGATTTTATAAAAAACACTTCAGACTTTTTTATAATTTTTAAGACCAAAATCTTTAGAATACGTTAAGTACTTTTCTTGTTATGACTTTTTAAAGTTGTAGCAAAGTTAGTCTTTCTGTGCGTAATTACGCACCATAGGAAACAATAGGCAGTCACATTTAAAAATACATAAAAAATCGCACATTGGTGTTACCAGTCTCTTCTTTTGCAGGGGGGTCGTAGTAGTCGGTGGGCACCTTGTGCCAGCTGGAGATCTTCGGGCAGCTCCCGGTTCTGGCGGGAGCAGCGTTGGAGAAGTTCTTGGCACAGGGCCACCAGGATGGGCCCCTTGGAAAAGGAGCTGGTTTGCAGATTTAAAGTTGGTGCCTGGGGGTCCCCTATTGCTGTTGAGGTCACAAGGGCTTGGGGACCCGGGCCACAGAGCAGATCCTGCGATGCAAGGCCCAGGGTGGCCATGTGCAGGACGTTTTGGAGGACTTGGATGCTGTGTGCAACGAAGTCCAGTGGAGCTGGAGGTGAGTCTCTTTGAGGGATGCTTACAGAACAGTGGGGGCACTCGGGTCAGAGGCCAGGGTTTGCCTGAAGTCCCTCGACTGGGGCTTCCTCCTGATCCATTTTCAGCTCAGGGGGAGCTATTTTTCTGGTTGTGCGATATCAGCTGACCAGTACCCAGTGTATTGCTGTATCTCGGCCACTAGAGGGCGCAGCGCCACGGAACTTGGCACAGTGACAGTTGTAGGTCACACCCGGGTGGTCGTCGGGTCCGGCTGTGACATCCGGTCACGGACATATCGGCGGTTTAGTGAAGTGACCTTCACTGGTTTCTTGGTCCTTTGCAGTTTTCTTGTTTTTCCTGAGTGGGGCCTCCACTCGGGGGGGGGGGGGTCTGGGGTGATCCTTTAAGCCTGGAGGTTCCCTGGTTTTCTTGGGGTCAGTCCAGTGTCCAGCTCCTCCACAGCATCGATTTTCGGGTCCTGGGTGCAGCAGGCAGGGTTTGGTGCCTTTTCTTGTGCATCAGGTCCTCAGTTCTCTTGCTGTGGTCTTCGTTTGGTGCTGGTCTTTCCTTCTTCTTGGAATCCTTTTCAACTCCAAATTCTTGGTCTAGGGGAGCCCACTAAATACTGAATTTAGTGGGCGTTTTAGGGGGAACATGGTAGTGTCCAATGGGGCACTTACCCTTGGGTGGCTACACCCACTACAGTGACTACTTCCTGTGGTGAGGGTCACTTCCCTAAACCTGATTGGCTATTTTTCTCGAATCCAAGATGGCGAAAAATGAAATGAAGGGTCCACTTCGTCTGCAAGCCCCTTAAGGGTGGAGCAGGCTAGGTGAGGCCACTCCTCCTACCCTTTGTGTGTTTTCCTGCCTTTGCTCCTTTTAGGAGCGGGGGTTTGCAAAGGGGGAGTCCTTCTGCTGCTAGCAGCAGGCCTGAGGGTTGAGTTTCAAGGGCGGTAGCCCTTTGAAGCTCACTGCCAGGGCAGTGCACATTCCTGAGGGAGGGGGAGTTAGCTCCTCCACCCAGGAAGGGCTTTGTTTCACAAACCGGAGAGGCAGGGCTCTCCCCAACGGTCTGTGGATTACCTGTCTGGAGGCAGCAGGCTGGATAGAACCAGTCAGCAACCATGCCAGGATAGTTTGGTTTTTCAGGAGGCACCTCTAAGGTGACCACTGGGTACTTTTTACAATAAATGCAGTGCTGGTAGCAGTTTGGATTGATCATTCTGAGTTGTTTGATACCAAACAACCCAGGGTTCAGAGTAGCCAGTATGTAGCTGGGAATCTCATATTGACCAGTGTCCAACACATGTATTAAAATGGCTGCTCTGTTCACTCACTATGTCCCAGGTTTTGGCAAGGACACAGTGGGGGCATATCGCTCATGCAATTATGCCCTCACATAGAGTATGGTGCACCCTGCCTTAGGGCGGGAACGCCTGCTAGGGGGGTGACTTACCTATAATTTATGCAGTGTAGGTTGGACAGGGCACACAGAGAGTGTGCCATGTCGAGTTTTATTTTAGGTTTGCACCAGGACACTCAGCCTGCTATGGAAGTGCTTGGGTGCATCTGGATTCATAGCTATTGAGGGTGGCACAATCAGTGCTGCTGCCCTCAGTAGCCTACCCATAGTACCCCATGCCCTGGGTACCTAAGTACCTTTTACCAGGGACTTATAGTGGTAGCTAAAGGTGTATCCAATTACTTTTACCATGTTGTAGGGAAAGAACACTGGCACTGGGAACCTGATTATCTGCAAAAGAAAAAAGCATTATAATAAGTTGTCAGAGGAAAAGAACTCTGTTTAAGTGTTGAAGACAGTAATAAGGTTTTTTAAATGAAAGGTTATTGTTGCATGCATATATTTTCTTGCAGTTTTCTAATTCCTACAAGGCCACAGCAGTCAACCAAAATTAGGACTTCAAGGTTACCGAATGGAGACTTTCCAGGTAAAGGATCCGAAGATAGACCAGGCTGTCTCTACTCTCTTTCACTCCCCCACCATCCTCTTTCCCCTCTTTGGACGCTTCTGTTAGTCCAGTGATATTGGATGACGGAGGGGTTTGGAGGGAGGCATTGGGAACAGTTGTCATTCTGCTCCTGTGCTGATCAGGTGAGAGTTCTGACATGAGTTTAGGGGACAATGTCTGGGGGTGCTACCCCCACTTCGTTGGTCACTGTCCACCTCCTCTCCTAGAGGTGTGTTAGGACCCGCTGTTAAATGGATTGCATCAAGCTCTGCCAGAAGCAACTGGATATGTTTTTTTGTAGGGTTTGAGCCAGTTTTGATTTTGCTGGCTGTACCGAGGTTCTTTAACTGATTCACATTAAGCTGGGCCTCTACGGCTCTGATCACGGATCCTGACCCATGTCGGTTCTGCCACCGCAACCTTAGCCAAAGCCTCTGCTGATGCTGATGCTCCCGGTGCCGTCAGCCCGGTCTGAAATCCGTAATCCGACACGGAGGCGGAACAGTGTTGACCGAACCCAGAGCCAACGGGCCCCAGTCTCCTAGATTGGACCCTGAGCCCTATTCCTAAGCGCTAGGCCTTGGGGAAGCATGGAAGGGGTCCCTGGACCCTTTAGAGTACCAGCTAGAGGGCCAGGAATCCATGGACTGGTGTGATGAACAGGGTGATGCCAACAGACTGGATACCTCTCGAGATACTGGTCTGCTTTCTCCCCTTACCTTGGAGGAGGGAGGATGAATATGATATGGTGGTGAAGAGGGCGACTGAGGTCCTGGATCTCGAACTACCCTCAGTGGCTGTCAAGACGAACATCTTGACAGAAGTGCTTCAAGCAGGAGCATCCTCATCCTAATCCCTCCTCCCTTTTAATGAAGCACTTACTGATGTCCTACTGGGAACCTGGTCCAAGGCCAACAAGGGGGGCTCATGTGAACAGGACAGTTGCCCACCGCCATCGCCTCACACCTGGGGACCCATCTTTCGTCACCCAACACTCCACTCCGGAGAGCTTGACTGTCTAAGCCTCATCCTCCCATGGCGACTTCCCTGACGCTCCCCCAGACAGACAATCCAAGAGGCTGGATACCTTAGGCAAGAAAATGTTTTCTTCCACCAACCTGGCACTGCGGTCGGTGAACACTGCATGTTTATTGTGCTCCTTTTAACACACTCTGAGGGATATCGTTGCACAGGTGCTGCCACAGTTCCTGGAGGAGCACCAGGCCATTCTCTCCCAAACCGTCAAAGATGGAAGAGACGCAGCCAAGTTCACTATTAGGTGTGGTTTGGATATGACTGGATCGCTGGGCAGAGCGGTTTCCTCTACGGTGGCACTTCGAGCCCACACTTGGCCGAGAACATCTTGCTTTTCCAGGAATGTTCAGGAAAACCTCATGGACGTGCCCTTCGATGGTACCCGTGTCTTCAGAGACTAGGCAGGCTCAGCGCTGGAGTGCTTTAAGGACTTGCTAGCTACGGCTAAGTCCTTGGGCTCCAAAGTGACCTCACGTGCCCAGAATACCTTTCGTCCCTGTTCGTGGATACGGAAGGGGCATTCCACCGCACCAACCCTATGCCAGCCACTGTCCTGAGCAAGCACCTTAAGGTGCGTGTGGGCACGGGTGAGGTGCATACCAGCCCCGTGGGTCAGGTAGCCAGAGGTCTGCCGTAACCACCAATCCCTCAGCAGCTGCAGCCTCCAAGCCCACCTATCTTGCCCTACAGGTTTATGGGCATCCGTAGGGTGCTGGCTATTTATGCAGTGTAGCAGATGTAGGAGTACCCTATGCACATAATACAGGCTACCCTTATTGGTTTACAGGAGTAAAAAACAAAAAACAATCCCTAAAGCTCTCTTTTGTGGTAGCGTAGGGGAGCAGTTAGGCTAATCAGAGGGTAGGGCTAAGCATTTGTTGAGCACACAGAGTCAATAAATGAGACACACACTCAGAAAGGAACTCAAGACCACTTGTTGAGAAAAATAGGTATTTTGTTTATATC
This sequence comes from Pleurodeles waltl, assembly GCF_031143425.1. Lineage (NCBI taxonomy): Eukaryota > Metazoa > Chordata > Amphibia > Caudata > Salamandridae > Pleurodeles > Pleurodeles waltl. The sequence continues at coordinate 1,194,682,157 of NC_090448.1, forward strand.
ACGTTTCAACACCAGAAAACTTTCAAGAAGCTACGTACTGTTGCAATTTTGTAACGACTCACCAAGTAAGTAACATTTTTATTCAAATGCTCTTTTACACGGGACAGGCTCCAACGTACCTTTACGTCAAAGGGGTCCTTCCAATCAGTTCACGTGGGTCCCCTGACGGTAGCAGGGTGCTAGGGGTACAACGTCACAAGCAAGACCACCGGTAAAGGTTTACCTGCCCTGGCTGCTCACTGCACAGTTGGCGACGAGGGGAGCCCTCTAGGAAAAGAATGCAGATGGGAACTTGGGGACAAGTCCGGGAGCTTCACGTGGGGTACTTGGTCAGTGGGGGTTCTGGGAGCAGGGGGACACAGCTGGAGGCCGTGGTTCTGGGGCGCTGGGGTGCAGCGGGTCTTTAGCAGCGATGCTCCTCCATCAAGACGCACACAGTTCTTTGGGTGACCTGCGGAGGGAGAGACAAAACAATGCAGCTTTGCAACTCCGAAGGATGTCCTCTGTATTGCTGACATCTCTCACGGGCTGGTCTGCGGATGTGCTGTTGGAGTGCGGGATGGGCCCCAACATGCCTTGGTTGCCGCTAAGAGTCCAGTACCCCAGGCACTGGTGCAGCACGTCTCTGATTGATCCTGATGTCTAGTGCATCATGCATTCTAGTACAGGGTTATGCCCACTCCCCTCAGGAAGTGGTCATATAAGGGGCGTAGTCACCCCAAGAGTAAGTAGCCCATTGGCTACTACTCTACATTCCCCTAAAGGCCCCTAGATTGAGTACTTAGGTGGCCCCCTGACACCAGAAGAACAGATTTGTCTGACACAAAGAAGAAGAGGACACAGTAGAGCCGGCGGCCGAGAAGTTTGAAATACAGGAAGACTTTTGGCACAAAACCCCCAACAATTGCAACATCATGACTCACCCGCAGCTGAGTGGATTCCGAAAGCCTCTGAGGTTCTCCAGCACTTTACCAGTCCGTCAGCATAACCAATGGAGTGGAGGACCCCTTCCCTGCTTCCTGCAGGCACCAACTGCAGCGTCCAGATCACCGCTCTGCTGACCACTTAGTCCACCGACGCCACAGTCATCTAGGAGGAGCTCACCATTCTCCAAGAGGCCAGTCCTGTCTCCCGTCCAAGTAGGAAGGCTCCTGGATGAACCAGAGCCCAGCTGCCCCAATACCTGGGGAACTGGACCCCTTGGAACAGCCAAGGCTTGTTTAGGCCCATTCCAGACTCCAACAGCACATCTGAAGCCCTGCCGACCAGGGACATCAGCACCACAGAGAACGCACTTCACAGTCGTCCAGCTGCATTGTTTTGTCTCTCCCTCTGTAGGTCATCCAAAGAACTGTGGGCCTCATAATGCAGGAGCACCGCCGCTAAGCATCCTCTGCACCCGAGCGCCCTGGCCTAGGTCCACCACGTGCAGTGGTGTCTCCCTGCTGCCAGGTTACCCACCGACCGAACCCCCTGCTGGGAGCTCCCGGACTTGTCCCTGAGTCACCCCCTGTGTTCCCTTTCCAGGTGGCCCCTCTCGTCTCCATCTGTGCAGTGGGCAGCAAACTAGACTATACCTGCCCAACGCACCCAGACGGGCCAGGGAAGGTAAAAATGTATCACTGATCTTGCTTGTGATTTTGCAGGCCTAGCACCCTTCTACCACCAGGGGATCCTCATGAATTGATTGCGCTGACCCCTATGAATTGAAAATACTTTGGAACCTTTGCCGCGTAAAAGTGCATTTGAGTAAACACTGTAACTTTCTTGTGATTTGATATAAAACTGCAACACTACTTATCTTCTTGAAAGTATTCTGGCTTCGAAACACAATATAAACAAACTGACAATTTTTTGCAACAATTGGTTGCGAGTTCCTTCTTGGGTGTGTGTCTCATTTATTGACCATGTGTGTTGAAAAAATGCTTAGCACCGGATAGGTCTAAGTGCTTGCCCACGCTACGACAAAAGAGAGCTTTTTAGACTGGCATGTTTTTTCCCTGTAAAGCAGTAAAGGTCACCTGCACTATGTGCATTGTGTACCCCAGAGTTTTGTACACTACATAGATATCCAGATTCCTGCAGTTGTTGCACAACCACTCTCCTAGTGGCACCAGGTTTGGGGGTCTCTGGCCTCAGCATTGAGTATTCCCTCCTTCCAATAGGTCTTGTGGGAGCCACTGACATCTCCCTTTTCCTGTTTCAGCAGCTTACTGTCCCAGACTCAGAAGAGTGAGACAGCTCCTTTATCTGTGGCAAAGATCTTGTTTAGAGCATCCCTGTGGGCCTTAGAACTCTTCTGCGTAAGGCCTGAGTTCCTGGGGTTCAGTTCTCTCAAGGGCTGAGAGATCTTCTCTCTGAAGCGTGGGGACATGAGGTTGTGTCTCATCAAATGTTGGTTTCCCAGCCTTCTTGCTTTTTCACTGGGAGGTTTGGGCCATTATTCCAGGCACCAGCACTTCTTTTTCGAACCGGGCTTCCTTTTGTGCTCTTGTTTTTACACACACCCGGTCAGGTATCCCTAGCATAGCTGCACGGGTTCTGAGCTCTACATCAGCAAATGCCGAGGACCCCGATCATTACCTAGCAGACATGCTACTGGAATTGCAGAGGAGACGGCCACCTTCTTTTGGCCAGTAACCCCTCCCCATTCCAAGGGCACCATAGCCGTGGGATGATCCTTGACAATAATATCAGCATTGATGATTGGATATGACTTTCCACTTATGTACTGTTCTGGGGATATCAGTTTTTCAGTCACCATGGTGACCCTTGCGATTGTATCCATCAGTACTTCTACTTAAACCCCATTGATATGTGGCTTTTGTCTGTATTTCTCCAGGTTACTGGGCCATGCAGCCAGAGTGGCACCTCCACTCAACCATCTGAGATTAAAGTAGCTTCAGGGTGCTCTCTAACTTGGTCAGGGAACACCAAAGATCCCATCTGGAGACAAACAACCCCAGAAGGTGTTTGACTAGGGGAAGCTGTTTTGGGGCAGAAAGAGCCCCCTGTTTGGTGACCATAGTCCTTGCAAAGATGGCACCCAGCCTTCATAGATCACTGTTTTTACCCTGGTACCCAGCCTTGGATTGGTAATCGTCTCAGGGGACACCCTCCTGAACAGGTTTTTTAATGGCTTTGGAAGACTCCTTTGGCTTCTCCCCTTTGTGTCCTACATGTTTTGTGGTGGGGGAAGTAGGAACCCCTTTCTTTTGGTCACCTCCACCATGAGGTTTGACCAAGTGGTCAGCCTTCTTCCCCAACTCCTGAGGACAGACTAACCCTAAGTCCACTAAGCACTGATGCAATTTTTCAGAAGTGCAATTACTCAACAGATGCTCTTTCATTATCAAATTATAGAGCCTGTCATAGTCTTGCCCCTTACTGCCTTTCAACCAGCCACCTAAGGTTTTGACTGAGTAGTCCGCAGGATCTACCCAGAACTGACTTGAGGTTTTGTAAGTCCCCTTGAATGTTATCCTGTACTCCTCAATGGTGAGTCCAAAGCCCTCAATCAGGGTTTAGTTCAGGAGGTCATAGGACTCAGCATCTTCCTCACCCATTTTCAGGAGTCTATCCCTGCGCATTCCTGCAAATAACTCCCAGAATAGAGAGCCCCAGTGTCTCTGGTGTAACTTTTTCATCTTACAAGCCCTCTCCAAGGCTGCAAGTCACTTTGTGGTAACATTACCCTCAACATATAGGGGTAAAATCCCTTTGTGGATCTCAGGATCAAAGGTTTCCTGTCTCTCCGCATTTGGTTTGTTACTGCAACCACTCATGGGTGCTAGACCCACCTCAGCCCCCTCTTTTTCTATAGCCATAATTTTGACTTCAAGGGCGGCTCTTCTGGCTAGTCTCTCAAGATTCGCTTCTTCACACTCTAGCTCTTTTCTGAGCCTTGAGTTGCCTGAACTACCCCCAGCAGGGGAAGGCACTCGTGGTACAGCCTTAGCGTAGATGTGAGGAGGTATCTCGTCACCTTTTGTAGCGGGTTCTCAGGGCCACAACTGCTCCGAAACAAGTTTGGAGGAAAATCTATTTATGTAAAGCAATGGTTTCAGTCACAAGTAACATCAAAATGCACAAGTTGGAGTAAGAATTGGAATATAAGAAATTCCAAGGTGGCCACCAATTTACCACTCTATGGTCTGTATGTTAATGTTGATAATTAGGAGGCCAAGATAGATTGTCCAGCGCGGTCCTCTTCAGAACCCCACACTTCATCTGAGGAAATTCCATAGGAAGCAGCAAGTTTTGCTCTTGCTGCGAAGATCAGTCAGGGCTAATGGTGCCGTTTGGCTAGGTGTTGTTTTAGTCCTTTGTGCTGTTGGGACAGCACCTTGAGGAAATGTCGCAAGACGAGTAGCGCCTCGATCCGGAGCCTGTCGTTTTATGCAGTATTTGAGGTGGTGGGCAGTGTTCTAACAGTATCTCTCTTTCCTCAGTGCCTAGTGCCTCCCACAAATGTCAGCGTCAGCACAAGCTAGTTTCCGACAAGAGCGCTTCTCATAACCTTCAATATGGATTTTGTTATCGCCTGCTATCAGCTGCTGGAAAATGTCAAGACGGTAGGCTAATTTATTTAATTTCCTAAAGAAGAAACAGATGTACTCAGCGGCAACAGCAAGAGTAAAGAAATAGAAACAGTTACTTACCTGTGCTGTTCATGAGGAACTTAATGTTGGAGGCTGGCCCTCTATGCAATGTACAAAACCAAGTACACTATGCAGAGGGTCCGGGCAACCACATGTTAGTTTTCAGGGATAAAAATCAGAGCGCCTAATGCTCTAATTTTTAAGGTAGCTGATCGAGCAGTTAGGCTAATCCAGAAGATGTGCTAAGTATTTGCTGTACTCACAAATCCAACCATGCACCACACACACTCAATGAATAACTCAAGACCAGATTTTATAAAAAACACTTCAGACTTTTTTTACAATTTTTAAGACCAAAATCTTTAGAATACGTTAAGTACTTTTCTTGTTATGACTTTTTAAAGTTGTAGCAAAGTTAGTCTTTCTGTGCGTAATTACGCACCATAGGAAACAATAGGCAGTCACATTTAAAAATACATAAAAAATCGCACATTGGTGTTACCAGTCTCTTCTTTTGCAGGGGGGTCGTATTAGTCGGTGGGCACCTCGTGCCAGCTGGAGATCTTCGGGCAGCTCCCGGTTCTGGCGGGAGCAGCGTTGGAGAAGTTCTTGGCACAGGCACAGGGCCACCAGGATGGGCCCCTTGGAAAAGGAGCTGGTTTGCAGCTTTAAAGTTGGTGCCTGAGGGGCCCCTATTGCTGTTGAGGTCACAAGGGCTTGGGGACCCGGGCCACAGAGCAGATCCTGCGATGCAAGGCCCAGGGTGGCCATGTGCAGGACGTTTTGGAGGACTTGGATGCTGTGTGCAACGAAGTCCAGTGGAGCTGGAGGTGAGTCTCTTTGAGGGATGCTTACAGGACAGTGGGGGCACTCGGGTCAGAGGCCAGGGTTTGCCTGAAGTCCCTCGACTGGGGCTTCCTCCTGATCCATTTTCAGCTCAGGGGGAGCTAGTTTTCTGGTTGTGCGATATCAGCTGACCAGTACCCAGTGTATTGCTGTATCTCGGCCACTAAAGGGCTCAGCGCCACGAAACTTGGCATAGTGACAGTTGTAGGTCACACCCGGGTGGTCGTCGGGTCCGGCTGTGACATCCGGTCACGGACATATCGGCGGTTTAGTGAAGTGACCTTCACTGGTTTCTTGGTCCTTTGCAGTTTTCTTGTTTTTCCTGAGTGGAGCCTCCACTCGGGGGGGGGTCTGGGGTGATCCTTTAAGCCTGGAGGTTCCCTGGTTTTCCTGGGGTCAGTCCAGTGTCCAGCTCCTCCGTAGCGTCGATTTTCGGGTCCTGGGTGCAGCAGGCAGGGTTTGGTGCCTTTTCTTGTGCATCAGGTCCTCAGTTCTCTTGCTGTGGTCTTCGTTTGGTGCTGGTCTTTCCTTCTTCTTGGAATCCTTTTCAAATCCAAATTCTTGGTCTGGGGGAGCCCACTAAATACTGAATTTAGTGGGCGTTTTAGGGGGAACATGGTAGTGTCCAATGGGACACTTACCCTTGGGTGGCTACACCCACTACAGAGACTACTTCCTGTGGTGAGGGTCACTTCCCTAAACCTGATTGGCTATTTTTCTCGAATCCAAGATGGCGACAAATGAAATGAAGGGTCCACTTCATCTGCAAGCCCCTTAAGGGTGGTGCAGGCTAGGTGAGGCCACTCCTCCTACCCTTTGTGTGTTTTCCTGCCTTTGCTCCTTCTAGGAGCGGGGGTTTGCAAAGGGGGAGTCCTTCTGCTGCTAGCAGCAGGCCTGAGGGTTGAGTTTCAAGGGCAGTAGCCCTTTGAAGCTCACTGCCAGGGCAGTGCACATTCCTGAGGGGGGGGGGGGGAGTTAGCTCCTCCACCCAGGAAGGGCTTTGTTTCACAAACCGGAGAGGCAGGGCTCTCCCCAACGGTCTGTGGATTACCTGTCTGGAGGCAGCAGGCTGGATAGAACCAGTCAGCAACCATGCCAGGATAGTTTGGTTTTTCAGGAGGCACCTCTAAGGTGACCACTGGGTACTTTTTATAATAAATGGAGTGCTGGTAGCAGTTTGGATTCATCATTCTGAGCTGTTTGATACCAAACAACCCAGGGTTCAGAGTAGCAGTATGCAGCTGGGAATCTCATATTGACCAGTGTCCAATACATGTATTAAAATGGCTGCTCTGTTCACTCACTATGTCCCAGGTTTGGCAAGGACACAGTGGGGGCATATCGCTCATGCAATTATGCCCTCACATAGAGTATGGTGCACCCTGCCTTAGGGCGGGAAGGCCTGCTAGGGGGGTGACTTACCTATAATTTATGCAGTGTAGGTTGGACAGGGCACACAGAGAGTGTGCCATGTCGAGTTTTATTTTAGGTTTGCACCTGTACACTCAGCCTGCTATGGAGGTGCTTGGGTGCATCTGGATTCATAGCTATTGAGGGTTGCACAATCAGTGCTGCTGCCCTCAGTAGCCTACCCATAGTACCCCATGCCCTGGGTACATAAGTACCTTTTACCAGGGACTTATAGTGGTAGCTAAAGGTGTATCCAATTACTTTTACCATGTTGTAGGGAAAGAACACTGGGAACCTGATTATCTGCAAAAGAAAAAAGCATTATAATAAGTTGTCAGAGGAAAAGAACTCTGTTTAAGTGTTGAAGACAGTAATAAGGTTTTTTAAATGAAAGGTTATTGCATGCATATATTTTCTTGCAGTTTTCTAATTCCTACAAGGCCACAGCAGTCAACCAAAATTAGGACTTCAAGGTTACCGAATGGAGACTTTCCAGGTAAAGGATCCGAAGATAGACCAGGCTGTCTCTACTCTCTTTCTCTCCCCACCATCCTCTTTCCCCTCTTTTGACACTTCTGTTAGTCCAGTGATATTGGATGACGGAGGGGTTTGGAGGGAGGCATTGGGAACAGTTGTCATTCTGCTCCTATGCTGATCAGGTGAGAGTTCTGACATGAGTTTAGGGGACAATGTCTGGGGGTGCTACCCCCACTTCGTTGGTCACTGTCCACCTCCTCTCCTAGAGGTATGTTAGGACCCGCTGTTAAATGGATTGCATCAAGCTCTCCCTGAAGCAACTTGATATGTATTTTTATAGGGTTTGAGCGAGTTTTGATTTTGCTAGCTGTACCGAGGTTCTTTAACTGATTCACATTAAGCTGGGCCTCTACGGCTCTGATCACGGATCCTGACCCATGTCGGTTCTGCCACCGCAACCTTAGCCAAAGCCTTAGCTGATGCTGATGCTCCAGGTGCCATCAGCCCGGTCTGAATTCCGGAATCCGACATGGAGGCGGAACAGTGTTGACCGAACCCAGAGCCAACGGGCCCCAGTCTCCTAGATTGGACCCTGAGCCCTATTCCTAAGCGCTAGCCCTTGGGGAAGAATGGAAGGGGTCCCTGGACCCTTTAGAGTACCAGCTAGAGGGCCAGGAATCCATGGACTGGTGTGATGAACAGGGTGATGCCAACAGAATGGATACCTCTCGAGATACTGGTCTGCTTTCTCCCCTTACCTTGGAGGAGGGAGGATGAATATGATATGGTGGTGAAGAGGGCGACTGAGTTCCTGGATCTCGAACTACCCTCAGTGGCTGTCAAGACGAACATCTTGACAGAAGTGCTTCAAGCAGGAGCATCCTCATCCTAACCCCTCCTCCCTTTTAATGAAGCACTTACCGATGTCCTACTGGGAACCTGGTCCATGCCCAACAAGGGGGGCTCATGTGAACAGGACAATTGCCCACCGCCATTGCCTCACACCTGGGGACCCATCTTTCGTTACCCAACACTCCACTCTGGAGAGCTTGACTGTCTAAGCCTCATCCTCCCATGGCGACTTCCCTGACGCTCCCCCAGACAGACAATCCAAGAGGCTGGATACCTTAGGCAAGAAAATGTTTTCTTCCACCAACCTGGCACTGCGGTCGGTGAACACTGCATGTTTATTGTGCTCCTTTTAACACACTCTGAGGGATATCGTTGCACAGGTGCTGCCACAGTTCCTGGAGGAGCACCAGGCCATTCTCTCCCAAACCGTCAAAGATGGAAGAGACGCAGCCAAGTTCACTATTAGGTGTGGTTTGGATATGACTGGATCGCTGGGCAGAGCGGTTTCCTCTACGGTGGCACTTCGAGCCCACACTTGGCCGAGAACATCTTGCTTTTCCAGGAATGTTCAGGAAAACCTCATGGACGTGCCCTTCGATGGTACCCGTGTCTTCAGAGACTAGGCAGGCTCAGCGCTGGAGTGCTTTAAGGACTTGCTAGCTACGGCTAAGTCCTTGGGCTCCAAAGTGACCTCACGTGCCCATAATACCTTTTGTCCCTGTTCGTGGATACGGAAGGGGCATTCCACCGCACCAACCCTATGCCAGCCACTGTCCTGAGCAAGCACCTTAAGGTGCGTATGGGCACGGGTGAGGTGCATACCAGCCTCGTGGGTCAGGTAGCCAGAGGTCTGCCGTAACCACCAATCCCTCAGCAGCTGCAGCCTCCAAGCCCACCTATCTTGCCCTACAGGTTTATGGGCATCCGTAGGGTGCTGGCTATTTATGCAGTGTAGCAGATGTAGGAGTACCCTATGTACATAATACAGGCTACCCTTATTGGTTTACAGGAGTAAAAAAAAAAAAAAATCCCTAAAGCTCTCTTTTGTGGTAGCGTAGGGGAGCAGTTAGGCTAATCAGAGGGTAGGGCTAAGCATTTGTTGAGCACACAGAGTCAATAAATGAGACACACACTCAGAAAAGAACTCAAGACCACTTGTTGAGAAAAATAGGTATTTTGTTTATATCATGTTTCAACACCAGAATACTTTCAAGAAGCTACGTACTGTTGCAATTTTGTAACGACTCACCAAGTAAGTAACATTTTTATTCAAATGCTCTTTTACACGGGACAGGCTCCAACGTACCTTTACGTCAAAGGGGTCCTTCCAATCAGTTCACGTGGGTCCCCTGACGGTAGCAGGGTGCTAGGGGTACAACGTCACAAGCAAGACCACCGGTAAAGGTTTACCTGCCCTGGCTGCTCACTGCACAGTTGGCGACGAGGGGAGCCATCTAGGAAAAGAATGCAGATGGGGACTTGGGGTCAAGTCCGGGAGCTCCACGTGGGGGACTTGGTCAGTGGGGGTTCTGGGAGCAGGGGGACTCAGCTGGAGGCCGTGGTTCTGGGGCGCTGGGGTGCAGCGGCTCTTTAGCAGCGATGCTCCTCCATCAAGACGCACACAGTTCTTTGGGTGACCTGCGGAGGGAGAGACAAAACAATGCAGCTTTGCAACTCCGAAGGATGTCCTCTGTATTGCTGACATCTCTCACGGGCAGGTCTGCGGATGTGCTGTTGGAGTGCGGGATGGGCCCCAACATGCCTCGGTTGCCGCTAAGAGTCCAGTACCCCAGGCACTGGTGCAGCACGTCTCTGATTGATCCTGATGTCTAGTGCATCATGTATTCTAGTACAGGGTTATGCCCACTCCCCTCAGGAAGTGGTCATATAAGGGGTGTAGTCACCCCAAGAGTAAGTAGCCCATTGGCTACTACTCTACATTCCCCTAAAGGCCCCTAGATTGAGTACTTATGTGGCCCCCTGACACCAGAAGAACAGATTTGTCTGACACAAAGAAGAAGAGGACACAGTAGAGCCGGCGGCCGAGAAGTTTGAAATACAGGAAGACTTTTGGCACAAAACCCCCAACAATTGCAACATCATGACTCACCCGCAGCTGAGTGGATTCCGAAAGCCTCTGAGGTTCTCCAGCACTTTGCCAGTCCGTCAGCATAACCAATGGAGTGGAGGACCCCTTCCCTGCTTCCTGCAGGCACCAACTGCAGCGTCCAGATCACCGCTCTGCTGACCACTTAGTCCACCGACGCCACAGTCATCTAGGAGGAGCTCACCATTCTCCAAGAGGCCAGTCCCGTCTCCCGTCCAAGTAGGAAGGCTCCTGGATGAACCAGAGCCCAGCTGCCCCAATACCTGGGGAACTGGACCCCTTGGAACAGCCAAGGCTTGTTTAGGCCCATTCCAGACTCCAACAGCACATCTGAAGCCCTGCCGACCAGGGACATCAGCACCACAGAGGACGTACTTCACAGTCGTCCAGCTGCATTGTTTTGTCTCTCCCTCTGTAGGTCATCCAAAGAACTGTGGGCCTCATAATGCAGGAGCACCGCCGCTAAGCATCCTCTGCACCTGAGCGCCCTGGCCTAGGTCCACCACGTGCAGTGGTGTCTCCCTGCTGCCAGGTTACCCACCGACCGAACCCCCTGCTGGGAGCTCCCGGACTTGTCCCCGAATCACCCCCTGTGTTCCCTTTCCAGGTGGCCCCTCTCGTCTCCATCTGTGCAGTGGGCAGCAAACTAGACTATACCTGCCCAACGCACCCAGACGGGCCAGGGAAGGTAAAAATGTATCACTGATCTTGCTTGTGATTTTGCAGGCCTAGCACCCTTCTACCACCAGGGGATCCTTGTGAATTGATTGCAAGGACCCCTATGAATTGAAAATACTTTGGAACCTTTGCAGCGTAAAAGTGCATTTGAGTAAACACTGTAACTTTCTTGTGATTTGATATAAAACTGCAACATTACTTATCTTCTTGAAAGTATTCTGGCTTCGAAACACAATATAAACAAACTGACAATTTTTTGCAACAATTGGTTGCGAGTTCCTTCTTGGGTGTGTGTCTCATTTATTGACCATGTGTGTTGAAAAAATGCTTAGCACCTGATAGGTCTAAGTGCTCGCCCACGCTACGACAAAAGAGAGCTTTTTAGACTGGCATGTTTTTTCCCTGTAAAGCAGTAAAGGTCACCTGCACTATGTGCATTGTGTTCCCCAGCGTTTTGTACACTACATAGATATCCAGATTCCTGCAGTTGTTGCACAACCACTCTCCTAGTGGCACCAGGTTTGGGGGTCTCTGGCCTCAGCATTGAGTATTCCCTCCTTCCAATAGGTCTTGTGGGAGCCACTGACATCTCCCTTTTCCTGTTTCAGCAGCTTACTGTCCCAGACTCAGAACAGTGAGACAGCTCCTTTATCTGTGGCAAAGATCTTGTTTAGAGCATCCCCCTGGGCCTTAGAACTCTGCTGCGTAAGGCCTGAGTTCCTGGGGTTCAGTTCTCTCAAGGGCTGAGAGATCTTCTCTCTGAAGCGTGGGGACATGAGGTTGTGTCTCATCAAATGTTGGTTTCCCAGCCTTCTTGCTTTTTCACTGGGAGGTTTGGGCCATTATTCCAGGCACCAACACTTCTTTTTCCAAGCGGGCTTCCTTTTGTGCTCTTGTTTTTACACACACCCGGTCAGGTATCCCTAGCATAGCTGCACGGGTTCTGAGCTCTACATCAGCAAATGCAGAGGACCCCGATCATTACCTAGCAGACATGCTACTGGAATTGCAGAGGAGACGGCCACCTTCTTTTGGCCAGTAACCCCTCCCCATTCCAAGGGCACCATAGCCGTGGGATGATCCTTGACAATAATATCAGCATTGATGATTGGATATGACTTTCCACTTATGTACTCTTCTGGGGATATCAGTTTTTCAGTCACCATGGTGACCCTTGCGATTGTATCCATCAGTACTTCTACTTAAACCCCATTGATATGTGGCTTTTGTCTGTATTTCTCCAGGTTACTGGGCCAGACAGCCAGAGTGGCACCTCCACTGAACCCTCTGAGATTAAAGTAGCTTCAGGGTGCTCTCTAACTTGGTCAGGGAACACCAAAGATCCCATCTGGAGACAAACAACCCCAGAAGGTGTTTGACTAGGGGGAGCTGTTTTGGGGCAGAAAGAGCCCCCTGTTTGGTGACCATAGTCCTTGCAAAGATGGCACCCAGCCTTCATAGATCACTGTTTTTACCCTGGTACCCAGCCTTGGATTGGTAATCGTCTCAGGGGACACCCTCCTGAACAGGTTTTTTAATGGCTTTGGAAGACTCCTTAGGCTTCTCCCCTTTGTGTCCTACATGTTTTGTGGTGGGGGAAGTAGGAACCCCTTTCTTTTGGTCACCTCCACCATGAGGTTTGACCAAGTGGTCAGCCTTCTTCCCCAACTCCTGAGGACAGACTAACCCTAAGTCCACTAAGCACTGATGCAATTTTTCAGAAGTGCAATTACTCAACAGATGCTCTTTCATTATCAAATTATAGAGCCTGTCATAGTCTTGCCCCTTACTGCCTTTCAACCAGCCACCTAAGGTTTTGACTGAGTAGTCCGCAGTATCTACCCAGAACTGACTTGAGGTTTTGTAAGTCCCCTTGAATGTAATCCTGTACTCCTCAATGGTGAGTCCAAAGCCCTCAATCAGGGTTTCGTTCAGGAAGTCATAGGAATCAGCATCTTCCTCACCCATTTTCAGGAGTCTATCCCTACGCATTCCTGCAAATAACTCCCAGAATAGAGAGCCCCAGTGTCTCTGGTGTAACTTTTTCATCTTACAAGCCCTCTCCAAGGCTGCAAGTCACTTTGTGGTAACATTACCCTCAACATATAGCGGTAAAATTCCTTTGTGGCTCTCAGGATCAAAGGTTTCCTGTCTCTCCGCATTTGTTTTTTTTACTGCAACCACTCATGGGTACTAGACCCACCTCAGCCCCCTCTTTTTCTATAGCCATAATTTTGACTTCAAGGGCGGCTCTTCTGGCTAGTCTCTCAAGATTCGCTTCTTCACACTCTAGCTCTTTTCTGAGCCTTGAGTTGCCTGAACTACCCCCAGCAGGGGAGGGCACTCGAGGTACAGCCTTAGCGTAGATGTGAGGAGGTATCTCGTCACCTTTTGTAGCGGGTTCTCAGGGCCGCAACTGCTCCGAAACAAGTTTGGAGGAAAATCTATTCATGTAAAGCAATGGTTTCAGTCCCAAGTAACATCAAAATGCACAAGTTGGAGTAAGAATTGGAATATAAGAAATTCCAAGGTGGCCACCAATTTACCACTCTATGGTCTGTATGTTAATGTTGATAATTAGGAGGCCAAGATAGATTGTCCAGCGCGGTCCGCTTCAGAACCCCACACTTCATCTGAGGAAATTCCATAGGAAGCAGTAAGTTTTGCTCTTGCTGCGAAGATCAGTCAGGGCTAATGGTGCCGTTTGGCTAGGTGTTGTTTTAGTCGTTTGTGCTGTTGGGACAGTGCCTTGAGGAAATGTCGCAAGACGAGTAGCGCCTCGATCCGGAGCCTGTCGTTTTATGCGGTATTTGAGGTGGTGGGCAGTGTTCTAACAGTATCTCTCTTTCCTCAGTGCCTAGTGCCTCCCACAAATGTCAGCGTCAGCACAAGCTAGTTCCCGACAAAAGCACTTCTCATAACCTTCAATTTGGATTTCGTTATCGCCTGTTATCAGCTGCTGGAAAATGTCAAGACGGTAGGCTAATTTATTTAATTTCCTAAAGAAGAAACAGATGTACTCAGCGGCAACAGCAAGAGTAAAGAAATAGAAACAGTTACTTACCTGTGCTGTTCATGAGGAACTTAGGGGGTCATTCTGACCTCGGCGGTAAAAGCCGCTTACCGCCGGTCAGAAGACCGCCACAATACCGCCGCGGCCGCGGTCAGCCGCCACAGTCATTCTGAACCACAACTGCCAAACCTCCAAAAATCCGACCTCCATTGCAGTCCGCCACATCAGCGGCCAGCGATAAACTGGAGATGACTAAACCTCCACCGCCACGCCAACAGAAATACGCCCATGCCATTACGATCCACAAATCCACGCGGCGGTCTTTCAAACGCGGTAGTCTATTGGCGGTACACACCGCCGCGGTCAAAATACACACACCTTTACAAAACACTACCACATTGGACAATTTGAAATACACACACCTGATACACATACAAACAACACTCCCACACATCCAATCAACTATAAAACACACACCCACATCACCCACAAACCCCTACAACCAAAAATCAGAGACGAAGGAGAGAGAGACACATCAGAGAATAGAGAGCCAGACACACAGAGGCACACTACAACATCACACACACCACATAGTAGCACAAAGCACCACACACCAACACACTCATCACCACATACACCACCCCACACCTCATCCACACCACCCCATGGCACCACAAAGACACCCACGCTTTACGGACCAAGAACTCAGGGTGATGGGGAGGAAATCATCAGAGTGGAACCCCAGCTCTTCGGCTCACAGGTTCAGCACACCACCATAGCAAGGAAGGCGGAGCTATGGCAGCGGATCGTGGACAGGGTCAACGCGGTGGGACAGCACCCCAGAAATAGGGATGACCTCCGCAAACGATGGAACGACCTACGGGGGAAGGTGCGCTCAATGGTGTCGCGACACAACATCGCGGTGCAGAAGACTGGCGGAGGACCCCCACCCACCCCACCAGAATTCACAGCATGGGAGCAAGAAGTATTAAACATCCTGCATCCTGAGGGCCTCGCTGGAGTACCCGGAGGAATGGACTCAGGTAAGTCCTATCTCATATACTTCATCCCCCCCACCCCACCAGCATGCCAACCCACACCCCCACCCTCACCCCCAACCCACCATCAGACATCATCCCTGAGAATGTTTCCCTAGCACAACCCACCCAACCCCTCACCAACCCTTGCATGCCACCACAAACATTGGACACCCATTACCTAAGCATGACCACTGCACATACCCATCCCCCCCCACAAACCACCCTCACAACACCACCCACAAGGGAATGCCTGCACTGGGGGACAAGGGCACCCATAAATTGCACGCTATTTCACACACAGAAACAATAACCATACTCTCTCACCCCATGCAGGACCCGAACGCCAACACACCGGTCAGGAGGGTCCTCAAATGTCCATCCCACCCCCGGAACAGGCCCCCAGTGAGGACAGCAGCTCGGTCGACCTGGAACCTGATGACCAGCCCGGACCATCGGGGACCTCTGGGCAGTG
This sequence comes from Pleurodeles waltl, assembly GCF_031143425.1. Taxonomy (NCBI): domain Eukaryota; kingdom Metazoa; phylum Chordata; class Amphibia; order Caudata; family Salamandridae; genus Pleurodeles; species Pleurodeles waltl. The sequence continues at coordinate 1,194,697,653 of NC_090448.1, forward strand.
GGTTCCCCAAACACAGACACAGGCCACAGCAGACCCGAACCCCCCTGGGAACAACAGCACAGCTCCCACCCAGCGGGCCCATGCCTCTGTCTCTAGGACAGGTCAAGCAGCGGTGTGTCTGCCACTACAGGGCACCCAGGCCAACCCAACACCCCAACAACAACAGGGACCTGGGGGCAGTGGGAGTGGGCACACCGTCCAGGGGACAGAGGCCCAGGCAAACAGGGCAACTCGGAGGGCTGCCGTGCGACAGGGGGGGGAGGAGAGGCCCAGGGAACCCACTCTCCAAGAGGCCCTCACTACCATTATGGGAGCATACCACCACTCCCAAGAGACGATGGCGACGGTACTGGCCAGGTTCACCGAGATACAGGCACAGCAGGAAGAACGCTACATGGGGTTCAGCAACCAACTCACCACCATCGCTACCACCATGGGGAGCATGGTCCAGGCCCTCAACAGAATAGAAGACACGTTGCGGGACCATGTGGCACCACACAGGGCCCCTGTCACTAGCCAGGAACAGCCTACCACCTCCGCCGGCGCTAGTGGACAGGAGGCCCACACACAACGACAGGCCACAAGAACCCCACCTCCTGCTGAAGAACAACCACCCCGCAAGAGGAGCCTAAGACCCAAAAGAAAACCAGAGTAGCATGCCAAGACCACCGCCAGCATGAGATACCCCCAGAAGTCATCCCACTGTCCCACCTTGCCACCCTGTCCAAACTCAAACAGCCCCTGCTCCATCCTTCCACAGGCATATGGACAATAGACCTGTCAGACTGAGAACTGGACTCTGCCATGGACATCACTCCACCCCCACCCATCACCGTTTTACCATAATGTACCATTATCTAAGCACACAAAATAAAACAATTATTGCACCGAAAACCGTTTTGAGTCATGCTGTATTCTCAAAAAATCGTACAACCCATAACAGTTCACAATATGTGATGTCAGTTAGTGATGACAACATACCAATGTCAATACGCTGTAGTACATGGCCAAACCAAGCAGAAGTCGGGCTATGAGTCATTAAGCACTGAGAAGGGAAGGGAAAAAGAAATGTTATTTAAAAGAGCTGGGGGGAAATACATAAAGTTGAGATGCATGAGGCTCTAAGTAAATGGGAAATGGCGTGGCTGAACCTTACCTGTGTGCTACTGAAAATACTGTTGTATGACAGCTTCCCTGTTGTCTGTTTCCTCACCGTCGTCTTTCTCCTCTTCACTCTCCACAGGCTCCACGGCTTCTACGACACCACCATCTGGACCATCCTCCTGCAGGAAAGGCACCTGGTGTCGCAAAGCCAGATTGTGAAGCATACAGCAGGCCACGATGATGTGGCACACCTTCTTTGGTGAGTACATTAGGGATCCACCTGTCATATGCAGGCACCTAAACCTGGCCTTCAGGAGGCCGAAGGTCCTTTCTATGACCCTCCTAGTACGCCCATGGGCCTCATTGTACCGTTCCTCTGCCCTGGTCCTGGGATTCCTCACTGGGGTCAATAGCCACGGCAGGTTGGGGTAACCAGAGTCAACTATTAGCCACACACGCTGTCTCTGTAGCTGTTCCATCACATAGGGGACGCTGCTATTACGCATAACATACGCGTCATGCACTGACCCAGGGAACATGGCATTCACATGGGAGATGTACTAGTCTGCCAAACAGACAACCTGCACATTCATAGAATGGTAATTTTTCCTATTTCTGTACACCTGTTCATCGTCATTTGGGGGTACTAATGCCACATGGGTCCCATCAATGGCACCAATGATGTTGGGGATATGTCCAAGGGCATAGAAATCACCCTTCACTGTGGCCAAATCAGCCTCTTCTGGGAATATGATGTAGCTCCTCATGAGTTTCATCAGGGCAGACAACACTCTGGACAGAATCTTTGAAAACATAGGCTGAGACATTCCAGATGACATGGCCACTGTTGTCTGGAATGAGCCACTTGCCAAAAAATGGAGGACTGATAGAACCTGCACTAGAGGGGGAATTCCTGTGGGTTGGCGGATGGGTGACATCAGGTCTGGCTCCAGCTGGGCACACAGTTCATGTATAGTGGCTCGGTCAAGTCGGTATCGGAGTATTATATGGCGTTCTTCCATTGTCGACAGGTCAACCAGCGGCCGGTACACGGGAGGATTCCTCCTTCTCCTCGCAAGTCCCTGCGGACGGTGCCTAGGAAGGACAACATGGAGCACTGAGTCAATCAACTCACAGGTACGTACAACACAGCTTGCACAGTACACGAAAATGTATTGACTGCTATGTTTGTATGTGTGCAAATGCAAGGCCTAGGCCTGTGTGACGCAGTAGAATTTAAGCCATGTGGGCCCTTGAAATGGCAGCTGCCTGACCTCTAAACTGGGACAATGGGATGTGAGGTCAATGCGCTGGCGTGGCACACCGTGGCGGTAGGCGGTCGAAGACCGCGGTGCAAAGCCGCATTGGTTAACATTGCACCCTATGGGATTCAGGAGCCAATGACGATGTGCGCCGGCGGTCGCGGTACGCACCGCCGCGGTACGCACCGCCGCGGGCGTGACCGCCATTTTCTATCTGCTTAATCACTCGAGACCTGATCATCCACAGGAGAGGACCTATACTGCAAGTGCTGCTGTGAACTCGGTCTGGAAGTGACAATGGCTGCTGCGACTGGGGAAAGGGCCCCTGCCTTCACGTCTGAAGAGTTGGAGAAACTTGTGGACGGGGTCCTCCCCCAGTATGCGCTACTCTACGGTCCTCCAGACCAACAGGTGAGTACACTGAGTGCACATTGAATGGGTAATGCCTGTGTGGAGTGGGGTGGCTGTCAGTTGGTGGGGTGGGGAGAAAATGAGGAATGCAACGCACGACTGATGAGAGTATGGGCCACATGGCAAGGGTGGGGAGTGGGGGCATGTACTCCAAACATGCAGAAATTTGACGTTTTCTCTTTCCCACCCTGTACATGTCAAACAGGTGAGCGCCCATCAGAAAATCGATATTTGGCGTGCCATCGCCAAGGAAGTCCGGGCCCTGGGGGTCTACACCAGACGGGGCACCCACTGTCGGAAGAGGTGGGAGGACATCCGCCGCGGAACCCGAAAGACCGCCGAGTCACTGCTGGGGATGGCCTCCCGACCTAGGAGGGGTGCCAGTCGTACCCTGACACCCCTGATGTCCCGGATCCTGGCGGTGGCCTACCCTGATTTGGATGGGCGCTTGAGGACATCACAGCAGACACAAGGGGGTGAGTATCAGCACATTCTCCTATCTATACGCGCAGTGGAGGCGTCTGGGTGGGGGAGGAGGGCTGTGGGTGACAGTAGGCCAGGGCGCTTTCTGTAGTGTAGTCCCCTCCCTTAGACATGGCCCTGTGCCCCCGCCCACCACCTCTGTAGGGTGCCAAGTGCAGCTATCCATGGTCCAACATCACCCATGAGCGCGTCTGTTGTCCCTAGACCTGTTGGCCTAGTCAGAAGTACAGAGTAGTGTACCCCAAGTTCGCGGCTTAGTGCATGAGGCACCTGTGTCTGTCCTCTCCGCCAAGGCTATTGACAAGGCATGCACTCAACTTTGTTTTATTTCTCCCCCCACCCTTATTCTTTGTTTCTTGTGCATTAGCATCATCAGGCGGAGGAGAATTGGCGTCGGAGCACGAGGGAGCTGCAGGTCACCAGGCCCCGGTGGGCACTGACACAGACACCGAGGGCACCAGTGATCCGGAGGGCGAGGGGAGCACCACAACAGGGGCCGGTGGAGACACCAGCGACACGGACACGTCCTCGTTTGGGAGCTACCTAGCGGGGGCGGCAACATCTGTGCCCCCCGCAACAACAGGTACAGCCGCCACCCAGCGCACCAGCACCGCCCTCCCAGCAGCCCCTCAGTCTTCACTCCGTGCCCGTTCGCCCAGGAAGACGCGCGTCTCCTTCGCCCCAGGCACCTCAGCCCCTGCCTCTGTTACCCCTGCTGCCCTCAGTGCGGAGCTCATTGACCTCGTGAGGACGCTCATTGTTGGGCAGACTACCCTTTTGAATGCCATCCAGGGGGTGCAAAGGGAGGTGCAACAGAGCAATGCCTACCTGGAGGGCATTCATTCGGGTCAGGCTGCCCATCAACGAGCGTTCACTTCTCTGGCCTCAGCACTGACGGCAGCCATTGTCCCTGTCTCCAGTCTCCCTCTTCTAACTGCCTCAAGCCTTTCTCTGTCTCCTGTTCCTCAGCCTATCCCATCCACACCATCTGACCAGCCTGCACACACCTCAACACCCAAGGCCAGCTCATCCAAACATAAGCACCACAGAACACACAAGCATTCACCCAAGCAACACCCAGTTGCAGACATACCAACAGTCACTACCACCTCGGTGTCCCCCTCCTCCTCGTCTCCCTCCTCCCTCCCTGTGACGTCTACACTCACACCTGCATGCACACCAACATCAGCCAGTTCTTCCATCACCAGCACACCCTCCACTACAGTCCTCACACGTGCAGTCACCACCCCCACTGCCATGTACACGTCCCCTGTGTCCTCTCCCACTGTGTCTGTCACCCCCTCTTCCAAGACACATAAACGCAGGCAGACACCCAAACAACAGCCAACCACCTCACGACAGCCTACGTCTCAGTCACCTGCACCCAAGGACAGCACACCTGACTCTCCTACAACCACATCCTCTTCCTCCACTTCTATCTCCACTACTCCTACCCTTTACCCTGGTCCAAAGAAATATTACCTCTCAAATGTTGACCTCTTTCCCTCCCCTGACCCACCCCCTCCATCTGGGAAAAGTCCCAAAGGCACCTCAGCCACCACCAGCCCAGCTTCCAAGGTACAAGTGGTGCATGGAATATGGAGTCCACCCTTTGGCGGCAGTGACACTTCGCTGAGCAGCAAGGGGACTGGCAGCCCCCCCCCAGGCAAGAGGACACGGAAAGTGAAGGGCCGCCTTGAGCGGACTGAGACGGATGCCCCCAAGGAGGTGACTCCGGCCACTTCACCTGCCACAACAGCCAGGGGAGGCAAGGGCCCGAGAGCCCCATCTAAGGAGCGGAAGGGCAGCAGGGCGGAGAGGCCAGCCAGCAGGAGCGCGGAGCAGGAGGGCCCCACACGCCCCATCCCGGCTGCAAGGGACGACACCAAAGGGCCCAGGACTCCGTCTCCGAAGGGGCCTGACACTGCACGTTCGGAGGGCGAGTGAGCAGGTTGTCCAGGCCAGGTCTGACTCCCTACACTGACTGGAAGAGCACCGCTGAAGAGGGCCCCGCCGTGAAGACAAGCACCGCTGAACAGGTCCCCGCCGTGAAGACAAGCACCGCTGAAGGGGGCCCGCCGTGCCGAAGTGCACCGCTGAAGAGGGCCCCGCCGTGCAGAAGAGCACCGCTGAAGAGGGCCCCGCCGTGCAGAAGAGCACCGCTGAAGAGGGCCCCGCCGTGCAGAAGAGCACCGCTGAAGAGGGCCCCGCCGTGCAGAAGAGCACCGCTGAACAGGGCCCCGCCGTGAAGACAAGCACCGCTGAAGGGGGCCCCTCCGTGAAGACAAGCACCGCTGAAGAGGGCCCCGCCATGAAGACAAGCACCGCTGAAGGGGGCCCCGCCGTGCTGAAGTGCACCGCTGAAGAGGGCCCCGCCGCGCAGAAGAGCACCGCTGAAGAGGGCCCTGCCGTGCAGAAGAGCACCGCTGAAGAGGGCCCGCCGTGCAGAAGAGCACCGCTGAACAGGGCCCCACCGTGAAGACAAGCACCGCTGAAGGGGGCCCCGCCGTGAAGACAAGCACCGCTGAAGAGGGCCCCGCCGTGAAGACAAGCACCGCTGAAGGGGGCCCGCCGTGCAGAAGTGCACCGCTGAAGAGGGCCCCGCCGTGAAGACAAGCACCGCTGAACAGGGCCCCGCTGTGAAGACAAGCACCGCTGAACAGGGCCCCGCCATGCAGAAGAGCACCACTGAAGAGGGCCCCGCCGTGCAGAAGAGCACCGCTGAACAGGGCCCCGCCGTGAAGACAAGCACCGCTGAACAGGGCCCCGCCGTGAAGACAAGCACCGCTGAAGGGGGCCCCGCCGTGAAGACAAGCACCGCTGAAGGGGGCCCCGCCGTGCCGAAGTGCACCGCTGAAGAGGGCCCCGCCGTGCAGAAGAGCACCGCTGAACAGGGCCCGCCGTGCAGAAGAGCACCGCTGAACAGGGCCCCGCCATCTCAAGCACCGCTCCGCTGGGCCCCGCCGTCTCAAGCACCGCTCCGCTGGGCCCTTCCTGTCAAGCACCGCTCCGCTGGGCACCGTCTCAAGCACCTTCCTGTCAAGCACCGCTCCGCTGGGCCCTTCCTGTCAAGCACCGCTCCGCTGGGCCCCGCCGTCTCAAGCACCTTCCTGTCAAGCACCGCTCCGCTGGGCCCTTCCTGTCAAGCACCGCTCCGCTGGGCCCCGCCGTCTCGAGCACCGCTCCGCTGGGCACCGCCGTCTCAAGCACCGCTCCGCTGGGCCCTTCCTGTCACGCACCGCTCCGCTGGGCACCGCCGTCTCAAGCACCGCTCCGCTGGGCCCTTCCTGTCACGCCCCGCTCCGCTGGGCACCGCCGTCTCAAGCACCGCTCCGCTGGGCCCTTCCTGTCACGCACCGCTCCGCTGGGCACCGCCGTCTCAAGCACCGCTCCGCTGGGCCCTTCCTGTCAGGCACTGTTCAGGGTTCACTGTGCCCACCATGCATCCTCCTTGTCCAGTGGGGACATTTATCCACCTGATGTACTGTGGCTTTGCACACCCCAGGATGGCACAGTGGGCAATCCACCCACTGTAGAGACTTTGCGAGACTGTGGCTTTGCACTCCCCAGGATGGCACAGTGGGCAATCCACCCACTGTAGAGACTTGAGAGACTGTGGCTTTGCACTCCCCAGGATGGCACAGTGGGCAATCCACCCACTGTAGAGACTTGTGAGACTGTGGCTTTGCACTCCCCAGGATGGCACAGTGGGCAACCCACCCACTGGAGAGACTTGAGAGACTGTGGCTTTGCACTCCCCAGGATGGCACAGTGGGCATGGTGGGCCCTTCGTGGATCTGGCGTCGTGGACTCATGTGGCTGTGGTGCCCCCCCTTCCCTTCCCCCTGAGGTGCCTGTGGTTTTGTCACCAGATGCCCCTGCAGTGTTCTCTCCAAAGGACTCAGGTCTCCTGTGTGGGCTTTGCCCTTGTTTCGCTACACTTTGGCCCACGGACATGATAGATTCGTAAGATGTGCAGGACTACTTGCTTCAGTTATACACTGCTGTGTAAATAATTTGTTTATCAGAAGAAAGTTTTGATGGTTGATAAATACTTTTCTGAGACTATTTTGTTCATAAATATTTATTCTCAATTTGGTTATGTGATTGTATTTTTTACGGGTGTTTGGGTGGTGTCACTGTGACTTGTTGCTCTGCATTGGTGTGTACATCTTGGGGGGGTGGTGGGGGTCGCATATGTGTGTGCCCGTAACCTTTCCTCCTCCCCCCTCCCGTGTGTCGTAGGTGCAGTACTTACCGTTGACGTCTGCGGCGGAGTTCGTACTCGTGGTAGATGAGCAGGTAGACGAGTGCAGGTATGATGTTCAATTCGGGTTCCATGCTGTCCTCCGTCCTCGTGGAGTGCGTAGAGGTGAGCGTTTTCCCGTTCGTAGTCTGTTTCCGCCGTGTTTTTATAGGCGGTGCTCCCGCCCCGGAAAAGGTGGCGGATTGGTGAGTTGTGATAGGGTGGGCGGTACATTGTCTGCCGCCTGCTTGTTGGCGGTGACCGCTGCGCTGTTTGTTTGTCCCGCCGTGGCGGTCGGAGTGTTAAAGTGGCGGTCTCTGTTGGCGGTTCCCGCCAGGGTCAGAATTCCATTTTTCGGACCGCCAGCCTGTTGGCGGGTTGGCCGCCGCTTTATCACCGACCGCCAGGGTCAGAATCACCCCCTTAATGTTGGAGGCTGGCCCTCTATGCAATGTACAAAACCAAGTACACTATGCAGAGGGTCCGGGCAACCACATGTTAGTTTTCAGGGATAAAAATCAGAGCGCCTAATGCTCTAATTTTTAAGGTAGCTGATCGAGCAGTTAGGCTAATCCAGAAGATGTGCTAAGTATTTGCTGTACTCACAAATCCAACCATGCACCACACACACTCAATGAATAACTCGAGACCAGATTTTATAAAAAACACTTCAGACTTTTTTATAATTTTTAAGACCAAAATCTTTAGAATACGTTAAGTACTTTTCTTGTTATGACTTTTTAAAGTTGTAGCAAAGTTAGTCTTTCTGTGCGTAATTACGCACCATAGGAAACAATAGGCAGTCACATTTAAAAATACATAAAAAATCGCACATTGGTGTTACCAGTCTCTTCTTTTGCAGGGAGTTCGTAGTAGTCGGTGGGCACCTCGTGCCAGCTGGAGATCTTCGGGCAGCTCCCGGTTCTGGTGGGAGCAGCGTTGGAGAAGTTCTTGGCACAGGCACAGGGCCACCAGGATGGGCCCCTTGGAAAAGGAGCTGGTTTGCAGATTTAAAGTTGGTGCCTGGGGGTCCCCAATTGCTGTTGAGGTCACAAGGGTTTGGGGTCCCGGGCCACAGAGCAGATCCTGCGATGCAAGGCCCAGGGTGGCCATATGCAGGACGTTTTGGAGGACTTGGATGCTGTGTGCAACGAAGTCCAGTGGAGCTGGAGGTGAGTCTCTTTGAGGGATGCTTACAGGACAGTGGGGGCACTCGGGTCAGAGGCCAGGGTTTGCCAGAAGTCCCTCGACTGGGGCTTCCTCCTGATCCATTTTCAGCTCAGGGGGAGCTAGTTTTCTGGTTGTGCGATATCAGCTGACCAGTACCCAGTGTATTGCTGTATCTCGGCCACTAGAGGGCGCAGCGCCACGAAACTTGGCACAGTGACAGTTGTAGGTCACACCCGGGTGGTCGTCGGGTCCGGCTGTGACATCCGGTCACGGACATATCGGCGGTTTAGTGAAGTGACCTTCACTGGTTTCTTGGTCCTTTGCAGTTTTCTTGTTTTTCCTGAGTGGAGCCTCCACTCGGGGGGGGCTGGGGTGATCCTTTAAGCCTGGAGGTTCCCTGGTTTTCTTGGGGTCAGTCCAGTGTCCAGCTCCTCCACAGCGTCGATTTTCGGGTCCTGGGTGCAGCAGGCAGGGTTTGGTGCCTTTTCTTGTGCATCAGGTCCTCAGTTCTCTTGCTGTGGTCTTCGTTTGGTGCTGGTCTTTCCTTCTTCTTGGAATCCTTTTCAACTCCAAATTCTTGGTCTACGGGAGCCCACTAAATAATGAATTTAGTGGGCGTTTTAGGGGGAACATGGTAGTGTCCAATGGGACACTTACCCTTGGGTGGCTACACCCACTACAGTGACTACTTCCTGTGGTGAGGGTCACTTCCCTAAACCTGAGTGGCTATTTTTCTCGAATCCAAGATGGCGAAAAATGAAATGAAGGGTCCACTTCGTCTGCAAGCCCCTTAAGGGTGGTGCAGGCTAGGTGAGGCCACTCCTCCTACCCTTTGTGTGTTTTCCTGCCTTTGCTCCTTCTAGGAGCGGGGGTTTGCAAAGGGGGAGTCCTTCTGCTGCTAGCAGCAGGCCTGAGGGTTGAGTTTCAAGGGCGGTAGCCCTTTGAAGCTCACTGCCAGGGTAGTGCACATTCCTGAGGGAGGGGGAGTTAGCTCCTCCACCCAGGAAGGGCTTTGTTTCACAAACCGGAGAGGCAGGGCTCTCCCCAACGGTCTGTGGATTACCTGTCTGGAGGCAGCAGGCTGGATAGAACCAGTCAACAACCATGCCAGGATAGTTTGGTTTTTCAGGAGGCACCTCTAAGGTGACCACTGGGTACTTTTTATAATAAATGCAGTGCTGGTAGCAGTTTGGATTGATCATTCTGAGTTGTTTGATACCAAACAACCCAGGGTTCAGAGTAGCCAGTATGTAGCTGGGAATCTCATATTGACCAGTGTCCAACACATGTATTAAAATGGCTGCTCTGTTCACTCACTATGTCCCAGGTTTGGCAAGGACACAGTGGGGGCATATCGCTCATGCAATTATGCCCTCACATAGAGTATGGTGCACCCTGCCTTAGGGCGGGAAGGCCTGCTAGGGGGGTGACTTACCTATAATTTATGCAGTGTAGGTTGGACAGGGCACACAGAGAGTGTGCCATGTCGAGTTTTATTTTAGGTTTGCACCAGGACACTCAGCCTGCTATGGAGGTGCTTGGGTGCATCTGGATTCATAGCTATTGAGGGTGGCACAATCAGTGCTGCTGCCCTCAGTAGCCTACCCATAGTACCCCATGCCCTGGGTACCTAAGTACCTTTTACCAGGGACTTATAGTGGTAGCTAAAGGTGTATCCAATTACTTTTACCATGTTGTAGGGAAAGAACACTGGCACTGGGAATCTGATTATCTGCAAAAGAAAAAAGCATTATAATAAGTTGTCAGAGGAAAAGAACTCTGTTTAAGTGTTGAAGACAGTAATAAGGTTTTTTAAATGAAAGGTTATTGTTGCATGCATATATTTTCTTGCAGTTTTTTAATTCCTACAAGGCCACAGCAGTCAACCAAAATTAGGACTTCAAGGTTACGGAATGGAGACTTTCCAGGTAAAGGATCCGAAGATAGACCAAGCTGTCTCTATTCTCTTTCTCTCCCCCACCATCCTCTTTCCCCTCTTTGGACACTTCTGTTAGTCCAGTGATATTGGATGACAGAGGGGTTTGGAGGGAGGCATTGGGAACAGTTGTCATTCTGCTCCTGTGCTGATCAGGTGAGAGTTCTGACATGAGTTTAGGGGACAATGTCTGGGGGTGCTACCCCCACTTCGTTGGTCACTGTCCACCTCCTCTCCTAGAGGTGTGTTAGGACCCGCTGTTAAATGGATTGCATCAAGCTCTGCCAGAAGCAACTGGATATGTATTTTTGTAGGGTTTGAGCCAGTTTTGATTTTGCTGGCTGTACCGAGGTTCTTTAACTGATTCACATTAAGCTGGGCCTCTACGGCTCTGATCACGGATCCTGACCCATGTCGGTTCTGCCACTGCAACCTTAGCCAAAGCCTCTGCTGATGCTGATGCTCCCGGTGCCGTCAGCCCGGTCTGAAATCCGGAATCCGACATGGAGGCGGAACAGTGTTGACCGAACCCAGAGCCAACGGGCCCCAGTCTCCTAGATTGGACCCTGAGCCCTATTCCTAAGCGCTAGGCCTTGGGGAAGAATGGAAGGGGTCCCTGGACCCTTTAGAGTACCAGCTAGAGGGCCAGGAATCCATGGACTGGTGTGATGAACAGGGTGATGCCAACAGACTGGATACCTCTCGAGATACTGGTCTGCTTTCTCCCCTTACCTTGGAGGAGGGAGGATGAATATGATATGGTGGTGAAGAGGGCGACTCAGGTCCTGGATCTCGAACTACCCTCAGTGGCTGTCAAGACGAACATCTTGACAGAAGTGCTTCAAGCAGGAGCATCCTCATCCTAACCCCTCCTCCCTTTTAATGAAGCACTTACTGATGTCCTACTGGGAACCTGGTCCAAGCCTAACAAGGAGGGCTCATGTGAACAGGGCAATTGCCCACCGCCATCGCCTCACACCTGGGGACCCATCTTTCGTCACCCAACACTCCACTCCGGAGAGCTTGACTGTCTAAGCCTCATCCTCCCATGGCGACTTCCCTGACGCTCCCCCAGACAGACAATCCAAGAGGCTGGATACCTTAGGCAAGAAAATGTTTTCTTCCACCAACCTGGCACTGCGGTCGGTGAACACCGCATGTATATTGTGCTCCTTTTAACACACTCTGAGGGATATCGTTGCACAGGTGCTGCCACAGTTCTTGGAGGAGCACCAGGCCATTCTCTCCCAAACCGTCAAAGATGGAAGAGACGCAGCCAAGTTCACCATTAGGTGTGGTTTGGATATGACTGGATCGCTGGGCAGAGCGGTTTCCTCTACGGTGGCACTTCGAGCCCACACTTGGCCGAGAACATCTTGCTTTTCCAGGAATGTTCAGGAAAACGTCATGGACGTGCCCTTCGATGGTACCCGTGTCTTCAGAGACTAGGCAGGCTCAGCGCTGGAGTGCTTTAAGGACTTGCTAGCTACGGCTAAGTCCTTGGGCTCCAAAGTGACCTCACGTGCCCAGAATACCTTTCGTCCCTGTTCGTCGATATGGAAGGGGCATTCCACCGCACCAACCCTATGCCAGCCACTGTCCTGAGCAAGCACCTCAAGGTGCGTGTGGGCACGGGTGCGGTGCATACCAGACCCGTGGGTCAGGTAGCCAGAGGTCTGCCGTAACCACCAATCCCTCAGCAGCTGCAGCCTCCAAGCCCACCTATCTTGCCCTACAGGTTTATGGGCATCCGTAGGGTGCTGGCTATTTATGCAGTGTAGCAGATGTAGGAGTACCTTATGCACATAATACAGGCTACCCTTATTGGTTTACAGGAGTAAAAAAAAAAAAACAATCCCTAAAGCTCTCTTTTGTGGCAGCGTAGGGGAGCAGTTAAGCTAATCAGAGGGTAGGGCTAAGCATTTGTTGAGCACACAGAGTCAATAAATGAGACACACACTCAGAAAGGAACTCAAGACCACTTGTTGAGAAAAATAGGTATTTTGTTTATATCATGTTTCAACACCAGAATACTTTCAAGAAGCTACGTACTGTTGCAATTTTGTAACGACTCACCAAGTAAGTAACATTTTTATTCAAATGCTCTTTTACACGGGACAGGCTCCAACGTACCTTTACGTCAAAGGGGTCCTTCCAATCAGTTCACGTGGGTCCCCTGACGCTAGCAGGGTGCTAGGGGTACAACGTCACAAGCAAGACCACCGGTAGAGGTTTACCTGCCCTGGCTGCTCATTGCACAGTTGGCGACGAGGGGAGCCATCTAGGAAAAGAATGCAGATGGGGACTTGGGGACAAGTCCGGGGGCTCCACGTGGGGGACTTGGTCAGTGGGGGTTCTGGGAGCAGGGGGACACAGCTGGAGGCCGTGGTTCTGGGGCGCTGGGGTGCAGCGAGTCTTTAGCAGCGATGCTCCTCCATCAAGACGCACACAGTTCTTGGGGTGACCTGCGGAGGGAGAGACAAAACAATGCAGCTTTGCAACTCCGAAGGATGTCCTCTGTATTGCTGACATCTCTCACGGGCAGGTCTGCGGATGTGCTGTTGGAGTGCGGGATGGGCCCCAACATGCCTTGGTTGCCGCTAAGAGTCCAGTACCCCAGGCACTGGTGCAGCACGTCTCTGATTGATCCTGATGTCTAGTGCATCATGCATTCTAGTACAGGGTTATGTCCACTCCCCTCAGGAAGTGGTCATATAAGGGGTGTAGTCACCCCAAGAGTAGGTAGCCCATTGGCTACTACTCTACATTCCCCTAAAGGCCCCTAGATTGAGTACTTATGTGGCCCCCTGACAATAGAAGAACAGATTTGTCTGACACAAAGAAGAAGAGGACACAGTAGAGCCGGCGGCCGAGAAGTTTGAAATACAGGAAGACTTTTGGTACAAAACCCCCAACAATTGCAACATCATGACTCACCCGCAGCTGAGTGGATTCCGAAAGCCTCTGAGGTTCTCCAGCACTTTGCCAGTCCGTCAGCATAACCAATGGAGTGGAGGACCCCTTCCCTGCTTCCTGCAGGCACCAACTTCAGCGTCCAGGTGACCGCTCTGCTGACCACTTAGTCCACCGACGCCACAGTCATCTAGGAGGAGCTCACCATTCTCCAAGAGGCCAGTCCTGTCTCCCGTCCAAGTAGGAAGGCTCCAGGATGAACCAGAGCCCAGCTGCCCCAATACCTGGGGAACTGGACCCCTTGGAACAGCCAAGGCTTGTTCAGGCCCATTCCAGACTCCAGCAGCACATCTGAAGCCCTGCCGACCAGGGACATCAGCACCACAGAGGACATACTTCACAGTCGTCCAGCTGCATTGTTTTGTCTCTCCCTCTGTAGGTCATCCAAAGAACTGTGGGCCTCATAATGCAGGAGCACCGCCGCTAAGCATCCTCTGCACCCGAGTGCCCTGGCCTAGGTCCACCACGTGCAGTGGTGTCTCCCTGCTGCCAGGTTACCCACCGACCGAACCCCCTGCTGGGAGCTCCCGGACTTGTCCCCGAGTCACCCCCTGTGTTCCCTTTCCAGGTGGCCCCTCTCGTATCCATCTGTGCAGTGGGCAGCAAACTAGACTCTACCTGCCCAACGCACCCAGACGGGCCAGGGAAGGTAAAAATGTATCACTGATCTCGCTTGTGATTTTGCAGGCCTAGCACCCATCTACCACCAGGGGATCCTCGTGAATTGATTGCAAGGACCCCTATGAATTGAAAATACTTTGGAACCTTTGCCGCGTAAAAGTGCATTTGAGTAAACACTGTAACTTTCTTGTGATTTGATATAAAACTGCAACATTACTTATCTTCTTGAAAGTATTCTGGCTTCGAAACACAATATAAACAAACTGACATTTTTTGCAACAATTGGTTGCGAGTTCCTTCTTGGGTGTGTGTCTCATTTATTGACCATGTGTGTTGAAAAAATGCTTAGCACCTGATAGGTCTAAGTGCTCGCCCACGCTACGACAAAAGAGAGCTTTTTAGACTGGCATGTTTTTTCCCTGTAAAGCAGTAAAGGTCACCTGCACTATGTGCATTGTGTACCCCAGCGTTTGGTACACTACATAGATATCCAGCTTCCTGCAGTTGTTGCACAACCACTCTCCTAGTGTCACCAGGTTTGGGGGTCTCTGGCCTCATCATTGAGTATTCCCTCCTTCCAATAGGTCTTGTGGAAGCCACTGACATCTCCCTTTTCCTGTTTCAGCAGCTTACTGTCCCAGACTCAGAAGAGTGAGACAGCTCCTTTATCTGTGGCAAAGATCTTGTTTAGAGCATCCCCGTGGGCCTTAGAACTCTGCTGCGTAAGGCCTGAGTTCCTGGGGTTCAGTTCTCTCAAGGGCTGAGAGATCTTCTCTCTGAAGCGTGGGGACATGAGGTTGTGTCTCATCAAATGTTGGTTTCCCAGCCTTCTTGCTTTTTCACTGAGAGGTTTGGGCCATTATTCCAGGCACCAACACTTCTTTTTCGAACCGGGCTTCCTTTTGTGCTCTTGTTTTTACACACACCCGGTCAGGTATCCCTAGCATAGCTGCACGGGTTCTGAGCTCTACATCAGCAAATGCAGAGGACCCCGATCATTACCTAGCAGACATGCTACTGGAATTGCAGAGGAGACGGCCACCTTCTTTTGGCCAGTAACCCCTCCCCATTCCAAGGGCACCATAGCCGTGGGATGAACCTTGACAATAATATCAGCATTGATGATTGGATATGACTTTCCACTTATGTACTGTTCTGGGGATATCAGTTTTTCAGTCACCATGGTGACCCTTGCAATTGTATCCATCAGTACTTCTACTTAAACCCCATTGATATGTGGCTTTTGTCTGTATTTCTCCAGGTTACTGGGCCAGACAGCCAGAGTGGCACCTCCACTCAAACCTCTGAGATTAAAGTAGCTTCAGGGTGCTCTCTAACTTGGTCAGGGAACACCAAAGATCCCATCTGGAGACAAACAACCCCAGAAGGTGTTTGACTAGGGGAAGCTGTTTTGGGGCAGAAAGAGCCCCCTGTTTGGTGACCATAGTCCTTGCAAAGATGGCACCCAGCCTTCATAGATCACTGTTTTTACCCTGGTACCCAGCCTTGGATTGGTAATCGTCTCAGGGGACACCCTCCTGAACAGGTTTTTTAATGGCTTTGGAAGACTCCTTAGGCTTCTCCCCTTTGTGTCCTACATGTTTTGTGGTGGGGGAAGTAGGAACCCCTTTCTTTTGGTCACCTCCACCATGAGGTTTGACCAAGTGGTCAGCCTTCTTCCCCAACTCCTGAGGACAGACTAACCCTAAGTCCACTAAGCACTGATGCAATTTTTCAGAAGTGCAATTACTCAACAGATGCTCTTTCATTATCAAATTATAGAGCCTGTCATAGTCTTGCCCCTTACTGCCTTTCAACCAGCCACCTAAGGTTTTGACTGAGTATTCCGCAGGATCTACCCAGAACTGACTTGAGGTTTTGTAAGTCCCCTTGAATGTAATCCTGTACTCCTCAATGGTGAGTCCAAAGCCCTCAATCAGGGTTTCGTTCAGGAGGTCATAGGACTCAGCATCTTCCTCACCCATTTTCAGGAGTCTATCCCTGCACATTCCTGCAAATAACTCCCAGAATAGAGAGCCCCAGTGTCTCTGGTGTAACTTTTTCATCTTACAAGCCCTCTCCAAGGCTGCAAGTCACTTTGTGGTAACATTACCCTCAACATATAGGGGTAAAATCCCTTTGTGGATCTCAGGATCAAAGGTTTCCTGTCTCTCCGCATTTGGTTTGTTACTGCAACCACTCATGGGTGCTAGACCCACCTAAGCCCCCTCTTTTTCTATAGCCATAATTTTGACTTCAAGGGCGGCTCTTCTGGCTAGTCTCTCAAGATTCGCTTCTTCACACTCTAGCTCTTTTCTGAGCCTTGAGTTGCCTGAACTACCCCCAGCAGGGGAAGGCACTCGTGGTACAGCCTTAGCGTAGATGTGAGGAGGTATCTCGTCACCTTTTGTAGCGGGTTCTCAGGGCCACAACTGCTCCGAAACAAGTTTGGAGGAAAATCTATTTATGTAAAGCAATGGTTTCAGTCACAAGTAACATCAAAATGCACAAGTTGGAGTAAGAATTGGAATATAAGAAATTCCAAGGTGGCCACCAATTTACCACTGTATGGTCTGTATGTTAATGTTGATAATTAGGAGGCCAAGATAGATTGTCCAGCGCGGTCCGCTTCAGAACCCCACACTTCATCTGAGGAAATTCCATAGGAAGCAGCAAGTTTTGCTCTTGCTGCGAAGATCAGTCAGGGCTAATGGTGCCGTTTGGCTAGGTGTTGTTTTAGTCCTTTGTGCTGTTGGGACAGCGCCTTGAGGAAATGTCGCAAGACGAGTAGCGCCTCGATCCGGAGCCTGTCGTTTTATGCGGTATTTGAGGTGGTGGGCAGTGTTCTAACAGTATCTCTCTTTCCTCAGTGCCTAGTGCCTCCCACAAATGTCAGCGTCAGCACAAGCTAGTTCCCGACAAGAGCGCTTCTCATAACCTTCAATTTGGATTTCGTTAACGCCTGTTATCAGCTGCTGGAAAATGTCAAGACGGTAGGCTAATTTATTTAATTTCCTAAAGAAGAAACAGATGTACTCAGCGGCAACAGCAAGAGTAAAGAAATAGAAACAGTTACTTACCTGTGCTGTTTATGAGGAACTTAATGTTGGAGGCTGGCCCTCTATGCAATGTACAAAACCAAGTACACTATGCAGAGGGTCCGGGCAACCACATGTTAGTTTTCAGGGATAAAAATCAGAGCGCCTAATGCTCTAGTTTTTAAGGTAGCTGATCGGGCAGTTAGGCTAATCCAGAAGATGTGCTAAGTATTTGCTGTACTCACAAATCCAACCATGCACCACACACACTCAATGAATAACTCGATACCAGATTTTATAAAAAACACTTCAGACTTTTTTATAATTTTTAAGACCAAAATCTTTAGAATACGTTAAGTACTTTTCTTGTTATGACTTTTTAAAGTTGTAGCAAAGTTAGTCTTTCTGTGCGTAATTACGCACCATAGGAAACAATAGGCAGTCACATTTAAAAATACAGAAAAAAACGCACATTGGTGTTACCAGTCTCTTCTTTTGCAGGGGGGTCGTAGTAGTCGGTGGGCACCTCGTGCCAGCTGGAGATCTTCGGGCAGCTCCCGGTTCTGGCGGGAGCAGCGTTGGAGAAGTTCTTGGCACAGGCACAGGGCCACCAGGATGGGCCCCTTGGAAAAGGAGCTGGTTTGCAGATTTAAAGTTGGTGCCTGGGGGTCCCCTATTGCTGTTGAGGTCACAAGGGCTTGGGGACCCGGGTCAGAGAGCAGATCCTTGCTTTTCCAGGAATGTTCAGGAAAACCTCATGGACGTGCCCTTCGATGGTACCCGTGTCTTCAGAGACTAGGCAGGCTCAGCGCTGGAGTGCTTTAAGGACTTGCTAGCTACGGCTAAGTCCTTGGGCTCCAAAGTGACCTCACGTGCCCAGAATACCTTTCGGGCCTGTTCGTGGATACGGAAGGGGCATTCCACCGCACCAACCCTATGCCAGCCACTGTCCTGAGCAAGCACCTCAAGGTGCGTGTGGGCACGGGTGAGGTGCATACCAGCCCCGTGGGTCAGGTAGCCTGAGGTCTGCCGTAACCACCAATCCCTCAGCAGCTGCAGCCTCCAAGCCCACCTATCTTGCCCTACAGGTTTATGGGCATCCGTAGGGTGCTGGCTATTTATGCAGTGTAGCAGATGTAGGAGTACCCTATGCACATACTACAGGCTACCCTTATTGGTTTACAGGAGTAAAAAAAAAAACAATCCCTAAAGCTCTCTTTTGTGGTAGCGTAGGGGAGCAGTTAGGCTAATCAGAGGGTAGGGCTAAGCATTTGTTGAGCACACAGAGTCAATAAATGAGACACACACTCAGCTAGGAACTCAAGACCACTTGTTGAGAAAAATAGGTATTTTGTTTATATCATGTTTCAACACCAGAATACTTTCAAGAAGCTACGTACTGTTGCAATTTTGTAACGACTCACCAAGTAAGTAACATTTTTATTCAAATGCTCTTTTACACGGGACAGGCTCCAACGTACCTTTACGTCAAAGTTGTCCTTCCAATCAGTTCACGTGGGTCCCCTGACGGTAGCAGGGTGCTAGGGGTACAACGTCACAAGCAAGACCACTGGTAAAGGTTTACCTGCCCTGGCTGCTCACTGCACAGTTGGCGACGAGGGGAGCCATCTAGGAAAAGAATGCAGATGGGGACTTGGGGACAAGTCCGGGAGCTCCACGTGGGGGACTTGGTCAGTGGGGGTTCTGGGAGCAGGGGGACACAGCTGGAGGCCTTGGTTCTGGGGCGCTGGGGTGCAGCGGGTCTTTAGCAGCGATGCTCCTCCATCAAGACGCACACAGTTCTTGGGGTGACCTGCGGAGGGAGAGACAAAACAATGCAGCTTTGCAACTCCGAAGGATGTCCTCTGTATTGCTGACATCTCTCACGGGCAGGTCTGCGGATGTGCTGTTGGAGTGCGGGATGGGCCCCAACATGCCTTGGTTGCCGGTAAGAGTCCAGTACCCCAGGCACTGGTGCAGCACGTCTCTGATTGATCCTGATGTCTAGTGCATCATGCATTCTAGTAGAGGGTTATGCCCACTCCCCTCAGGAAGTGGTCATATAAGGGGTGTAGTCACCCCAAGAGTAAGTAGCCCATTGGCTACTACTCTACATTCCCCTAAAGGCCCCTAGATTCAGTACTTAGGTGGCCCCCTGACACCAGAAGAACAGATTTGTCTGACACAAAGAAGAAGAGGACACAGTAGAGCCGGCGGCCGAGAAGTTTGAAATACAGGAAGACTTTTGGCACAAAACTCCCAACAATTGCAACATCATGACTCACCCGCAGCTGAGTGGATTCCGAAAGCCTCTGAGGTTCTCCAGCACTTTGCCAGTCCGTCAGCATAACCAATGGAGTGGAGGACCCCTTCCCTGCTTCCTGCAGGCACCAACTGCAGCGTCCAGATCACCGCTCTGCTGACCACTTAGTCCACCGACGCCACAGTCATCTAGGAGGAGCTTACCATTCTCCAAGAGGCCAGTCCCGTCTCCCGTCCAAGTAGGAAGGCTCCAGGATGAACCAAAGCCCAGCTGCCCCAATACCTGGGGAACTGGACCCCTTGGAACAGCCAAGGCTTGTTCAGGCCCATTCCAGACTCCAACAGCACATCTGAAGCCCTGCCGACCAGGGACATCAGCACCACAGAGGACATACTTCACAGTCGTCCAGCTGCATTGTTTTGTCTCTCCCTCTGTAGGTCATCCAAAGAACTGTGGGCCTCATAATGCAGGAGCACCGCCGCTAAGCATCCTCTGCACCCGAGCGCCCTGGCCTAGGTCCACCACGTGCAGTGGTGTCTCCCTGCTGCCAGGTTACCCACGGACCGAACCCCCTGCTGGGAGCTCCCGGACTTGTCCCCGAGTCACCCCCTGTGTTCCCTTTCCAGGTGGCCCCTCTCGTCTCCATCTGTGCAGTGGGCAGCAAACTAGACTCTAACTGCCCAACGCACCCAGACGGGCCAGGGAAGGTAAAAATGTATCACTGATCTTGCTTGTGATTTTGCAGGCCTAGCACCCTTCTACCACCAGGGGATCCTCGTGAATTGATTGCAAGGACCCCTATGAATTGAAAATACTTTGGAACCTTTGCAGCGTAAAAGTGCATTTGAGTAAACACTGTAACTTTCTTGTGATTTGATATAAAACTGCAACATTACTTATCTTCTTGAAAGTATTCTGTCTTCGAAACACAATATAAACAAATTGACAATTTTTTGCAACATTTGGTTGCGAGTTCCTTCTTGGGTGTGTGTCTCATTTATTGACCATGTGTGTTGAAATAATGCTTAGCACCTGATAGGTCTAAGTGCTCGCCCACGCTACGACAAAAGAGAGCTTTTTAGACTGGCATGTTTTTTCCCTGTAAAGCAGTAAAGGTCACCTGCACTATGTGCATTGTGTACCCCAGCGTTTGGTACACTACATAGATATCCAGCTTCCTGCAGTTGTTGCACAACCACTCTCCTAGTGGCACCAGGTTTGGGGGTCTTTGGCCTCAGCATTGAGTATTCCCTCCTTCCAATAGGTCTTGTGGGAGCCACTGACATCTCCCTTTTCCTGTTTCAGCAGCTTACTGTCCCAGACTCAGAAGAGTGAGACAGCTCCTTTATCTGTGGCAAAGATCTTGTTTAGAGCATCCCCGTGGGCCTTAGAACTCTGCTGCGTAAGGCCTGAGTTCCTGGGATTCAGTTCTCTCAAGGGCTGAGAGATCTTCTCTCTGAAGCGTGGGGACATGAGGTTGTATCTCATCAAGGCCCATATTTATACTTTTTGACGCTAAACTGCGCTAACGCAGTTTAGCGTCAAAAAGTTTTGCGCCGTCTAACGCCATTCTGAAGCGCCATGCGGGCGCCGTATTTATGGAATGGCGTTAGACGGCGCAATCAGACCGGCGCTGCCTGGTTTGCGTGGGAAAAAACCACGTAGACCAGACAGCGCCGGCGTAGGGGGAAAATGGCGCATGGGCGTCTTAAAATGGGGCAAGTCAGGTTACGTCGAAAAAATCGTCTTAACCCGACTTGCGCCATTTTTTAACGACGCCCATCCCCCATCAACATGACTCCTATCATTGTAAAGATAGGAGTCATGCCCCCTTGCCCAATGGCCATGCCCAGGGGACTTCTGTCCCCTGGGCATGGTCATTGGGCATAGTGGCATGTAGGGGGGCACAAATAAGGCCCCCCTATGCCACCAAAAAAAAATATAAAAAATAAAAAATTATACTTACCTGAACTTACCTGAATGTCCCTGGGGTGGGTCCCTCCATCCTTGGGGGTCCTCCTGGGGTGGGCAAGGGTGGCAGGGGGGGTCCCTGGGGGCATGGGAGGGCACCTGTGGGCTCATTTTGAGCCCACAGGCCCCTTAACGCCTGCCCTGAGCAGGCGTTAAAAAGTGGCGCAAATGCGCCGTTTTTTGCCACGCCAACTCCCGGGCGTCTCTTTTGCCCGGGAGTATAAATACCACGTAAAGGCCTGGGAGTCATTTTTTAGACGGGAACGCCTCCCTTGCATATCATTAACGCAAGGAAGGGGTTCACGCTAAAAAATGACGCACATTCCGGGAACTTTGGCGCTATTCGCCTCTAACGCCATAGTATAAATATGGCGTTAGTTGGCGTTAGTTTTGCGTTGAAATTGCGTCAAAAAAAACGACGCAATTTCGGCGCAAACGGAGTATAAATATGGCCCCAAATGTTGGTTTCCCAGCCTTCTTGCTTTTTCACTGGGAGGTTTGGGCCATTATTCCAGGCACCAACACTTCTTTTTCGAACAGGGCTTCCTTTTGTGCTCTTGTTTTTACACACACCCAGTCAGGTATCCCTAGCATAGCTGCACAGGTTCTGAGCTCTACATCAGCAAATGCCGAGGACCCCGCTCATTACCTAGCAGACATGCTACTGGAATTGCAGAGGAGACGGCCACCTTCTGTTGGCCAGTAACCCCTCCCCATTCCAAGGGCACCATAGCCGTGGGATGAACCTTGACAATAATATCAGCATTGATGATTGGATATGACTTTCCACTTATGTACTGTTCTGGGGATATCAGTTTTTCAGTCACCATGGTGACCCTTGCGATTGTATCCATCAGTACTTCTACTTAAACCCCATTGATATGTGGCTTTTGTCTGTATTTCTCCAGGTTACTGGGCCAGACAGCCAGAGTGGCACCTCCACTCAACCCTCTGAGATTAAAGTAGCTTCAGGGTGCTCTCTAACTTGGTCAGGGAACACCAAAGATCCCATCTGGAGACAAACAACCCCAGAAGGTGTTTGACTAGGGGAAGCTGTTTTGGGGCAGAAAGAGCCCCCTGTTTGGTGACCATAGTCCTTGCAAAGATGGCACCCAGCATTCATAGATCACTGTTTTTACCCTGGTACCCAGCCTTGGATTGGTAATCGTCTCAGGGGACACCCTCCTGAACAGGTTTTTTAATGGCTTTGGAAGACTCCTTAGGCTTCTCCCCTTTGTGTCCTACATGTTTTGTGGTGGGGGAAGTAGGAACCCCTTTCTTTTGGTCACCTCCACCATGAGGTTTGACCAAGTGGTCAGCCTTCTTCCCCAACTCCTGAGGACAGACTAACCCTAAGTCCACTAAGCACTGATGCAATTTTTCAGAAGTGCAATTACTCAACAGATGCTCTTTCATTATCAAATTATAGAGCCTGTCATAGTCTTGCCCCTTACTGCCTTTCAACCAGCCACCTAAGGTTTTGACTGAGTAGTCCGCAGGATCTACCCAGAACTGACTTGAGGTTTTGTAAGTCCCCTTGAATGTAATCCTGTACTCCTCAATGGTGAGTCCAAAGCCCTCAATCAGGGTTTCGTTCAGGAGGTCATAGGACTCAGCATCTTCCTCACCCAGTTTCAGGAGTCTAGCCGTGCGCCTTCCTGCAAATAACTCCCAGAATAGAGAGCCCCAGTGTCTCTGATGTAACTTTTTCATCTTACAAGCCCTCTCCAAGGCTGCAAGTCACTTTGTGGTAACATTACCCTCAACATATAGGGGTAAAATCCCTTTGTGGATCTCAGGATCAAAGGTTTCCTGTCTCTCCACATTTGGTTTGTTACTGCAACCACTCATGGGTGCTAGACCCACCTCAGCCCCCTCTTTTTCTATAGCCATAATTTTGACTTCAAGGGCGGCTCTTCTGGCTAGTCTCTCAAGATTCGCTTCTTCACACTCTAGCTCTTTTCTGAGCCTTGAGTTGCCTGAACTACCCCCAGCAGGGGAAGGCACTCGTGGTACAGCCTTAGCGTAGATGTGAGGAGGTATCTCGTCACCTTTTGTAGCGGGTTCTCAGGGCCACAACTGCTCCGAAACAAGTTTGGAGGGAAATCTATTTATGTAAAGCAATGGTTTCAGTCACAAGTAACATCAAAATGCACAAGTTGGAGTAAGAATTGGAATATAAGAAATTCCAAGGTGGCCACCAATTTACCACTCTATGGTCTGTATGTTAATGTTGATAATTAGGAGGCCAAGATAGATTGTCCAGCGCGGTCCGCTTCAGAACCCCACACTTCATCTGAGGAAATTCCATAGGAAGCAGCAAGTTTTGCTCTTGCTGCGAAGATCAGTCAGGGCTAATGGTGCCGTTTGGCTAGGTGTTGTTTTAGTCCTTTGTGCTGTTGGGACAGCGCCTTGAGGAAATGTCGCAAGACGAGTAGCGCCTCGATCCGGAGCCTGTCGTTTTATGCGGTATTTGAGGTGGTGGGCAGTGTTCTAACAGTGTCTCTCTTTCCTCAGTGCCTAGTGCCTCCCACAAATGTCAGCGTCAGCACAAGCTAGTTCCCGACAAGAGCGCTTCTCATAACCTTCAATTTGGATTTCGTTATCGCCTGTTATCAGCTGCTGGAAAATGTCAAGACGGTAGGCTAATTTATTTAATTTCCTAAAGAAGAAACAGATGTACTCAGTGGCAACAGCAAGAGTAAAGAAATAGAAACAGTTACTTACCTGTGCTGTTCATGAGGAACTTAATGTTGGAGGCTGGCCCTCTATGCAATGTACAAAACCAAGTACACTATGCAGAGGGTCCGGGCAACCACATGTTAGTTTTCAGGGATAAAAATCAGAGCGCCTAATGCACTAATTTTTAAGGTAGCTGATCGAGCAGTTAGGCTAATCCAGAAGATGCGCTAAGTATTTGCTGTACTCACAAATCCAACCATGCACCACACACACTCAATGAATAACTCGAGACCAGATTTTATAAAAAACACTTCAGACTTTTTTATAATTTTTAAGACCAAAATCTTTAGAATACGTTAAGTACTTTTCTTGTTATGACTTTTTAAAGTTGTAGCAAAGTTAGTCTTTCTGTGCGTAATTACGCACCGTAGGAAACAATAGGCAGTCACATTTAAAAATACATCAAAAATCGCACATTGGTGTTACCAGTCTCTTCTTTTGCAGGGGGGTCGTAGTAGTCGGTGGGCACCTCGTGCCAACTGGAGATCTTCGGGCAGCTCCCGGTTCTGGCGGGAGCAGCGTTGGAGAAGTTCTTGGCACAGGCACAGGGGCACCAGGATGGGCCCCTTGGAAAAGGAGCTGGTTTGCAGATTTAAAGTTGGTGCCTGGGGGTCCCCTATTGCTGTTGAGGTCACAAGGGCTTGGTGACCCGGGCCACAGAGCAGATCCTGCGATGCAAGGCCCAGGGTGGCCATGTGCAGGACGTTTTGGAGGACTTGGATGCTGTGTGCAACGAAGTCCAGTGGAGCTGGAGGTGAGTCTCTTTGAGGGATGCTTACAGAACAGTGGGGGCACTCGGGTCAGAGGCCAGGGTTTGCCTGAAGTCCCTCGACTGGGGCTTCCTCCTGATCCATTTTCAGCTCATGGGGAGCTAGTTTTCTGGTTGTGCGATATCAGCTGACCAGTACCCAGTGTATTGCTGTATCTCGGCCACTAGAGGGCGCAGCGCCACGAAACTTGGCACAGTGACAGTTGTAGGTCACACCCGGGTGGTCGTCGGGTCCGGCTGTGACATCCGGTCAAGGACATATCGCCGGTTTAGTGAAGTGACCTTCACTGGTTTCTTGGTCCTTTGCAGTTTTCTTGTTTTTCCTGAGTGGAGCCTCCACTCGGGGGGGGGGGGTTCTGGGGTGATCCTTTAAGCCTGGAGGTTCCCTGGTTTTCTTGGGGTCAGTCCAGTGTCCAGCTCCTCCACAGCGTCGATTTTCGGGTCCTGGGTGCAGCAGGCAGGGTTTGGTGCCTTTTCTTGTGCATCAGGTCCTCAGTTCTCTTGCTGTGGTCTTCGTTTGGTGCTGGTCTTTCCTTCTTCTTGGAATCCTTTTCAAATCCAAATTCTTGGTCTAGGGGAGCCCACTAAATACTGAATTTAGTGGGCGTTTTAGGGGGAACATGGTAGTGTCCAATGGGACACTTACCCTTGGGTGGCTACACCCACTACAGTGACTACTTCCTGTGGTGAGGGTCACTTCCCTAAACCTGATTGGCTATTTTTCTCGAATCCAAGATGGCGAAAAATGAAATGAAGGGTCCACTTCGTCTGCAAGCCCCTTAAGGGTGGTGCAGGCTAGGTGAGGCCACTCCTCCTACCCTTTGTGTGTTTTCCTGCCTTTGCTCCTTCTAGGAGCGGGGGTTTGCAAAGGGGGAGTCCTTCTGCTGCTAGCAGCAGGCCTGAGGGTTGAGTTTCAAGGGCGGTAGCCCTTTGAAGCTCACTGCCAGGGCAGTGCACATTCCTGAGGGAGGGGGAGTTAGCTCCTCCACCCAGGAAGGGCTTTGTTTCACGAACCGGAGAGGCAGGGCTCTCCCCAACGGTCTGTGGATTACCTGTCTGGAGGCAGGAGGCTGGATAGAACCAGTCAGCAACCATGCCAGGATAGTTTGGTTTTTCAGGAGGCACCTCTAAGGGGCCACTGGGTACTTTTTATAATAAATGCAGTGCTGGTAGCAGTTTGGATTGATCATTCTGAGTTGTTTGATACCAAACAACCCAGGGTTCAGAGTAGCCAGTATGTAGCTGGGAATCTCATATTGACCAGTGTCCAACACATGTATTAAAATGGCTGCTCTGTTCTCTCACTATGTCCCAGGTTTGGCAAGGACACAGTGGGGGCATATCGCTCATGCAATTATGCCCTCACATAGAGTATGGTGCACCCTGCCTTAGGGAGGGAAGGCCTGCTAGGGGGGTGACTTACCTATAATTTATGCAGTGTAGGTTGGACAGGGCACACAGAGAGTGTGCCATGTCGAGTTTTATTTTAGGTTTGCACCAGGACACTCAGCCTGCTATGGAGGTGCTTGGGTGCATCTGGAATCAGTGCTGCTGCCCTCAGTAGCCTACCCATAGTACCCCATGCCCTGGGTACCTAAGTACCTTTTACCAGGGACTTATAGTGGTAGCTAAAGGTGTATCCAATTACTTTTACCATGTTGTAGGGAAAGAACACTGGCACTGGGAACCTGATTATCTGCAAAAGAAAAAAGCATTATAATAAGTTGTCAGAGGAAAAGAACTCTGTTTAAGTGTTGAAGACAGTAATAAGGTTTTTTAAATGAAAGGTTATTGTTGCATGCATTTATTTTCTTGCAATTTTCTAATTCCTACAAGGCCACAGCAGTCAACCAAAATTAGGACTTCAAGGTTACCGAATGGAGACTTTCCAGGTAAAGGATCCGAAGATAGACCAGGCTGTCTCTACTCTCTTTCTCTCCCCCACCATCCTCTTTCCCCTCTTTGGACACTTCTGTTAGTCCAGTGATATTGGATGATGGAGGGGTTTGGAGGGAGGCATTGGGAACAGTTGTCATTCTGCTCCTGTGCTGATCAGGTGAGAGTTCTGACATGAGTTTAGGGGACAATATCTGGGGGTGCTACCCCCACTTCGTTGGTCACTGTCCACCTCCTCTCCTAGAGGTGTGTTAGGACCCGCTGTTAAATGGATTGCATCAAGCTCTGCCAGAAGGAACTGGATATGTATTTTTGTAGGGTTGGAGCCAGTTTTGATGTTGCTGGCTGTACCAAGGTTCTTTAACTGATTCACATTAAGCTGGGCCTCTACTGCTCTGATCACGGATCCTGACCCATGTCGGTTCTGCCACCGCAACCTTAGCCAAAGCCTCTGCTGATGCTGATGCTCCCGGTGCCGTCAGCCCGGTCTGAATTCCGGAATCCGACATGGAGGCGGAACAGTGTTGACCGAACCCAGAGCCAACGGGCCCCAGTCTCCTAGATTGGACCCTGAGCCCTATTCCTAAGCGCTAGGCCTTGGGGAAGAATGGAAGGGGTCCCTGGACCCTTTAGAGTACCAGCTAGAGGGCCAGGAATCCATGGACTGGTGTGATGAACAGGGTGATGCCAACAGACTGGATACCTCTCGAGATACTGGTCTGCTTTCTCCCCTTACCTTGGAGGAGGGAGGATGAATATGATATGGTGGTGAAGAGGGCGACTGAGGTCCTGGATCTCGAACTACCCTCAGTGGCTGTCAAGACGAACATCTTGACAGAAGTGCTTCAAGCAGGAGCATCCTCATCCTAACCCCTCCTCCCTTTTAATGAAGCATTTACCGATGTCCTACTGGGAACCTGGTCCAAGCCCAACAAGGGGGGCTCATGTGAACAGGACAATTGCCCACCGCCATCGCCTCACACCTGGGGACCCATCTTTCGTCACCCAACACTCCACTCCGGAGAGCTTGACTGTCTAAGCCTCATCCTCCCATGGTGACTTCCCTGACGCTCCCCCAGACAGACAATCCAAGAGGCTGGATACCTCAGGCAAGAAAATGTTTTCTTCCACCAACCTGGCACTGCGGTCGGTGAACACCGCATGTTTATTGTGCTCCGTTTAACACACTCTGAGGGATATCGTTGCACAGGTGCTGCCACAGTTCCTGGAGGAGCACCAGGCCATTCTCTCCCAAACCGTCAAAGATGGAAGAGACGCAGCCAAGTTCACCATTAGGTGTGGTTTGGATATGACTGGATCGCTGGGCAGAGCGGTTTCCTCTACGGTGGCACTTCGAGCCCACACTTGGCCGAGAACATCTTGCTTTTCCAGGAATGTTCAGGAAAACCTCATGGACGTGCCCTTCGATGGTACCCGTGTCTTCAGAGACTAGGCAGGTTCAGCGCTGGAGTGCCTTAAGGACTTGCTAGCTACGGCTAAGTCCTTGGGCTCCAAAGTGACCTCACGCGCCCAGAATACCTTTCGTCCCTGTTCGTGGATACGGAAGGGGCATTCCACCGCACCAACCCTATGCCAGCCACTGTCCTGAGCAAGCACCTCAAGGTGCGTGTGGGCACGGGTGAGGTGCATACCAGCCCCGTGGGTCAGGTAGCCAGAGGTCTGCCGTAACCACCAATCCCTCAGCAGCTGCAGCCTCCAAGCCCACCTATCTTGCCCTACAGGTTTATGGGCATCCGTAGGGTGCTGGCTATTTATGCAGTGTAGCAGATGTAGGAGTACCCTATGCACATAATACAGGCTACCCTTATTGGTTTACAGGAGTAAAAAAAAAAAACAATCTCTAAAGCTCTCTTTTGTGGTAGCGTAGGGGAGCAGTTAGGCTAATCAGAGGGTAGGGCTAAGCATTTGTTGAGCACACAGAGTCAATAAATGAGACACACACTCAGAAAGGAACTCAAGACCACTTGTTGCGAAAAATAGGTATTTTGTTTATATCATGTTTCAACACCAGAATACTTTCAAGAAGCTACGTACTGTTGCAATTTTGTAACGACTCACCAAGTAAGTAACATTTTTATTCAAATGCTCTTTTACACGGGACAGGCTCCAACGTACCTTTACGTCAAAGGGGTCCTTCCAATCAGTTCACGTGGGTCCCCTGACCGTAGCAGGGTGCTAGGGGTACAACGTCACAAGCAAGACCACCGGTAGAGGTTTACCTGCCCTGGCTGCTCACTGCACAGTTGGCGACGAGGGGAGCCATCTAGGAAAAGAATGCAGATGGGGACTTGGGGAGAAGTCCGGGAGCTCCACGTGGGGGACTTGATCAGTGGGGGTTCTGGGAGCAGGGGGACACAGCTGGAGGCCGTGGTTCTGGGGCGCTGGGGTGCAGCAGGTCTTTAGCAGCGATGCTCCTCCATCAAGACGCACACAGTTCTTGGGGTGACCTGCGGAGGGAGAGACAAAACAATGCAGCTTTGCAACTCCGAAGGATGTCCTCTGTATTGCTGACATCTCTCACGGGCAGGTCTGCGGATGTGCTGTTGGAGTGCGGGATGGGCCCCAACATGCCTTGGTTGCCGCTAAGAGTCCAGTACCCCAGGCACTGGTGCAGCACGTCTCTGATTGATCCTGATGTCTAGTGCATCATGCATTCTAGTACAGGGTTATGCCCACTCCCCTCAGGAAGTGGTCATATAAGGGGTGTAGTCACCCCAAGAGTAAGTAGCCCATTGGCTACTACTCTACATTCCCCTAAAGGCCCCTAGATTGAGTACTTAGGTGGCCCCCTGACACCAGAAGAACAGATTTGTCTGACACAAAGAAGAAGAGGACACAGTAGAGCCGGCGGCCGAGAAGTTTGAAATACAGGAAGACTTTTGGCACAAAACCCCCAACAATTGCAACATCATGACTCACCCGCAGCTGAGTGGATTCCGAAAGCCTCTGAGGTTCTCCAGCACTTTGCCAGTCCGTCAGCATAACCAATGGAGTGGAGGACCCCTTCCCTGCTTCCTGCAGGCACCAACTGCAGCGTCCAGATCACCGCTCTGCTGACCACTT
The DNA here is from genome assembly GCF_031143425.1 of Pleurodeles waltl. Classification (NCBI taxonomy): domain Eukaryota; kingdom Metazoa; phylum Chordata; class Amphibia; order Caudata; family Salamandridae; genus Pleurodeles; species Pleurodeles waltl. The sequence continues at coordinate 1,194,727,622 of NC_090448.1, forward strand.
AGTCCACCGACGCCACAGTCATCTAGGAGGAGCTCACCATTCTCCAAGAGGCCAGTCCCGTCTCCCGTCCAAGTAGGAAGGCTCCAGGATGAACCAGAGCCCAGCTGCCCCAATACCTGGGGAACTGGACCCCTTGGAACAGCCAAGGCTTGTTCAGGCCCATTCCAGACTCCAACAGCACATCTGAAACCCTGCCGACCAGGGACATCAGCACCACAGAGGACATACTTCACAGTCGTCCAGCTGCATTGTTTTGTCTCTCCCTCTGTAGGTCATCCAAAGAACTGTGGGCCTCATAATGCAGGAGCACCGCCGCTAAGCATCCTCTGCACCCGAGCGCCCTGGCCTAGGTCCACCATGTTCAGTGGTGTCTCCCTGCTGCCAGGTTACCCATCGACGAACCCCCTGCTGGGAGCTCCCGGACTTGTCCCCGAGTCACCCCCTGTGTTCCCTTTCCAGGTGGCCCCTCTCGTCTCCATCTGTGCAGTGGGCAGCAAACTAGACTCTACCTGCCAAACGCACCCAGACGGGCCAGGGAAGGTAAAAATGTATCACTGATCTTGCTTGTGATTTTGCTGGCCTAGCACCCTTCTACCACCAGGGGATCCTCGTGAATTGATTGCAAGGACCCCTATGAATTGAAAATACTTTGGAACCTTTGCCGCGTAAAAGTGCATTTGAGTAAACACTGTAACTTTCTTGTGATTTGATATAAAACTGCAACATTACTTATCTACTTGAAAGTATTCTGGCTTCGAAACACAATATAAACAAATTGACAATTTTTTGCAACAATTGGTTGCGAGTTCCTTCTTGGGTGTGTGTCTCATTTATTGACCATGTGTGTTGAAATAATGCTTAGCACCTGATAGGTCTAAGTGCTCGCCCACGCTACGACAAAAGAGAGCTTTTTAGACTGGCATGTTTTTTCCCTGTAAAGCAGTAAAGGTCACCTGCACTATGTGCATTGTGTACCCCAGCGTTTGGTACACTACATAGATATCCAGCTTCCTGCAGTTGTTGCACAACCACTCTCCTAGTGGCACCAGGTTTGGGGGTCTCTGGCCTCAGCATTGAGTATTCCCTCCTTCCAATAGGTCTTGTGGGAGCCACTGACATCTCCCTTTTCCTGTTTCAGCAGCTTACTGTCCCAGACTCAGAAGAGTGAGACAGCTCCTTTATCTGTGGCAAAGATCTTGTTTAGAGCATCCCCGTGGGCCTTAGAACTCTGCTGCGTAAGGCCTGAGTTCCTGGGATTCAGTTCTCTCAAGGGCTGAGAGATCTTCTCTCTTAAGCGTGGGGACATGAGGTTGTGTCTCATCAAATGTTGGTTTCCCAGCCTTCTTGCTTTTTCACTGGGAGGTTTGGGCCATTATTCCAGGCACCAACACTTCTTTTTCGAAGCGGGCTTCCTTTTGTGCTCTTGTTTTTACACACACCCGGTCAGGTATCCCTAGCATAGCTGCACGGGTTCTGAGCTCTACATCAGCAAATGCCGAGGACCCCGCTCATTACCTAGCAGACATGCTACTGGAATTGCAGAGGAGACGGCCACCTTCTTTTGGCCAGTAACCCCTCCCCATTCCAAGGGCACCATAGCCGTGGGATGAACCTTGACAATAATATCAGCATTGATGATTGGATATGACTTTCCACTTATGTACTGTTCTGGGGATATCAGTTTTTCAGTCACCATGGTGACCCTTGCGATTGTATCCATCAGTACTTCTACTTAAACCCCATTGATATGTGGCTTTTGTCTGTATTTCTCCAGGTTACTGGGCCAGACAGCCAGAGGGGCACCTCCACTCAACCCTCTGAGATTAAAGTAGCTTCAGGGTGCTCTCTAACTTGGTCAGGGAACACCAAAGATCCCATCTGGAGACAAACAACCCCAGAAGGTGTTTGACTAGGGGAAGCTGTTTTGGGGCAGAACGAGCCCCCTGTTTGGTGACCATAGTCCTTGCAAAGATGGCACCCAGCCTTCATAGATCACTGTTTTTACCCTGGTACCCAGCCTTCGATTGGTAATCGTCTCAGGGGACACCCTCCTGAACAGGTTTTTTAATGGCTTTGGAAGACTCCTTAGGCTTCTTCCCTTTGTGTCCTACATGTTTTGTGGTGGGGGAAGTAGGAACCCCTTTCTTTTGGTCACCTCCACCATGAGGTTTGACCAAGTGGTCAGCCTTCTTCCCCAACTCCTGAGGACAGACTAACCCTAAGTCCACTAAGCACTGATGCAATTTTTCAGAAGTGCAATTACTCAACAGATGCTCTTTCATTATCAAATTATAGAGCCTGTCATAGTCTTGCCCCTTACTGCCTTTCAACCAGCCACCTAAGGTTTTGACTGAGTAGTCCGCAGGATCTACCCAGAATTGACTTGAGGTTTTGTAAGTCCCCTTGAATGTAATCCTGTACTCCTCAATGGTGAGTCCAAAGCCCTCAATCAGGGTTTAGTTCAGGAGGTCATAGGACTCAGCATCTTCCTCACCCATTTTCAGGAGTCTATCCCTGCGCCTTCCTGCAAATAACTCCCAGAATAGAGAGCCCCAGTGTCTCTGGTGTAACTTTTTCATCTTACAAGCGCTCTCCAAGGCTGCAAGTCACTTTGTGGTAACATTACCCTCAACATATAGGGGTAAAATCCCTTTGTGGATCTCAGGATCAAAGGTTTCCTGTCTCTCCGCATTTGGTTTGTTACTGCAACCACTCATGGGTGCTAGACCCACCTCAGCCCCCTCTTTTTCTATAGCCATAATTTTGACTTCAAGGGCGGCTCTTCTGGCTAGTCTCTCAAGATTCGCTTCTTCACACTCTAGCTCTTTTCTGAGCCTTGAGTTGCCTGAACTACCCCCAGCAGGGGAAGGCACTCGTGGTACAGCCTTAGCGTAGATGTGAGGTGGTATCTCGTCACCTTTTGTAGCGGGTTCTCAGGGCCACAACTGCTCCGAAACAAGTTTGGAGGAAAATCTATTTATGTAAAGCAATGGTTTCAGTCACATGTAACATCAAAATGCACAAGTTGGAGTAAGAATTGGAATATAAGAAATTCCAAGGTGGCCACCAATTTACCACTCTATGGTCTGTATGTTAATGTTGATAATTAGGAGGCCAAGATAGATTGTCCAGCGCGGTCCGCTTCAGAACCCCACACTTCATCTGAGGAAATTCCATAGGAAGCAGCAAGTTTTGCTCTTGCTGCGAAGATCAGTCAGGGCTAATGGTGCCGTTTGGCTAGGTGTTGTTTTAGTCCTTTGTGCTGTTGGGACAGCGCCTTGAGGAAATGTCGCAAGACGAGTAGCGCCTCGATCCGGAGCCTGTCGTTTTATGCGGTATTTGAGGTGGTGGGCAGTGTTCTAACAGTGTCTCTCTTTCCTCAGTGCCTAGTGCCTCCCACAAATGTCAGCGTCAGCACAAGCTAGTTCCCGACAAGAGCGCTTCTCATAACCTTCAATTTGGATTTCGTTATCGCCTGTTATCAGCTGCTGGAAAATGTCAAGACGGTAGGCTAATTTATTTAATTTCCTAAAGAAGAAACAGATGTACTCAGCGGCAACAGCAAGAGTAAAGAAATAGAAACAGTTACTTACCTGTGCTGTTCATCAGGAACTTAATGTTGGAGGCTGGCCCTCTATGCAATGTACAAAACCAAGTACACTATGCAGAGGGTCCGGGCAACCACATGTTAGTTTTCAGGGATAAAAATCAGAGCGCCTAATGCACTAATTTTTAAGGTAGCTGATCGAGCAGTTAGGCTAATCCAGAAGATGCGCTAAGTATTTGCTGTACTCACAAATCCAACCATGCACCACACACACTCAATGAATAACTCGAGACCAGATTTTATAAAAAACACTTCAGACTTTTTTATAATTTTTAAGACCAAAATCTTTAGAATACGTTAAGTACTTTTCTTGTTATGACTTTTTAAAGTTGTAGCAAAGTTAGTCTTTCTGTGCGTAATTACGCACCGTAGGAAACAATAGGCAGTCACATTTAAAAATACATAAAAAATCGCACATTGGTGTTACCAGTCTCTTCTTTTGCAGGGGGGTCGTAGTAGTCGGTGGGCACCTCGTGCCAACTGGAGATCTTCGGGCAGCTCCCGGTTCTGGCGGGAGCAGCATTGGAGAAGTTCTTGGCACAGGCACAGGGGCACCAGGATGGGCCCCTTGGAAAAGGAGCTGGTTTGCAGATTTAAAGTTGGTGCCTGGGGGTCCCCTATTGCTGTTGAGGTCACAAGGGCTTGGGGACCCGGGCCACAGAGCAGATCCTGCGATGCAAGGCCCAGGGTGGCCATGTGCAGGACGTTTTGGAGGACTTGGATGCTGTGTGCAACGAAGTCCAGTGGAGCTGGAGGTGAGTCTCTTTGAGGGATGCTTACAGGACAGTGGGGGCACTCGGGTCAGAGGCCAGGGTTTGCCTGAAGTCCCTCGACTGGGGCTTCCTCCTGATCCATTTTCAGCTCATGGGGAGCTAGTTTTCTGGTTGTGCGATATCAGCTGACCAGTACCCAGTGTATTGCTGTATCTCGGCCACTAGAGGGCGCAGCGCCACGAAACTTGGCACAGTGACAGTTGTAGGTCACACCCGGGTGGTCGTCGGGTCCGGCTGTGACATCCGGTCAAGGACATATCGCCGGTTTAGTGAAGTGACCTTCACTGGTTTCTTGGTCCTTTGCAGTTTTCTTGTTTTTCCTGAGTGGAGCCTCCACTCGGGGGGGGGGGTTCTGGGGTGATCCTTTAAGCCTGGAGGTTCCCTGGTTTTCTTGGGGTCAGTCCAGTGTCCAGCTCCTCCACAGCGTCGATTTTCGGGTCCTGGGTGCAGCAGGCAGGGTTTGGTGCCTTTTCTTGTGCATCAGGTCCTCAGTTCTCTTGCTGTGGTCTTCGTTTGGTGCTGGTCTTTCCTTCTTCTTGGAATCCTTTTCAAATCCAAATTCTTGGTCTAGGGGAGCCCACTAAATACTGAATTTAGTGGGCGTTTTAGGGGGAACATGGTAGTGTCCAATGGGACACTTACCCTTGCGTGGCTACACCCACTACAGTGACTACTTCCTGTGGTGAGGGTCACTTCCCTAAACCTGATTGGCTATTTTTCTCGAATCCAAGATGGCGAAAAATGAAATGAAGGGTCCACTTCGTCTGCAAGCCCCTTAAGGGTGGTGCAGGCTAGGTGAGGCCACTCCTCCTACCCTTTGTGTGTTTTCCTGCCTTTGCTCCTTCTAGGAGCGGGGGTTTGCAAAGGGGGAGTCCTTCTGCTGCTAGCAGCAGGCCTGAGGGTTGAGTTTCAAGGGCGGTAGCCCTTTGAAGCTCACTGCCAGGGCAGTGCACATTCCTGAGGGAGGGGGAGTTAGCTCCTCCACCCAGGAAGGGCTTTGTTTCACGAACCGGAGAGGCAGGGCTCTCCCCAACGGTCTGTGGATTACCTGTCTGGAGGCAGGAGGCTGGATAGAACCAGTCAGCAACCATGCCAGGATAGTTTGGTTTTTCAGGAGGCACCTCTAAGGGGCCACTGGGTACTTTTTATAATAAATGCAGTGCTGGTAGCAGTTTGGATTGATCATTCTGAGTTGTTTGATACCAAACAACTCAGGGTTCAGAGTAGCCAGTATGTAGCTGGGAATCTCATATTGACCAGTGTCCAACACATGTATTAAAATGGCTGCTCTGTTCTCTCACTATGTCCCAGGTTTGGCAAGGACACAGTGGGGGCATATCGCTCATGCAATTATGCCCTCACGTAGAGTATGGTGCACCCTGCCTTAGGGCGGGAAGGCCTGCTAGGGGGGTGACTTACCTATAATTTATGCAGTGTAGGTTGGACAGGGCACACAGAGAGTGTGCCATGTCGAGTTTTATTTTAGGTTTGCACCAGGACACTCAGCCTGCTATGGAGGTGCTTGGGTGCATCTGGAATCAGTGCTGCTGCCCTCAGTAGCCTACCCATAGTACCCCATGCCCTGGGTACCTAAGTACCTTTTACCAGGGACTTATAGTGGTAGCTAAAGGTGTATCCAATTACTTTTACCATGTTGTAGGGAAAGAACACTGGCACTGGGAACCTGATTATCTGCAAAAGAAAAAAGCATTATAATAAGTTGTCAGAGGAAAAGAATTCTGTTTAAGTGTTGAAGACAGTAATAAGGTTTTTTAAATGAAAGGTTATTGTTGCATGCATTTATTTTCTTGCAATTTTCTAATTCCTACAAGGCCACAGCAGTCAACCAAAATTAGGACTTCAAGGTTACCGAATGGAGACTTTCCAGGTAAAGGATCCGAAGATAGACCAGGCTGTCTCTACTCTCTTTCTCTCCCCCACCATCCTCTTTCCCCTCTTTGGACACTTCTGTTAGTCCAGTGATATTGGATGATGGAGGGGTTTGGAGGGAGGCATTGGGAACAGTTGTCATTCTGCTCCTGTGCTGATCAGGTGAGAGTTCTGACATGAGTTTAGGGGACAATATCTGGGGGTGCTACCCCCACTTCGTTGGTCTCTGTCCACCTCCTCTCCTAGAGGTGTGTTAGGACCCGCTGTTAAATGGATTGCATCAAGCTCTGCCAGAAGGAACTGGATATGTATTTTTGTAGGGTTGGAGCCAGTTTTGATTTTGCTGGCTGTACCGAGGTTCTTTAACTGATTCACATTAAGCTGGGCCTCTACGGCTCTGATCACGGATCCTGACCCATGTCGGTTCTGCCACTGCAACCTTAGCCAAAGCCTCTGCTGATGCTGATGCTCCCGGTGCCGTCAGCCCGGTCTGAATTCCGGAATCCGACATGGAGGCGGAACAGTGTTGACCGAACCCAGAGCCAACGGGCCCTAGTCTCCTAGATTGGACCCTGAGCCCTATTCCTAAGCGCTAGGCCTTGGGGAAGAATGGAAGGGGTCCCTGGACCCTTTAGAGTACCAGCTAGAGGGCCAGGAATCCATGGACTGGTGTGATGAACAGGGTGATGCCAACAGACTGGATACCTCTCGAGATACTGGTCTGCTTTCTCCCCTTACCTTGGAGGAGGGAGGATGAATATGATATGGTGGTGAAGAGGGCGACTGAGGTCCTGGATCTCGAACTACCCTCAGTGGCTGTCAAGACGAACATCTTGACAGAAGTGCTTCAAGCAGGAGCATCCTCATCCTAACCCCTCCTCCCTTTTAATGAAGCACTTACCGATGTCCTACTGGGAACCTGGTCCAAGCCCAACAAGGGGGGCTCATGTGAACAGGACAATTGCCCACCGCCATCGCCTCACACCTGGGGACCCATCTTTCGTCACCCAACACTCCACTCCGGAGAGCTTGACTGTCTAAGCCTCATCCTCCCATGGCGACTTCCCTGACGCTCCCCCAGACAGACAATCCAAGAGGCTGGATACCTCAGACAAGAAAATGTTTTCTTCCACCAACCTGGCACTGCGGTCGGTGAACACCGCATGTTTATTGTGCTCCGTTTAACACACTCTGAGGGATATCGTTGCACAGGTGCTGCCACAGTTCCTGGAGGAGCACCAGGCCATTCTCTCCCAAACCGTCAAAGATGGAAGAGACGCAGCCAAGTTCACCATTAGGTGTGGTTTGGATATGACTGGATCGCTGGGCAGAGCGGTTTCCTCTACGGTGGCACTTCGAGCCCACACTTGGCCGAGAACATCTTGCTTTTCCAGGAATGTTCAGGAAAACCTCATGGACGTGCCCTTCGATGGTACCCGTGTCTTCAGAGACTAGGCAGGCTCAGCGCTGGAGTGCCTTAAGGACTTGCTAGCTACGGCTAAGTCCTTGGGCTCCAAAGTGACCTCACGCGCCCAGAATACCTTTCGTCCCTGTTCGTGTATACGGAAGTGGCATTCCACCGCACCAACCCTATGCCAGCCACTGTCCTGAGCAAGCACCTCAAGGTGCGTGTGGGCACGGGTGAGGTGCATACCAGCCCCGTGGGTCAGGTAGCCAGAGGTCTGCCGTAACCACCAATCCCTCAGCAGCTGCAGCCTCCAAGCCCACCTATCTTGCCCTACAGGTTTATGGGCATCCGTAGGGTGCTGGCTATTTATGCAGTGTAGCAGATGTAGGAGTACCCTATGCACATAATACAGGCTACCCTTATTGGTTTACAGGAGTAAAAAAAAAAAACAATCCCTAAAGCTCTCTTTTGTGGTAGCGTAGGGGAGCAGTTAGGCTAATCAGAGGGTAGGGCTAAGCATTTGTTGAGCACACAGAGTCAATAAATGAGACACACACTCAGAAAGGAACTCAAGACCACTTGTTGCGAAAAATAGGTATTTTGTTTATATCATGTTTCAACACCAGAATACTTTCAAGAAGCTACGTACTGTTGCAATTTTGTAACGACTCACCAAGTAAGTAACATTTTTATTCAAATGCTCTTTTACACGGGACAGGCTCCAACGTACCTTTACGTCAAAGGGGTCCTTCCAATCAGTTCACGTGGGTCCCCTGACCGTAGCAGGGTGCTAGGGGTACAACGTCACAAGCAAGACCACCGGTAGAGGTTTACCTGCCCTGGCTGCTCACTGCACAGTTGGCGACGAGGGGAGCCATCTAGGAAAAGAATGCAGATGGGGACTTGGGGAGAAGTCCGGGAGCTCCACGTGGGGGACTTGATCAGTGGGGGTTCTGGGAGCAGGGGGACACAGCTGGAGGCCGTGGTTCTGGGGCGCTGGGGTGCAGCAGGTCTTTAGCAGCGATGCTCCTCCATCAAGACGCACACAGTTCTTGGGGTGACCTGCGGAGGGAGAGACAAAACAATGCAGCTTTGCAACTCCGAAGGATGTCCTCTGTATTGCTGACATCTCTCACGGGCAGGTCTGCGGATGTGCTGTTGGAGTGCGGGATGGGCCCCAACATGCCTTGGTTGCCGCTAAGAGTCCAGTACCCCAGGCACTGGTGCAGCACGTCTCTGATTGATCCTGATGTCTAGTGCATCATGCATTCTAGTACAGGGTTATGCCCACTCCCCTCAGGAAGTGGTCATATAAGGGGTGTAGTCACCCCAAGAGTAAGTAGCCCATTGGCTACTACTCTACATTCCCCTAAAGGCCCCTAGATTGAGTACTTAGGTGGCCCCCTGACACCAGAAGAACAGATTTGTCTGACACAAAGAAGAAGAGGACACAGTAGAGCCGGCGGCCGAGAAGTTTGAAATACAGGAAGACTTTTGGCACAAAACCCCCAACAATTGCAACATCATGACTCACCCGCAGCTGAGTGGATTCCGAAAGCCTCTGAGGTTCTCCAGCACTTTGCCAGTCCGTCAGCATACCCAATGGAGTGGAGGACCCCTTCCCTGCTTCCTGCAGGCACCAACTGCAGCGTCCAGATCACCGCTCTGCTGACCACTTAGTCCACCGACGCCACAGTCATCTAGGAGGAGCTCACCATTCTCCAAGAGGCCAGTCCCGTCTCCCGTCCAAGTAGGAAGGCTCCAGGATGAACCAGAGCCCAGCTGCCCCAATACCTGGGGAACTGGACCCCTTGGAACAGCCAAGGCTTGTTCAGGCCCATTCCAGACTCCAACAGCACATCTGAAGCCCTGCCGACCAGGGACATCAGCACCACAGAGGACATACTTCACAGTCGTCCAGCTGCATTGTTTTGTCTCTCCCTCTGTAGGTCATCCAAAGAACTGTGGGCCTCATAATGCAGGAGCACCGCCGCTAAGCATCCTCTGCACCCGAGCGCCCTGGCCTAGGTCCACCATGTTCAGTGGTGTCTCCCTGCTGCCAGGTTACCCACCGACGAACCCCCTGCTGGGAGCTCCCGGACTTGTCCCCGAGTCACCCCCTGTGTTCCCTTTCCAGGTGGCCCCTCTCGTCTCCATCTGTGCAGTGGGCAGCAAACTAGACTCTACCTGCCAAACGCACCCAGACGGGCCAGGGAAGGTAAAAATGTATCACTGATCTTGCTTGTGATTTTGCTGGCCTAGCACCCTTCTACCACCAGGGGATCCTCGTGAATTGATTGCAAGGACCCCTATGAATTGAAAATACTTTGGAACCTTTGCCGCGTAAAAGTGCATTTGAGTAAACACTGTAACTTTCTTGTGATTTGATATAAAACTGCAACATTACTTATCTACTTGAAAGTATTCTGGCTTCGAAACACAATATAAACAAATTGACAATTTTTTGCAACAATTGGTTGCGAGTTCCTTCTTGGGTGTGTGTCTCATTTATTGACCATGTGTGTTGAAATAATGCTTAGCACCTGATAGGTCTAAGTGCTCACCCACGCTACGACAAAAGAGAGCTTTTTAGACTGGCATGTTTTTTCCCTGTAAAGCAGTAAAGGTCACCTGCACTATGTGCATTGTGTACCCCAGCGTTTGGTACACTACATAGATATCCAGCTTCCTGCAGTTGTTGCACAACCACTCTCCTAGTGGCACCAGGTTTGGGGGTCTCTGGCCTCAGCATTGAGTATTCCCTCCTTCCAATAGGTCTTGTGGGAGCCACTGACATCTCCCTTTTCCTGTTTCAGCAGCTTACTGTCCCAGACTCAGAAGAGTGAGACAGCTCCTTTATCTGTGGCAAAGATCTTGTTTAGAGCATCCCCGTGGGCCTTAGAACTCTGCTGCGTAAGGCCTGAGTTCCTGGGATTCAGTTCTCTCAAGGGCTGAGAGATCTTCTCTCTGAAGCGTGGGGACATGAGGTTGTGTCTCATCAAATGTTGGTTTCCCAGCCTTCTTGCTTTTTCACTGGGAGGTTTGGGCCATTATTCCAGGCACCAACACTTCTTTTTCGAAGCGGGCTTCCTTTTGTGCTCTTGTTTTTACACACACCCGGTCAGGTATCCCTAGCATAGCTGCACGGGTTCTGAGCTCTACATCAGCAAATGCCGAGGACCCCGCTCATTACCTAGCAGACATGCTACTGGAATTGCAGAGGAGACGGCCACCTTCTTTTGGCCAGTAACCCCTCCCCATTCCAAGGGCACCATAGCCGTGGGATGAACCTTGACAATAATATCAGCATTGATGATTGGATATGACTTTCCACTTATGTACTGTTCTGGGGATATCAGTTTTTCAGTCACCATGGTGACCCTTGCGATTGTATCCATCAGTACTTCTACTTAAACCCCATTGATATGTGGCTTTTGTCTGTATTTCTCCAGGTTACTGGGCCAGACAGCCAGAGGGGCACCTCCACTCAACCCTCTGAGATTAAAGTAGCTTCAGGGTGCTCTCTAACTTGGTCAGGGAACACCAAAGATCCCATCTGGAGACAAACAACCCCAGAAGGTGTTTGACTAGGGGAAGCTGTTTTGGGGCAGAACGAGCCCCCTGTTTGGTGACCATAGTCCTTGCAAAGATGGCACCCAGCCTTCATAGATCACTGTTTTTACCCTGGTACCCAGCCTTCGATTGGTAATCGTCTCAGGGGACACCCTCCTGAACAGGTTTTTTAATGGCTTTGGAAGACTCCTTAGGCTTCTTCCCTTTGTGTCCTACATGTTTTGTGGTGGGGGAAGTAGGAACCCCTTTCTTTTGGTCACCTCCACCATGAGGTTTGACCAAGTGGTCAGCCTTCTTCCCCAACTCCTGAGGACAGACTAACCCTAAGTCCACTAAGCACTGATGCAATTTTTCAGAAGTGCAATTACTCAACAGATGCTCTTTCATTATCAAATTATAGAGCCTGTCATAGTCTTGCCCCTTACTGCCTTTCAACCAGCCACCTAAGGTTTTGACTGAGTAGTCCGCAGGATCTACCCAGAATTGACTTGAGGTTTTGTAAGTCCCCTTGAATGTAATCCTGTACTCCTCAATGGTGAGTCCAAAGCCCTCAATCAGGGTTTAGTTCAGGAGGTCATAGGACTCAGCATCTTCCTCACCCATTTTCAGGAGTCTATCCCTGCGCCTTCCTGCAAATAACTCCCAGAATAGAGAGCCCCAGTGTCTCTGGTGTAACTTTTTCATCTTACAAGCGCTCTCCAAGGCTGCAAGTCACTTTGTGGTAACATTACCCTCAACATATAGGGGTAAAATCCCTTTGTGGATCTCAGGATCAAAGGTTTCCTGTCTCTCCGCATTTGGTTTGTTACTGCAACCACTCATGGGTGCTAGACCCACCTCAGCCCACTCTTTTTCTATAGCCATAATTTTGACTTCAAGGGCGGCTCTTCTGGCTAGTCTCTCAAGATTCGCTTCTTCACACTCTAGCTCTTTTCTGAGCCTTGAGTTGCCTGAACTACCCCCAGCAGGGGAAGGCACTCGTGGTACAGCCTTAGCGTAGATGTGAGGAGGTATCTCGTCACCTTTTGTAGCGGGTTCTCAGGGCCACAACTGCTCCGAAACAAGTTTGGAGGAAAATCTATTTATGTAAAGCAATGGTTTCAGTCACAAGTAACATCAAAATGCACAAGTTGGAGTAAGAATTGGAATATAAGAAATTCCAAGGTGGCCACCAATTTACCACTCTATGGTCTGTATGTTAATGTTGATAATTAGGAGGCCAAGATAGATTGTCCAGCGCGGTCCGCTTCAGAACCCCACACTTCATCTGAGGAAATTCCATAGGAAGCAGCAAGTTTTGCTCTTGCTGCGAAGATCAGTCAGTGCTAATGGTGCCGTTTGGCTAGGTGTTGTTTTAGTCCTTTGTGCTGTTGGGACAGCGCCTTGAGGAAATGTCGCAAGACGAGTAGCGCCTCGATCCGGAGCCTGTCGTTTTATGCGGTATTTGAGGTGGTGGGCAGTGTTCTAACAGTGTCTCTCTTTCCTCAGTGCCTAGTGCCTCCCACAAATGTCAGCGTCAGCACAAGCTAGTTCCCGACAAGAGCGCTTCTCATAACCTTCAATTTGGATTTCGTTATCGCCTGTTATCAGCTGCTGGAAAATGTCAAGACGGTAGGCTAATTTATTTAATTTCCTAAAGAAGAAACAGATGTACTCAGCGGCAACAGCAAGAGTAAAGAAATAGAAACAGTTACTTACCTGTGCTGTTCATGAGGAACTTAATGTTGGAGGCTGGCCCTCTATGCAATGTACAAAACCAAGTACACTATGCAGAGGGTCCGGGCAACCACATGTTAGTTTTCAGGGATAAAAATCAGAGCGCCTAATGCACTAATTTTTAAGGTAGCTGATCGAGCAGTTAGCCTAATCCAGAAGATGCGCTAAGTATTTGCTGTACTCACAAATCCAACCATGCACCACACACACTCAATGAATAACTCGAGACCAGATTTTATAAAAAACACTTCAGACTTTTTTATAATTTTTAAGACCAAAATCTTTAGAATACGTTAAGTACTTTTCTTGTTATGACTTTTTAAAGTTGTAGCAAAGTTAGTCTTTCTGTGCGTAATTACGCACCGTAGGAAACAATAGGCAGTCACATTTAAAAATACATAAAAAATCGCACATTGGTGTTACCAGTCTCTTCTTTTGCAGGGGGGTCGTAGTAGTCGGTGGGCACCTCGTGCCAACTGGAGATGTTCGGGCAGCTCCCGGTTCTGGCGGGAGCAGCGTTGGAGAAGTTCTTGGCACAGGCACAGGGGCACCAGGATGGGCCCCTTGGAAAAGGAGCTGGTTTGCAGATTTAAAGTTGGTGCCTGGGGGTCCCCTATTGCTGTTGAGGTCACAAGGGCTTGGGGACCCGGGCCACAGAGCAGATCCTGCGATGCAAGGCCCAGGGTGGCCATGTGCAGGACGTTTTGGAGGACTTGGATGCTGTGTGCAACGAAGTCCAGTGGAGCTGGAGGTGAGTCTCTTTGAGGGATGCTTACAGGACAGTGGGGGCACTCGGGTCAGAGGCCAGGGTTTGCCTGAAGTCCCTCGACTGGGGCTTCCTCCTGATCCATTTTCAGCTCATGGGGAGCTAGTTTTCTGGTTGTGCGATATCAGCTGACCAGTACCCAGTGTATTGCTGTATCTCGGCCACTAGAGGGCGCAGCGCCACGAAACTTGGCACAGTGACAGTTGTAGGTCACACCCGGGTGGTCGTCGGGTCCGGCTGTGACATCCGGTCAAGGACATATCGCCGGTTTAGTGAAGTGACCTTCACTGGTTTCTTGGTCCTTTGCAGTTTTCTTGTTTTTCCTGAGTGGAGCCTCCACTCGGGGGGGGGTTCTGGGGTGATCCTTTAAGCCTGGAGGTTCCCTGGTTTTCTTGGGGTCAGTCCAGTGTCCAGCTCCTCCACAGCGTCGATTTTCGGGTCCTGGGTGCAGCAGGCAGGGTTTGGTGCCTTTTCTTGTGCATCAGGTCCTCAGTTCTCTTGCTGTGGTCTTCGTTTGGTGCTGGTCTTTCCTTCTTCTTGGAATCCTTTTCAAATCCAAATTCTTGGTCTAGGGGAGCCCACTAAATACTGAATTTAGTGGGCGTTTTAGGGGGAACATGGTAGTGTCCAATGGGACACTTACCCTTGGGTGGCTACACCCACTACAGTGACTACTTCCTGTGGTGAGGGTCACTTCCCTAAACCTGATTGGCTATTTTTCTCGAATCCAAGATGGCGAAAAATGAAATGAAGGGTCCACTTCGTCTGCAAGCCTCTTAAGGGTGGTGCAGGCTAGGTGAGGCCACTCCTCCTACCCTTTGTGTGTTTTCCTGCCTTTGCTCCTTCTAGGAGCGGGGGTTTGCAAAGGGGGAGTCCTTCTGCTGCTAGCAGCAGGCCTGAGGGTTGAGTTTCAAGGGCGGTAGCCCTTTGAAGCTCACTGCCAGGGCAGTGCACATTCCTGAGGGAGGGGTAGTTAGCTCCTCCACCCAGGAAGGGCTTTGTTTCACGAACCGGAGAGGCAGGGCTCTCCCCAACGGTCTGTGGATTACCTGTCTGGAGGCAGGAGGCTGGATAGAACCAGTCAGCAACCATGCCAGGATAGTTTGGTTTTTCAGGAGGCACCTCTAAGGGGCCACTGGGTACTTTTTATAATAAATGCAGTGCTGGTAGCAGTTTGGATTGATCATTCTGAGTTGTTTGATACCAAACAACCCAGGGTTCAGAGTAGCCAGTATGTAGCTGGGAATCTCATATTGACCAGTGTCCAACACATGTATTAAAATGGCTGCTCTGTTCTCTCACTATGTCCCAGGTTTGGCAAGGACACAGTGGGGGCATATCGCTCATGCAATTATGCCCTCACATAGAGTATGGTGCACCCTGCCTTAGGGCGGGAAGGCCTGCTAGGGGGGTGACTTACCTATAATTTATGCAGTGTAGGTTGGACAGGGCTCACAGAGAGTGTGCCATGTCGAGTTTTATTTTAGGTTTGCACCAGGACACTCAGCCTGCTATGGAGGTGCTTGGGTGCATCTGGAATCAGTGCTGCTGCCCTCAGTAGCCTACCCATAGTACCCCATGCCCTGGGTACCTAAGTACCTTTTACCAGGGACTTATAGTGGTGGCTAAAGGTGTATCCAATTACTTTTACCATGTTGTAGGGAAAGAACACTGGCACTGGGAACCTGATTATCTGCAAAAGAAAAAAGCATTATAATAAGTTGTCAGAGGAAAAGAACTCTGTTTAAGTGTTGAAGACAGTAATAAGGTTTTTTAAATGAAAGGTTATTGTTGCATGCATTTATTTTCTTGCAATTTTCTAATTCCTACAAGGCCACAGCAGTCAACCAAAATTAGGACTTCAAGGTTACCGAATGGAGACTTTCCAGGTAAAGGATCCGAAGATAGACCAGGCTGTCTCTACTCTCTTTCTCTCCCCCACCATCCTCTTTCCCCTCTTTGGACACTTCTGTTAGTCCAGTGATATTGGATGATGGAGGGGTTTGGAGGGAGGCATTGGGAACAGTTGTCATTCTGCTCCTGTGCTGATCAGGTGAGAGTTCTGACATGAGTTTAGGGGACAATATCTGGGGGTGCTACCCCCACTTCGTTGGTCACTGTCCACCTCCTCTCCTAGAGGTGTGTTAGGACCCGCTGTTAAATGGATTGCATCAAGCTCTGCCAGAAGGAACTGGATATGTATTTTTGTAGGGTTTGAGCCAGTTTTGATTTTGCTGGCTGTACCGAGGTTCTTTAACTGATTCACATTAAGCTGGGCCTCTACGGCTCTGATCACGGATCCTGACCCATGTCGGTTCTGCCACCGCAACCTTAGCCAAAGCCTCTGCTGATGCTGATGCTCCCGGTGCCGTCAGCCCGGTCTGAATTCCGGAATCCGACATGGAGGCGGAACAGTGTTGACCGAACCCAGAGCCAACGGGCCCCAGTCTCCTAGATTGGACCCTGAGCCCTATTCCTAAGCGCTAGGCCTTGGGGAAGAATGGAAGGGGTCCCTGGACCCTTTAGAGTACCAGCTAGAGGGCCAGGAATCCATGGACTGGTGTGATGAACAGGGTGATGCCAACAGACTGGATACCTCTCGAGATACTGGTCTGCTTTCTCCCCTTACCTTGGAGGAGGGAGGATGAATATGATATGGTGGTGAAGAGGGCGACTGAGGTCCTGGATCTCGAACTACCCTCAGTGGCTGTCAAGACGAACATCTTGACAGAAGTGCTTCAAGCAGGAGCATCCTCATCCTAACCCCTCCTCCCTTTTAATGAAGCACTTACCAATGTCCTACTGGGAACCTGGTCCAAGCCCAACAAGGGGGGCTCATGTGAACAGGACAATTGCCCACCGCCATCGCCTCACACCTGGGGACCCATCTTTCGTCACCCAACACTCCACTCCGGAGAGCTTGACTGTCTAAGCCTCATCCTCCCATGGCGACTTCCCTGACGCTCCCCCAGACAAACAATCCAAGAGGATGGATACCTCAGGCAAGAAAATGTTTTCTTCCACCAACCTGGCACTGCGGTCGGTGAACACCGCATGTTTATTGTGCTCCTTTTAACACACTCTGAGGGATATCGTTGCACAGGTGCTGCCACAGTTCCTGGAGGAGCACCAGGCCATTCTCTCCCAAACCGTCAAAGATGGAAGAGACGCAGCCAAGTTCAACATTAGGTGTGGTTTGGATATGACTGGATCGCTGGGCAGAGCGGTTTCCTCTACGGTGGCACTTCGAGCCCACACTTGGCCGAGAACATCTTGCTTTTCCAGGAATGTTCAGGAAAACCTCATGGACGTGCCCTTCGATGGTACCCGTGTCTTCAGAGACTAGGCAGGCTCAGCGCTGGAGTGCCTTAAGGACTTGCTAGCTACGGCTAAGTCCTTGGGCTCCAAAGTGACCTCACGCGCCCAGAATACCTTTCGTCCCTGTTCGTGGATACGGAAGGGGCATTCCACTGCACCAACCCTATGCCAGCCACTGTCCTGAGCAAGCACCTCAAGGTGCGTGTGGGCACGGGTGAGGTGCATACCAGCCCCGTGGGTCAGGTAGCCAGAGGTCTGCCGTAACCACCAATCCCTCAGCAGCTGCAGCCTCCAAGCCCACCTATCTTGCCCTACAGGTTTATGGGCATCCGTAGGGTGCTGGCTATTTATGCAGTGTAGCAGATGTAGGAGTACCCTATGCACATAATACAGGCTACCCTTATTGGTTTACAGGAGTAAAAAAAAAAAACAATCCCTAAAGCTCTCTTTTGTGGTAGCGTAAGGGAGCAGTTAGGCTAATCAGAGGGTAGGGCTAAGCATTTGTTGAGCACACAGAGTCAATAAATGAGACACACACTCAGAAAGGAACTCAAGACCACTTGTTGCGAAAAATAGGTATTTTGTTTATATCATGTTTCAACACCAGAATACTTTCAAGAAGCTACGTACTGTTGCAATTTTGTAACGACTCATCAAGTAAGTAACATTTTTATTCAAATGCTCTTTTACACGGGACAGGCTACAACGTACCTTTACGTCAAAGGGGTCCTTCCAATCAGTTCACGTGGGTCCCCTGACGGTAGCAGGGTGCTAGGGGTACAACGTCCCAAGCAAGACCACCGGTAAAGGTTTACCTGCCCTGGCTGCTCACTGCACAGTTGGCGACGAGGGGAGCCATCTAGGAAAAGAATGCAGATGGGGACTTGGGGAGAAGTCCGGGAGCTCCACGTGGGGGACTTGATCAGTGGGGGTTCTGGGAGCAGGGGGACACAGCTGGAGGCCGTGGTTCTGGGGCGCTGGGGTGCAGCAGGTCTTTAGCAGCGATGCTCCTCCATCAAGACGCACACAGTTCTTGGGGTGACCTGCGGAGGGAGAGACAAAACAATGCAGCTTTGCAACTCCGAAGGATGTCCTCTGTATTGCTGACATCTCTCACGGGCAGGTCTGCGGATGTGCTGTTGGAGTGCGGGATGGGCCCCAACATGCCTTGGTTGCCGCTAAGAGTCCAGTACCCCAGGCACTGGTGCAGCACGTCTCTGATTGATCCTGATGTCTAGTGCATCATGCATTCTAGTACAGGGTTATGCCCACTCCCCTCAGGAAGTGGTCATATAAGGGGTGTAGTCACCCCAAGAGTAAGTAGCCCATTGGCTACTACTCTACATTCCCCTAAAGGCCCCTAGATTCAGTACTTAGGTGGCCCCCTGACACCAGAAGAACAGATTTGTCTGACACAAAGAAGAAGAGGACACAGTAGAGCCGGCGGCCGAGAAGTTTGAAATACAGGAAGACTTTTGGCACAAAACCCCCAACAATTGCAACATCATGACTCACCCGCAGCTGAGTGGATTCCGAAAGCCTCTGAGGTTCTCCAGCACTTTGCCAGTCCGTCAGCATAACCAATGGAGTGGAGGACCCCTTCCCTGCTTCCTGCAGGCACCAACTGCAGCGTCCAGATCACCGCTCTGCTGACCACTTAGTCCACCGACGCCACAGTCATCTAGGAGGAGCTCACCATTCTCCAAGAGGCCAGTCCCGTCTCCCATCCAAGTAGGAAGGCTCCAGGATGAACCAGAGCCCAGCTGCCCCAATACCTGGGGAACTGGACCCCTTGGAACAGCCAAGGCTTGTTCAGGCCCATTCCAGACTCCAACAGCACATCTGAAGCCCTGCCGACCAGGGACATCAGCACCACAGAGGACATACTTCACAGTCGTCCAGCTGCATTGTTTTGTCTCTCCCACTGTAGGTCATCCAAAGAACTGTGGGCCTCATAATGCAGGAGCACCGCCGCTAAGCATCCTCCGCACCCGAGCGCCCTGGCCTAGGTGCACCACGTGCAGTGGTGTCTCCCTGCTGCCAGGTTAGCCACCGACGAACCCCCTGCTGGGAGCTCCCGGACTTGTCCCCGAGTCACCCCCTGTGTTCCCTTTCCAGGTGGCCCCTCTCGTCTCCATCTGTGCAGTGGGCAGCAAACTAGACTCTACCTGCCCAACGCACCCAGACGGGCCAGGGAAGGTAAAAATGTATCACTGATCTTGCTTGTGATTTTGCTGGCCTAGCACCCTTCTACCACCAGGGGATCCTCGTGAATTGATTGCAAGGACCCCTATGAATTGAAAATACTTTGGAACCTTTGCCGCGTAAAAGTGCATTTGAGTAAACACTGTAACTTTCTTGTGATTTGATATAAAACTGCAACATTACTTATCTTCTTGAAAGTATTCTGGCTTCGAAACACAATATAAACAAATTGACAATTTTTTGCAACAATTGGTTGCGAGTTCCTTCTTGGGTGTGTGTCTCATTTATTGACCATGTGTGTTGAAATAATGCTTAGCACCTGAAAGGTCTAAGTGCTCGCCCACGCTACGACAAAAGAGAGCTTTTTAGACTGGCATGTTTTTTCCCTGTAAAGCAGTAAAGGTCACCTGAAACTATGTGCATTGTGTACCCCAGCGTTTGGTACACTACATAGATATCCAGCTTCCTGCAGTTGTTGCACAACCACTCTCCTAGTGGCACCAGGTTTGGGGGTCTCTGGCCTCAGCATTGAGTATTCCCTCCTTCCAATAGGTCTTGTGGGAGCCACTGACATCTCCCTTTTCCTGTTTCAGCAGCTTACTGTCCCAGACTCAGAAGAGTGAGACAGCTCCTTTATCTGTGGCAAAGATCTTGTTTAGAGCATCCCCGTGGGCCTTAGAACTCTGCTGCGTAAGGCCTGAGTTCCTGGGGTTCAGTTCTCTCAAGGGCTGAGAGATCTTCTCTCTGAAGCGTGGGGACATGAGGTTGTGTCTCATCAAATGTTGGTTTCCCAGCCTTCTTGCTTTTTCACTGGGAGGTTTTGGCCATTATTCCAGGCACCAACACTTCTTTTTCGAACCGGGCTTCCTTTTGTGCTCTTGTTTTTACACACACCCGGTCAGGTATCCCTAGCATAGCTGCACGGGTTCTGAGCTCTACATCAGCAAATGCTGAGGACCCCGCTCATTACCTAGCAGACATGCTACTGGAATTGCAGAGGAGACGGCCACCTTCTTTTGGCCAGTAACCCCTCCCCATTCCAAGGGCACCATAGCCGTGGGATGAACCTTGACAATAATATCAGCATTGATGATTGGATATGACTTTCCACTTATGTACTGTTCTGGGGATATCAGTTTTTCAGTCACCATGGTGACCCTTGCGATTGTATCCATCAGTACTTCTACTTAAACCCCATTGATATGTGGCTTTTGTCTGTATTTCTCCAGGTTACTGGGCCAGACAGCCAGAGTGGCACCTCCACTCAACCCTCTGAGATTAAAGTAGCTTCTGGGTGCTCTCTAACTTGGTCAGGGAACACCAAAGATCCCATCTGGAGACAAACAACCCCAGAAGGTGTTTGACTAGGGGAAGCTGTTTTGGGGCAGAAAGAGCCCCCTGTTTGGTGACCATAGTCCTTGCAAAGATGGCACCCAGCCTTCATAGATCACTGTTTTTACCCTGGTACCCAGCCTTGGATTGGTAATCGTCTCAGGGGACACCCTCCTGAACAGGTTTTTTAATGGCTTTGGAAGACTCCTTAGGCTTCTCCCCTTTGTGTCCTACATGTTTTGTGGTGGGGGAAGTAGGAACCCCTTTCTTTTGGTCACCTCCACCATGAGGTTTGACCAAGTGGTCAGCCTTCTTCCCCAACTCCTGAGGACAGACTAACCCTAAGTCCACTAAGCACTGATGCAATTTTTCAGAAGTGCAATTACTCAACAGATGCTCTTTCATTATCAAATTATAGAGCCTGTCATAGTCTTGCCCCTTACTGCCTTTCAACCAGCCACCTAAGGTTTTGACTGAGTAGTCCGCAGGATCTACCCAGAACTGACTTGAGGTTTTGTAAGTCCCCTTGAATGTAATCCTGTACTCCTCAATGGTGAGTCCAAAGCCCTCAATCAGGGTTTAGTTCAGAAGGTCATAGGACTCAGCATCTTCCTCACCCATTTTCAGGAGTCTATCCCTGCGCCCTCCTGCAAATAACTCCCAGAATAGAGAGCCCCAGTGTCTCTGGTGTAACTTTTTCATCTTACAAGCGCTCTCCAAGGCTGCAAGTCACTTTGTGGTAACATTACCCTCAACATATAGGGGTAAAATCCCTTTGTGGATCTCAGGATCAAAGGTTTCCTGTCTCTCCGCATTTGGTTTGTTACTGCAACCACTCATGGGTGCTAGACCCACCTCAGCCCCCTCTTTTTCTATAGCCATAATTTTGACTTCAAGGGCGGCTCTTCTGGCTAGTCTCTCAAGATTCGCTTCTTCACACTCTAGCTCTTTTCTGAGCCTTGAGTTGCCTGAACTACCCCCAGCAGGGGAAGGCACTCGTGGTACAGCCTTAGCGTAGATGTGAGGAGGTATCTCGTCACCTTTTGTAGCGGGTTCTCAGGGCCACAACTGCTCCGAAACAAGTTTGGAGGAAAATCTATTTATGTAAAGCAATGGTTTCAGTCACAAGTAACATCAAAATGCACAAGTTGGAGTACGAATTGGAATATAAGAAATTCCAAAGTGGCCACCAATTTACCACTCTATGGTCTGTATGTTAATGTTGATAATTAGGAGGCCAAGATAGATTGTCCAGCGCGGTCCGCTTCAGAACCCCACACTTCATCTGAGGAAATTCCATAGGAAGCAGCAAGTTTTGCTCTTGCTGCGAAGATCAGTCAGGGCTAATGGTGCCGTTTGGCTAGGTGTTGTTTTAGTCCTTTGTGCTGTTGGGACAGCGCCTTGAGGAAATGTCGCAAGACGAGTAGCGCCTCGATCCGGAGCCTGTCGTTTTATGCGGTATTTGAGGTGGTGGGCAGTGTTCTAACAGTATCTCTCTTTCCTCAGTGCCTAGTGCCTCCCACAAATGTCAGCATCAGCACAAGCTAGTTCCCGACAAGAGCGCTTCTCATAACCTTCAATTTGGATTTCTTTATCGCCTGTTATCAGCTGCTGGAAAATGTCAAGACGGTAGGCTAATTTATTTAATTTCCTAAAGAAGAAACAGATGTACTCAGCGGCAACAGCAAGAGTAAAGAAATAGAAACAGTTACTTACCTGTGCTGTTCATGAGGAACTTAATGTTGGAGGCTGGCCCTCTATGCAATGTACAAAACCAAGTACACTATGCAGAGGGTCCGGGCAACCACATGTTAGTTTTCAGGGATAAAAATCAGAGCGCCTAATGCTCTAATTTTTAAGGTAGCTTATCGAGCAGTTAGGCTAATCCAGAAGATGCGCTAAGTATTTGCTGTACTCACAAATCCAACCATGCACCACACACACTCAATGAATAACTCGAGACCAGATTTTATAAAAAACACTTCAGACTTTTTAATAATTTTTAAGACCAAAATCTTTAGAATACATAAAGTACTTTTCTTGTTATGACTTTTTAAAGTTGTAGCAAAGTTAGTCTTTCTGTGCGTAATTACGCACCATAGGAAACAATAGGCAGTCACATTTAAAAATACATAAAAAATCGCACATTGGTGTTACCAGTCTCTTCTTTTGCAGGGGGGTCGTAGTAGTCGGTGGGCACCTCGTGCCAGCTGGAGATCTTCGGGCAGCTCCCGGTTCTGGCGGGAGCAGCGTTGGAGAAGTTCTTGGCACAGGCACAGGGCCACCAGGATGGGCCCCTTGGAAAAGGAGCTGGTTTGCAGATTTAAAGTTGGTGCCTGGGGGTCCCCTATTGCTGTTGAGGTCACAAGGGCTTGGGGACCCGGGCCACAGAGCAGATCCTGCGATGCAAGGCCCAGGGTGGCCATGTGCAGGACGTTTTGGAGGACTTGGATGCTGTGTGCAACGAAGTCCAGTGGAGCTGGAGGTGAGTCTCTTTGAGGGATGCTTACAGGACAGTGGGGGCACTCGGGTCAGAGGCCAGGGTTTGCCAGAAGTTCCTCGACTGGGGCTTCCTCCTGATCCATTTTCAGCTCAGGGGGAGCTAGTTTTCTGGTTGTGCGATATCAGCTGACCAGTACCCAGTGTATTGCTCTATCTCGGCCACTAGAGGGCGCAGCGCCACGAAACTTGGCACAGTGACAGTTGTAGGTCACACCCGGGTGGTCGTCGGGTCCGGCTGTGACATCCGGTCACGGACATATCGGCGGTTTAGTGAAGTGACCTTCACTGGTTTCTTGGTCCTTTGCAGTTTTCTTGTTTTTCCTGAGTGGAGCCTCCACTCGGGGGGGGGGTCTGGGGTGATCCTTTAAGCCTGGAGGTTCCCTGGTTTTCTTGGGGTCAGTCCAGTGTCCAGCTCCTCCACAGCGTCGATTTTCGGGTCCTGGGTGCAGCAGGCAGGGTTTGGTGACTTTTCTTGTTCATCCGGTCCTCAGTTCTCTTGCTGTGGTCTTCGTTTGGTGCTGGTCTTTCCTTCTTCTTGGAATCCTTTTCAAATCCAAATTCTTGGTCTAGGGGAGCCCACTAAATACTGAATTTAGTGGGCGTTTTAGGGGGAACATGGTAGTGTCCAATGGGACACTTACCCTTGGGTGGCTACACCCACTACAGTGACTACTTCCTGTGGTGAGGGTCACTTCCCTAAACCTGATTGGCTATTTTTCTCGAATCCAAGATGGCGAAAAATGAAATGAAGGGTCCACTTCGTCTGCAAGCCCCTTAAGGGTGGTGTAGGCTAGGTGAGGCCACTCCTCCTACCCTTTGTGTGTTTTCCTGCCTTTGCTCCTTCTAGGAGCGGGGGTTTGCAAAGGGGGAGTCCTTCTGCTGCTAGCAGCAGGCCTGAGGGTTGAGTTTCAAGGGCGGTAGCCCTTTGAAGCTCACTGCCAGGGCAGTGCACATTCCTGAGGGAGGGGGAGTTAGCTCCTCCACCCAGGAAGGGCTTTGTTTCACGAACCGGAGAGGCAGGGCTCTCCCCAACGGTCTGTGGATTACCTGTCTGGAGGCAGCAGGCTGGATAGAACCAGTCAGCAACCATGCCAGGATAGTTTGGTTTTTCAGGAGGCACCTCTAAGGTGACCACTGGGTACTTTTTATAATAAATGCAGTGCTGGTAGCAGTTTGGATTGATCATTCTGAGTTGTTTGATACCAAACAACCCAGGGTTCAGAGTAGCCAGTATGTAGCTGGGAATCTCATATTGACCAGTGTCCAACACATGTATTAAAATGGCTGCTCTGTTCACTCACTATGTCCCAGGTTTGGCAAGGACACAGTGGGGGTATATTGCTCATGCAATTATGCCCTCACATAGAGTATGGTGCACCCTGCCTTAGGGCGGTAAGGCCTGCTAGGGGGGTGGCTTACCTATAATTTATGCAGTGTAGGTTGGACAGGGCACACAGAGAGTGTGCCATGTTGAGTTTTATTTTAGGTTTGCACCAGGACACTCAGCCTGCTATGGAGGTGCTTGGGTGCATCTGGATTCATAGCTATTGAGGGTGGCACAATCAGTGCTGCTGCCCTCAGTAGCCTACCCATAGTACCCCATGCCCTGGGTACCTAAGTACCTTTTACCAGGGACTTATAGTGGTAGCTAAAGGTGTATCCAATTACTTTTACCATGTTGTAGGGAAAGAACACTGGCACTGGGAACCTGAGTATCTGCAAAAGAAAAAAGCATTATAATAAGTTGTCAGAGGAAAAGAACTCTGTTTAAGTGTTGAAGACAGTAATAAGGTTTTTTAAATGAAAGGTTATTGTTGCACGCATTTATTTTCTTGCAGTTTTCTAATTCCTACAAGGCCACAGCAGTCAACCAAAATTAGGACTTCAAGGTTACCGAATGGAGACTTTCCAGGTAAAGGATCCGAAGATAGACCAGGCTGTCTCTACTCTCTTTCTCTCCCCCACCATCCTCTTTCCCCTCTTTGGACACTTCTGTTAGTCCAGTGATATTGGATGACGGAGGGGTTTGGATGGAGGCATTGGGAACAGTTGTCATTCTGCTCCTGTGCTGATCAGGTGAGAGTTCTGACATGAGTTTAGGGGACAATGTCTGGGGGTGCTACCCCCACTTCGTTGGTCACTGTCCACCTCCTCTCCTAGAGGTGTGTTAGGACCCGCTGTTAAATGGATTGCATCAAGCTCTGCCAGAAGCAACTGGATATGTATTTTTGTAGGGTTTGAGCCAGTTTTGATTTTGCTGGCTGTACCGAGGTTCTTTAACTGATTCACATTAAGCTGGGCCTCTACGGCTCTGATCACGGATCCTGACCCATGTCGGTTCTGCCACCGCAACCTTAGCCAAAGCCTCTGCTGATGCTGATGCTGATGCTCCCGGTGCCGTCAGCCCGGTCTGAATTCCGGAATCCGACATGGAGGCTGAACAGTGTTGACCGAACCCAGAGCCAACGGATTGGACCCTGAGCCCTATTCCTAAGCGCTAGGCCTTGGGGAAGAATGGAAGGGGTCCCTGGACCCTTTAGAGTACCAGCTAGAGGGCCAGGAATCCATGGACTGGTGTGATGAACAGGGTGATGCCAACAGACTGGATACCTCTCGAGATACTGGTCTGCTTTCTCCCCTTACCTTGGAGGAGGGAGGATGAATATGATATGGTGGTGAAGAGGGCGACTGAGGTCCTGGATCTCGAACTACCCTCAGTGGCTGTCAAGACGAACATCTTGACAGAAGTGCTTCAAGCAGGAGCATCCTCATCCTAACCCCTCCTCCATTTTAATGAAGCACTTACCGATGTCCTACTGGGAACCTGGTCCAAGCCCAACAAGGGGGGCTCATGTGAACAGGACAATTGCCCACCGCCATCGCCTCACACCTGGGGACCCATCTTTCGTCACCCAACACTCCACTCCGGAGAGCTTGACTGTCTAAGCCTCATCCTCCCATGGCGACTTCCCTGACGCTCCCCCAGACAGACAATCCAAGAGGCTGGATACCTCAGGCAAGAAAATGTTTTCTTCCACCAACCTGGCACTGCGGTCGGTGAACACCGCATGTTTATTGTGCTCCTTTTAACACACTCTGAGGGATATCGTTGCACAGGTGCTGCCACAGTTCCTGGAGGAGCACCAGGCCATTCTCTCCCAAACCGTCAAAGATGGAAGAGACGCAGCCAAGTTCACCATTAGGTGTGGTTTGGATATGACTGGATCGCTGGGCAGAGCGGTTTCCTCTACGGTGGCACTTCGAGCCCACACTTGGCCGAGAACATCTTGCTTTTCCAGGAATGTTCAGGAAAACCTCATGGACGTGCCCTTCGATGGTACCAGTGTCTTCAGAGACTAGGCAGGCTCAGCGCTGGAGTGCCTTAAGGACTTGCTAGCTACGGCTAAGTCCTTGGGCTCCAAAGTGACTTCACGCGCCCAGAATACCTTTCGTCCCTGTTCGTGGATACGGAAGGGGCATTCCACCGCACCAACCCTATGCCAGCCACTGTCCTGAGCAAGCACCTCAAGGTGCGTGTGGGCACAGGTGAGGTGCATACCAGCCCCGTGGGTCAGGTAGCCAGAGGTCTGCCGTAACCACCAATCCCTCAGCAGCTGCAGCCTCCAAGCCCACCTATCTTGCCCTACAGGTTTATGGGCATCCGTAGGGTGCTGGCTATTTATGCAGTGTAGCAGATGTAGGAGTACCCTATGCACATAATACAGGCTACCCTTATTGGTTTACAGGAGTAAAAAAAAAAAACAATCCCTAAAGCTCTCTTTTGTGGTAGCGTAGGGGAGCAGTTAGGCTAATCAGAGGGTAGGGCTAAGCATTTGTTGAGCACACAGAGTCAATAAATGAGACACACACTCAGAAAGGAACTCAAGACCACTTGTTGCGAAAAATAGGTATTTTGTTTATATCATGTTTCAACACCAGAATACTTTCAAGAAGCTACGTACTGTTGCAATTTTGTAACGACTCACCAAATAAGTAACATTTTTATTCAAATGCTCTTTTACACGGGACAGGCTCCAACGTACCTTTACGTCAAAGGGGTCCTTCCAATCAGTTCACGTGGGTCCCCTGACGGTAGCAGGGTTCTAGGGGTACAACGTCACAAGCAAGACCACCGGTAAAGGTTTACCTGCCCTGGCTGCTCACTGCACAGTTGGCGACGAGGGGAGCCATCTAGGAAAAGAATGCAGATGGGGACTTGGGGAGAAGTCCGGGAGCTCCACGTGGGGGACTTGATCAGTGGGGGTTCTGGGAGCAGGGGGACACAGCTGGAGGCCGTGGTTCTGGGGCGCTGGGGTGCAGCAGGTCTTTAGCAGCGATGCTCCTCCATCAAGACGCACACAGTTCTTGGGGTGACCTGCGGAGGGAGAGACAAAACAATGCAGCTTTGCAACTCCGAAGGATGTCCTCTGTATTGCTGACATCTCTCACGGGCAGGTCTGCGGATGTGCTGTTGGAGTGCGGGATGGGCCCCAACTTCCCTTGTTGCCGCTAAGAGTCCAGTACCCCAGGCACTGGTGCAGCACGTCTCTGATTGATCCTGATGTCTAGTGCATCATGCATTCTAGTACAGGGTTATGCCCACTCCACTCAGGAAGTGGTCATATAAGGGGTGTAGTCACCCCAAGAGTAAGTAGCCCATTGGCTACTACTCTACATTCCCCTAAAGGCCCCTAGATTGAGTACTTAGGTGGCCCACTGACACCAGAAGAACAGATTTGTCTGACACAAAGAAGAAGAGGACACAGTAGAGCCGGCGGCCGAGAAGTTTGAAATACAGGAAGACTTTTGGCACAAAACCCCCAACAATTGCAACATCATGACTCACCCGCAGCTGAGTGGATTCCGAAAGCCTCTGAGGTTCTCCAGCACTTTGCCAGTCCGTCAGCATAACCAATGGAGTGGAGGACCCCTTCCTTGCTTCCTGCAGGCACCAACTGCAGCGTCCAGATCACCGCTCTGCTGACCACTTAGTCCACCGACGCCACAGTCATCTAGGAGGAGCTCACCATTCTCCAAGAGGCCAGTCCCGTCTCCCGTCCAAGTAGGAAGGCTCCAGGATGAACCAGAGCCCAGCTGCCCCAATACCTGGGGAACTGGACCCCTTGGAACAGCCAAGGCTTGTTCAGGCCCATTCCAGACTCCAACAGCACATCTGAAGCCCTGCCGACCAGGGACATCAGCACCACAGAGGACATACTTCACAGTCGTCCAGCTGCATTGTTTTGTCTCTCCCGTCGGAGGTCATACAAAGAACTGTGGGCCGCATAATGCAGGAGCACCGCCGCTAAGCATCCTCTGCACCCGAGCGCCCTGGCCTAGGTCCACCACGTGCAGTTGTGTCTCCCTGCTGCCAGGTTACCCACCGACGAACCCCCTGCTGGGAGCTCCCGGACTTGTCCCCGAGTCACCCCCTGTGTTCCCTTTCCAGGTGGCCCCTCTCGTCTCCATCTGTGCAGTGGGCAGCAAACTAGACTCTACCTGCCCAACGCACCCAGACGGGCCAGGGAAGGTAAAAATGTATCACTGATCTTGCTTGTGATTTTGCAGGCCTAGCACCCTTCTACCACCAGGGGATCCTCGTGAATTGATTGCAAGGACCCCTATGAATTGAAAATACTTTGGAACCTTTGCCGCGTAAAAGTGCATTTGAGTAAACACTGAAACTTTCTTGTGATTTGATATAAAACTGCAACATTACTTATCTTCTTGAAAGTATTCTGGCTTCGAAACACAATATAAACAAATTGACAATTTTTTGCAACAATTGGTTGCGAGTTCCTTCTTGGGTGTGTGTCTCATTTATTGACCATGTGTGTTGAAATAATGCTTAGCACCTGATAGGTCTAAGTGCTCGCCCACGCTACGACAAAAGAGAGCTTTTTAGACTGGCATGTTTTTTCCCTGTAAAGCAGTAAAGGTCACCTGCACTATGTGCATTGTGTACCCCAGCGTTTGGTACACTACATAGATATCCAGCTTCCTGCAGTTGTTGCACAACCACTCTCCTAGTGGCACCAGGTTTGGGGGTCTCTGGCCTCAGCATTGAGTATTCCCTCCTTCCAATAGGTCTTGTGGGAGCCACTGACATCTCCCTTTTCCTGTTTCAGCAGCTTACTGTCCCAGACTCAGAAGAGTGAGACAGCTCCTTTATCTGTGGCAAAGATCTTGTTTAGAGCATCCCCGTGGGCCTTAGAACTCTGCTGCGTAAGGCCTGAGTACCTGGGGTTCAGTTCTCTCAAGGGCTGAGAGATATTCTCTCTGAAGCGTGGGGACATGAGGTTGTGTCTCATCAAATGTTGGTTTCCCAGCCTTCTTGCTTTTTCACTGGGAGGTTTGGGCCATTATTCCAGGCACCAACACTTCTTTTTCGAACCGGGCTTCCTTTTGTGCTCTTGTTTTTACACACACCCGGTCAGGTATCCCTAGCATAGCTGCACGGGTTCTGAGCTCTACATCAGCAAATGCCGAGGACCCCGCTCATTACCTAGCAGACATGCTACTGGAATTGCAGAGGAGACGGCCACCTTCTTTTGGCCAGTAACACCTCCCCATTCCAAGGGCACCATAGCCGTGGGATGAACCTTGACAATAATATCAGCATTGATGATTGGATATGACTTTCCACTTATGTACTGTTCTGGGGATATCAGTTTTTCAGTCACCATGGTGACCCTTGCGATTGTATCCATCAGTACTTCTACTTAAACCCCATTGATATGTGGCTTTTGTCTGTATTTCTCCAGGTTACTGGGCCAGACAGCCAGAGTGGCACCTCCACTCAACCCTCTGAGATTAAAGTAGCTTCAGGGTGCTCTCTAACTTGGTCAGGGAACACCAAAGATCCCATCTGGAGACAAACAACCCCAGAAGGTGTTTGACTAGGGGAAGCTGTTTTGGGGCAGAAAGAGCCCCCTGTTTGGTGACCATAGTCCTTGCAAAGATGGCACCCAGCATTCATAGATCACTGTTTTTACCCTGGTACCCAGCCTTGGATTGGTAATCGTCTCAGGGGACACCCTCCTGAACAGGTTTTTTAATGGCTTTGGAAGACTCCTTAGGCTTCTCCCCTTTGTGTCCTACATGTTTTGTGGTGGGGGAAGTAGGAACCCCTTTCTTTTGGTCACCTCCACCATGAGGTTTGACCAAGTGGTCAGCCTTCTTCCCCAACTCCTGAGGACAGACTAACCCTAAGTCCACTAAGCACTGATGCAATTTTTCAGAAGTGCAATTACTCAACAGATGCTCTTTCATTATCAAATTATAGAGCCTGTCATAGTCTTGCCCCTTACTGCCTTTCAACCAGCCACCTAAGGTTTTGACTGAGTAGTCCGCAGGATCTACCCAGAACTGACTTGAGGTTTTGTAAGTCCCCTTGAATGTAATCCTGTACTCCTCAATGGTGAGTCCAAAGCCCTCAATCAGGGTTTAGTTCAGGAGGTCATAGGACTCAGCATCTTCCTCACCCATTTTCAGGAGTCTATCCCTGCGCCTTCCTGCAAATAACTCCCAGAATAGAGAGCCCCAGTGTCTCTGGTGTAACTTTTTCATCTTACAAGCGCTCTCCAAGGCTGCAAGTCACTTTGTGGTAACATTACCCTCAACATATAGGGGTAAAATCCCTTTGTGGATCTCAGGATCAAAGGTTTCCTGTCTCTCCGCATTTGGTTTGTTACTGCAACCACTCATGGGTGCTAGACCCACCTCAGCCCCCTCTTTTTCTATAGCCATAATTTTGACTTCAAGGGCGGCTCTTCTGGCTAGTCTCTCAAGATTTGCTTCTTCACACTCTAGCTCTTTTCTGAGCCTTGAGTTGCCTGAACTACCCCCAGCAGGGGAAGGCACTCGTGGTACAGCCTTAGCGTAGATGTGAGGAGGTATCTCGTCACCTTTTGTAGCGGGTTCTCAGGGCCACAACTGCTCCGAAACAAGTTTGGAGGAAAATCTATTTATGTAAAGCAATGGTTTCAGTCACAAGTAACATAAAAATGCACAAGTTGGAGTAAGAATTGGAATATAAGAAATTCCAAGGTGGCCACCAATTTACCACTCTATGGTCTGTATGTTAATGTTGATAATTAGGAGGCCAAGATAGATTGTCCAGCGCGGTCTGCTTCAGAACCTCACACTTCATCTGAGGAAATTCCATAGGAAGCAGCAAGTTTTGCTCTTGCTGCGAAGATCAGTCAGGGCTAATGGTGCCGTTTGGCTAGGTGTTGTTTTAATCCTTTGTGCTGTTGGGACAGCGCCTTGAGGAAATGTCGCAAGACGAGTAGCGCCTCGATCCGGAGCCTGTCGTTTTATGCGGTATTTGAGGTGGTGGGCAGTGTTCTAACAGTATCTCTCTTTCCTAAGTGCCTAGTGCCTCCCTCAAATGTCAGCGTCAGCACAAGCTAGTTCCCGACAAGAGCGCTTCTCATAACCTTCAATTTGGATTTCTTTATCGCCTGTTATCAGCTGCTGGAAAATGTCAAGACGGTAGGCTAATTTATTTAATTTCCTAAAGAAGAAACAGATGTACTCAGCGGCAACAGCAAGAGTAAAGAAATAGAAACAGTTACTTACCTGTGCTGTTCATGAGGAAATTAATGTTGGAGGCTGGCCCTCTATGCAATGTACAAAACCAAGTACACTATGCAGAGGGTCCGGGCAACCACATGTTAGTTTTCAGGGATAAAAATCAGAGCGCCTAATGCTCTAATTTTTAAGGTAGCTGATCGAGCAGTTAGGCTAATCCAGAAGATGCGTTAAGTATTTGCTGTACTCACAAATCCAACCATGCACCACACACACTCAATGAATAACTCGAGACCAGATTTTATAAAAAACACTTCAGACTTTTTTATAATTTTTAAGACCAAAATCTTTAGAATACGTTAAGTACTTTTCTTGTTATGACTTTTTAAAGTTGTAGCAAAGTTAGTCTTTCTGTGCGTAATTACGCACCATAGGAAACAATAGGCAGTCACATTTAAAAATACATAACAAATCGCACATTGGTGTTACCAGTCTCTTCTTTTGCAGGGGGGTCGTAGTAGTCGGTGGGCACCTCGTGCCAGCTGGAGATCTTCGGGCAGCTCCCGGTTCTGGCGGGAGCAGCGTTGGAGAAGTTCTTGGCACAGGCACAGGGCCACCAGGATGGGCCCCTTGGAAAAGGAGCTGGTTTGCAGATTTAAAGTTGGTGCCTGGGGGTCCCCTATTGCTGTTGAGGTCACAAGGGCTTGGGGACCCGGGCCACAGAGCAGATCCTGCGATGCAAGGCCCAGGGTGGCCATGTACAGGACGTTTTGGAGGACTTGGATGCTGTGTGCAACGAAGTCCAGTGGAGCTGGAGGTGAGTCTCTTTGAGGGATGCTTACAGGACAGTGGGGGCACTCGGGTCAGAGGCCAGGGTTTGCCAGAAGTTCCTCGACTGGGGCTTCCTCCTGATCCATTTTCAGCTCAGGGGGAGCTAGTTTTCTGGTTGTGCGATATCAGCTGACCAGTACCCAGTGTATTGCTGTATCTCGGCCACTAGAGGGCGCAGCGCCACGAAACTTGGCACAGTGACAGTTGTAGGTCACACCCGGGTGGTCATCGGGTCCGGCTGTGACATCCGGTCACGGACATATCGGCGGTTTAGTGAAGTGACCTTCACTGGTTTCTTGGTCCTTTGCAGTTTTCTTGTTTTTCCTGAGTGGAGCCTCCACTCGGGGGGGGGGGTCTGGGGTGATCCTTTAAGCCTGGAGGTTCCCTGGTTTTCTTGGGGTCAGTCCAGTGTCCAGCTCCTCCACAGCGTCGATTTTCGGGTCCTGGGTGCAGCAGGCAGGGTTTGGTGACTTTTCTTTTCATCCGGTCCTCAGTTCTCTTGCTGTGGTCTTCGTTTGGTGCTGGTCTTTCCTTCTTCTTGGAATCCTTTTCAAATCCAAATTCTTGATCTAGGGGAGCCCACTAAATACTGAATTTAGTGGGAGTTTTAGGGGGAACATGGTAGTGTCCAATGGGACACTTACCCTTGGGTGGCTACACCCACTACAGTGACTACTTCCTGTGGTGAGGGTCACTTCCCTAAACCTGATTGGCTATTTTTCTCGAATCCAAGATGGCGAAAAATGAAATGAAGGGTCCACTTCGTCTGCAAGCCCCTTAAGGGTGGTGTAGGCTAGGGGAGGCCACTCCTCCTACCCTTTGTGTGTTTTCCTGCCTTTGCTCCTTCTAGGAGCGGGGGTTTGCAAAGGGGGAGTCCTTCTGCTGCTAGCAGCAGGCCTGAGGGTTGAGTTTCAAGGGCGGTAGCCCTTTGAAGCTCACTGCCAGGGCAGTGCACATTCCTGAGGGAGGGGGAGTTAGCTCCTCCACCCAGGAAGGGCTTTGTTTCACGAACCGGAGAGGCAGGGCTCTCCCCAACGGTCTGTGGATTACCTGTCTGGAGGCAGCAGGCTGGATAGAACCAGTCAGCAACCATGCCAGGATAGTTTGGTTTTTCAGGAGGCACCTCTAAGGTGACCACTGGGTACTTTTTATAATAAATGCAGTGCTGGTAGCAGTTTGGATTGATCATTCTGAGTTGTTTGATACCAAACAACCCAGGGTTCAGAGTAGCCAGTATGTAGCTGGGAATCTCATATTGACCAGTGTCCAACACATGTATTAAAATGGCTGCTCTGTTCACTCACTATGTCCCAGGTTTGGCAAGGACACAGTGGGGGTATATTGCTCATGCAATTATGCCCTCACATAGAGTATGGTGCACCCTGCCTTAGGGCGGTAAGGCCTGCTAGGGGGGTGGCTTACCTATAATTTATGCAGTGTAGGTTGGACAGGGCACACAGAGAGTGTGCCATGTCGAGTTTTATTTTAGGTTTGCACCAGGACACTCAGCCTGCTATGGAGGTGCTTGTGTGCATCTGGATTCATAGCTATTGAGGGTGGCACAATCAGTGCTGCTGCCCTCAGTAGCCTACCCATAGTACCCCATGCCCTGGGTACCTAAGTACCTTTTACCAGGGACTTATAGTGGTAGCTAAAGGTGTATCCAATTACTTTTACCATGTTGTAGGGAAAGAACACTGGCACTGGGAACCTGATTATCTGCAAAAGAAAAAAGCATTATAATAAGTTGTCAGAGGAAAAGAACTCTGTTTAAGTGTTGAAGACAGTAATAAGGTTTTTTAAATGAAAGGTTATTGTTGCATGCATTTATTTTCTTGCAGTTTTCTAATTCCTACAAGGCCACAGCAGTCACCCAAAATTAGGACTTCAAGGTTACCGAATGGAGACTTTCCAGGTAAAGGATCCGAAGATAGACCAGGCTGTCTCTACTCTCTTTCTCTACCCCACCATCCTCTTTCCCCTCTTTGGACACTTCTGTTAGTCCAGTGATATTGGATGACAGAGGGGTTTGGAGGGAGGCATTGGGAACAGTTGTCATTCTGCTCCTGTGCTGATCAGGTGAGAGTTCTGACATGAGTTTAGGGGACAATGTCTGGGGGTGCTACCCCCACTTCGTTGGTCACTGTCCACCTCCTCTCCTAGAGGTGTGTTAGGACCCGCTGTTAAATGGATTGCATCAAGCTCTGCCAGAAGCAACTGGATATGTATTTTTGTAGGGTTTGAGCCAGTTTTGATTTTGCTGGCTGTACCGAGGTTCTTTAACTGATTCACATTAAGCTGGGCCTCTACGGCTCTGATCACGGATCCTGACCCATGTCGGTTCTGCCACCGCAACCTTAGCCAAAGCCTCTGCTGATGCTGATGCTCCCGGTGCCGTCAGCCCGGTCTGAATTCCGGAATCCGACATGGAGGCGGAACAGTGTTGACCGAACCCAGAGCCAACGGATTGGACCCTGAGCCCTATTCCTAAGCGCTAGGCCTTGGGGAAGAATGGAAGGGGTCCCTGGACCCTTTAGAGTACCAGCTAGAGGGCCAGGAATCCATGGACTGGTGTGATGAACAGGGTGATGCCAACAGACTGGATACCTCTCGAGATACTGGTCTGCTTTCTCCCCTTACCTTGGAGGAGGGAGGATGAATATGATATGGTGGTGAAGAGGGCGACTGAGGTCCTGGATCTCGAACTACCCTCAGTGGCTGTCAAGACGAACATCTTGACAGAAGTGCTTCAAGCAGGAGCATCCTCATCCTAACCCCTCCTCCATTTTAATGAAGCACTTACCGATGTCCTACTGGGAACCTGGTCCAAGCCCAACAAGGGGGGCTCATGTGAACAGGACAATTGCCCACCTACATCGCCTCACACCTGGGGACCCATCTTTCGTCACCCAACACTCCACTCCGGAGAGCTTGACTGTCTAAGCCTCATCCTCCCATGGCGACTTCCCTGACGCTCCCCCAGACAGACAATCCAAGAGTCTGGATACCTCAGGCAAGAAAATGTTTTCTTCCACCAACCTGGCACTGCGGTCGGTGAACACCGCATGTTTATTGTGCTCCTTTTAACACACTCTGAGGGATATCGTTGCACAGGTGCTGCCACAGTTCCTGGAGGAGCACCAGGCCATTCTCTCCCAAACCGTCAAAGATGGAAGAGACGCAGCCAAGTTCACCATTAGGTGTGGTTTGGATATGACTGGATCGCTGGGCAGAGCGGTTTCCTCTACGGTGGCACTTCGAGCCCACACTTGGCCGAGAACATCTTGCTTTTCCAGGAATGTTCAGGAAAACCTCATGGACGTGCCCTTCGATGGTACCCGTGTCTTCAGAGACTAGGCAGGCTCAGCGCTGTAGTGCCTTAAGGACTTGCTAGCTACGGCTAAGTCCTTGGGCTCCAAAGTGACTTCACGCGCCCAGAATACCTTTCGTCCCTGTTCGTGGATACGGAAGGGGCATTCCACCGCACCAACCCTATGCCAGCCACTGTCCTGAGCAAGCACCTCAAGGTGCGTGTGGGCACGGGTGAGGTGCATACCAGCCCCGTGGGTCAGGTAGCCAGAGGTCTGCCGTAACCACCAATCCCTCAGCAGCTGCAGCCTCCAAGCCCACCTATCTTGCCCTACAGGTTTATGGGCATCCGTAGGGTGCTGGCTATTTATGCAGTGTAGCAGATGTAGGAGTACCCTATGCACATAATACAGGCTACCCTTATTGGTTTACAGGAGTAAAAAAAAAAAACAATCCCTAAAGCTCTCTTTTGTGGTAGCGTAGGGGAGCAGTTAGGCTAATCAGAGGGTAGGGCTAAGCATTTGTTGAGCACACAGAGTCAATAAATGAGACACACACTCAGAAAGGAACTCAAGACCACTTGTTGCGAAAAATAGGTATTTTGTTTATATCATGTTTCAACACCAGAATACTTTCAAGAAGCTACGTACTGTTGCAATTTTGTAACGACTCACCAAGTAAGTAACATTTTTATTCAAATGCTCTTTTACACGGGACAGGCTCCAACGTACCTTTACGTCAAAGGGGTCCTTCCAATCAGTTCACGTGGGTCCCCTGACGGTAGCAGGGTGCTAGGGGTACAACGTCACAAGCAAGACCACCGGTAAAGGTTTACCTGCCCTGGCTGCTCACTGCACAGTTGGCGACGAGGGGAGCCATCTAGGAAAAGAATGCAGATGGGGACTTGGGGAGAAGTCCGGGAGCTCCACGTGGGGGACTTGATCAGTGGGGGTTCTGGGAGCAGGGGGACACAGCTGGAGGCCGTGGTTCTGGGGCGCTGGGGTGCAGCAGGTCTTTAGCAGCGATGCTCCTCCATCAAGACGCACACAGTTCTTGGGGTGACCTGCGGAGGGAGAGACAAAACAATGCAGCTTTGCAACTCCGAAGGATGTCCTCTGTATTGCTGACATCTCTCACGGGCAGGTCTGCGGATGTGCTGTTGGAGTGCGGGATGGGCCCCAACTTCCCTTGTTGCCGCTAAGAGTCCAGTACCCCAGGCACTGGTGCAGCACGTCTCTGATTGATCCTGATGTCTAGTGCATCATGCATTCTAGTACAGGGTTATGCCCACTCCCCTCAGGAAGTGGTCATATAAGGGGTGTAGTCACCCCAAGAGAAAGTAGCCCATTGGCTACTACTCTACATTCCCCTAAAGGCCCCTAGATTGAGTACTTAGGTGGCCCCCTGACACCAGAAGAACAGATTTGTCTGACACAAAGAAGAAGAGGACACAGTAGAGCCGGCGGCCGAGAAGTTTGAAATACAGGAAGACTTTTGGCACAAAACCCCCAACAATTGCAACATCATGACTCACCCGCAGCTGAGTGGATTCCGAAAGCCTCTGAGGTTCTCCAGCACTTTGCCAGTCCGTCAGCATAACCAATGGAGTGGAGGACCCCTTCCTTGCTTCCTGCAGGCACCAACTGCAGCGTCCAGATCACCGCTCTGCTGACCACTTAGTCCACCGACGCCACAGTCATC
This sequence comes from Pleurodeles waltl, assembly GCF_031143425.1. Classification (NCBI taxonomy): domain Eukaryota; kingdom Metazoa; phylum Chordata; class Amphibia; order Caudata; family Salamandridae; genus Pleurodeles; species Pleurodeles waltl. The sequence continues at coordinate 1,194,765,088 of NC_090448.1, forward strand.
TAGGTGGAGCTCACCATTCTCCAAGAGGCCAGTCCCGTCTCCCGTCCAAGTAGGAAGGCTCCAGGATGAACCAGAGCCCAGCTGCCCCAATACCTGGGGAACTGGACCCCTTGGAACAGCCAAGGCTTGTTCAGGCCCATTCCAGACTCCAACAGCACATCTGAAGCCCTGCCGACCAGGGACATCAGCACCACAGAGGACATACTTCACAGTCGTCCAGCTGCATTGTTTTGTCTCTCCCGTCGGAGGTCATACAAAGAACTGTGGGCCGCATAATGCAGGAGCACCGCCGCTAAGCATCCTCTGCACCCGAGCGCCCTGGCCTAGGTCCACCACGTGCAGTGGTGTCTCCCTGCTGCCAGGTTACCCACCGACGAACCCCCTGCTGGGAGCTCCCGGACTTGTCCCCGAGTCACCCCCTGTGTTCCCTTTCCAGGTGGCCCCTCTCGTCTCCATCTGTGCAGTGGGCAGCAAACTAGACTCTACCTGCCCAACGCACCCAGACGGGCCAGGGAAGATAAAAATGTATCACTGATCTTGCTTGTGATTTTGCTGGCCTAGCACCCTTCTACCACCAGGGGATCCTCGTGAATTGATTGCAAGGACCCCTATGAATTGAAAATACTTTGGAACCTTTGCCGTGTAAAAGTGCATTTGAGTAAACACTGTAACTTTCTTGTGATTTGATATAAAACTGCAACATTACTTATCTTCTTGAAAGTATTCTGGCTTCGAAACACAATATAAACAAATTGACAATTTTTTGCAACAATTGGTTGCGAGTTCTTTCTTGGGTGTGTGTCTCATTTATTGACCATGTGTGTTGAAATAATGCTTAGCACCTGATAGGTCTAAGTGCTCGCCCACGCTACGACAAAAGAGAGCTTTTTAGACTGGCATGTTTTTTCCCTGTAAAGCAGTAATGGTCACCTGAAACTATGTGCATTGTGTACCCCAGCGTTTGGTACACTACATAGATATCCAGCTTCCTGCAGTTGTTGCACAACCACTCTCCTAGTGGCACCAGGTTTGGGGGTCTCTGGCCTCAGCATTGAGTATTCCCTCCTTCCAATAGGTCTTGTGGGAGCCACTGACATCTCCCTTTTCCTGTTTCAGCAGCTTACTGTCCCAGACTCAGAAGAGTGAGACAGCTCCTTTATCTGTGGCAAAGATCTTGTTTAGAGCATCCCCGTGGGCCTTAGAACTCTGCTGCGTAAGGCCTGAGTTCCTGGGGTTCAGTTCTCTCAAGGGCTGAGAGATCTTCTCTCTGAAGCGTGGGGACATGAGGTTGTGTCTCATCAAATGTTGGTTTCCCAGCCTTCTTGCTTTTTCACTGGGAGGTTTGGGCCATTATTCCAGGCACCCTCCCTTCTTTTTCGAACCGGGCTTCCTTTTGTGCTCTTGTTTTTACACACACCCGGTCAGGTATCCCTAGCATAGCTGCACGGGTTCTGAGCTCTACATCAGCAAATGCCGAGGACCCCGCTCATTACCTAGCAGACATGCTACTGGAATTGCAGAGGAGACGGCCACCTTCTTTTGGCCAGTAACCCCTCCCCATTCCAAGGGCACCATAGCCGTGGGATGAACCTTGACAATAATATCAGCATTGATGATTGGATATGACTTTCCACTTATGTACTGTTCTGGGGATATCAGTTTTTCAGTCACCATGGTGACCCTTGCGATTGTATCCATCAGTACTTCTACTTAAACCCCATTGATATGTGGCTTTTGTCTGTATTTCTCCAGGTTACTGGGCCAGACAGCCAGAGTGGCACCTCCACTCAAACCTCTGAGATTAAAGTAGCTTCAGGGTGCTCTCTAACTTGGTCAGGGAACACCAAAGATCCCATCTGGAGACAAACAACCCCAGAAGGTGTTTGACTAGGGGAAGCTGTTTTGGGGCAGAAAGAGCCCCCTGTTTGGTGACCATAGTCCTTGCAAAGATGGCACCCAGCATTCATAGATCACTGTTTTTACCCTGGTACCCAGCCTTGGATTGGTAATCGTCTCAGGGGACACCCTCCTGAACAGGTTTTTTAATGGCTTTGGAAGACTCCTTAGGCTTCTCCCCTTTGTGTCCTACATGTTTTGTGGTGGGGGAAGTAGGAACCCCTTTCTTTTGGTCACCTCCACCATGAGGTTTGACCAAGTGGTCAGCCTTCTTCCCCAACTCCTGAGGACAGACTAACCCTAAGTCCACTAAGCACTGATGCAATTTTTCAGAAGTGCAATTACTCAACAGATGCTCTTTCATTATCAAATTATAGAGCCTGTCATAGTCTTGCCCCTTACTGCCTTTCAACCAGCCACCTAAGGTTTTGACTGAGTAGTCCGCAGGATCTACCCAGAACTGACTTGAGGTTTTGTAAGTCCCCTTGAATGTAATCCTGTACTCCTCAATGGTGAGTCCAAAGCCCTCAATCAGGGTTTAGTTCAGGAGGTCATAGGACTCAGCATCTTCCTCACCCATTTTCAGGAGTCTATCCCTGCGCCTTCCTGCAAATAACTCCCAGAATAGAGAGCCCCAGTGTCTCTGGTGTAACTTTTTCATCTTACAAGCGCTCTCCAAGGCTGCAAGTCACTTTGTGGTAACATTACCCTCAACATATAGGGGTAAAATCCCTTTGTGGATCTCAGGATCAAAGGTTTCCTGTCTCTCCGCATTTGGTTTGTTACTGCAACCACTCATGGGTGCTAGACCCACCTCAGCCCCCTCTTTTTCTATAGCCATAATTTTGACTTCAAGGGCGGCTCTTCTGGCTAGTCTCTCAAGATTTGCTTCTTCACACTCTAGCTCTTTTCTGAGCCTTGAGTTGCCTGAACTACCCCCAGCAGGGGAAGGCACTCGTGGTACAGCCTTAGCGTAGATGTGAGGAGGTATCTCGTCACCTTTTGTAGCGGGTTCTCAGGGCCACAACTGCTCCGAAACAAGTTTGGAGGAAAATCTATTTATGTAAAGCAATGGTTTCAGTCACAAGTAACATCAAAATGCACAAGTTGGAGTAAGAATTGGAATATAAGAAATTCCAAGGTGGCCACCAATTTACCACTCTATGGTCTGTATGTTAATGTTGATAATTAGGAGGCCAAGATAGATTGTCCAGCGCGGTCCGCTTCAGAACCCCACACTTCATCTGAGGAAATTCCATAGGAAGCAGCAAGTTTTGCTCTTGCTGCGAAGATCAGTCAGGGCTAATGGTGCCGTTTGGCTAGGTGTTGTTTTAATCTTTTGTGCTGTTGGGACAGCGCCTTGAGGAAATGTCGCAAGACGAGTAGCGCCTCGATCCGGAGCCTGTCGTTTTATGTGGTATTTGAGGTGGTGGGCAGTGTTCTAACAGTATCTCTCTTTCCTCAGTGCCTAGTGCCTCCCACAAATGTCAGCGTCAGCACAAGCTAGTTCCCGACAAGAGCGCTTCTCATAACCTTTAATTTGGATTTCTTTATCGCCTGTTATCAGCTGCTGGAAAATGTCAAGACGGTAGGCTAATTTATTTAATTTCCTAAAGAAGAAACAGATGTACTCAGCGGCAACAGCAAGAGTAAAGAAATAGAAACAGTTACTTACCTGTGCTGTTCATGAGGAACTTAATGTTGGAGGCTGGCCCTCTATGCAATGTACAAAACCAAGTACACTATGCAGAGGGTCCGGGCAACCACATGTTAGTGTTCAGGGATAAAAATCAGAGCGCCTAATGCTCTAATTTTTAAGGTAGCTGATCGAGCAGTTAGGCTAATCCAGAAGATGCGCTAAGTATTTGCTGTACTCACAAATCCAACCATGCACCACACACACTCAATGAATAACTCGAGACCAGATTTTATAAAAAACACTTCAGACTTTTTTATAATTTTTAAGACCAAAATCTTTAGAATACGTTAAGTACTTTTCTTGTTATGACTTTTTAAAGTTGTAGCAAAGTTAGTCTTTCTGTGCGTAATTACGCACCATAGGAAACAATAGGCAGTCACATTTAAAAATACATAAAAAATCGCACATTGGTGTTACCAGTCTCTTCTTTTGCAGGGGGGTCGTAGTAGTCGGTGGGTACCTCGTGCCAGCTGGAGATCTTCGGGCAGCTCCCGGTTCTGGCGGGAGCAGCGTTGGAGAAGTTCTTGGCACAGGCACAGGGCCACCAGGATGGGCCCCTTGGAAAAGGAGCTGGTTTGCAGATTTAAAGTTGGTGCCTGGGGGTCCCCTATTGCTGTTGAGGTCACAAGGGCTTGGGGACCCGGGCCACAGAGCAGATCCTGCGATGCAAGGCCCAGGGTGGCCATGTGCAGGACATTTTGGAGGACTTGGATGCTGTGTGCAATGAAGTCCAGTGGAGCTGGAGGTGAGTCTCTTTGAGGGATGCTTACAGGACAGTGGGGGCACTCGGGTCAGAGGCCAGGGTTTGCCAGAAGTTCCTCGACTGGGGCTTCCTCCTGATCCATTTTCAGCTCAGGGGGAGCTAGTTTTCTGGTTGTGCGATATCAGCTGACCAGTACCCAGTGTATTGCTGTATCTCGGCCACTAGAGGGCGCAGCGCCACGAAACTTGGCACAGTGACAGTTGTAGGTCACACCTGGGTGGTCGTCGGGTCTGGCTGTGACATCCGGTCACGGACATATCGGCGGTTTAGTGAAGTGACCTTCACTGGTTTCTTGGTCCTTTGCAGTTTTCTTGTTTTTCCTGAGTGGAGCCTCCACTCGGGGGGGGGGGTCTGGGGTGATCCTTTAAGCCTGGAGGTTCCCTGGTTTTCTTGGGGTCAGTCCAGTGTCCAGCTCCTCCACAGCGTCGATTTTCGGGTCCTGGGTGCAGCAGGCAGGGTTTGGTGACTTTTCTTGTGCATCCGGTCCTCAGTTCTCTTGCTGTGGTCTTCGTTTGGTGCTGGTCTTTCCTTCTTCTTGGAATCCTTTTCAAATCCAAATTCTTGGGCTAGGGGAGCCCACTAAATACTGAATTTAGTGGGCGTTTTAGGGGGAACATGGTAGTGTCCAATGGGACACTTACCCTTGGGTGGCTACACCCACTACAGTGACTACTTCCTGTGGTGAGGGTCACTTCCCTAAACCTGATTGGCTATTTTTCTCGAATCCAAGATGGCGAAAAATGAAATGAAGGGTCCACTTCGTCTGCAAGCCCCTTAAGGGTGGTGTAGGCTAGGTGAGGCCACTCCTCCTACCCTTTGTGTGTTTTCCTGCCTTTGCTCCTTCTAGGAGCGGGGGTTTGCAAAGGGGGAGTCCTTCTGCTGCTAGCAGCAGGCCTGAGGGTTGAGTTTCAAGGGCGGTAGCCCTTTGAAGCTCACTGCCAGGGCAGTGCACATTCCTGAGGGAGGGGGAGTTAGCTCCTCCACCCAGGAAGGGCTTTGTTTCACGAACCGGAGAGGCAGGGCTCTCCCCAACGGTCTGTGGATTACCTGTCTGGAGGCAGCAGGCTGGATAGAACCAGTCAGCAACCATGCCAGGATAGTTTGGTTTTTCAGGAGGCACCTCTAAGGTGACCACTGGGTACTTTTTATAATAAATGCAGTGCTGGTAGCAGTTTGGATTGATCATTCTGAGTTGTTTGATACCAAACAACCCAGGGTTCAGAGTAGCCAGTATGTAGCTGGGAATCTCATATTGACCAGTGTCCAACACATGTATTAAAATGGCTGCTCTGTTCACTCACTATGTCCAAGGTTTGGCAAGGACACAGTGGGGGTATATCGCTCATGCAATTATGCCCTCACATAGAGTATGGTGCACCCTGCCTTAGGGCGGTAAGGCCTGCTAGGGGGGTGGCTTACCTATAATTTTTGCAGTGTAGGTTGGACAGGGCACACAGAGAGTGTGCCATGTTGAGTTTTATTTTAGGTTTGCACCAGGACACTCAGCCTGCTATGGAGGTGCTTGGGTGCATCTGGATTCATAGCTATTGAGGGTGGCACAATAAGTGCTGCTGCCCTCAGTAGCCTACCCATAGTACCCCATGCCCTGGGTACCTATGTACCTTTTACCAGGGACTTATAGTGGTAGCTAAAGGTGTATCCAATTACTTTTACCATGTTGTAGGGAAAGAACACTGGCACTGGGAACCTGATTATCTGCAAAAGAAAAAAGCATTATAATAAGTTGTCAGAGGAAAAGAACTCTGTTTAAGTGTTGAAGACAGTAATAAGGTTTTTTAAATGAAAGGTTATTGTTGCATGCATTTATTTTCTTGCAGTTTTCTAATTCCTACAAGGCCACAGCAGTCAACCAAAATTAGGACTTTAAGGTTACCGAATGGAGACTTTCCAGGTAAAGGACCCGAAGATAGACCAGGCTGTCTCTACTCTCTTTCTCTCCCCCACCATCCTCTTTCCCCTCTTTGGACACTTCTGTTAGTCCAGTGATATTGGATGACGGAGGGGTTTGGAGGGAGGCATTGGGAACAGTTGTCATTCTGCTCCTGTGCTGATCAGGTGAGAGTTCTGACATGAGTTTAGGGGACAATGTCTGGGGGTGCTACCCCCACTTCGTTGGTCACTGTCCACCTCCTCTCCTAGAGGTGTGTTAGGACCCGCTGTTAAATGGATTGAACAAGCTCTGCCAGAAGCAACTGGATATGTATTTTTGTAGGGTTTGAGCCAGTTTTGATTTTGCTGGCTGTACCGAGGTTCTTTAACTGATTCACATTAAGCTGGGCCTCTACGGCTCTGATCACGGATCCTGACCCATGTCGGTTCTGCCACCGCAACCTTAGCCAAAGCCTCTGCTGATGCTGATGCTCCCGGTGCCGTCAGCCCGGTCTGAATTCCGGAATCCGACATGGAGGCGGAACAGTGTTGACCGAACCCAGAGCCAACGGGCCCCAGTCTCCTAGATTGGACCCTGAGCCCTATTCCTAAGCGCTAGGCCTTGGGGAAGAATGGAAGGGGTCCCTGGACCCTTTAGAGTACCAGCTAGAGGGCCAGGAATCCATGGACTGGTGTGATAAACAGGGTGATGCCAACAGACTGGATACCTCTCGAGATACTGGTCTGCTTTCTCCCCTTACCTTGGAGGAGGGAGGATGAATATGATATGGTGGTGAAGAGGGCGACTGAGGTCCTGGATCTCGAACTACCCTCAGTGGCTGTCAAGACGAACATCTTGACAGAAGTGCTTCAAGCAGGAGCATCCTCATCCTAACCCCTCCTCCCTTTTAATGAAGCACTTACCGATGTCCTACTGGGAACCTGGTCCAAGCCCAACAAGGGGGGCTCATGTGAACAGGACAATTGCCCACCGCCATCGCCTCACACCTGGGGACCCATCTTTCGTCACCCAACACTCCACTCCGGAGAGCTTGACTGTCTAAGTCTCATCCTCCCATGGCGACTTCCCTGACGCTCCCCCAGACAGACAATCCAAGAGGCTGGATACCTCAGGCAAGAAAATGTTTTCTTCCACCAACCTGGCACTGCGGTCGGTGAACACCGCATGTTTATTGTGCTCCGTTCAACACACTCTGAGGGATATCGTTGCACAGGTGCTGCCACAGTTCCTGGAGGAGCACCAGGCCATTCTCTCCCAAACCGTCAAAGATGGAAGAGACGCAGCCAAGTTCACCATTAGGTGTGGTTTGGATATGACTGGATCGCTGGGCAGAGCGGTTTCCTCTACGGTGGCACTTCGAGCCCACACTTGGCCGAGAACATCTTGCTTTTCCAGGAATGTTCAGGAAAACCTCATGGACGTGCCCTTCGATGGTACCCGTGTCTTCAGAGACTAGGCAGGCTCAGCGCTGGAGTGCCTTAAGGACTTGCTAGCTACGGCTAAGTCCTTGGGCTCCAAAGTGACCTCACGAGCCCAGAATACCTTTCGTCCCTGTTCGTGGATACGGAAGGGGCATTCCACCACACCAACCCTATGCCAGCCACTGTCATGAGCAAGCACCTCAAGGTGCGTGTGGGCACGGGTGAGGTGCATACCAGCCCCGTGGGTCAGGTAGCCAGAGGTCTGCCGTAACCACCAATCCCTCAGCAGCTGCAGCCTCCAAGCCCACCTATCTTGCCCTACAGGTTTATGGGCATCCGTAGGGTGCTGGCTATTTATGCAGTGTAGCAGATGTAGGAGTACCCTATGCACATAATACAGGCTACCCTTATTGGTTTACAGGAGTAAAAAAAAAAAACAATCCCTAAAGCTCTCTTTTGTGGTAGCGTAGGGGAGCAGTTAGGCTAATCAGAGGGTAGGGCTAAGCATTTGTTGAGCACACAGAGTCAATAAATGAGACACACACTCAGAAAGGAACTCAAGACCACTTGTTGCGAAAAATAGGTATTTTGTTTATATCATGTTTCAACACCAGAATACTTTCAAGAAGCTACGTACTGTTGCAATTTTGTAACGACTCACCAAGTAAGTAACATTTTTATTCAAATGCTCTTTTACACGGGACAGGCTCCAACGTACCTTTATGTCAAAGGGGTCCTTCCAATCAGTTCACGTGGGTCCCCTGACGGTAGCAGGGTGCTAGGGGTACAACGTCACAAGCAAGACCACCGGTAAAGGTTTACCTGCCCTGGCTGCTCACTGCACAGTTGGCGACGAGGGGAGCCATCTAGGAAAAGAATGCAGATGGGGACTTGGGGAGAAGTCCGGGAGCTCCACGTGGGGGACTTGCTCAGTGGGGGTTCTGGGAGCAGGGGGACACAGCTGGAGGCCGTGGTTCTGGGGCGCTGGGGTGCAGCAGGTCTTTAGCAGCGATGCTCCTCCATCAAGACGCACACAGTTCTTGGGGTGACCTGCGGAGGGAGAGACAAAACAATGCAGCTTTGCAACTCCGAAGGATGTCCTCTGTATTGCTGACATCTCTCACGGGCAGGTCTGCGGATGTGCTGTTGGAGTGCGGGATGGGCCCCAACATGCCTTGGTTGCCGCTAAGAGTCCAGTACCCCAGGCACTGGTGCAGCACGTCTCTGATTGATCCTGATGTCTAGTGCATCATGCATTCTAGTATAGGGTTATGCCCACTCCCCTCAGGAAGTGGTCATATAAGGGGTGTAGTCACCCCAAGAGTAAGTAGCCCATTGGCTACTACTCTACATTCCCCTAAAGGCCCCTAGATTGAGTACTTAGGTGGCCCCCTGACACCAGAAGAACAGATTTGTCTGACACAAAGAAGAAGAGGACACAGTAGAGCCGGCGGCCGAGAAGTTTGAAATACAGGAAGACTTTTGGCACAAAACCCCCAACAATTGCAACATCATGACTCACCCGCAGCTGAGTGGATTCCGAAAGCCTCTGAGGTTCTCCAGCACTTTGCCAGTCCGTCAGCATAACTAATGGAGTGGAGGACCCCTTCCCTGCTTCCTGCAGGCACCAACTGCAGCGTCCAGATCACCGCTCTGCTGACCACTTAGTCCACTGACGCCACAGTCATCTAGGAGGAGCTCACCATTCTCCAAGAGGCCAGTCCCGTCTCCCGTCCAAGTAGGAAGGCTCCAGGATGAACCAGAGCCCAGCTGCCCCAATACCTGGGGAACTGGACCCCTTGGAACAGCCAAGGCTTGTTCAGGCCCATTCCAGACTCCAACAGCACATCTGAAGCCCTGCCGACCAGGGACATCAGCACCACAGAGGACATACTTCACAGTCGTCCAGCTGCATTGTTTTGTCTCTCCCTCTGTAGGTCATCCAAAGAACTGTGGGCCTCATAATGCAGGAGCACCGCCGCTAAGCATCCTCTGCACCCGAGCGCCCTGGCCTAGGTCCACCACGTTCAGTGGTGTCTCCCTGCTGCCAGGTTACCCACCGACGAACCCCCTGCTGGGAGCTCCCGGACTTGTCCCCGAGTCACCCCCTGTGTTCCCTTTCCAGGTGGCCCCTCTCGTCTCCATCTGTGCAGTGGGCAGCAAACTAGACTCTACCTGCCCAACGCACCCAGACGGGCCAGGGAAGGTAAAAATGTATCACTGATCTTGCTTGTGATTTTGCTGGCCTAGCACCCTTCTACCACCAGGGGATCCTCGTGAATTGATTGCAAGGACCCCTATGAATTGAAAATACTTTGGAACCTTTGCCGCGTAAAAGTGCATTTGAGTAAACATTATAACTTTCTTGTGATTTGATATAAAACTGCAACATTACTTATCTTCTTGAAAGTATTCTGGCTTCGAAACACAATATAAACAAATTGACAATTTTTTGCAACAATTGGTTGCGAGTTCCTTCTTGGGTGTGTGTCTCATTTATTGACCATGTGTGTTGAAATAATGCTTAGCACCTGATAGGTCTAAGTGCTCGCCCACGCTACGACAAAAGAGAGCTTTTTAGACTGGCATGTTTTTTCCCTGTAAAGCAGTAAAGGTCACCTGAAACTATGTGCATTGTGTACCCCAGCGTTTGGTACACTACATAGATATCCAGCTTCCTGCAGTTGTTGCACAACCACTCTCCTAGTGGCACCAGGTTTGGGGGTCTCTGGCCTCAGCATTGAGTATTCCCTCCTTCCAATAGGTCTTGTGGGAGCCACTGACATCTCCCTTTTCCTGTTTCAGCAGCTTACTGTCCCAGACTCAGAAGAGTGAGACAGCTCCTTTATTTGTAGCAAAGATCTTGTTTAGAGCATCCCCGTGGGCCTTAGAACTCTGCTGCGTAAGGCCTGAGTTCCTGGGGTTCAGTTCTCTCAAGGGCTGAGAGATCTTCTCTCTGAAGCGTGGGGACATGAGGTTGTGTCTCATCAAATGTTGGTTTCCCAGCCTTCTTGCTTTTTCACTGGGAGGTTTGGGCCATTATTCCAGGCACCAACACTTCTTTTTCGAACCGGGCTTCCTTTTGTGCTCTTGTTTTTACACACACCCGGTCAGGTATCCCTAGCATAGCTGCACGGGTTCTGAGCTCTACATCAGCAAATGCCGAGGACCCCGCTCATTACCTAGCAGACATGCTACTGGAATTGCAGAGGAGACGGCCACCTTCTTTTGGCCAGTAACCCCTCCCCATTCCAAGGGCACCATAGCCGTGGGATGAACCTTGACAATAATATCAGCATTGATGATTGGATATGACTTTCCACTTATGTACTGTTCTGGGGATATCAGTTTTTCAGTCACCATGGTGACCCTTGCGATTGTATCCATCAGTACTTCTACTTAAACCCCATTGATATGTGGCTTTTGTCTGTATTTCTCCAGGTTACTGGGCCAGACAGCCAGAGTGGCACCTCCACTCAACCCTCTGAGATTAAAGTAGCTTCAGGGTGCTCTCTAACTTGGTCAGGGAACACCAAAGATCCCATCTGGAGACAAACAACCCCAGAAGGTGTTTGACTAGGGGAAGCTGTTTTGGGGCAGAAAGAGACCATAGTCCTTGCAAAGATGGCACCCAGCATTCATAGATGACTGTTTTTACCCTGGTACCCAGCCTTGGATTGGTAATCGTCTCAGGGGACACCCTCCTGAACAGGTTTTTTAATGGCTTTGGAAGACTCCTTAGGCTTCTCCCCTTTGTGTCCTACATGTTTTGTGGTGGGGGAAGTAGGAACCCCTTTCTTTTGGTCACCTCCACCATGAGGTTTGACCAAGTGGTCAGCCTTCTTCCCCAACTCCTGAGGACAGACTAACCCTAAGTCCACTAAGCACTGATGCAATTTTTCAGAAGTGCAATTACTCAACAGATGCTCTTTCATTATCAAATTATAGAGCCTGTCATAGTCTTGCCCCTTACTGCCTTTCAACCAGCCACCTAAGGTTTTGACTGAGTAGTCCGCAGGATCTACCCAGAACTGACTTGAGGTTTTGTAAGTCCCCTTGAATGTAATCCTGTACTCCTCAATGGTGAGTCCAAAGCCCTCAATCAGGGTTTAGTTCAGGAGGTCATAGGACTCAGCATCTTCCTCACCCATTTTCAGGAGTCTATCCCTGCGCCTTCCTGCAAATAACTCCCAGAATAGAGAGCCCCAGTGTCTCTGGTGTAACTTTTTCATCTTACAAGCGCTCTCCAAGGCTGCAAGTCACTTTGTGGTAACATTACCCTCAACATATAGGGGTAAATTCTCTTTGTGGATCTCAGGATCAAAGGTTTCCTGTCTCTCCGCATTTGGTTTGTTACTGCAACCACTCATGGGTGCTAGACCCACCTCAGCCCCCTCTTTTTCTATAGCCATAATTTTGACTTCAAGGGCGGCTCTTCTGGCTAGTCTCTCAAGATTTGCTTCTTCACACTCTAGCTCTTTTCTGAGCCTTGAGTTGCCTGAACTACCCCCAGCAGGGGAAGGCACTCGTGGTACAGCCTTAGCGTAGATGTGAGGAGGTATCTCGGCACGTTTTGTAGCGGGTTCCCAGGGCCACAACTGCTCCGAAACAAGTTTGGAGGAAAATCTATTTATGTAAAGCAATGGTTTCAGTCACAAGTAACATCAAAATGCACAAGTTGGAGTAAGAATTGGAATATAAGAAATTCCAAGGTGGCCACCAATTTTCCACTCTATGGTCTGTATGTTAATGTTGATAATTAGGAGGCCAAGATAGATTGTCCAGCGCGGTCCGCTTCAGAACCCCACACTTCATCTGAGGAAATTCCATAGGAAGCAGCAAGTTTTGCTCTTGCTGCGAAGATCGGTCAGGGCTAATGGTGCCGTTTGGCTAGGTGTTGTTTTAATCCTTTGTGCTGTTGGGACAGCGCCTTGAGGAAATGTCGCAAGACGAGTAGCGCCTCGATCCGGAGCCTGTCGTTTTATGCGGTATTTGAGGTGGTGGGCAGTGTTCTAACAGTATCTCTCTTTCCTCAGTGCCTAGTGCCTCCCACAAATGTCAGCGTCAGCACAAGCTAGTTCCCGACAAGAGCGCTTCTCATAACCTTCAATTTGGATTTCTTTATCGCCTGTTATCAGCTGCTGGAAAATGTCAAGACGGTAGGCTAATTTATTTAATTTCCTAAAGAAGAAACAGATGTACTCAGCGGCAACAGCAAGAGTAAAGAAATAGAAACAGTTACTTACCTGTGCTGTTCATGAGGAACTTAATGTTGGAGGCTGGCCCTCTATGCAATGTACAAAACCAAGTACACTATGCAGAGGGTCCGGGCAACCACATGTTAGTTTTCAGGGATAAAAATCAGAGCGCCTAATGCTCTAATTTTTAAGGTAGCTGATCGAGCAGTTAGGCTAATCCAGAAGATGCGCTAAGTATTTGCAGTACTCACAAATCCAACCATGCACCACACACACTCAATGAATAACTCGAGACCAGATTTTATAAAAAACACTTCAGACTTTTTTATAATTTTTAAGACTAAAATCTTTAGAATACGTTAAGTACTTTTCTTGTTATGACTTTTTAAAGTTGTAGCAAAGTTAGTCTTTCTGTGCGTAATTACGCACCATAGGAAACAATAGGCAGTCACATTTAAAAATACATAAAAAATCACACATTGGTGTTACCAGTCTCTTCTTTTGCAGGGGGGTCGTAGTAGTCGGTGGGCACCTCGTGCCAGCTGGAGATCTTCGGGCAGCTCCCGGTTCTGGCGGGAGCAGCGTTGGAGAAGTTCTTGGCACAGGCACAGGGCCACCAGGATGGGCCCCTTGGAAAAGGAGCTGGTTTGCAGATTTAAAGTTGGTGCCTGGGGGTCCCCTATTGCTGTTGAGGTCACAAGGGCTTGGGGACCCGGGCCACAGAGCAGATCCTGCGATGCAAGGCCCAGGGTGGCCATGTGCAGGACGTTTTGGAGGACTTGGATGCTGTGTGCAACGAAGTCCAGTGGAGCTGGAGGTGAGTCTCTTTGAGGGATGCTTACAGGACAGTGGGGGCACTCGGGTCAGAGGCCAGGGTTTGCCAGAAGTTCCTTGACTGGGGCTTCCTCCTGATCCATTTTCAGCTCAGGGGGAGCTAGTTTTCTGGTTGTGCGATATCAGCTGACCAGTACCCAGTGTATTGCTGTATCTCGGCCACTAGAGGGCGCAGCGCCACGAAACTTGGCACAGTGACAGTTGTAGGTCACACCCGGGTGGTCGTCGGGTCCGGCTGTGACATCCGGTCACGGACATATCGGCGGTTTAGTGAAGTGACCTTCACTGGTTTCTTGGTCCTTTGCAGTTTTCTTGTTTTTCCTGAGTGGAGCCTCCACTCGGGGGGGGGGTCTGGGGTGATCCTTTAAGCCTGGAGGTTCCCTGGTTTTCTTGGGGTCAGTCCAGTGTCCAGCTCCTCCACAGCGTCGATTTTCGGGTCCTGGGTGCAGCAGGCAGGGTTTGGTGACTTTTCTTGTGCATCCGGTCCTCAGTTCTCTTGCTGTGGTCTTCGTTTGGTGCTGGTCTTTCCTTCTTCTTGGAATCCTTTTCAAATCCAAATTCTTGGTCTAGGGGAGCCCACTAAATACTGAATTTAGTGGGCGTTTTAGGGGGAACATGGTAGTGTCCAATGGGACACTTACCCTTGGGTGGCTACACCCACTACAGTGACTACTTCCTGTGGTGAGGGTCACTTCCCTAAACCTGATTGGCTATTTTTCTCGAATCCAAGATGGCGAAAAATGAAATGAAGGGTCCACTTCGTCTGCAAGCCCCTTAAGGGTGGTGTAGGCTAGGTGATGCCACTCCTCCTACCCTTTGTGTGTTTTCCTGCCTTTGCTCCTTCTAGGAGCGGGGGTTTGCAAAGGGGGAGTCCTTCTGCTGCTAGCAGCAGGCCTGAGGGTTGAGTTTCAAGGGCGGTAGCCCTTTGAAGCTCACTGCCAGGGCAGTGCACATTCCTGAGGGAGGGGGAGTTAGCTCCTCCACCCAGGAAGGGCTTTGTTTCACGAACCGGAGAGGCAGGGCTCTCCCCAACGGTCTGTGGATTACCTGTCTGGAGGCAGCAGGCTGGATAGAACCAGTCAGCAACCATGCCAGGATAGTTTGGTTTTTCAGGAGGCACCTCTAAGGTGACCACTGGGTACTTTTTATAATAAATGCAGTGCTGGTAGCAGTTTGGATTGATCATTCTGAGTTGTTTGATACCAAACAACCCAGGGTTCAGAGTAGCCAGTATGTAGCTGGGAATCTCATATTGACCAGTGTCCAACACATGTATTAAAATGGCTGCTCTGTTCACTCACTATGTCCCAGGTTTGGCAAGGACACAGTGGGGGTATATCGCTCATGCAATTATGCCCTCACATAGAGTATGGTGCACCCTGCCTTAGGGCGGTAAGGCCTGCTAGGGGGGTGGCTTACCTATAATTTATGCAGTGTAGGTTGGACAGGGCACACAGAGAGTGTGCCATGTCGAGTTTTATTTTAGGTTTGCACCAGGACACTCAGCCTGCTATGGAGGTGCTTGGGTGCATCTGGATTCATAGCTATTGAGGGTGGCACAATCAGTGCTGCTGCCCTCAGTAGCCTACCCATAGTACCCCATGCCCTGGGTACCTAAGTACCTTTTACCAGGGACTTATAGTGGTAGCTAAAGGTGTATCCAATTACTTTTACCATGTTGTAGGGAAAGAACACTGGCACTGGGAACCTGATTATCTGCAAAAGAAAAAAGCATTATAATAAGTTGTCAGAGGAAAAGAACTCTGTTTAAGTGTTGAAGACAGTAATAAGGTTTTTTAAATGAAAGGTTATTGTTGCATGCATTTGTTTTCTTGCAGTTTTCTAATTCCTACAAGGCCACAGCAGTCAACCAAAATTAGGACTTCAAGGTTACCGAATGGAGACTTTCCAGGTAAAGGATCAGAAGATAGACCAGGCTGTCTCTACTCTTTTTCTCTCCCCCACCATCCTCTTTCCCCTCTTTGGACACTTCTGTTAGTCCAGTGATATTGGATGACGGAGGGGTTTGGAGTGAGGCATTGGGAACAGTTGTCATTCTGCTCCTGTGCTGATCAGGTGAGAGTTCTGACATGAGTTTAGGGGACAATGTCTGGGGGTGCTACCCCCACTTCGTTGGTCACTGTCCACCTCCTCTCCTAGAGGTGTGTTAGGACCCGCTGTTAAATGGATTGCATCAAGCTCTGCCAGAAGCAACTGGATATGTATTTTTGTAGGGTTTGAGCCAGTTTTGATTTTGCTGGCTGTACCGAGGTTCTTTAACTGATTCACATTAAGCTGGGCCTCTACGGCTCTGATCACGGATCCTGACCCATGTCGGTTCTGCCACCGCAACCTTAGCCAAAGCCTCTGCTGATGCTGATGCTCCCGGTGCCGTCAGCCCGGTCTGAATTCCGGAATCCGACATGGAGGCGGAACAGTGTTGACCGAACCCAGAGCCAACGGGCCCCAGTCTCCTAGATTGGACCCTGAGCCCTATTCCTAAGCGCTAGGCCTTGGGGAAGAATGGAAGGGGTCCCTGGACCCTTTAGAGTACCAGCTAGAGGGCCAGGAATCCATGGACTGGTGTGATGAACAGGGTGATGCCAACAGACTGGATACCTCTCGAGATACTGGTCTGCTTTCTCCCCTTACCTTGGAGGAGGGAGGATGAATATGATATGGTGGTGAAGAGGGCGACTGAGGTCCTGGATCTCGAACTACCCTCAGTGGCTGTCAAGACGAACATCTTGACAGAAGTGCTTCAAGCAGGAGCATCCTCATTCTAACCCCTCCTCCCTTTTAATGAAGCACTTACCGATGTCCTACTGGGAACCTGGTCCAAGCCCAACAAGGGGGGCTCATGTGAACAGGACAATTGCCCACCGCCATCGCCTCACACCTGGGGACCCATCTTTCGTCACCCAACACTCCACTCCGGAGAGCTTGACTGTCTAAGCCTCATCCTCCCATGGCGACTTCCCTGACGCTCCCCCAGACAGACAATCCAAGAGGCTGGATACCTCAGGCAAGAAAATGTTTTCTTCCACCAACCTGGCACTGCGGTCGGTGAACACCGCATGTTTATTGTGCTCCGTTTAACACACTCTGAGGGATATCGTTGCACAGGTGCTGCCACAGTTCCTGGAGGAGCACCAGGCCATTCTCTCCCAAACCGTCAAAGATGGAAGAGACGCAGCCAAGTTCACCATTAGGTGTGGTTTGGATATGACTGGATCGCTGGGCAGAGCGGTTTCCTCTACGGTGGCACTTCGAGCCCACACTTGGCCGAGAACATCTTGCTTTTCCAGGAATGTTCAGGAAAACCTCATGGACGTGCCCTTCGATGGTACCCGTGTCTTCAGAGACTAGGCAGGCTCAGCGCTGGAGTGCCTTAAGGACTTGCTAGCTACGGCTAAGTCCTTGGGCTCCAAAGTGACCTCACGCGCCCAGAATACCTTTCGTCCCTGTTCGTGGATACGGAAGGGGCATTCCACCGCACCAACCCTATGCCAGCCACTGTCCTGAGCAAGCACCTCAAGGTGCGTGTGGGCACGGGTGAGGTGCATACCAGCCCCGTGGGTCAGGTAGCCAGAGGTCTGCCGTAACCACCAATCCCTCAGCAGCTGCAGCCTCCAAGCCCACCTATCTTGCCCTACAGGTTTATGGGCATCCGTAGGGTGCTGGCTATTTATGCAGTGTAGCAGATGTAGGAGTACCCTATGCACATAATACAGGCTACCCTTATTGGTTTACAGGAGTAAAAAAAAAAAACAATCCCTAAAGCTCTCTTTTGTGGTAGCGTAGGGGAGCAGTTAGGCTAATCAGAGGGTAGGGCTAAGCATTTGTTGAGCACACAGAGTCAATAAATGAGACACACACTCAGAAAGGAACTCAAGACCACTTGTTGCGAAAAATAGGTATTTTGTTTATATCATGTTTCAACACCAGAATACTTTCAAGAAGCTACGTACTGTTGCAATTTTGTAACGACTCACCAAGTAAGTAACATTTTTATTCAAATGCTCTTTTACACGGGACAGGCTCAAACGTACCTTTACGTCAAAGGGGTCCTTCCAATCAGTTCACGTGGGTCCCCTGACGGTAGCAGGGTGCTAGGGGTACAACGTCACAAGCAAGACCACCGGTAAAGGTTTACCTGCCCTGGCTGCTCACTGCACAGTTGGCGACGAGGGGAGCCATCTAGGAAAAGAATGCAGATGGGGACTTGGGGAGAAGTCCGGGAGCTCCACGTGGGGGACTTGATCAGTGGGGGTTCTGGGAGCAGGGGGACACAGCTGGAGGCCGTGGTTCTGGGGCGCTGGGGTGCAGCAGGTCTTTAGCAGCGATGCTCCTCCATCAAGACGCACACAGTTCTTGGGGTGACCTGCGGAGGGAGAGACAAAACAATGCAGCTTTGCAACTCCGAAGGATGTCCTCTGTATTGCTGACATCTCTCACGGGCAGGTCTGCGGATGTGCTGTTGGAGTGCGGGATGGGCCCCAACATGCCTTGGTTGCCGCTAAGAGTCCAGTACCCCAGGCACTGGTGCAGCACGTCTCTGATTGATCCTGATGTCTAGTGCATCATGCATTCTAGTACAGGGTTATGCCCACTCCCCTCAGGAAGTGGTCATATAAGGGGTGTAGTCACCCCAAGAGTAAGTAGCCCATTGGCTACTACTCTACATTCCCCTAAAGGCCCCTAGATTGAGTACTTAGGTGGCCCCCTGACACCAGAAGAACAGATTTGTCTGACACAAAGAAGAAGAGGACACAGTAGAGCCGGCGGCCGAGAAGTTTGAAATACAGGAAGACTTTTGGCACAAAACCCCCAACAATTGCAACATCATGACTCACCCGCAGCTGAGTGGATTCCGAAAGCCTCTGAGGTTCTCCAGCACTTTGCCAGTCCGTCAGCATAACCAATGGAGTGGAGGACCCCTTCCCTGCTTCCTGCAGGCACCAACTGCAGCGTCCAGATCACCGCTCTGCTGACCACTTAGTCCACCGACGCCACAGTCATCTAGGAGGAGCTCACCATTCTCCAAGAGGCCAGTCCCGTCTCCCGTCCAAGTAGGAAGGCTCCAGGATGAACCAGAGCCCAGCTGCCCCAATACCTGGGGAACTGGACCCCTTGGAACAGCCAAGGCTTGTTCAGGCCCATTCCAGACTCCAACAGCACATCTGAAGCCCTGCCGACCAGGGACATCAGCACCACAGAGGACATACTTCACAGTCGTCCAGCTGCATTGTTTTGTCTCTCCCTCTGTAGGTCATCCAAAGAACTGTGGGCCTCATAATGCAGGAGCACCGCCGCTAAGCATCCTCTGCACCCGAGCGCCCTGGCCTAGGTCCACCACGTTCAGTGGTGTCTCCCTGCTGCCAGGTTACCTACCGACGAACCCCCTGCTGGGAGCTCCCGGACTTGTCCCCGAATCACCCCCTGTGTTCCCTTTCCAGGTGGCCCCTCTCGTCTCCATCTGTGCAGTGGGCAGCAAACTAGACTCTACCTGCCCAACGCACCCAGACGGGCCAGGGAAGGTAAAAATGTATCACTGATCTTGCTTGTGATTTTGCTGGCCTAGCACCCTTCTACCACCAGGGGATCCTCGTGAATTGATTGCAAGGACCCCTATGAATTGAAAATACTTTGGAACCTTTGCCGCGTAAAAGTGCATTTGAGTAAACACTATAACTTTCTTGTGATTTGATATAAAACTGCAACATTACTTATCTTCTTGAAAGTATTCTGGCTTCGAAACACAATATAAACAAATTGACAATTTTTTGCAACAATTGGTTGCGAGTTCCTTCTTGGGTGTGTGTCTCATTTATTGACCATGTGTGTTGAAATAATGCTTAGCACCTGATAGGTCTAAGTGCTCGCCCACGCTACGACAAAAGAGAGCTTTTTAGACTGGCATGTTTTTTCCCTGTAAAGCAGTAAAGGTCACCTGAAACTATGTGCATTGTGTACCCCAGCGTTTGGTACACTACATAGATATCCAGCTTCCTGCAGTTGTTGCACAACCACTCTCCTAGTGGCACCAGGTTTGGGGGTCTCTGGCCTCAGCATTGAGTATTCCCTCCTTCCAATAGGTCTTGTGGGAGCCACTGACATCTCCCTTTTCCTGTTTCAGCAGCTTACTGTCCCAGACTCAGAAGAGTGAGACAGCTCCTTTATCTGTGGCAAAGATCTTGTTTAGAGCATCCCCGTGGGCCTTAGAACTCTGCTGCGTAAGGCCTGAGTTCCTGGGGTTCAGTTCTCTCAAGGGCTGAGAGATCTTCTCTCTGAAGCGTGGGGACATGAGGTTGTGTCTCATCAAATGTTGGTTTCCCAGCCTTCTTGCTTTTTCACTGGGAGGTTTGGGCCATTATTCCAGGCACCAACACTTCTTTTTCGAACCGGGCTTCCTTTTGTGCTCTTGTTTTTACACACACCCGGTCAGGTATCCCTAGCATAGCTGCACGGGTTCTGAGCTCTACATCAGCAAATGCCGAGGACCCCGCTCATTACCTAGCAGACATGCTACTGGAATTGCAGAGGAGACGGCCACCTTCTTTTGGCCAGTAACCCCTCGCCATTCCAAGGGCACCATAGCCGTGGGATGAACCTTGACAATAATATCAGCATTGATGATTGGATATGACTTTCCACTTATGTACTGTTCTGGGGATATCAGTTTTTCAGTCACCATGGTGACCCTTGCGATTGTATCCATCAGTACTTCTACTTAAACCCCATTGATATGTGGCTTTTGTCTGTATTTCTCCAGGTTACTGGGCCAGACAGCCAGAGTGGCACCTCCACTCAACCCTCTGAGATTAAAGTAGCTTCAGGGTGCTCTCTAACTTGGTCAGGGAACACCAAAGATCCCATCTGGAGACAAACAACCCCAGAAGGTGTTTGACTAGGGGAAGCTGTTTTGGGGCAGAAAGAACCCCCTGTTTGGTGACCATAGTCCTTGCAAAGATGGCACCCAGCATTCATAGATCACTGTTTTTACCCTGGTACCCAGCCTTGGATTGGTAATCGTCTCAGGGGACACCCTCCTGAACAGGTTTTTTAATGGCTTTGGAAGACTCCTTAGGCTTCTCCCCTTTGTGTCCTACATGTTTTGTGGTGGGGGAAGTAGGAACCCCTTTCTTTTGGTCACCTCCACCATGAGGTTTGACCAAGTGGTCAGCCTTCTTCCCCAACTCCTGAGGACAGACTAACCCTAAGTCCACTAAGCACTGATGCAATTTTTCAGAAGTGCAATTACTCAACAGATGCTCTTTCATTATCAAATTATAGAGCCTGTCATAGTCTTGCCCCTTACTGCCTTTCAACCAGCCACCTAAGGTTTTGACTGAGTAGTCCGCAGGATCTACCCAGAACTGACTTGAGGTTTTGTAAGTCCCCTTGAATGTAATCCTGTACTCCTCAATGGTGAGTCCAAAGCCCTCAATCAGGGTTTAGTTCAGGAGGTCATAGGACTCAGCATCTTCCTCACCCATTTTCAGGAGTCTATCCCTGCGCCTTCCTGCAAATAACTCCCAGAATAGAGAGCCCCAGTGTCTCTGGTGTAACTTTTTCATCTTACAAGCGCTCTCCAAGGCTGCAAGTCACTTTGTGGTAACATTACCCTCAACAGATAGGGGTAAAATCCCTTTGTGGATCTCAGGATCAAAGGTTTCCTGTCTCTCCGCATTTGGTTTGTTACTGCAACCACTCATGGGTGCTAGACCCACCTCAGCCCCCTCTTTTTCTATAGCCATAATTTTGACTTCAAGGGCGGCTCTTCTGGCTAGTCTCTCAAGATTTGCTTCTTCACACTCTAGCTCTTTTCTGAGCCTTGAGTTGCCTGAACTACCCCCAGCAGGGGAAGGCACTCGTGGTACAGCCTTAGCGTAGATGTGAGGAGGTATCTCGTCACCTTTTGTAGCGGGTTCTCAGGGCCACAACTGCTCCGAAACAAGTTTGGAGGAAAATCTATTTATGTAAAGCAATGGTTTCAGTCACAAGTAACATCAAAATGCACAAGTTGGAGTAAGAATTGGAATATAAGAAATTCCAAGGTGGCCACCAATTTACCACTCTATGGTCTGTATGTTAATGTTGATTATTAGGAGGCCAAGATAGATTGTCCAGCGCGGTCCGCTTCAGAACCCCACACTTCATCTGAGGAAATTCCATAGGAAGCAGCAAGTTTTGCTCTTGCTGCGGAGATCAGTCAGGGCTAATGGTGCCGTTTGGCTAGGTGTTGTTTTAGTCCTTTGTGCTGTTGGGACAGCGCCTTGAGGAAATGTCGCAAGACGAGTAGCGCCTCGATCCGGAGCCTGTCGTTTTATGCGGTATTTGAGGTGGTGGGCAGTGTTCTAACAGTATCTCTCTTTCCTAAGTGCCTAGTGCCTCCCACAAATGTCAGCGTCAGCACAAGCTAGTTCCCGACAAGAGCGCTTCTCATAACCTTCAATTTGGATTTCTTTATCGCCTGTTATCAGCTGCTGGAAAATGTCAAGACGGTAGGCTAATTTATTTAATTTCCTAAAGAAGAAACAGATGTACTCAGCGGCAACAGCAAGAGTAAAGAAATAGAAACAGTTACTTCCCTGTGCTGTTCATGAGGAACTTAATGTTGGAGGCTGGCCCTCTATGCAATGTACAAAACCAAGTACACTATGCAGAGGGTCCGGGCAACCACATGTTAGTTTTCAGGGATAAAAATCAGAGCGCCTAATGCTCTAATTTTTAAGGTAGCTGATCGAGCAGTTAGGCTAATCCAGAAGATGCGCTAAGTATTTGCTGTACTCACAAATCCAACCATGCACCACACACACTCAATGAATAACTCGAGACCAGATTTTATAAAAAACACTTCAGACTTTTTTATAATTTTTAAGACCAAAATCTTTAGAATACGTTAAGTACTTTTCTTGTTATGACTTTTTAAAGTTGTAGCAAAGTTAGTCTTTCTGTGCGTAATTACGCACCATAGGAAACAATAGGCAGTCACATTTAAAAATACATAAAAAATCGCACATTGGTGTTACCAGTCTCTTCTTTTGCAGGGGGGTCGTAGTAGTCGGTGGGCACCTCGTGCCAGCTGGAGATCTTCGGGCAGCTCCCGGTTCTGGCGGGACCAGCGTTGGAGAAGTTCTTGGCACAGGCACAGGGCCACCAGGATGGGCCCCTTGGAAAAGGAGCTGGTTTGCAGATTTAAAGTTGGTACCTGGGGGTCCCCTATTGCTGTTGAGGTCACAAGGGCTTGGGGACCCGGGCCACAGAGCAGATCCTGCGATGCAAGGCCCAGGGTGGCCATGTGCAGGACGTTTTGGAGGACTTGGATGCTGTGTGCAACGAAGTCCAGTGGAGCTGGAGGTGAGTCTCTTTGAGGGATGCTTACAGGACAGTGGGGGCACTCGGGTCAGAGGCCAGGGTTTGCCAGAAGTTCCTCGACTGGGGCTTCCTCCTGATCCATTTTCAGCTCAGGGGGAGCTAGTTTTCTGGTTGTGCGATATCAGCTGACCAGTACCCAGTGTATTGCTGTATCTCGGCCACTAGAGGGCGCAGCGCCACGAAACTTGGCACAGTGACAGTTGTAGGTGACACCCGGGTGGTCGTCGGGTCCGGCTGTGACATCCGGTCACGGACATATCGGCGGTTTAGTGAAGTGACCTTCACTGGTTTTTTGGTCCTTTGCAGTTTTCTTGTTTTTCCTGAGTGGAGCCTCCACTCGGGGGGGGGGGTCTGGGGTGATCCTTTAAGCCTGGAGGTTCCCTGGTTTTCTTGGGGTCAGTCCAGTGTCCAGCTCCTCCACAGCGTCGATTTTCGGGTCCTGGGTGCAGCAGGCAGGGTTTGGTGACTTTTCTTGTTCATCCGGTCCTCAGTTCTCTTGCTGTGGTCTTCGTTTGGTGCTGGTCTTTCCTTCTTCTTGGAATCCTTTTCAAATCCAAATTCTTGGTCTAGGGGAGCCCACTAAATACTGAATTTAGTGGGCGTTTTAGGGGGAACATGGTAGTGTCCAATGGGACACTTACCCTTGGGTGGCTACACCCACTACAGTGACTACTTCCTGTGGTGAGGGTCACTTCCCTAAACCTGATTGGCTATTTTTCTCGAATCCAAGATGGCGAAAAATGAAATGAAGGGTCCACTTCGTCTGCAAGCCCCTTAAGGGTGGTGTAGGCTAGGTGAGGCCACTCCTCCTACCCTTTGTGTGTTTTCCTGCCTTTGCTCCTTCTAGGAGCGGGGGTTTGCAAAGGGGGAGTCCTTCTGCTGCTAGCAGCAGGCCTGAGGGTTGAGTTTCAAGGGCGGTAGCCCTTTGAAGCTCACTGCCAGGGCAGTGCACATTCCTGAGGGAGGGGGAGTTAGCTCCTCCACCCAGGAAGGGCTTTGTTTCACGAACCGGAGAGGCAGGGCTCTCCCCAACGGTCTGTGGATTACCTGTCTGGAGGCAGCAGGCTGGATAGAACCAGTCAGCAACCATGCCAGGATAGTTTGGTTTTTCAGGAGGCACCTCTAAGGTGACCACTGGGTACTTTTTATAATAAATGCAGTGCTGGTAGCAGTTTGGATTGATCATTCTGAGTTGTTTGATACCAAACAACCCAGGGTTCAGAGTAGCCAGTATGTAGCTGGGAATCTCATATTGACCAGTGTCCAACACATGTATTAAAATGGCTGCTCTGTTCACTCACTATGTCCCAGGTTTGGCAAGGACACAGTGGGGGTATATTGCTCATGCAATTATGCCCTCACATAGAGTATGGTGCACCCTGCCTTAGGGCGGTAAGGCCTGCTAGGGGGGTGGCTTACCTATAATTTATGCAGTGTAGGTTGGACAGGGCACACAGAGAGTGTGCCATGTTGAGTTTTATTTTAGGTTTGCACCAGGACACTCAGCCTGCTATGGAGGTGCTTGGGTGCATCTGGATTCATAGCTATTGAGGGTGGCACAATCAGTGCTGCTGCCCTCAGTAGCCTACCCATAGTACCCCATGCCCTGGGTACCTAAGTACCTTTTACCAGGGACTTATAGTGGTAGCTAAAGGTGTATCCAATTACTTTTACCATGTTGTAGGGAAAGAACACTGGCACTGGGAACCTGATTATCTGCAAAAGAAAAAAGCATTATAATAAGTTGTCAGAGGAAAAGAACTCTGTTTAAGTGTTGAAGACAGTAATAAGGTTTTTTAAATGAAAGGTTATTGTTGCATGCATTTATTTTCTTGCAGTTTTCTAATTCCTACAAGGCCACAGCAGTCAACCAAAATTAGGACTTCAAGGTTACCGAATGGAGACTTTCCAGGTAAAGGATCCGAAGATAGACCAGGCTGTCTCTACTCTCTTTCTCTCCCCCACCATCCTCTTTCCCCTCTTTGGACACTTCTGTTAGTCCAGTGATATTGGATGACGGAGGGGTTTGGAGGGAGGCATTGGGAACAGTTGTCATTCTGCTCCTGTGCTGATCAGGTGAGAGTTCTGACATGAGTTTAGGGGACAATGTCTGGGGGTGCTACCCCCACTTCGTTGGTCACTGTCCACCTCCTCTCCTAGAGGTGTGTTAGGACCCGCTGTTAAATGGATTGCATCAAGCTCTGCCAGAAGCAACTGGATATGTATTTTTGTAGGGTTTGAGCCTGTTTTGATTTTGCTGGCTGTACTGAGGTTCTTTAACTGATTCACATTAAGCTGGGCCTCTACGGCTCTGATCACGGATCCTGACCCATGTCGGTTCTGCCACCGCAACCTTAGTCAAAGCCTCTGCTGATGCTGATGCTCCCGGTGCCGTCAGCCCGGTCTGAATTCCGGAATCCGACATGGAGGCGGAACAGTGTTGACCGAACCCAGAGCCAACGGGCCCCAGTCTCCTAGATTGGACCCTGAGCCCTATTCCTAAGCGCTAGGCCTTGGGGAAGAATGGAAGGGGTCCCTGGACCCTTTAGAGTACCAGCTAGAGGGCCAGGAATCCATGGACTGGTGTGATGAACAGGGTGATGCCAACAGACTGGATACCTCTCGAGATACTGGTCTGCTTTCTCCCCTTACCTTGGAGGAGGGAGGATGAATATGATATGGTGGTGAAGAGGGCGACTGAGGTCCTGGATCTCGAACTACCCTCAGTGGCTGTCAAGACGAACATCTTGACAGAAGTGCTTCAAGCAGGAGCATCCTCATCCTAACCCCTCCTCCCTTTTAATGAAGCACTTACCGATGTCCTACTGGGAACCTGGTCCAAGCCCAACAAGGGGGGCTCATGTGAATAGGACAATTGCCCACCGCCATCGCCTCACACCTGGGGACACATCTTTCGTCACCCAACACTCCACTCCGGAGAGCTTGACTGTCTAAGCCTCATCCTCCCATGGCAACTTCCCTGACGCTCCCCCAGACAGACAATCCAAGAGGCTGGATACCTCAGGCAAGAAAATGTTTTCTTCCACTAACCTGGCACTGCGGTCGGTGAACACCGCATGTTTATTGTGCTCCGTTTAACACACTCTGAGGGATATCGTTGCACAGGTGCTGCCACAGTTCCTGGAGGAGCACCAGGCCATTCTCTCCCAAACCGTCAAAGATGGAAGAGACGCAGCCAAGTTCACCATTAGGTGTGGTTTGGATATGACTGGATCGCTGGGCAGAGCGGTTTCCTCTACGGTGGCACTTCGAGCCCACACTTGGCCGAGAACATCCTGCTTTTCCAGGAATGTTCAGGAAAACCTCATGGACGTGCCCTTCGATGGTACCCGTGTCTTCAGAGACTAGGCAGGCTCAGCGCTGGAGTGCCTTAAGGACTTGCTAGCTACGGCTAAGTCCTTGGGCTCCAAAGTGACCTCACGCGCCCAGAATACCTTTCGTCCCTGTTCGTGGATACGGAAGGGGCATTCCACCGCACCAACCCTATGCCAGCCACTGTCCTGAGCAAGCACCTCAAGGTGCGTGTGGGCACGGGTGAGGTGCATACCAGCCCCGTGGGTCAGGTAGCCAGAGGTCTGCCGTAACCACCAATCCCTCAGCAGCTGCAGCCTCCAAGCCCACCTATCTTGCCCTACAGGTTTATGGGCATCCGTAGGGTGCTGGCTATTTATGCAGTGTAGCAGATGTAGGAGTACCCTATGCACATAATACAGGCTACCCTTATTGGTTTACAGGAGTAAAAAAAAAAAACAATCCCTAAAGCTCTCTTTTGTGGTAGCGTAGGGGAGCAGTTAGGCTAATCAGAGGGTAGGGCTAAGCATTTGTTGAGCACACAGAGTCAATAAATGAGACACACACTCAGAAAGGAACTCAAGACCACTTGTTGCGAAAAATAGGTATTTTGTTTATATCATGTTTCAACACCAGAATACTTTCAAGAAGCTACGTACTGTTGCAATTTTGTAACGACTCACCAAGTAAGTAACATTTTTATTCAAATGCTCTTTTACACGGGACAGGCTCAAACGTACCTTTACGTCAAAGGGGTCCTTCCAATCAGTTCACGTGGGTCCCCTGACGGTAGCAGGGTGCTAGGGGTACAACGTCACAAGCAAGACCACCGGTAAAGGTTTACCTGCCCTGGCTGCTCACTGCACAGTTGGCGACGAGGGGAGCCATCTAGGAAAAGAATGCAGATGGGGACTTGGGGAGAAGTCCGGGAGCTCCACGTGGGGGACTTGATCAGTGGGGGTTCTGGGAGCAGGGGGACACAGCTGGAGGCCGTGGTTCTGGGGCGCTGGGGTGCAGCAGGTCTTTAGCAGCGATGCTCCTCCATCAAGACGCACACAGTTCTTGGGGTGACCTGCGGAGGGAGAGACAAAACAATGCAGCTTTGCAACTCCGAAGGATGTCCTCTGTATTGCTGACATCTCTCACGGGCAGGTCTGCGGATGTGCTGTTGGAGTGCGGGATGGGCCCCAACATGCCTTGGTTGCCGCTAAGAGTCCAGTACCCCAGGCACTGGTGCAGCACGTCTCTGATTGATCCTGATGTCTAGTGCATCATGCATTCTAGTACAGGGTTATGCCCACTCCCCTCAGGAAGTGGTCATATAAGGGGTGTAGTCACCCCAAGAGTAAGTAGCCCATTGGCTACTACTCTACATTCCCCTAAAGGCCCCTAGATTGAGTACTTAGGTGGCCCCCTGACACCAGAAGAACAGATTTGTCTGACACAAAGAAGAAGAGGACACAGTAGAGCCGGCGGCCGAGAAGTTTGAAATACAGGAAGACTTTTGGCACAAAACCCCCAACTATTGCAACATCATGACTCACCCGCAGCTGAGTGGATTCCGAAAGCCTCTGAGGTTCTCCAGCACTTTGCCAGTCCGTCAGCATAACCAATGGAGTGGAGGACCCCTTCCCTGCTTCCTGCAGGCACCAACTGCAGCGTCCAGATCACCGCTCTGCTGACCACTTAGTCCACCGACGCCACAGTCATCTAGGAGGAGCTCACCATTCTCCAAGAGGCCAGTCCCGTCTCCTGTCCAAGTAGGAAGGCTCCAGGATGAACCAGAGCCCAGCTGCCCCAATACCTGGGGAACTGGACCCCTTGGAACAGCCAAGGCTTGTTCAGGCCCATTCCAGACTCCAACAGCACATCTGAAGCCCTGCCGACCAGGGACATCAGCACCACAGAGGACATACTTCACAGTCGTCCAGCTGCATTGTTTGGTCTCTCCCTCTGTAGGTCATCCAAAGAACTGTGGGCCTCATAATGCAGGAGCACCGCCGCTAAGCATCCTCTGCACCCGAGCGCCCTGGCCTAGGTCCACCACGTTCAGTGGTGTCTCCCTGCTGCCAGGTTACCCACCGACGAACCCCCTGCTGGGAGCTCCCGGACTTGTCCCCGAGTCACCCCCTGTGTTCCCTTTCCAGGTGGCCCCTCTCGTCTCCATCTGTGCAGTGGGCAGCAAACTAGACTCTACCTGCCCAACGCACCCAGACGGGCCAGGGAAGGTAAAAATGTATCACTGATCTTGCTTGTGATTTTGCTGGCCTAGCACCCTTCTACCACCTGGGGATCCTCGTGAATTGATTGCAAGGACCCCTATGAATTGAAAATACTTTGGAACCTTTGCCGCGTAAAAGTGCATTTGAGTAAACACTATAACTTTCTTGTGATTTGATATAAAACTGCAACATTACTTATCTTCTTGAAAGTATTCTGGCTTCGAAACACAATATAAACAAATTGACAATTTTTTGCAACAATTGGTTGCGAGTTCCTTCTTGGGTGTGTGTCTCATTTATTGACCATGTGTGTTGAAATAATGCTTAGCACCTGATAGGTCTAAGTTCTCGCCCACGCTACGACAAAAGAGAGCTTTTTAGACTGGCATGTTTTTTCCCTGTAAAGCAGTAAAGGTCACCTGAAACTATGTGCATTGTGTACCCCAGCGTTTGGTACACTACATAGATATCCAGCTTCCTGCAGTTGTTGCACAACCACTCTCCTAGTGGCACCAGGTTTGGGGGTCTCTGGCCTCAGCATTGAGTATTCCCTCCTTCCAATAGGTCTTGTGGGAGCCACTGACATCTCCCTTTTCCTGTTTCAGCAGCTTACTGTCCCAGACTCAGAAGAGTGAGACAGCTCCTTTATTTGTGGCAAAGATCTTGTTTAGAGCATCCCCGTGGGCCTTAGAACTCTGCTGCGTAAGGCCTGAGTTCCTGGGGTTCAGTTCTCTCAAGGGCTGAGAGATCTTCTCTCTGAAGCGTGGGGACATGAGGTTGTGTCTCATCAAATGTTGTTTTCCCAGCCTTCTTGCTTTTTCACTGGGAGGTTTGGGCCATTATTCCAGGCACCAACACTACTTTTTCGAACCGGGCTTCCTTTTGTGCTCTTGTTTTTACACACACCCGGTCAGGTATCCCTAGCATAGCTGCACGGGTTCTGAGCTCTACATCAGCAAATGCCGAGGACCCCGATCATTACCTAGCAGACATGCTACTGGAATTGCAGAGGAGACGGCCACCTTCTTTTGGCCAGTAACCCCTCCCCATTCCAAGGGCACCATAGCCGTGGGATGAAGCTTGACAATAATATCAGCATTGATGATTGGATATGACTTTCCACTTATGTACTGTTCTGGGGATATCAGTTTTTCAGTCACCATGGTGACCCTTGCGATTGTATCCATCAGTACTTCTACTTAAACCCCATTGATATGTGGCTTTTGTCTGTATTTCTCCAGGTTACTGGGCCAGACAGCCAGAGTGGCACCTCCACTCAACCCTCTGAGATTAAAGTAGCTTCAGGGTGCTCTCTAACTTGGTCAGGGAACACCAAAGATCCCATCTGGAGACAAACAACCCCAGAAGGTGTTTGACTAGGGGAAGCTGTTTTGGGGCAGAAAGAGACCATAGTCCTTGCAAAGATGGCACCCAGCATTCATAGATGACTGTTTTTACCCTGGTACCCAGCCTTGGATTGGTAATCGTCTCAGGGGACACCCTCCTGAACAGGTTTTTTAATGGCTTTGGAAGACTCCTTAGGCTTCTCCCCTTTGTGTCCTACATGTTTTGTGGTGGGGGAAGTAGGAACCCCTTTCTTTTGGTCACCTCCACCAAGAGGTTTGACCAAGTGGTCAGCCTTCTTCCCCAACTCCTGAGGACAGACTAACCCTAAGTCCACTAAGCACTGATGCAATTTTTCAGAAGTGCAATTACTCAACAGATGCTCTTTCATTATCAAATTATAGAGCCTGTCATAGTCTTGCCCCTTACTGCCTTTCAACCAGCCACCTAAGGTTTTGACTGAGTAGTCCGCAGGATCTACCCAGAACTGACTTGAGGTTTTGTAAGTCCCCTTGAATGTAATCCTGTACTCCTCAATGGTGAGTCCAAAGCCCTCAATCAGGGTTTAGTTCAGGAGGTCATAGGACTCAGCATCTTCCTCACCCATTTTCAGGAGTCTATCCCTGCGCCTTCCTGCAAATAACTCCCAGAATAGAGAGCCCCAGTGTCTCTGGTGTAACTTTTTCATCTTACAAGCGCTCTCCAAGGCTGCAAGTCACTTTGTGGTAACATTACCCTCAACATATAGGGGTAAAATCCCTTTGTGGATCTCAGGATCAAAGGTTTCCTGTCTCTCCGCATTTGGTTTGTTACTGCAACCACTCATGGGTGCTAGACCCACCTCAGCCCCCTCTTTTTCTATAGCCATAATTTTGACTTCAAGGGCGGCTCTTCTGGCTAGTCTCTCAAGATTTGCTTCTTCACACTCTAGATCTTTTCTGAGCCTTGAGTTGCCTGAACTACCCCCAGCAGGGGAAGGCACTCGTGGTACAGCCTTAGCGTAGATGTGAGGAGGTATCTCGTCACCTTTTGTAGCGGGTTCTCAGGGCCACAACTGCTCCGAAACAAGTTTGGAGGAAAATCTATTTATGTAAAGCAATGGTTTCAGTCACAAGTAACATCAAAATGCACAAGTTGGAGTAAGAATTGGAATATAAGAAATTCCAAGGTGGCCACCAATTTACCACTCTATGGTCTGTATGTTAATGTTGATTATTAGGAGGCAAAGATAGATTGTCCAGCGCGGTCCGCTTCAGAACCCCACACTTCATCTGAGGAAATTCCATAGGAAGCAGCAAGTTTTGCTCTTGCTGCGAAGATCAGTCAGGGCTAATGGTGCCGTTTGGCTAGGTGTTGTTTTAGTCCTTTGTGCTGTTGGGACAGCGCCTTGAGGAAATGTCGCAAGACGAGTAGCGCCTCGATCTGGAGCCTGTCGTTTTATGCGGTATTTGAGGTGGTGGGCAGTGTTCTAACAGTATCTCTCTTTCCTAAGTGCCTAGTGCCTCCCACAAATGTCAGCGTCAGCACAAGCTAGTTCCCGACAAGAGCGCTTCTCATAACCTTCAATTTGGATTTCTTTATCGCCTGTTATCAGCTGCTGGAAAATGTCAAGACGGTAGGCTAATTTATTTAATTTCCTAAAGAAGAAACAGATGTACTCAGCGGCAACAGCAAGAGTAAAGAAATAGAAACAGTTACTTACCTGTGCTGTTCATGAGGAACTTAATGTTGGAGGCTGGCCCTCTATGCAATGTACAAAACCAAGTACACTATGCAGAGGGTCCGGTCAACCACATGTTAGTTTTCAGGGATAAAAATCAGAGCGCCTAATGCTCTAATTTTTAAGGTAGCTGATCGAGCAGTTAGGCTAATCCAGAAGATGCGCTAAGTATTTGCTGTACTCACAAATCCAACCATGCACCACACACACTCAATGAATAACTCGAGACCAGATTTTATAAAAAACACTTCAGACTTTTTTATAATTTTTAAGACCAAAATCTTTAGAATACGTTAAGTACTTTTCTTGTTATGACTTTTTAAAGTTGTAGCAAAGTTAGTCTTTCTGTGCGTAATTACGCACCATAGGAAACAATAGGCAGTCACATTTAAAAATACATAAAAAATCGCACATTGGTGTTACCAGTCTCTTCTTTTGCAGGGGGGTCGTAGTAGTCGGTGGGCACCTCGTGCCAGCTGGAGATCTTCGGGCAGCTCCCGGTTCTGGCGGGACCAGCGTTGGAGAAGTTCTTGGCACAGGCACAGGGCCACCAGGATGGGCCCCTTGGAAAAGGAGCTGGTTTGCAGATTTAAAGTTGGTACCTGGGGGTCCCCTATTGCTGTTGAGGTCACAAGGGCTTGGGGACCCGGGCCACAGAGCAGATCCTGCGATGCAAGGCCCAGGGTGGCCATGTGCAGGACGTTTTGGAGGACTTGGATGCTGTGTGCAACGAAGTCCAGTGGAGCTGGAGGTGAGTCTCTTTGAGGGATGCTTACAGGACAGTGGGGGCACTCGGGTCAGAGGCCAGGGTTTGCCAGAAGTTCCTCGACTGGGGCTTCCTCCTGATCCATTTTCAGCTCAGGTGGAGCTAGTTTTCTGGTTGTGCGATATCAGCTGACCAGTACCCAGTGTATTGCTGTATCTCGGCCACTAGAGGGCGCAGCGCCACGAAACTTGGCACAGTGACAGTTGTAGGTCACACCCGGGTGGTCGTCGGGTCCGGCTGTGACATCCGGTCACGGACATATCGGCGGTTTAGTGAAGTGACCTTCACTGGTTTTTTGGTCCTTTGCAGTTTTCTTGTTTTTCCTGAGTGGAGCCTCCACTCGGGGGGGGGGGGTTTGGGGTGATCCTTTAAGCCTGGAGGTTCCCTGGTTTTCTTGGGGTCAGTCCAGTGTCCAGCTCCTCCACAGCGTCGATTTTCGGGTCCTGGGTGCAGCAGGCAGGGTTTGGTGACTTTTCTTGTTCATCCGGTCCTCAGTTCTCTTGCTGTGGTCTTCGTTTGGTGCTGGTCTTTCCTTCTTCTTGGAATCCTTTTCAAATCCAAATTCTTGGTCTAGGGGAGCCCACTAAATACTGAATTTAGTGGGCGTTTTAGGGGGAACATGGTAGTGTCCAATGGGACACTTACCCTTGGGTGGCTACACCCACTACAGTGACTACTTCCTGTGGTGAGGGTCACTCCCCTAAACCTGATTGGCTATTTTTCTCGAATCCAAGATGGCGAAAAATGAAATGAAGGGTCCACTTCGTCTGCAAGCCCCTTAAGGGTGGTGTAGGCTAGGTGAGGCCACTCCTCCTACCCTTTGTGTGTTTTCCTGCCTTTGCTCCTTCTAGGAGCGGGGGTTTGCAAAGGGGGAGTCCTTCTGCTGCTAGCAGCAGGCCTGAGGGTTGAGTTTCAAGGGCGGTAGCCCTTTGAAGCTCACTGCCAGGGCAGTGCACATTCCTGAGGGAGGGGGAGTTAGCTCCTCCACCCAGGAAGGGCTTTGTTTCACGAACCGGAGAGGCTGGGCTCTCCCCAACGGTCTGTGGATTACCTGTCTGGAGGCAGCAGGCTGGATAGAACCAGTCAGCAACCATGCCAGGATAGTTTGGTTTTTCAGGAGGCACCTCTAAGGTGACCACTGGGTACTTTTTATAATAAATGCAGTGCTGGTAGCAGTTTGGATTGATCATTCTGAGTTGTTTGATACCAAACAACCCAGGGTTCAGAGTAGCCAGTATGTAGCTGGGAATCTCATATTGACCAGTGTCCAACACATGTATTAAAATGGCTGCTCTGTTCACTCACTATGTCCCAGGTTTGGCAAGGACACAGTGGGGGTATATTGCTCATGCAATTATGCCCTCACATAGAGTATGGTGCACCCTGCCTTAGGGCGGTAAGGCCTGCTAGGGGGGTGGCTTACCTATAATTTATGCAGTGTAGGTTGGACAGGGCACACAGAGAGTGTGCCATGTCGAGTTTTATTTTAGGTTTGCACCAGGACACTCAGCCTGCTATGGAGGTGCTTGGGTGCATCTGGATTCATAGCTATTGAGGGTGGCACAATCAGTGCTGCTGCCCTCAGTAGCCTACCCATAGTACCCCATGCCCTGGGTACCTAAGTACCTTTTACCAGGGACTTATAGTGGTAGCTAAAGGTGTATCCAATTACTTTTACCATGTTGTAGGGAAAGAACACTGGCACTGGGAACCTGATTATCTGCAAAAGAAAAAAGCATTATAATAAGTTGTCAGAGGAAAAGAACTCTGTTTAAGTGTTGAAGACAGTAATAAGGTTTTTTAAATGAAAGGTTATTGTTTCATGCATTTATTTTCTTGCAGTTTTCTAATTCCTACAAGGCCACAGCAGTCAACCAAAATTAGGACTTCAAGGTTACCGAATGGAGACTTTCCAGGTAAAGGATCCGAAGATAGACCAGGCTGTCTCTACTCTCTTTCTCTCCCCCACCATCCTCTTTCCCCTCTTTGGACACTTCTGTTAGTCCAGTGATATTGGATGACGGAGGGGTTTGGAGGGAGGCATTGGGAACAGTTGTCATTCTGCTCCTGTGCTGATCAGGTGAGAGTTCTGACATGAGTTTAGGGGACAATGTCTGGGGGTGCTACCCCCACTTCGTTGGTCACTGTCCACCTCCTCTCCTAGAGGTGTGTTAGGACCCGCTGTTAAATGGATTGCATCAAGCTCTGCCAGAAGCAACTGGATATGTATTTTTGTAGGGTTTGAGCCTGTTTTGATTTTGCTGGCTGTACTGAGGTTCTTTAACTGATTCACATTAAGCTGGGCCTCTACGGCTCTGATCACGGATCCTGACCCATGTCGGTTCTGCCACCGCAACCTTAGTCAAAGCCTCTGCTGATGCTGATGCTCCCGGTGCCGTCAGCCCGGTCTGAATTCCGGAATCCGACATGGAGGCGGAACAGTGTTGACCGAACCCAGAGCCAACGGGCCCCAGTCTCCTAGATTGGACCCTGAGCCCTATTCCTAAGCGCTAGGCCTTGGGGAAGAATGGAAGGGGTCCCTGGACCCTTTAGAGTACCAGCTAGAGGGCCAGGAATCCATGGACTGGTGTGATGAACAGGGTGATGCCAACAGACTGGATACCTCTCGAGATACTGGTCTGCTTTCTCCCCTTACCTTGGAGGAGGGAGGATGAATATGATATGGTGGTGAAGAGGGCGACTGAGGTCCTGGATCTCGAACTACCCTCAGTGGCTGTCAAGACGAACATCTTGACAGAAGTGCTTCAAGCAGGAGCATCCTCATCCTAACCCCTCCTCCCTTTTAATGAAGCACTTACCGATGTCCTACTGGGAACCTGGTCCAAGCCCAACAAGGGGGGCTCATGTGAACAGGACAATTGCCCACCGCCATCGCCTCACACCTGGGGACCCATCTTTCGTCACCCAACACTCCACTCCGGAGAGCTTGACTGTCTAAGCCTCATCCTCCCATGGCGACTTCCCTGACGCTCCCCCAGACAGACAATCCAAGAGGCTGGATACCTCAGGCAAGAAAATGTTTTCTTCCACCAACCTGGCACTGCGGTCGGTGAACACCGCATGTTTATTGTGCTCCGTTTAACACACTCTGAGGGATATCGTTGCACAGGTGCTGCCACAGTTCCTGGAGGAGCACCAGGCCATTCTCTCCCAAACCGTCAAAGATGGAAGAGACGCAGCCAAGTTCACCATTAGGTGTGGTTTGGATATGACTGGATCGCTGGGCGGAGCGTTTTCCTCTACGGTGGCACTTCGAGCCCACACTTGGCCGAGAACATCTTGCTTTTCCAGGAATGTTCAGGAAAACCTCATGGACGTGCCCTTCGATGGTACCCGTGTCTTCAGAGACTAGGCAGGCTCAGCGCTGGAGTGCCTTAAGGACTTGCTAGCTACGGCTAAGTCCTTGGGCTCCAAAGTGACCTCACGCGCCCAGAATACCTTTCGTCCCTGTTCGTGGATACGGAAGGGGCATTCCACCGCACCAACCCTATGCCAGCCACTGTCCTGAGCAAGCACCTCAAGGTGCGTGTGGGCACAGGTGAGGTGCATACCAGCCCCGTGGGTCAGGTAGCCAGAGGTCTGCCGTAACCACCAATCCCTCAGCAGCTGCAGCCTCCAAGCCCACCTATCTTGCCCTACAGGTTTATGGGCATCCGTAGGGTGCTGGCTATTTATGCAGTGTAGCAGATGTAGGAGTACCCTATGCACATAATACAGGCTACCCTTATTGGTTTACAGGAGTAAAAAAAAAAAACAATCCCTAAAGCTCTCTTTTGTGGTAGCGTAGGGGAGCAGTTAGGCTAATCAGAGGGTAGGGCTAAGCATTTGTTGAGCACACAGAGTCAATAAATGAGACACACACTCAGAAAGGAACTCAAGACCACTTGTTGCGAAAAATAGGTATTTTGTTTATATCATGTTTCAACACCAGAATACTTTCAAGAAGCTACGTACTGTTGCAATTTTGTAACGACTCACCAAGTAAGTAACATTTTTATTCAAATGCTCTTTTACACGGGACCGGCTCCAACGTACCTTTACGTCAAAGGGGTCCTTCCAATCAGTTCACGTGGGTCCCCTGACGGTAGCAGGGTGCTAGGGGTACAACGTCACAAGCAAGACCACCGGTAAAGGTTTACCTGCCCTGGCTGCTCACTGCACAGTTGGCGACGAGGGGAGCCATCTAGGAAAAGAATGCAGATGGGGACTTGGGGAGAAGTCCGGGAGCTCCACGTGGGGGACTTGATCAGTGGGGGTTCTGGGAGCAGGGGGACACAGCTGGAGGCCGTGGTTCTGGGGCGCTGGGGTGCAGCAGGTCTTTAGCAGCGATGCTCCTCCATCAAGACGCACACAGTTCTTGGGGTGACCTGCGGAGGGAGAGACAAAACAATGCAGCTTTGCAACTCCGAAGGATGTCCTCTGTATTGCTGACATCTCTCACGGGCAGGTCTGCGGATGTGCTGTTGGAGTGCGGGATGGGCCCCAACATGCCTTGGTTGCCGCTAAGAGTCCAGTACCCCAGGCACTGGTGCAGCACGTCTCTGATTGATCCTGATGTCTAGTGCATCATGCATTCTAGTACAGGGTTATGCCCACTCCCCTCAGGAAGTGGTCATATAAGGGGTGTAGTCACCCCAAGAGTAAGTAGCCCATTGGCTACTACTCTACATTCCCCTAAAGGCCCCTAGATTGAGTACTTAGGTGGCCCCCTGACACCAGAAGAACAGATTTGTCTGACACAAAGAAGAAGAGGACACAGTAGAGCCGGCGGCCGAGAAGTTTGAAATACAGGAAGACTTTTGGCACAAAACCCCCAACTATTGCAACATCATGACTCACCCGCAGCTGAGTGGATTCCGAAAGCCTCTGAGGTTCTCCAGCACTTTGCCAGTCCGTCAGCATAACCAATGGAGTGGAGGACCCCTTCCCTGCTTCCTGCAGGCACCAACTGCAGCGTCCAGATCACCGCTCTGCTGACCACTTAGTCCACCGACGCCACAGTCATCTAGGAGGAGCTCACCATTCTCCAAGAGGCCAGTCCCGTCTCCCGTCCAAGTAGGAAGGCTCCAGGATGAACCAGAGCCCAGCTGCCCCAATACCTGGGGAACTGGACCCCTTGGAACAGCCAAGGCTTGTTCAGGCCCATTCCAGACTCCAACAGCACATCTGAAGCCCTGCCGACCAGGGACATCAGCACCACAGAGGACATACTTCACAGTCGTCCAGCTGCATTGTTTTGTCTCTCCCTCTGTAGGTCATCCAAAGAACTGTGGGCCTCATAATGCAGGAGCACCGCCGCTAAGCATCCTCTGCACCCGAGCGCCCTGGCCTAGGTCCACCACGTTCAGTGGTGTCTCCCTGCTGCCAGGTTACCCACCGACGAACCCCCTGCTGGGAGCTCCCGGACTTGTCCCCGAGTCACCCCCTGTGTTCCCTTTCCAGGTGGCCCCTCTCGTCTCCATCTGTGCAGTGGGCAGCAAACTAGACTCTACCTGCCCAACGCACCCAGACGGGCCAGGGAAGGTAAAAATGTATCACTGATCTTGCTTGTGATTTTG
Organism: Pleurodeles waltl; assembly: GCF_031143425.1. Taxonomy (NCBI): domain Eukaryota; kingdom Metazoa; phylum Chordata; class Amphibia; order Caudata; family Salamandridae; genus Pleurodeles; species Pleurodeles waltl. The sequence continues at coordinate 1,194,803,135 of NC_090448.1, forward strand.
CTGGCCTAGCACCCTTCTACCACCAGGGGATCCTCGTGAATTGATTGCAAGGACCCCTATGAATTGAAAATACTTTGGAACCTTTGCCGCGTAAAAGTGCATTTGAGTAAACACTATAACTTTCTTGTGATTTGATATAAAACTGCAACATTACTTATCTTCTTGAAAGTATTCTGGCTTCGAAACACAATATAAACAAATTGACAATTTTTTGCAACAATTGGTTGCGAGTTCCTTCTTGGGTGTGTGTCTCATTTATTGACCATGTGTGTTGAAATAATGCTTAGCACCTGATAGGTCTAAGTTCTCGCCCACGCTACGACAAAAGAGAGCTTTTTAGACTGGCATGTTTTTTCCCTGTAAAGCAGTAAAGGTCACCTGAAACTATGTGCATTGTGTACCCCAGCGTTTGGTACACTACATAGATATCCAGCTTCCTGCAGTTGTTGCACAACCACTCTCCTAGTGGCACCAGGTTTGGGGGTCTCTGGCCTCAGCATTGAGTATTCCCTCCTTCCAATAGGTCTTGTGGGAGCCACTGACATCTCCCTTTTCCTGTTTCAGCAGCTTACTGTCCCAGACTCAGAAGAGTGAGACAGCTCCTTTATTTGTGGCAAAGATCTTGTTTAGAGCATCCCCGTGGGCCTTAGAACTCTGCTGCGTAAGGCCTGAGTTCCTGGGGTTCAGTTCTCTCAAGGGCTGAGAGATCTTCTCTCTGAAGCGTGGGGACATGAGGTTGTGTCTCATCAAATGTTGGTTTCCCAGCCTTCTTGCTTTTTCACTGGGAGGTTTGGGCCATTATTCCAGGCACCAACACTTCTTTTTCGAACCGGGCTTCCTTTTGTGCTCTTGTTTTTACACACACCCGGTCAGGTATCCCTAGCATAGCTGCACGGGTTCTGAGCTCTACATCAGCAAATGCCGAGGACCCCGATCATTACCTAGCAGACATGCTACTGGAATTGCAGAGGAGACGGCCACCTTCTTTTGGCCAGTAACCCCTCCCCATTCCAAGGGCACCATAGCCGTGGGATGAACCTTGACAATAATATCAGCATTGATGATTGGATATGACTTTCCACTTATGTACTGTTCTGGGGATATCAGTTTTTCAGTCACCATGGTGACCCTTGCGATTGTATCCATCAGTACTTCTACTTAAACCCCATTGATATGTGGCTTTTGTCTGTATTTCTCCAGGTTACTGGGCCAGACAGCCAGAGTGGCACCTCCACTCAACCCTCTGAGATTAAAGTAGCTTCAGGGTGCTCTCTAACTTGGTCAGGGAACACCAAAGATCCCATCTGGAGACAAACAACCCCAGAAGGTGTTTGACTAGGGGAATCTGTTTTGGGGCAGAAAGAGACCATAGTCCTTGCAAAGATGGCACCCAGCATTCATAGATGACTGTTTTTACCCTGGTACCCAGCCTTGGATTGGTAATCGTCTCAGGGGACACCCTCCTGAACAGGTTTTTTAATGGCTTTGGAAGACTCCTTAGGCTTCTCCCCTTTGTGTCCTACATGTTTTGTGGTGGGGGAAGTAGGAACCCCTTTCTTTTGGTCACCTCCACCATGAGGTTTGACCAAGTGGTCAGCCTTCTTCCCCAACTCCTGAGGACAGACTAACCCTAAGTCCACTAAGCACTGATGCAATTTTTCAGAAGTGCAATTACTCAACAGATGCTCTTTCATTATCAAATTATAGAGCCTGTCATAGTCTTGCCCCTTACTGCCTTTCAACCAGCCACCTAAGGTTTTGACTGAGTAGTCCGCAGGATCTACCCAGAACTGACTTGAGGTTTTGTAAGTCCCCTTGAATGTAATCCTGTACTCCTCAATGGTGAGTCCAAAGCCCTCAATCAGGGTTTAGTTCAGGAGGTCATAGGACTCAGCATCTTCCTCACCCATTTTCAGGAGTCTATCCCTGCGCCTTCCTGCAAATAACTCCCAGAATAGAGAGCCCCAGTGTCTCTGGTGTAACTTTTTCATCTTACAAGCGCTCTCCAAGGCTGCAAGTCACTTTGTGGTAACATTACCCTTAACATATAGGGGTAAAATCCCTTTGTGGATCTCAGGATCAAAGGTTTCCTGTCTCTCCGCATTTGGTTTGTTACTGCAACCACTCATGGGTGCTAGACCCACCTCAGCCCCCTCTTTTTCTATAGCCATAATTTTGACTTCAAGGGCGGCTCTTCTGGCTAGTCTCTCAAGATTTGCTTCTTCACACTCTAGCTCTTTTCTGAGCCTTGAGTTGCCTGAACTACCCCCAGCAGGGGAAGGCACTCGTGGTACAGCCTTAGCGTAGATGTGAGGAGGTATCTCGGCATGTTTTGTAGCGGGTTCCCAGGGCCACAACTGCTCCGAAACAAGTTTGGAGGAAAATCTATTTATGTAAAGCAATGGTTTCAGTGACAAGTAACATCAAAATGCACAAGTTGGAGTAAGAATTGGAATATAAGAAATTCCAAGGTGGCCACCAATTTACCACTCTATGGTCTGTATGTTAATGTTGATAATTAGGAGGCCAAGATAGATTGTCCAGCGCGGTCCGCTTCAGAACCCCACACTTCATCTGAGGAAATTCCATAGGAAGCAGCAAGTTTTGCTCTTGCTGCGAAGATCGGTCAGGGCTAATGGTGCCGTTTGGCTAGGTGTTGTTTTAATCCTTTGTGCTGTTGGGACAGCGCCTTGAGGAAATGTCGCAAGACGAGTAGCGCCTCGATCCGGAGCCTGTCGTTTTATGCGGTATTTGAGGTGGTGGGCAGTGTTCTAACAGTATCTCTCTTTCCTCAGTGCCTAGGGCCTCCCACAAATGTCAGCGTCAGCACAAGCTAGTTCCCGACAAGAGCGCTTCTCATAACCTTCAATTTGGATTTCTTTATCGCCTGTTATCAGCTGCTGGAAAATGTCAAGACGGTAGGCTAATTTATTTAATTTCCTAAAGAAGAAACAGATGTACTCAGCGGCAACAGCAAGAGTAAAGAAATAGAAACAGTTACTTACCTGTGCTGTTCATGAGGAACTTAATGTTGGAGGCTGGCCCTCTATGCAATGTACAAAACCAAGTACACTATGCAGAGGGTCCGGGCAACCACATGTTAGTTTTCAGGGCTAAAAATCAGAGCGCCTAATGCTCTAATTTTTAAGGTAGCTGATCGAGCAGTTAGGCTAATCCAGAAGATGCGCTAAGTATTTGCTGTACTCACAAATCCAACCATGCACCACACACACTCAATGAATAACTCGAGACCAGATTTTATAAAAAACACTTCAGACTTTTTTATAATTTTTAAGACTAAAATCTTTAGAATACGTTAAGTACTTTTCTTGTTATGACTTTTTAAAGTTGTAGCAAAGTTAGTCTTTCTGTGCGTAATTACGCACCATAGGAAACAATAGGCAGTCACATTTAAAAATACATAAAAAATCACACATTGGTGTTACCAGTCTCTTCTTTTGCAGGGGGGTCGTAGTAGTCGGTGGGCACCTCGTGCCAGCTGGAGATCTTCGGGCAGCTCCCGGTTCTGGCGGGACCAGCGTTGGAGAAGTTCTTGGCACAGGCACAGGGCCACCAGGATCGGCCCCTTGGAAAAGGAGCTGGTTTGCAGATTTAAAGTTGGTGCCTGGGGGTCCCCTATTGCTGTTGAGGTCACAAGGGCTTGGGGACCCGGGCCACAGAGCAGATCCTGCGATGCAAGGCCCAGGGTGGCCATGTGCAGGACGTTTTGGAGGACTTGGATGCTGTGTGCAACAAAGTCCAGTGGAGCTGGAGGTGAGTCTCTTTGAGGGATGCTTACAGGACAGTGGGGGCACTCGGGTCAGAGGCCAGGGTTTGCCAGAAGTTCCTCGACTGGGGCTTCCTCCTGATCCATTTTCAGCTCAGGGGGAGCTAGTTTTTTGGTTGTGCGATATCAGCTGACCAGTACCCAGTGTATTGCTGTATCTCGGCCACTAGAGGGCGCAGCGCCACGAAACTTGGCACAGTGACAGTTGTAGGTCACACCCGGGTGGTCGTCGGGTCCGGCTGTGACATCCGGTCACGGACATATCGGCGGTTTAGTGAAGTGACCTTCACTGGTTTCTTGGTCCTTTGCAGTTTTCTTGTTTTTCCTGAGTGGAGCCTCCACTCGGGGGGGGGTCTGGGGTGATCCTTTAAGCCTGGAGGTTCCCTGGTTTTCTTGGGGTCAGTCCAGTGTCCAGCTCCTCCACAGCGTCGATTTTCGGGTCCTGGGTGCAGCAGGCAGGGTTTGGTGACTTTTCTTGTGCATCCGGTCCTCAGTTCTCTTGCTGTGGTCTTCGTTTGGTGCTGGTCTTTCCTTCTTCTTGGAATCCTTTTCAAATCCAAATTCTTGGTCTAGGGGAGCCCACTAAATACTGAATTTAGTGGGCGTTTTAGGGGGAACATGGTAGTGTCCAATGGGACACTTACCCTTGGGTGGCTACACCCACTACAGTGACTACTTCCTGTGGTGAGGGTCACTTCCCTAAACCTGATTGGCTATTTTTCTCGAATCCAAGATGGCGAAAAATGAAATGAAGGGTCCACTTCATCTGCAAGCCCCTTAAGGGTGGTGTAGGCTAGGTGATGCCACTCCTCCTACCCTTTGTGTGTTTTCCTGCCTTTGCTCCTTCTAGGAGCGGGGGTTTGCAAAGGGGGAGTCCTTCTGCTGCTAGCAGCAGGCCTGAGGGTTGAGTTTCAAGGGCGGTAGCCCTTTGAAGCTCACTGCCAGGGCAGTGCACATTCCTGAGGGAGGGGGAGTTAGCTCCTCCACCCAGGAAGGGCTTTGTTTCACGAACCGGAGAGGCAGGGCTCTCCCCAACGGTCTGTGGATTACCTGTCTGGAGGCAGCAGGCTGGATAGAACCAGTCAGCAACCATGCCAGGATAGTTTGGTTTTTCAGGAGGCACCTCTAAGGTGACCACTGGGTACTTTTTATAATAAATGCAGTGCTGGTAGCAGTTTGGATTGATCATTCTGAGTTGTTTGATACCAAACAACCCAGGGTTCAGAGTAGCCAGTATGTAGCTGGGAATCTCATATTGACCAGTGTCCAACACATGTATTAAAATGGCTGCTCTGTTCACTCACTATGTCCCAGGTTTGGCAAGGACACAGTGGGGGTATATCGCTCATGCAATTATGCCCTCACATAGAGTATGGTGCACCCTGCCTTAGGGCGGTAAGGCCTGCTAGGGGGGTGGCTTACCTATAATTTATGCAGTGTAGGTTGGACAGGGCACACAGAGAGTGTGCCATGTCGAGTTTTATTTTAGGTTTGCACCAGGACACTCAGCCTGCTATGGAGGTGCTTGGGTGCATCTGGATTCATAGCTATTGAGGGTGGCACAATCAGTGCTGCTGCCCTCAGTAGCCTACCCATAGTACCCCATGCCCTGGGTACCTAAGTACCTTTTACCAGGGACTTATAGTGGTAGCTAAAGGTGTATCCAATTACTTTTACCATGTTGTAGGGAAAGAACACTGGCACTGGGAACCTGATTATCTGCAAAAGAAAAAAGCATTATAATAAGTTGTCAGAGGAAAAGAACTCTGTTTAAGTGTTGAAGACAGTAATAAGGTTTTTTAAATGAAAGGTTATTGTTGCATGCATTTGTTTTCTTGCAGTTTTCTAATTCCTACAAGGCCACAGCAGTCAACCAAAATTAGGACTTCAAGGTTACCGAATGGAGACTTTCCAGGTAAAGGATCAGAAGATAGACCAGGCTGTCTCTACTCTTTTTCTCTCCCCCACCATCCTCTTTCCCCTCTTTGGACACTTCTGTTAGTCCAGTGATATTGGATGACGGAGGGGTTTGGAGGGAGGCATTGGGAACAGTTGTCATTCTGCTCCTGTGCTGATCAGGTGAGAGTTCTGACATGAGTTTAGGGGACAATGTCTGGGGGTGCTACCCCCACTTCGTTGGTCACTGTCCACCTCCTCTCCTAGAGGTGTGTTAGGACCCGCTGTTAAATGGATTGCATCAAGCTCTGCCAGAAGCAACTGGATATGTATTTTTGTAGGGTTTGAGCCAGTTTTGATTTTGCTGGCTGTACCGAGGTTCTTTAACTGATTCACATTAAGCTGGGCCTCTACGGCTCTGATCACGGATCCTGACCCATGTCGGTTCTGCCACCGCAACCTTAGCCAAAGCCTCTGCTGATGCTGATGCTCCCGGTGCCGTCAGCCCGGTCTGAATTCCGGAATCCGACATGGAGGCGGAACAGTGTTGACCGAACCCAGAGCCAACGGGCCCCAGTCTCCTAGATTGGACCCTGAGCCCTATTCCTAAGCGCTAGGCCTTGGGGAAGAATGGAAGGGGTCCCTGGACCCTTTAGAGTACCAGCTAGAGGGCCAGGAATCCATGGACTGGTGTGATGAACAGGGTGATGCCAACAGACTGGATACCTCTCGAGATACTGGTCTGCTTTCTCCCCTTACCTTGGAGGAGGGAGGATGAATATGATATGGTGGTGAAGAGGGCGACTGAGGTCCTGGATCTCGAACTACCCTCAGTGGCTGTCAAGACGAACATCTTGACAGAAGTGCTTCAAGCAGGAGCATCCTCATCCTAACCCCTCCTCCCTTTTAATGAAGCACTTACCGATGTCCTACTGGGAACCTGGTCCAAGCCCAACAAGGGGGGCTCATGTGAACAGGACAATTGCCCACCGCCATCGCCTCACACCTGGGGACCCATCTTTCGTCACCCAACACTCCACTCCGGAGAGCTTGACTGTCTAAGCCTCATCCTCCCATGGCGACTTCCCTGACGCTCCCCCAGACAGACAATCCAAGAGGCTGGATACCTCAGGCAAGAAAATGTTTTCTTCCACCAACCTGGCACTGCGGTCGGTGAACACCGCATGTTTATTGTGCTCCGTTTAACACACTCTGAGGGATATCGTTGCACAGGTGCTGCCACAGTTCCTGGAGGAGCATCAGGCCATTCTCTCCCAAACCGTCAAAGATGGAAGAGACGCAGCCAAGTTCACCATTAGGTGTGGTTTGGATATGACTGGATCGCTGGGCAGAGCGGTTTCCTCTACGGTGGCACTTCGAGCCCACACTTGGCCGAGAACATCTTGCTTTTCCAGGAATGTTCAGGAAAACCTCATGGACGTGCCCTTCGATGGTACCCGTGTCTTCAGAGACTAGGCAGGCTCAGCGCTGGAGTGCCTTAAGGACTTGCTAGCTACGGCTAAGTCCTTGGGCTCCAAAGTGACCTCACGCGCCCAGAATACCTTTCGTCCCTGTTCGTGGATACGGAAGGGGCATTCCACCGCACCAACCCTATGCCAGCCACTGTCCTGAGCAAGCACCTCAAGGTGCGTGTGGGCACGGGTGAGGTGCATACCAGCCCCGTGGGTCAGGTAGCCAGAGGTCTGCCGTAACCACCAATCCCTCAGCAGCTGCAGCCTCCAAGCCCACCTATCTTGCCCTACAGGTTTATGGGCATCCGTAGGGTGCTGGCTATTTATGCAGTGTAGCAGATGTAGGAGTACCCTATGCACATAATACAGGCTACCCTTATTGGTTTACAGGAGTAAAAAAAAAAAACAATCCCTAAAGCTCTCTTTTGTGGTAGCGTAGGGGAGCAGTTAGGCTAATCAGAGGGTAGGGCTAAGCATTTGTTGAGCACACAGAGTCAATAAATGAGACACACACTCAGAAAGGAACTCAAGACCACTTGTTGCGAAAAATAGGTATTTTGTTTATATCATGTTTCAACACCAGAATACTTTCAAGAAGCTACGTACTGTTGCAATTTTGTAACGACTCACCAAGTAAGTAACATTTTTATTCAAATGCTCTTTTACACGGGACAGGCTCAAACGTACCTTTACGTCAAAGGGGTCCTTCCAATCAGTTCACGTGGGTCCCCTGACGGTAGCAGGGTGCTAGGGGTACAACGTCACAAGCAAGACCACCGGTAAAGGTTTACCTGCCCTGGCTGCTCACTGCACAGTTGGCGACGAGGGGAGCCATCTAGGAAAAGAATGCAGATGGGGACTTGGGGAGAAGTCCGGGAGCTCCACGTGGGGGACTTGATCAGTGGGGGTTCTGGGAGCAGGGGGACACAGCTGGAGGCCGTGGTTCTGGGGCGCTGGGGTGCAGCAGGTCTTTAGCAGCGATGCTCCTCCATCAAGACGCACACAGTTCTTGGGGTGACCTGCGGAGGGAGAGACAAAACAATGCAGCTTTGCAACTCCGAAGGATGTCCTCTGTATTGCTGACATCTCTCACGGGCAGGTCTGCGGATGTGCTGTTGGAGTGCGGGATGGGCCCCAACATACCTTGGTTGCCGCTAAGAGTCCAGTACCCCAGGCACTGGTGCAGCACGTCTCTGATTGATCCTGATGTCTAGTGCATCATGCATTCTAGTACAGGGTTATGCCCACTCCCCTCAGGAAGTGGTCATATAAGGGGTGTAGTCACCCCAAGAGTAAGTAGCCCATTGGCTACTACTCTACATTCCCCTAAAGGCCCCTAGATTGAGTACTTAGGTGGCCCCCTGACACCAGAAGAACAGATTTGTCTGACACAAAGAAGAAGAGGACACAGTAGAGCCGGCGGCCGAGAAGTTTGAAATACAGGAAGACTTTTGGCACAAAACCCCCAACAATTGCAACATCATGACTCACCCGCAGCTGAGTGGATTCCGAAAGCCTCTGAGGTTCTCCAGCACTTTGCCAGTCCGTCAGCATAACCAATGGAGTGGAGGACCCCTTCCCTGCTTCCTGCAGGCACCAACTGCAGCGTCCAGATCACCGCTCTGCTGACCACTTAGTCCACCGACGCCACAGTCATCTAGGAGGAGCTCACCATTCTCCAAGAGGCCAGTCCCGTCTCCCGTCCAAGTAGGAAGGCTCCAGGATGAACCAGAGCCCAGCTGCCCCAATACCTGGGGAACTGGACCCCTTGGAACAGCCAAGGCTTGTTCAGGCCCATTCCAGACTCCAACAGCACATCTGAAGCCCTGCCGACCAGGGACATCAGCACCACTTCACAGTCGTCCAGCTGCATTGTTTTGTCTCTCCCTCTGTAGGTCATCCAAAGAACTGTGGGCCTCATAATGCAGGAGCACCGCCGCTAAGCATCCTCTGCACCCGAGCGCCCTGGCCTAGGTCCACCACGTTCAGTGGTGTCTCCCTGCTGCCAGGTTACCTACCGACGAACCCCCTGCTGGGAGCTCCCGGACTTGTCCCCGAGTCACCCCCTGTGTTCCCTTTCCAGGTGGCCCCTCTCGTCTCCATCTGTGCAGTGGGCAGCAAACTAGACTCTACCTGCCCAACGCACCCAGACGGGCCAGGGAAGGTAAAAATGTATCACTGATCTTGCTTGTGATTTTGCTGGCCTAGCACCCTTCTACCAACAGGGGATCCTCGTGAATTGATTGCAAGGACCCCTATGAATTGAAAATACTTTGGAACCTTTGCCGCGTAAAAGTGCATTTGAGTAAACACTATAACTTTCTTGTGATTTGATATAAAACTGCAACATTACTTATCTTCTTGAAAGTATTCTGGCTTCGAAACACAATATAAACAAATTGACAATTTTTTGCAACAATTGGTTGCGAGTTCCTTCTTGGGTGTGTGTCTCATTTATTGACCATGTGTGTTGAAATAATGCTTAGCACCTGATAGGTCTAAGTGCTCGCCCACGCTACGACAAAAGAGAGCTTTTTAGACTGGCATGTTTTTTCCCTGTAAAGCAGTAAAGGTCACCTGAAACTATGTGCATTGTGTACCCCAGCGTTTGGTACACTACATAGATATCCAGCTTCCTGCAGTTGTTGCACAACCACTCTCCTAGTGGCACCAGGTTTGGGGGTCTCTGGCCTCAGCATTGAGTATTCCCTCCTTCCAATAGGTCTTGTGGGAGCCACTGACATCTCCCTTTTCCTGTTTCAGCAGCTTACTGTCCCAGACTCAGAAGAGTGAGACAGCTCCTTTATCTGTGGCAAAGATCTTGTTTAGAGCATCCCCGTGGGCCTTAGAACTCTGCTGCGTAAGGCCTGAGTTCCTGGGGTTCAGTTCTCTCAAGGGCTGAGAGATCTTCTCTCTGAAGCGTGGGGACATGAGGTTGTTTCTCATCAAATGTTGGTTTCCCAGCCTTCTTGCTTTTTCACTGGGAGGTTTGGGCCATTATTCCAGGCACCAACACTTCTTTTTCGAACCGGGTTTCCTTTTGTGCTCTTGTTTTTACACACACCCGGTCAGGTATCCCTAGCATAGCTGCACGGGTTCTGAGCTCTACATCAGCAAATGCCGAGGACCCCGCTCATTACCTAGCAGACATGCTACTGGAATTGCAGAGGAGACGGCCACCTTCTTTTGGCCAGTAACCCCTCCCCATTCCAAGGGCACCATAGCCGTGGGATGAACCTTGACAATAATATCAGCATTGATGATTGGATATGACTTTCCACTTATGTACTGTTCTGAGGATATCAGTTTTTCAGTCACCATGGTGACACTTGCGATTGTATCCATCAGTACTTCTACTTAAACCCCATTGATATGTGGCTTTTGTCTGTATTTCTCCAGGTTACTGGGCCAGACAGCCAGAGTGGCACCTCCACTCAACCCTCTGAGATTAAAGTAGCTTCAGGGTGCTCTCTAACTTGGTCAGGGAACACCAAAGATCCCATCTGGAGACAAACAAACCCAGAAGGTGTTTGACTAGGGGAAGCTGTTTTGGGGCAGAAAGAGCCCCCTGTTTGGTGACCATAGTCCTTGCAAAGATGGCACCCAGCATTCATAGATCACTGTTTTTACCCTGGTACCCAGCCTTGGATTGGTAATCGTCTCAGGGGACACCCTCCTGAACAGGTTTTTTAATGGCTTTGGAAGACTCCTTAGACATCTCCCCTTTGTGTCCTACATGTTTTGTGGTGGGGGAAGTAGGAACCCCTTTCTTTTGGTCACCTCCACCATGAGGTTTGACCAAGTGGTCAGCCTTCTTCCCCAACTCCTGAGGACAGACTAACCCTAAGTCCACTAAGCACTGATGCAATTTTTCAGAAGTGCAATTACTCAACAGATGCTCTTTCATTATCAAATTATAGAGCCTGTCATAGTCTTGCCCCTTACTGCCTTTCAACCAGCCACCTAAGGTTTTGACTGAGTAGTCCGCAGGATCTACCCAGAACTGACTTGAGGTTTTGTAAGTCCCCTTGAATGTAATCCTGTACTCCTCAATGGTGAGTCCAAAGCCCTCAATCAGGGTTTAGTTCAGGAGGTCATAGGACTCAGCATCTTCCTCACCCATTTTCAGGAGTCTATCCCTGCGCCTTCCTGCAAATAACTCCCAGAATAGAGAGCCCCAGTGTCTCTGGTGTAACTTTTTCATCTTACAAGCGCTCTCCAAGGCTGCAAGTCACTTTGTGGTAACATTACCCTCAACATATAGGGGTAAAATCCCTTTGTGGATCTCAGGATCAAAGGTTTCCTGTCTCTCCGCATTTGGTTTGTTACTGCAACCACTCATGGGTGCTAGACCCACCTCAGCCCCCTCTTTTTCTATAGCCATAATTTTGACTTCAAGGGCGGCTCTTCTGGCTAGTCTCTCAAGATTTGCTTCTTCACACTCTAGCTCTTTTCTGAGCCTTGAGTTGCCTGAACTACCCCCAGCAGGGGAAGGCACTCGTGGTACAGCCTTAGCGTAGATGTGAGGAGGTATCTCGTCACCTTTTGTAGCGGGTTCTCAGGGCCACAACTGCTCCGAAACAAGTTTGGAGGAAAATCTATTTATGTAAAGCAATGGTTTCAGTCACAAGTAACATCAAAATGCACAAGTTGGAGTAAGAATTGGAATATAAGAAATTCCAAGGTGGCCACCAATTTACCACTCTATGGTCTGTATGTTAATGTTGATTATTAGGAGGCCAAGATAGATTGTCCAGCGCGGTCCGCTTCAGAACCCCACACTTCATCTGAGGAAATTCCATAGGAAGCAGCAAGTTTTGCTCTTGCTGCGAAGATCAGTCAGGGCTAATGGTGCCGTTTGGCTAGGTGTTGTTTTAGTCCTTTGTGCTGTTGGGACAGCGCCTTGAGGAAATGTCGCAAGACGAGTAGCGCCTCGATCCGGAGCCTGTCGTTTTATGCGGTATTTGAGGTGGTGGGCAGTGTTCTAACAGTATCTCTCTTTCCTAAGTGCCTAGTGCCTCCCACAAATGTCAGCGTCAGCACAAGCTAGTTCCCGACAAGAGCGCTTCTCATAACCTTCAATTTGGATTTCTTTATCGCCTGTTATCAGCTGCTGGAAAATGTCAAGACGGTAGGCTAATTTATTTAATTTCCTAAAGAAGAAACAGATGTACTCAGCGGCAACAGCAAGAGTAAAGAAATAGAAACAGTTACTTACCTGTGCTGTTCATGAGGAACTTAATGTTGGAGGCTGGCCCTCTATGCAATGTACAAAACCAAATACACTATGCAGAGGGTCCGGTCAACCACATGTTAGTTTTCAGGGATAAAAATCAGAGCGCCTAATGCTCTAATTTTTAAGGTAGCTGATCGAGCAGTTAGGCTAATCCAGAAGATGCGCTAAGTATTTGCTGTACTCACAAATCCAACCATGCACCACACACACTCAATGAATAACTCGAGACCAGATTTTATAAAAAACACTTCAGACTTTTTTATAATTTTTAAGACCAAAATCTTTAGAATACGTTAAGTACTTTTCTTGTTATGACTTTTTAAAGTTGTAGCAAAGTTAGTCTTTCTGTGCGTAATTACGCACCATAGGAAACAATAGGCAGTCACATTTAAAAATACATAAAAAATCGCACATTGGTGTTACCAGTCTCTTCTTTTGCAGGGGGGTCGTAGTAGTCGGTGGGCACCTCGTGCCAGCTGGAGATCTTCGGGCAGCTCCCGGTTCTGGCGGGACCAGCGTTGGAGAAGTTCTTGGCACAGGCACAGGGCCACCAGGATGGGCCCCTTGGAAAAGGAGCTGGTTTGCAGATTTAAAGTTGGTACCTGGGGGTCCCCTATTGCTGTTGAGGTCACAAGGGCTTGGGGACCCGGGCCACAGAGCAGATCCTGCGATGCAAGGCCCAGGGTGGCCATGTGCAGGACGTTTTGGAGGACTTGGATGCTGTGTGCAACGAAGTCCAGTGGAGCTGGAGGTGAGTCTCTTTGAGGGATGCTTACAGGACAGTGGGGGCACTCGGGTCAGAGGCCAGGGTTTGCCAGAAGTTCCTCGACTGGGGCTTCCTCCTGATCCATTTTCAGCTCAGGGGGAGCTAGTTTTCTGGTTGTGCGATATCAGCTGACCAGTACCCAGTGTATTGCTGTATCTCGGCCACTAGAGGGCGCAGCGCCACAAAACTTGGCACAGTGACAGTTGTAGGTCACACCCGGGTGGTCGTCGGGTCCGGCTGTGACATCCGGTCACGGACATATCGGCGGTTTAGTGAAGTGACCTTCACTGGTTTTTTGGTCCTTTGCAGTTTTCTTGTTTTTCCTGAGTGGAGCCTCCACTCGGGGGGGGGGTCTGGGGTGATCCTTTAAGCCTGGAGGTTCCCTGGTTTTCTTGGGGTCAGTCCAGTGTCCAGCTCCTCCACAGCGTCGATTTTCGGGTCCTGGGTGCAGCAGGCAGGGTTTGGTGACTTTTCTTGTTCATCCGGTCCTCAGTTCTCTTGCTGTGGTCTTCGTTTGGTGCTGGTCTTTCCTTCTTCTTGGAATCCTTTTCAAATCCAAATTCTTGGTCTAGGGGAGCCCACTAAATACTGAATTTAGTGGGCGTTTTAGGGGGAACATGGTAGTGTCCAATGGGACACTTACCCTTGGGTGGCTACACCCACTACAGTGACTACTTCCTGTGGTGAGGGTCACTTCCCTAAACCTGATTGGCTATTTTTCTCGAATCCAAGATGGCGAAAAATGAAATGAAGGGTCCACTTCGTCTGCAAGCCCCTTAAGGGTGGTGTAGGCTAGGTGAGGCCACTCCTCCTACCCTTTGTGTGTTTTCCTGCCTTTGCTCCTTCTAGGAGCGGGGGTTTGCAAAGGGGGAGTCCTTCTGCTGCTAGCAGCAGGCCTGAGGGTTGAGTTTCAAGGGCGGTAGCCCTTTGAAGCTCACTGCCAGGGCAGTGCACATTCCTGAGGGAGGGGGAGTTAGCTCCTCCACCCAGGAAGGGCTTTGTTTCACGAACCGGAGAGGCAGGGCTCTCCCCAACGGTCTGTGGATTACCTGTCTGGAGGCAGCAGGCTGGATAGAACCAGTCAGCAACCATGCCAGGATAGTTTGGTTTTTCAGGAGGCACCTCTAAGGTGACCACTGGGTACTTTTTATAATAAATGCAGTGCTGGTAGCAGTTTGGATTGATCATTCTGAGTTGTTTGATACCAAACAACCCAGGGTTCAGAGTAGCCAGTATGTAGCTGGGAATCTCATATTGACCAGTGTCCAACACATGTATTAAAATGGCTGCTCTGTTCACTCACTATGTCCCAGGTTTGGCAAGGACACAGTGGGGGTATATTGCTCATGCAATTATGCCCTCACATAGAGTATGGTGCACCCTGCCTTAGGGCGGTAAGGCCTGCTAGGGGGGTGGCTTACCTATAATTTATGCAGTGTAGGTTGGACAAGGCACACAGAGAGTGTGCCATGTCGAGTTTTATTTTAGGTTTGCACCAGGACACTCAGCCTGCTATGGAGGTGCTTGGGTGCATCTGGATTCATAGCTATTGAGGGTGGCACAATCAGTGCTGCTGCCCTCAGTAGCCTACCCATAGTACCCCATGCCCTGGGTACCTAAGTACCTTTTACCAGGGACTTATAGTGGTAGCTAAAGGTGTATCCAATTACTTTTACCATGTTGTAGGGAAAGAACACTGGCACTGGGAACCTGATTATCTGCAAAAGAAAAAAGCATTATAATAAGTTGTCAGAGGAAAAGAACTCTGTTTAAGTGTTGAAGACAGTAATAAGGTTTTTTAAATGAAAGGTTATTGTTGCATGCATTTATTTTCTTGCAGTTTTCTAATTCCTACAAGGCCACAGCAGTCAACCAAAATTAGGACTTCAAGGTTACCGAATGGAGACTTTCCAGGTAAAGGATCCGAAGATAGACCAGGCTGTCTCTACTCTCTTTCTCTCCCCCACCATCCTCTTTCCCCTCTTTGGACACTTCTGTTAGTCCAGTGATATTGGATGACGGAGGGGTTTGGAGGGAGGCATTGGGAACAGTTGTCATTCTGCTCCTGTGCTGATCAGGTGAGAGTTCTGACATGAGTTTAGGGGACAATGTCTGGGGGTGCTACCCCCACTTCGTTGGTCACTGTCCACCTCCTCTCCTAGAGGTGTGTTAGGACCCGCTGTTAAATGGATTGCATCAAGCTCTGCCAGAAGCAACTGGATATGTATTTTTGTAGGGTTTGAGCCTGTTTTGATTTTGCTGGCTGTACTGAGGTTCTTTAACTGATTCACATTAAGCTGGGCCTCTACGGCTCTGATCACGGATCCTGACCCATGTCGGTTCTGCCACCGCAACCTTAGTCAAAGCCTCTGCTGATGCTGATGCTCCCGGTGCCGTCAGCCCGGTCTGAATTCCGGAATCCGACATGGAGGCGGAACAGTGTTGACCGAACCCAGAGCCAACGGGCCCCAGTCTCCTAGATTGGACCCTGAGCCCTATTCCTAAGCGCTAGGCCTTGGGGAAGAATGGAAGGGGTCCCTGGACCCTTTAGAGTACCAGCTAGAGGGCCAGGAATCCATGGACTGGTGTGATGAACAGGGTGATGCCAACAGACTGGATACCTCTCGAGATACTGGTCTGCTTTCTCCCCTTACCTTGGAGGAGGGAGGATGAATATGATATGGTGGTGAAGAGGGCGACTGAGGTCCTGGATCTCGAACTACCCTCAGTGGCTGTCAAGACGAACATCTTGACAGAAGTGCTTCAAGCAGGAGCATCCTCATCCTAACCCCTCCTCCCTTTTAATGAAGCACTTACCGATGTCCTACTGGGAACCTGGTCCAAGCCCAACAAGGGGGGCTCATGTGAACAGGACAATTGCCCACCGCCATCGCCTCACACCTGGGGACCCATCTTTCGTCACCCAACACTCCACTCCGGAGAGCTTGACTGTCTAAGCCTCATCCTTCCATGGCGACTTCCCTGACGCTCCCCCAGACAGACAATCCAAGAGGCTGGATACCTCAGGCAAGAAAATGTTTTCTTCCACCAACCTGGCACTGCGGTCGGTGAACACCGCATGTTTATTGTGCTCCGTTTAACACACTCTGAGGGATATCGTTGCACAGGTGCTGCCACAGTTCCTGGAGGAGCACCAGGCCATTCTCTCCCAAACCGTCAAAGATGGAAGAGACGCAGCCAAGTTCACCATTAGGTGTGGTTTGGATATGACTGGATCGCTGGGCAGAGCGGTTTCCTCTACGGTGGCACTTCGAGCCCACACTTGGCCGAGAACATCTTGCTTTTCCAGGAATGTTCAGGAAAACCTTATGGACGTGCCCTTCGATGGTACCCGTGTCTTCAGAGACTAGGCAGGCTCAGCGCTGGAGTGCCTTAAGGACTTGCTAGCTACGGCTAAGTCCTTGGGCTCCAAAGTGACCTCACGCGCCCAGAATACCTTTCGTCCCTGTTCGTGGATACGGAAGGGGCATTCCACCGCACCAACCCTATGCCAGCCACTGTCCTGAGCAAGCACCTCAAGGTGCGTGTGGGCACGGGTGAGGTGCATACCAGCCCCGTGGGTCAGGTAGCCAGAGGTCTGCCGTAACCACCAATCCCTCAGCAGCTGCAGCCTCCAAGCCCACCTATCTTGCCCTACAGGTTTATGGGCATCCGTAGGGTGCTGGCTATTTATGCAGTGTAGCAGATGTAGGAGTACCCTATGCACATAATACAGGCTACCCTTATTGGTTTACAGGAGTAAAAAAAAAAAACAATCCCTAAAGCTCTCTTTTGTGGTAGCGTAGGGGAGCAGTTAGGCTAATCAGAGGGTAGGGCTAAGCATTTGTTGAGCACACAGAGTCAATAAATGAGACACACACTCAGAAAGGAACTCAAGACCACTTGTTGCGAAAAATAGGTATTTTGTTTATATCATGTTTCAACACCAGAATACTTTCAAGAAGCTACGTACTGTTGCAATTTTGTAACGACTCACCAAGTAAGTAACATTTTTATTCAAATGCTCTTTTACACGGGACAGGCTCCAACGTACCTTTACGGCAAAGGGGTCCTTCCAATCAGTTCACGTGGGTCCCCTGACCGTAGCAGGGTGCTAGGGGTACAACGTCACAAGCAAGACCACCGGTAAAGGTTTACCTGCCCTGGCTGCTCACTGCACAGTTGGCGACGAGGGGAGCCATCTAGGAAAAGAATGCAGATGGGGACTTGGGGAGAAGTCCGGGAGCTCCACGTGGGGGACTTGATCAGTGGGGGTTCTGGGAGCAGGGGGACACAGCTGGAGGCCGTGGTTCTGGGGCGCTGGGGTGCAGCAGGTCTTTAGCAGCGATGCTCCTCCATCAAGACGCACACAGTTCTTGGGGTGACCTGCGGATGGAGAGACAAAACAATGCAGCTTTGCAACTCCGAAGGATGTCCTCTGTATTGCTGACATCTCTCACGGGCAGGTCTGCGGATGTGCTGTTGGAGTGCGGGATGGGCCCCAACATGCCTTGGTTGCCGCTAAGAGTCCAGTACCCCAGGCACTGGTGCAGCACGTCTCTGATTGATCCTGATGTCTAGTGCATCATGCATTCTAGTACAGGGTTATGCCCACTCCCCTCAGGAAGTGGTCATATAAGGGGTGTAGTCACCCCAAGAGTAAGTAGCCCATTGGCTACTACTCTACATTCCCCTAAAGGCCCCTAGATTGAGTACTTAGGTGGCCCCCTGACACCAGAAGAACAGATTTGTCTGACACAAAGAAGAAGAGGACACAGTAGAGCCGGCGGACGAGAAGTTTGAAATACAGGAAGACTTTTGGCACAAAACCCCCAACTATTGCAACATCATGACTCACCCGCAGCTGAGTGGATTCCGAAAGCCTCTGAGGTTCTCCAGCACTTTGCCAGTCCGTCAGCATAACCAATGGAGTGGAGGACCCCTTCCCTGCTTCCTGCAGGCACCAACTGCAGCGTCCAGATCACCGCTCTGCTGACCACTTAGTCCACCGACGCCACAGTCATCTAGGAGGAGCTCACCATTCTCCAAGAGGCCAGTCCCGTCTCCCGTCCAAGTAGGAAGGCTCCAGGATGAACCAGAGCCCAGCTGCCCCAATACCTGGGGAACTGGACCCCTTGGAACAGCCAAGGCTTGTTCAGGCCCATTCCAGACTCCAACAGCACATCTGAAGCCCTGCCGACCAGGGACATCAGCACCACAGAGGACATACTTCACAGTCGTCCAGCTGCATTGTTTTGTCTCTCCCTCTGTAGGTCATCCAAAGAACTGTGGGCCTCATAATGCAGGAGCACCGCCGCTAAGCATCCTCTGCACCCGAGCGCCCTGGCCTAGGTCCACCACGTTCAGTGGTGTCTCCCTGCTGCCAGGTTACCCACCGACGAACCCCCTGCTGGGAGCTCCCGGACTTGTCCCCGAGTCACCCCCTGTGTTCCCTTTCCAGGTGGCCCCTCTCGTCTCCATCTGTGCAGTGGGCAGCAAACTAGACTCTACCTGCCCAACGCACCCAGACGGGCCAGGGAAGGTAAAAATGTATCACTGATCTTGCTTGTGATTTTGCTGGCCTAGCACCCTTCTACCACCAGGGGATCCTCGTGAATTGATTGCAAGGACCCCTATGAATTGAAAATACTTTGGAACCTTTGCCGCGTTTAAGTGCATTTGAGTAAACACTATAACTTTCTTGTGATTTGATATAAAACTGCAACATTACTTATCTTCTTGAAAGTATTCTGGCTTCGAAACACAATATAAACAAATTGACAATTTTTTGCAACAATTGGTTGCGAGTTCCTTCTTGGGTGTGTGTCTCATTTATTGACCATGTGTGTTGAAATAATGCTTAGCACCTGATAGGTCTAAGTTCTCGCCCACGCTACGACAAAAGAGAGCTTTTTAGACTGGCATGTTTTTTCCCTGTAAAGCAGTAAAGGTCACCTGAAACTATGTGCATTGTGTACCCCAGCGTTTGGTACACTACATAGATATCCAGCTTCCTGCAGTTGTTGCACAACCACTCTCCTAGTGGCACCAGGTTTGGGGGTCTCTGGCCTCAGCATTGAGTATTCCCTCCTTCCAATAGGTCTTGTGGGAGCCACTGACATCTCCCTTTTCCTGTTTCAGCAGCTTACTGTCCCAGACTCAAAAGAGTGAGACAGCTCCTTTATTTGTGGCAAAGATCTTGTTTAGAGCATCCCCGTGGGCCTTAGAACTCTGCTGCGTAAGGCCTGAGTTCCTGGGGTTCAGTTCTCTCAAGGGCTGAGAGATCTTCTCTCTGAAGCGTGGGGACATGAGGTTGTGTCTCATCAAATGTTGGTTTCCCAGCCTTCTTGCTTTTTCACTGGGAGGTTTGGGCCATTATTCCAGGCACCAACACTTCTTTTTCGAACCGGGCTTCCTTTTGTGCTCTTGTTTTTACACACACCCGGTCAGGTATCCCTAGCATAGCTGCACGGGTTCTGAGCTCTACATCAGCAAATGCCGAGGACCCCGATCATTACCTAGCAGACATGCTACTGGAATTGCAGAGGAGACGGCCACCTTCTTTTGGCCAGTAACTCCTCCCCATTCCAAGGGCACCATAGCCGTGGGATGAAGCTTGACAATAATATCAGCATTGATGATTGGATATGACTTTCCACTTATGTACTGTTCTGGGGATATCAGTTTTTCAGTCACCATGGTGACCCTTGCGATTGTATCCATCAGTACTTCTACTTAAACCCCATTGATATGTGGCTTTTGTCTGTATTTCTCCAGGTTACTGGGCCAGACAGCCAGAGTGGCACCTCCACTCAACCCTCTGAGATTAAAGTAGCTTCAGGGTGCTCTCTAACTTGGTCAGGGAACACCAAAGATCCCATCTGGAGACAAACAACCCCAGAAGGTGTTTGACTAGGGGAAGCTGTTTTGGGGCAGAAAGAGACCATAGTCCTTGCAAAGATGGCACCCAGCATTCATAGATCACTGTTTTTACCCTGGTACCCAGCCTTGGATTGGTAATCGTCTCAGGGGACACCCTCCTGAACAGGTTTTTTAATGGCTTTGGAAGACTCCTTAGGCTTCTCCCCTTTGTGTCCTACATGTTTTGTGGTGGGGGAAGTAGGAACCCCTTTCTTTTGGTCACCTCCACCATGAGGTTTGACCAAGTGGTCAGCCTTCTTCCCCAACTCCTGAGGACAGACTAACCCTAAGTCCACTAAGCACTGATGCAATTTTTCAGAAGTGCAATTACTCAACAGATGCTCTTTCATTATCAAATTATAGAGCCTGTCATAGTCTTGCCCCTTACTGCCTTTCAACCAGCCACCTAAGGTTTTGACTGAGTAGTCCGCAGGATCTACCCAGAACTGACTTGAGGTTTTGTAAGTCCCCTTGAATGTAATCCTGTACTCCTCAATGGTGAGTCCAAAGCCCTCAATCAGGGTTTAGTTCAGGAGGTCATAGGACTCAGCATCTTCCTCACCCATTTTCAGGAGTCTATCCCTGCGCCTTCCTGCAAATAACTCCCAGAATAGAGAGCCCCAGTGTCTCTGGTGTAACTTTTTCATCTTACAAGCGCTCTCCAAGGCTGCAAGTCACTTTGTGGTAACATTACCCTCAACATATAGGGGTAAAATCCCTTTGTGGATCTCAGGATCAAAGGTTTCCTGTCTCTCCGCATTTGGTTTGTTACTGCAACCACTCATGGGTGCTAGACCCACCTCAGCCCCCTCTTTTTCTATAGCCATAATTTTGACTTCAAGGGCGGCTCTTCTGGCTAGTCTCTCAAGATTTGCTTCTTCACACTCTAGATCTTTTCTGAGCCTTGAGTTGCCTGAACTACCCCCAGCAGGGGAAGGCACTCGTGGTACAGCCTTAGCGTAGATGTGAGGAGGTATCTCGTCACCTTTTGTAGCGGGTTCTCAGGGCCACAACTGCTCCGAAACAAGTTTGGAGGAAAATCTATTTATGTAAAGCAATGGTTTCAGTCACAAGTAACATCAAAATGCACAAGTTGGAGTAAGAATTGGAATATAAGAAATTCCAAGGTGGCCACCAATTTACCACTCTATGGTCTGTATGTTAATGTTGATTATTAGGAGGCCAAGATAGATTGTCCAGCGCGGTCCGCTTCAGAACCCCACACTTCATCTGAGGAAATTCCATAGGAAGCAGCAAGTTTTGCTCTTGCTGCGAAGATCAGTCAGGGCTAATGGTGCCGTTTGGCTAGGTGTTGTTTTAGTCCTTTGTGCTGTTGGGACAGCGCCTTGAGGAAATGTCGCAAGATGAGTAGCGCCTCGATCCGGAGCCTGTCGTTTTATGCAGTATTTGAGGTGGTGGGCAGTGTTCTAACAGTATATCTCTTTCCTAAGTGCCTAGTGCCTCCCACAAATGTCAGCGTCAGCACAAGCTAGTTCCCGACAAGAGCGCTTCTCATAACCTTCAATTTGGATTTCTTTATCGCCTGTTATCAGCTGCTGGAAAATGTCAAGACGGTAGGCTAATTTATTTAATTTCCTAAAGAAGAAACAGATGTACTCAGCGGCAACAGCAAGAGTAAAGAAATAGAAACAGTTACTTCCCTGTGCTGTTCATGAGGAACTTAATGTTGGAGGCTGGCCCTCTATGCAATGTACAAAACCAAGTACACTATGCAGAGGGTCCGGGCAACCACATGTTAGTTTTCAGGGATAAAAATCAGAGCGCCTAATGCTCTAATTTTTAAGGTAGCTGATCGAGCAGTTAGGCTAATCCAGAAGATGCGCTAAGTATTTGCTGTACTCACAAATCCAACCATGCACCACACACACTCAATGAATAACTCGAGACCAGATTTTATAAAAAACACTTCAGACTTTTTTATAATTTTTAAGACCAAAATCTTTAGAATACGTTAAGTACTTTTCTTGTTATGACTTTTTAAAGTTGTAGCAAAGTTAGTCTTTCTGTGCGTAATTACGCACCATAGGAAACAATAGGCAGTCACATTTAAAAATACATAAAAAATCGCACATTGGTGTTACCAGTCTCTTCTTTTGCAGGGGGGTCGTAGTAGTCGGTGGGCACCTCGTGCCAGCTGGAGATCTTCGGGCAGCTCCCGGTTCTGGCGGGACCAGCGTTGGAGAAGTTCTTGGCACAGGCACAGGGCCACCAGGATGGGCCCCTTGGAAAAGGAGCTGGTTTGCAGATTTAAAGTTGGTACCTGGGGGTCCCCTATTGCTGTTGAGGTCACAAGGGCTTGGGGACCTGGGCCACAGAGCAGATCCTGCGATGCAAGGCCCAGGGTGGCCATGTGCAGGACGTTTTGGAGGACTTGGATGCTGTGTGCAACGAAGTCCAGTGGAGCTGGAGGTGAGTCTCTTTGAGGGATGCTTACAGGACAGTGGGGGCACTCGGGTCAGAGGCCAGGGTTTGCCAGAAGTTCCTCGACTGGGGCTTCCTCCTGATCCATTTTCAGCTCAGGGGGAGCTAGTTTTCTGGTTGTGCGATATCAGCTGACCAGTACCCAGTGTATTGCTGTATCTCGGCCACTAGAGGGCGCAGCGCCACGAAACTTGGCACAGTGACAGTTGTAGGTCACACCCGGGTGGTCGTCGGGTCCGGCTGTGACATCCGGTCACGGACATATCGGCGGTTTAGTGAAGTGACCTTCACTGGTTTTTTGGTCCTTTGCAGTTTTCTTGTTTTTCCTGAGTGGAGCCTCCACTCGGGGGGGGGGGTCTGGGATGATCCTTTAAGCCTGGAGGTTCCCTGGTTTTCTTGGGGTCAGTCCAGTGTCCAGCTCCTCCACAGCGTCGATTTTCGGGTCCTGGGTGCAGCAGGCAGGGTTTGGTGACTTTTCTTGTTCATCCGGTCCTCAGTTCTCTTGCTGTGGTCTTCGTTTGGTGCTGGTCTTTCCTTCTTCTTGGAATCCTTTTCAAATCCAAATTCTTGGTCTAGGGGAGCCCACTAAATACTGAATTTAGTGGGCGTTTTAGGGGGAACATGGTAGTGTCCAATGGGACACTTACCCTTGGGTGGCTACACCCACTACAGTGACTACTTCCTGTGGTGAGGGTCACTTCCCTAAACCTGATTGGCTATTTTTCTCGAATCCAAGATGGCGAAAAATGAAATGAAGGGTCCACTTCGTCTGCAAGCCCCTTAAGGGTGGTGTAGGCTAGGTGAGGCCACTCCTCCTACCCTTTGTGTGTTTTCCTGCCTTTGCTCCTTCTAGGAGCGGGGGTTTGCAAAGGGGGAGTCCTTCTGCTGCTAGCAGCAGGCCTGAGGGTTGAGTTTCAAGGGCGGTAGCCCTTTGAAGCTCACTGCCAGGGCAGTGCACATTCCTGAGGGAGGGGGAGTTAGCTCCTCCACCCAGGAAGGGCTTTGTTTCACGAACCGGAGAGGCAGGGCTCTCCCCAACGGTCTGTGGATTACCTGTCTGGAGGCAGCAGGCTGGATAGAACCAGTCAGCAACCATGCCAGGATAGTTTGGTTTTTCAGGAGGCACCTCTAAGGTGACCACTGGGTACTTTTTATAATAAATGCAGTGCTGGTAGCAGTTTGGATTGATCATTCTGAGTTGTTTGATACCAAACAACCCAGGGTTCAGAGTAGCCAGTATGTAGCTGGGAATCTCATATTGACCAGTGTCCAACACATGTATTAAAATGGCTGCTCTGTTCACTCACTATGTCCCAGGTTTGGCAAGGACACAGTGGGGGTATATTGCTCATGCAATTATGCCCTCACATAGAGTATGGTGCACCCTGCCTTAGGGCGGTAAGGCCTGCTAGGGGGGTGGCTTACCTATAATTTATGCAGTGTAGGTTGGACAGGGCACACAGAGAGTGTGCCATGTCGAGTTTTATTTTAGGTTTGCACCAGGACACTCAGCCTGCTATGGAGGTGCTTGGGTGCATCTGGATTCATAGCTATTGAGGGTGGCACAATCAGTGCTGCTGCCCTCAGTAGCCTACCCATAGTACCCCATGCCCTGGGTACCTAAGTACCTTTTACCAGGGACTTATAGTGGTAGCTAAAGGTGTATCCAATTACTTTTACCATGTTGTAGGGAAAGAACACTGGCACTGGGAACCTGATTATCTGCAAAAGAAAAAAGCATTATAATAAGTTGTCAGAGGAAAAGAACTCTGTTTAAGTGTTGAAGACAGTAATAAGGTTTTTTAAATGAAAGGTTATTGTTGCATGCATTTATTTTCTTGCAGTTTTCTAATTCCTACAAGGCCACAGCAGTCAACCAAAATTAGGACTTCAAGGTTACCGAATGGAGACTTTCCAGGTAAAGGATCCGAAGATAGACCAGGCTGTCTCTACTCTCTTTCTCTCCCCCACCATCCTCTTTCCCCTCTTTGGACACTTCTGTTAGTCCAGTGATATTGGATGACGGAGGGGTTTGGAGGGAGGCATTGGGAACAGTTGTCATTCTGCTCCTGTGCTGATCAGGTGAGAGTTCTGACATGAGTTTAGGGGACAATGTCTGGGGGTGCTACCCCCACTTCGTTGGTCACTGTCCACCTCCTCTCCTAGAGGTGTGTTAGGACCCGCTGTTAAATGGATTGCATCAAGCTCTGCCAGAAGCAACTGGATATGTATTTTTGTAGGGTTTGAGCCTGTTTTGATTTTGCTGGCTGTACTGAGGTTCTTTAACTGATTCACATTAAGCTGGGCCTCTACGGCTCTGATCACGGATCCTGACCCATGTCGGTTCTGCCACCGCAACCTTAGTCAAAGCCTCTGCTGATGCTGATGCTCCCGGTGCCGTCAGCCCGGTCTGAATTCCGGAATCCGACATGGAGGCGGAACAGTGTTGACCGAACCCAGAGCCAACGGGCCCCAGTCTCCTAGATTGGACCCTGAGCCCTATTCCTAAGCGCTAGGCCTTGGGGAAGAATGGAAGGGGTCCCTGGACCCTTTAGAGTACCAGCTAAAGGGCCAGGAATCCATGGACTGGTGTGATGAACAGGGTGATGCCAACAGACTGGATACCTCTTGAGATACTGGTCTGCTTTCTCCCCTTACCTTGGAGGAGGGAGGATGAATATGATATGGTGGTGAAGAGGGCGACTGAGGTCCTGGATCTCGAACTACCCTCAGTGGCTGTCAAGACGAACATCTTGACAGAAGTGCTTCAAGCAGGAGCATCCTCATCCTAAGCCCTCCTCCCTTTTAATGAAGCACTTACCGATGTCCTACTGGGAACCTGGTCCAAGCCCAACAAGGGGGGCTCATGTGAACAGGACAATTGCCCACCGCCATCGCCTCACACCTGGGGACCCATCTTTTGTCACCCAACACTCCACTCCGGAGAGCTTGACTGTCTAAGCCTCATCCTCCCATGGCGACTTCCCTGACGCTCCCCCAGACAGACAATCCAAGAGGCTGGATACCTCAGGCAAGAAAATGTTTTCTTCCACCAACCTGGCACTGCGGTCGGTGAACACCGCATGTTTATTGTGCTCCGTTTAACACACTCTGAGGGATATCGTTGCACAGGTGCTGCCACAGTTCCTGGAGGAGCACCAGGCCATTCTCTCCCAAACCGTCAAAGATGGAAGAGACGCAGCCAAGTTCACCATTAGGTGTGGTTTGGATATGACTGGATCGCTGGGCAGAGCGTTTTCCTCTACGGTGGCACTTCGAGCCCACACTTGGCCGAGAACATCTTGCTTTTCCAGGAATGTTCAGGAAAACCTCATGGACGTGCCCTTCGATGGTACCCGTGTCTTCAGAGACTAGGCAGGCTCAGCGCTGGAGT
The DNA here is from genome assembly GCF_031143425.1 of Pleurodeles waltl. NCBI lineage: Eukaryota > Metazoa > Chordata > Amphibia > Caudata > Salamandridae > Pleurodeles > Pleurodeles waltl. The sequence continues at coordinate 1,194,829,049 of NC_090448.1, forward strand.
GCCTTAAGGACTTGCTAGCTACGGCTAAGTCCTTGGGCTCCAAAGTGACCTCACGCGCCCAGAATACCTTTCGTCCCTGTTCGTGGATACGGAAGGGGCATTCCACCGCACCAACTCTATGCCAGCCACTGTCCTGAGCAAGCACCTCAAGGTGCGTGTGGGCACGGGTGAGGTGCATACCAGCCCCGTGGGTCAGGTAGCCAGAGGTCTGCCGTAACCACCAATCCCTCAGCAGCTGCAGCCTCCAAGCCCACCTATCTTGCCCTACAGGTTTATGGGCATCCGTAGGGTGCTGGCTATTTATGCAGTGTAGCAGATGTAGGAGTACCCTATGCACATAATACAGGCTACCCTTATTGGTTTACAGGAGTAAAAAAAAAAAACAATCCCTAAAGCTCTCTTTTGTGGTAGCGTAGGGGAGCAGTTAGGCTAATCAGAGGGTAGGGCTAAGCATTTGTTGAGCACACAGAGTCAATAAATGAGACACACACTCAGAAAGGAACTCAAGACCACTTGTTGCGAAAAATAGGTATTTTGTTTATATCATGTTTCAACACCAGAATACTTTCAAGAAGCTACGTACTGTTGCAATTTTGTAACGACTCACCAAGTAACATTTTTATTCAAATGCTCTTTTACACGGGACAGGCTCCAACGTACCTTTACGTCAAAGGGGTCCTTCCAATCAGTTCACGTGGGTCGCCTGACAGTAGCAGGGTGCTAGTGGTACAACGTCACAAGCAAGACCACCGGTAAAGGTTTACCTGCCCTGGCTGCTCACTGCACAGTTGGCGACGAGGGGAGCCATCTAGGAAAAGAATGCAGATGGGGACTTGGGGAGAAGTCCGGGAGCTCCACATGGGGGACATGATCAGTGGGGGTTCTGGGAGCAGGGAGACACAGCTGGAGGCCATGGTTCTGGGGCGCTGGGGTGCAGCAGGTCTTTAGCAGCGATGCTCCTCCATCAAGACGCACACAGTTCTTGGGGTGACCTGCGGAGGGAGAGACAAAACAATGCAGCTTTGCAACTCCGAAGGATGTCCTCTGTATTGCTGACATCTCTCACGGGCAGGTCTGCGGATGTGCTGTTGGAGTGCGGGATGGGCCCCAACATGCCTTGGTTGCCGCTAAGAGTCCAGTACCCCAGGCACTGGTGCAGCACGTCTCTGATTGATCCTGATGTCTAGTGCATCATGCATTCTAGTACAGGGTTATGCCCACTCCCCTCAGGAAGTGGTCATATAAGGGGTGTAGTCACCCCAAGAGTAAGTAGCCCATTGGCTACTACTCTACATTCCCCTAAAGGCCCCTAGATTGAGTACTTAGGTGGCCCCCTGACACCAGAAGAACAGATTTGTCTGACACAAAGAAGAAGAGGACACAGTAGAGCCGGCGGCCGAGAAGTTTGAAATACAGGAAGACTTTTGGCACAAAACCCCCAACTATTGCAACATCATGACTCACCCGCAGCTGAGTGGATTCCGAAAGCCTCTGAGGTTCTCCAGCACTTTGCCAGTCCGTCAGCATAACCAATGGAGTGGAGGACCCCTTCCCTGCTTCCTGCAGGCACCAACTGCAGCGTCCAGATCACCGCTCTGCTGACCACTTAGTCCACCGACGCCACAGTCATCTAGGAGGAGCTCACCATTCTCCAAGAGGCCAGTCCCGTCTCCCGTCCAAGTAGGAAGGCTCCAGGATGAACCAGAGCCCAGCTGCCCCAATACCTGGGGAACTGGACCCCTTGGAACAGCCAAGGCTTGTTCAGGCCCATTCCAGACTCCAACAGCACATCTGAAGCCCTGCCGACCAGGGACATCAGCACCACAGAGGACATACTTCACAGTCGTCCAGCTGCATTGTTTTGTCTCTCCCTCTGTAGGTCATCCAAAGAACTGTGGGCCTCATAATGCAGGAGCACCGCCGCTAAGCATCCTCTGCACCCGAGCGCCCTGGCCTAGGTCCACCATGTTCAGTGGTGTCTCCCTGCTGCCAGGTTACCCACCGACGAACCCCCTGCTGGGAGCTCCCGGACTTGCCCCCGAGTCACCCCCTGTGTTTCCTTTCCAGGTGGCCCCTCTCGTCTCCATCTGTGCAGTGGGCAGCAAACTAGACTCTACCTGCCAAACGCACCCAGACGGGCCAGGGAAGGTAAAAATGTATCACTGATCTTGCTTGTGATTTTGCTGGCCTAGCACCCTTCTACCACCAGGGGATCCTCGTGAATTGATTGCAAGGACCCCTATGAATTGAAAATACTTTGGAACCTTTGCCGCGTAAAAGTGCATTTGAGTAAACACTATAACTTTCTTGTGATTTGATATAAAACTGCAACATTACTTATCTTCTTGAAAGTATTCTGGCTTCGAAACACAATATAAACAAATTGACAATTTTTTGCAACAATTGGTTGCGAGTTCCTTCTTGGGTGTGTGTCTCATTTATTGACCATGTGTGTTGAAATAATGCTTAGCACCTGATAGGTCTAAGTGCTCGCCCACGCTACGACAAAAGAGAGCTTTTTAGACTGGCATGTTTTTTCCCTGTAAAGCAGTAAAGGTCACCTGAAACTATGTGCATTGTGTACCCCAGCGTTTGGTACACTACATAGATATCCAGCTTCCTGCAGTTGTTGCACAACCACTCTCCTAGTGGCACCAGGTTTGGGGGTCTCTGACCTCAGCATTGAGTATTCCCTCCTTCCAATAGGTCTTGTGGGAGCCACTGACATCTCCCTTTTCCTGTTTCAGCAGCTTACTGTCCCAGACTCAGAAGAGTGAGACAGCTCCTTTATCTGTGGCAAAGATCTTGTTTAGAGCATCCCCGTGGGCCTTAGAACTCTGCTGCGTAAGGCCTGAGTTCCTGGGGTTCAGTTCTCTCAAGGGCTGAGAGATCTTCTCTCTGAAGCGTGGGGACATGAGGTTGTGTCTCATCAAATGTTGGTTTCCCAGCCTTCTTGCTTTTTCACTGGGAGGTTTGGGCCATTATTCCAGGCACCAACACTTCTTTTTCGAACCGGGCTTCCTTTTGTGCTCTTGTTTTTACACACACCCGGTCAGGTATCCCTAGCGTAGCTGCACGGGTTCTGAGCTCTACATCAGCAAATGCCGAGGACCCCGCTCATTACCTAGCAGACATGCTACTGGAATTGCAGAGGAGACGGCCACCTTCTTTTGGCCAGTAACCCCTCCCCATTCCAAGGGCACCATAGCCGTGGGATGAACCTTGACAATAATATCAGCATTGATGATTGGATATGACTTTCCACTTATGTACTGTTCTGGGGATATCAGTTTTTCAGTCACCATGGTGACCCTTGCGATTGTATCCATCAGTACTTCTACTTAAACCCCATTGATATGTGGCTTTTGTCTGTATTTCTCCAGGTTACTGGGCCAGACAGCCAGAGTGGCACCTCCACTCAACCCTCTGAGATTAAAGTAGCTTCAGGGTGCTCTCTAACTTGGTCAGGGAACACCAAAGATCCCATCTGGAGACAAACAACCCCAGAAGGTGTTTGACTAGGGGAAGCTGTTTTGGGGCAGAAAGAGCCCCCTGTTTGGTGACCATAGTCCTTGCAAAGATGGCACCCAGCATTCATAGATCACTGTTTTTACCCTGGTACCCAGCCTTGGATTGGTAATCGTCTCAGGGGACACCCTCCTGAACAGGTTTTTTAATGGCTTTGGAAGACTCCTTAGGCTTCTCCCCTTTGTGTCCTACATGTTTTGTGGTGGGGGAAGTAGGAACCCCTTTCTTTTGGTCACCTCCACCATGAGGTTTGACCAAGTGGTCAGCCTTCTTCCCCAACTCCTGAGGACAGACTAACCCTAAGTCCACTAAGCACTGATGCAATTTTTCAGAAGTGCAATTACTCAACAGATGCTCTTTCATTATCAAATTATAGAGCCTGTCATAGTCTTGCCCCTTACTGCCTTTCAACCAGCCACCTAAGGTTTTGACTGAGTAGTCCGCAGGATCTACCCAGAACTGACTTGAGGTTTTGTAAGTCCCCTTGAATGTAATCCTGTACTCCTCAATGGTGAGTCCAAAGCCCTCAATCAGGGTTTAGTTCAGGAGGTCATAGGACTCAGCATCTTCCTCACCCATTTTCAGGAGTCTATCCCTGCGCCTTCCTGCAAATAACTCCCAGAATAGAGAGCCCCAGTGTCTCTGGTGTAACTTTTTCATCTTACAAGCGCTCTCCAAGGCTGCAAGTCACTTTGTGGTAACATTACCCTCAACATATAGGGGTAAAATCCCTTTGTGGATCTCAGGATCAAAGGTTTCCTGTCTCTCCGCATTTGGTTTGTTACTGCAACCACTCATGGGTGCTAGACCCACCTCAGCCCCCTCTTTTTCTATAGCCATAATTTTGACTTCAAGGGCGGCTCTTCTGGCTAGTCTCTCAAGATTTGCTTCTTCACACTCTAGATCTTTTCTGAGCCTTGAGTTGCCTGAACTACCCCCAGCAGGGGAAGGCACTCGTGGTACAGCCTTAGCGTAGATGTGAGGAGGTATCTCGTCACCTTTTGTAGCGGGTTCTCAGGGCCACAACTGCTCCGAAACAAGTTTGGAGGAAAATCTATTTATGTAAAGCAATGGTTTCAGTCACAAGTAACATCAAAATGCACAAGTTGGAGTAAGAATTGGAATATAAGAAATTCCAAGGTGGCCACCAATTTACCACTCTATGGTCTGTATGTTAATGTTGATTATTAGGAGGCCAAGATAGATTGTCCAGCGCGGTCTGCTTCAGAACCCCACACTTCATCTGTGGAAATTCCATAGGAAGCAGCAAGTTTTGCTCTTGCTGCGAAGATCAGTCAGGGCTAATGGTGCCGTTTGGCTAGGTGTTGTTTTAGTCCTTTGTGCTGTTGGGACAGCGCCTTGAGGAAATGTCGCAAGACGAGTAGCGCCTCGATCCGGAGCCTGTCGTTTTATGCAGTATTTGAGGTGGTGGGCAGTGTTCTAACAGTATCTCTCTTTCCTAAGTGCCTAGTGCCTCCCACAAATGTCAGCGTCAGCACAAGCTAGTTCCCGACAAGAGCGCTTCTCATAACCTTCAATTTGGATTTCTTTATCGCCTGTTATCAGCTGCTGGAAAATGTCAAGACGGTAGGCTAATTTATTTAATTTCCTAAAGAAGAAACAGATGTACTCAGCGGCAACAGCAAGAGTAAAGAAATAGAAACAGTTACTTACCTGTGCTGTTCATGAGGAACTTAATGTTGGAGGCTGGCCCTCTATGCAATGTACAAAACCAAGTACACTATGCAGAGGGTCCGGGCAACCACATGTTAGTTTTCAGGGATAAAAATCAGAGCGCCTAATGCTCTAATTTTTAAGGTAGCTGATCGAGCAGTTAGGCTAATCCAGAAGATGCGCTAAGTATTTGCTGTACTCACAAATCCAACCATGCACCACACACACTCAATGAATAACTCGAGACCAGATTTTATAAAAAACACTTCAGACTTTTTTATAATTTTTAAGACCAAAATCTTTAGAATACGTTAAGTACTTTTCTTGTTATGACTTTTTAAAGTTGTAGCAAAGTTAGTCTTTCTGTGCGTAATTACGCACCATAGGAAACAATAGGCAGTCACATTTAAAAATACATAAAAAATCGCACATTGGTGTTACCAGTCTCTTCTTTTGCAGGGGGGTCGTAGTAGTCGGTGGGCACCTCGTGCCAGCTGGAGATCTTCGGGCAGCTCCCGGTTCTGGCGGGACCAGCGTTGGAGAAGTTCTTGGCACAGGCACAGGGCCACCAGGATGGGCCCCTTGGAAAAGGAGCTGGTTTGCAGATTTAAAGTTGGTACCTGGGGGTCCCCTATTGCTGTTGAGGTCACAAGGGCTTGGGGACCCGGGCCACAGAGCAGATCCTGCGATGCAAGGCCCAGGGTGGCCATGTGCAGGACGTTTTGGAGGACTTGGATGCTGTGTGCAACGAAGTCCAGTGGAGCTGGAGGTGAGTCTCTTTGAGGGATGCTTACAGGACAGTGGGGGCACTCGGGTCAGAGGCCAGGGTTTGCCAGAAGTTCCTCGACTGGGGCTTCCTCCTGATCCATTTTCAGCTCAGGGGGAGCTAGTTTTCTGGTTGTGCGATATCAGCTGACCAGTACCCAGTGTATTGCTGTATCTCGGCCACTAGAGGGCGCAGCGCCACGAAACTTGGCACAGTGACAGTTGTAGGTCACACCCGGGTGGTCGTCGGGTCCGGCTGTGACATCCGGTCACGGACATATCGGCGGTTTAGTGAAGTGACCTTCACTGGTTTTTTGGTCCTTTGCAGTTTTCTTGTTTTTCCTGAGTGGAGCCTCCACTCGGGGGGGGGGGGGGATCTGGGGCGATCCTTTAAGCCTGGAGGTTCCCTGGTTTTCTTGGGGTCAGTCCAGTGTCCAGCTCCTCCACAGCGTCGATTTTCGGGTCCTGGGTGCAGCAGGCAGGGTTTGGTGACTTTTCTTGTTCATCCGGTCCTCAGTTCTCTTGCTGTGGTCTTCGTTTGGTGCTGGTCTTTCCTTCTTCTTGGAATCCTTTTCAAATCCAAATTCTTGGTCTAGGGGAGCCCACTAAATACTGAATTTAGTGGCCGTTTTAGGGGGAACATGGTAGTGTCCAATGGGACACTTACCCTTGGGTGGCTACACCCACTACAGTGACTACTTCCTGTGGTGAGGGTCACTTCCCTAAACCTGATTGGCTATTTTTCTCGAATCCAAGATGGCGAAAAATGAAATGAAGGGTCCACTTCGTCTGCAAGCCCCTTAAGGGTGGTGTAGGCTAGGTGAGGCCACTCCTCCTACCCTTTGTGTGTTTTCCTGCCTTTGCTCCTTCTAGGAGCGGGGGTTTGCAAAGGGGGAGTCCTTCTGCTGCTAGCAGCAGGCCTGAGGGTTGAGTTTCAAGGGCGGTAGCCCTTTGAAGCTCACTGCCAGGGCAGTGCACATTCCTGAGGGAGGGGGAGTTAGCTCCTCCATCCAGGAAGGGCTTTGTTTCACGAACCGGAGAGGCAGGGCTCTCCCCAACGGTCTGTGGATTACCTGTCTGGAGGCAGCAGGCTGGATAGAACCAGTCAGCAACCATGCCAGGATAGTTTGGTTTTTCAGGAGGCACCTCTAAGGTGACCACTGGGTACTTTTTATAATAAATGCAGTGCTGGTAGCAGTTTGGATTGATCATTCTGAGTTGTTTGATACCAAACAACCCAGGGTTCAGAGTAGCCAGTATGTAGCTGGGAATCTCATATTGACCAGTGTCCAACACATGTATTAAAATGGCTGCTCTGTTCACTCACTATGTCCCAGGTTTGGCAAGGACACAGTGGGGGTATATTGCTCATGCAATTATGCCCTCACATAGAGTATGGTGCACCCTGCCTTAGGGCGGTAAGGCCTGCTAGGGGGGTGGCTTACCTATAATTTATGCAGTGTAGGTTGGACAGGGCACACAGAGAGTGTGCCATGTCGAGTTTTATTTTAGGTTTGCACCAGGACACTCAGCCTGCTATGGAGGTGCTTGGGTGCATCTGGATTCATAGCTATTGAGGGTGGCACAATCAGTGCTGCTGCCCTCAGTAGCCTACCCATAGTACCCCATGCCCTGGGTACCTAAGTACCTTTTACCAGGGACTTATAGTGGTAGCTAAAGGTGTATCCAATTACTTTTACCATGTTGTAGGGAAAGAACACTGGCACTGGGAACCTGATTATCTGCAAAAGAAAAAAGCATTATAATAAGTTGTCAGAGGAAAAGAACTCTGTTTAAGTGTTGAAGACAGTAATAAGGTTTTTTAAATGAAAGGTTATTGTTGCATGCATTTATTTTCTTGCAGTTTTCTAATTCCTACAAGGCCACAGCAGTCAACCAAAATTAGGACTTCAAGGTTACCGAATGGAGACTTTCCAGGTAAAGGATCCGAAGATAGACCAGGCTGTCTCTACTCTCTTTCTCTCCCCCACCATCCTCTTTCCCCTCTTTGGACACTTCTGTTAGTCCAGTGATATTGGATGACGGAGGGGTTTGGAGGGAGGCATTGGGAACAGTTGTCATTCTGCTCCTGTGCTGATCAGGTGAGAGTTCTGACATGAGTTTAGGGGACAATGTCTGGGGGTGCTACCCCCACTTCGTTGGTCACTGTCCACCTCCTCTCCTAGAGGTGTGTTAGGACCCGCTGTTAAATGGATTGCATCAAGCTCTGCCAGAAGCAACTGGATATGTATTTTTGTAGGGTTTGAGCCTGTTTTGATTTTGCTGGCTGTACTGAGGTTCTTTAACTGATTCACATTAAGCTGGGCCTCTACGGCTCTGATCACGGATCCTGACCCATGTCGGTTCTGCCACCGCAACCTTAGTCAAAGCCTCTGCTGATGCTGATGCTCCTGGTGCCGTCAGCCCGGTCTGAATTCCGGAATCCGACATGGAGGCGGAACAGTGTTGACCGAACCCAGAGCCAACGGGCCCCAGTCTCCTAGATTGGACCCTGAGCCCTATTCCTAAGCGCTAGGCCTTGGGGAAGAATGGAAGGGGTCCCTGGACCCTTTAGAGTACCAGCTAGAGGGCCAGGAATCCATGGACTGGTGTGATGAACAGGGTGATGCCAACAGACTGGATACCTCTTGAGATACTGGTCTGCTTTCTCCCCTTACCTTGGAGGAGGGAGGATGAATATGATATGGTGGTGAAGAGGGCGACTGAGGTCCTGGATCTCGAACTACCCTCAGTGGCTGTCAAGACGAACATCTTGACAGAAGTGCTTCAAGCAGGAGCATCCTCATCCTAACCCCTCCTCCCTTTTAATGAAGCACTTACCGATGTCCTACTGGGAACCTGGTCCAAGCCCAACAAGGGGGGCTCATGTGAACAGGACAATTGCCCACCGCCATCGCCTCACACCTGGGGACACATCTTTCGTCACCCAACACTCCACTCCGGAGAGCTTGACTGTCTAAGCCTCATCCTCCCATGGCGACTTCCCTGACGCTCCCCCAGACAGACAATCCAAGAGGCTGGATACCTCAGGCAAGAAAATGTTTTCTTCCACCAACCTGGCACTGTGGTCGGTGAACACCGCATGTTTATTGTGCTCCGTTTAACACACTCTGAGGGATATCGTTGCACAGGTGCTGCCACAGTTCCTGGAGGAGCACCAGGCCATTCTCTCCCAAACCGTCAAAGATGGAAGAGACGCAGCCAAGTTCACCATTAGGTGTGGTTTGGATATGACTGGATCGCTGGGCAGAGCGGTTTCCTCTACGGTGGCACTTCGAGCCCACACTTGGCCGAGAACATCTTGCTTTTCCAGGAATGTTCAGGAAAACCTCATGGACGTGCCCTTCGATGGTACCCGTGTCTTCAGAGACTAGGCAGGCTCAGCGCTGGAGTGCCTTAAGGACTTGCTAGCTACGGCTAAGTCCTTGGGCTCCAAAGTGACCTCACGCGCCCAGAATACCTTTCGTCCCTGTTCGTGGATACGGAAGGGGCATTCCACCGCACCAACCCTATGCCAGCCACTGTCCTGAGCAAGCACCTCAAGGTGCGTATGGGCACGGGTGAGGTGCATACCAGCCCCGTGGGTCAGGTAGCCAGAGGTCTGCCGTAACCACCAATCCCTCAGCAGCTGCAGCCTCCAAGCCCACCTATCTTGCCCTACAGGTTTATGGGCATCCGTAGGGTGCTGGCTATTTATGCAGTGTAGCAGATGTAGGAGTACCCTATGCACATAATACAGGCTACCCTTATTGGTTTACAGGAGTAAAAAAAAAAAACAATCCCTAAAGCTCTCTTTTGTGGTAGCGTAGGGGAGCAGTTAGGCTAATCAGAGGGTAGGGCTAAGCATTTGTTGAGCACACAGAGTCAATAAATGAGACACACACTCAGAAAGGAACTCAAGACCACTTGTTGCGAAAAATAGGTATTTTGTTTATATCATGTTTCAACACCAGAATACTTTCAAGAAGCTACGTACTGTTGCAATTTTGTAACGACTCACCAAGTAAGTAACATTTTTATTCAAATGCTCTTTTACACGGGACAGGCTCAAACGTACCTTTACATCAAAGGGGTCCTTCCAATCAGTTCACGTGGGTCCCCTGACGGTAGCAGGGTGCTAGGGGTACAACGTCACAAGCAAGACCACCGGTAAAGGTTTACCTGCCCTGGCTGCTCACTGCACAGTTGGCGACGAGGGGAGCCATCTAGGAAAAGAATGCAGATGGGGACTTGGGGAGAAGTCCGGGAGCTCCACGTGGGGGACTTGATCAGTGGGGGTTCTGGGAGCAGGGGGACACAGCTGGAGGCCGTGGTTCTGGGGCGCTGGGGTGCAGCAGGTCTTTAGCAGCGATGCTCCTCCATCAAGACGCACACAGTTCTTGGGGTGACCTGCGGAGGGAGAGACAAAACAATGCAGCTTTGCAACTCCTAAGGATGTCCTCTGTATTGCTTACATCTCTCACGGGCAGGTCTGCGGATGTGCTGTTGGAGTGCGGGATGGGCCCCAACATACCTTGGTTGCCGCTAAGAGTCCAGTACCCCAGGCACTGGTGCAGCACGTCTCTGATTGATCCTGATGTCTAGTGCATCATGCATTCTAGTACAGGGTTATGCCCACTCCCCTCAGGAAGTGGTCATATAAGGGGTGTAGTCACCCCAAGAGTAAGTAGCCCATTGGCTACTACTCTACATTCCCCTAAAGGCCCCTAGATTGAGTACTTAGGTGGCCCCCTGACACCAGAAGAACAGATTTGTCTGACACAAAGAAGAAGAGGACACAGTAGAGCCGGCGGCCGAGAAGTTTGAAATACAGGAAGACTTTTGGCACAAAACCCCCAACAATTGCAACATCATGACTCACCCGCAGCTGAGTGGATTCCGAAAGCCTCTGAGGTTCTCCAGCACTTTGCCAGTCCGTCAGCATAACCAATGGAGTGGAGGACCCCTTCCCTGCTTCCTGCAGGCACCAACTGCAGCGTCCAGATCACCGCTCTGCTGACCACTTAGTCCACCGACGCCACAGTCATCTAGGAGGAGCTCACCATTCTCCAAGAGGCCAGTCCCGTCTCCCGTCCAAGTAGGAAGGCTCCAGGATGAACCAGAGCCCAGCTGCCCCAATACCTGGGGAACTGGACCCCTTGGAACAGCCAAGGCTTGTTCAGGCCCATTCCAGACTCCAACAGCACATCTGAAGCCCTGCCGACCAGGGACATCAGCACCACTTCACAGTCGTCCAGCTGCATTGTTTTGTCTCTCCCTCTGTAGGTCATCCAAAGAACTGTGGGCCTCATAATGCAGGAGCACCGCCGCTAAGCATCCTCTGCACCCGAGCGCCCTGGCCTAGGTCCACCACGTTCAGTGGTGTCTCCCTGCTGCCAGGTTACCTACCGACGAACCCCCTGCTGGGAGCTCCCGGACTTGTCCCCGAGTCACCCCCTGTGTTCCCTTTCCAGGTGGCCCCTCTCGTCTCCATCTGTGCAGTGGGCAGCAAACTAGACTCTACCTGCCCAACGCACCCAGACGGGCCAGGGAAGGTAAAAATGTATCACTGATCTTGCTTGTGATTTTGCTGGCCTAGCACCCTTCTACCAACAGGGGATCCTCGTGAATTGATTGCAAGGACCCCTATGAATTGAAAATACTTTGGAACCTTTGCCGCGTAAAAGTGCATTTGAGTAAACACTATAACTTTCTTGTGATTTGATATAAAACTGCAACATTACTTATCTTCTTGAAAGTATTCTGGCTTCGAAACACAATATAAACAAATTGACAATTTTTTGCAACAATTGGTTGCGAGTTCCTTCTTGGGTGTGTGTCTCATTTATTGACCATGTGTGTTGAAATAATGCTTAGCACCTGATAGGTCTAAGTGCTCGCCCACGCTACGACAAAAGAGAGCTTTTTAGACTGGCATGTTTTTTCCCTGTAAAGCAGTAAAGGTCACCTGAAACTATGTGCATTGTGTACCCCAGCGTTTGGTACACTACATAGATATCCAGCTTCCTGCAGTTGTTGCACAACCACTCTCCTAGTGGCACCAGGTTTGGGGGTCTCTGGCCTCAGCATTGAGTATTCCCTCCTTCCAATAGGTCTTGTGGGAGCCACTGACATCTCCCTTTTCCTGTTTCAGCAGCTTACTGTCCCAGACTCAGAAGAGTGAGACAGCTCCTTTATCTGTGGCAAAGATCTTGTTTAGAGCATCCCCGTGGGCCTTAGAACTCTGCTGCGTAAGGCCTGAGTTCCTGGGGTTCAGTTCTCTCAAGGGCTGAGAGATCTTCTCTCTGAAGCGTGGGGACATGAGGTTGTTTCTCATCAAATGTTGGTTTCCCAGCCTTCTTGCTTTTTCACTGGGAGGTTTGGGCCATTATTCCAGGCACCAACACTTCTTTTTCGAACCGGGTTTCCTTTTGTGCTCTTGTTTTTACACACACCCGGTCAGGTATCCCTAGCATAGCTGCACGGGTTCTGAGCTCTACATCAGCAAATGCCGAGGACCCCGCTCATTACCTAGCAGACATGCTACTGGAATTGCAGAGGAGACGGCCACCTTCTTTTGGCCAGTAACCCCTCCCCATTCCAAGGGCACCATAGCCGTGGGATGAACCTTGACAATAATATCAGCATTGATGATTGGATATGACTTTCCACTTATGTACTGTTCTGAGGATATCAGTTTTTCAGTCACGATGGTGACACTTGCGATTGTATCCATCAGTACTTCTACTTAAACCCCATTGATATGTGGCTTTTGTCTGTATTTCTCCAGGTTACTGGGCCAGACAGCCAGAGTGGCACCTCCACTCAACCCTCTGAGATTAAAGTAGCTTCAGGGTGCTCTCTAACTTGGTCAGGGAACACCAAAGATCCCATCTGGAGACAAACAAACCCAGAAGGTGTTTGACTAGGGGAAGCTGTTTTGGGGCAGAAAGAGCCCCCTGTTTGGTGACCATAGTCCTTGCAAAGATGGCACCCAGCATTCATAGATCACTGTTTTTACCCTGGTACCCAGCCTTGGATTGGTAATCGTCTCAGGGGACACCCTCCTGAACAGGTTTTTTAATGGCTTTGGAAGACTCCTTAGACATCTCCCCTTTGTGTCCTACATGTTTTGTGGTGGGGGAAGTAGGAACCCCTTTCTTTTGGTCACCTCCACCATGAGGTTTGACCAAGTGGTCAGCCTTCTTCCCCAACTCCTGAGGACAGACTAACCCTAAGTCCACTAAGCACTGATGCAATTTTTCAGAAGTGCAATTACTCAACAGATGCTCTTTCATTATCAAATTATAGAGCCTGTCATAGTCTTGCCCCTTACTGCCTTTCAACCAGCCACCTAAGGTTTTGACTGAGTAGTCCGCAGGATCTACCCAGAACTGACTTGAGGTTTTGTAAGTCCCCTTGAATGTAATCCTGTACTCCTCAATGGTGAGTCCAAAGCCCTCAATCAGGGTTTAGTTCAGGAGGTCATAGGACTCAGCATCTTCCTCACCCATTTTCAGGAGTCTATCCCTGCGCCTTCCTGCAAATAACTCCCAGAATAGAGAGCCCCAGTGTCTCTGGTGTAACTTTTTCATCTTACAAGCGCTCTCCAAGGCTGCAAGTCACTTTGTGGTAACATTACCCTCAACATATAGGGGTAAAATCCCTTTGTGGATCTCAGGATCAAAGGTTTCCTGTCTCTCCGCATTTGGTTTGTTACTGCAACCACTCATGGGTGCTAGACCCACCTCAGCCCCCTCTTTTTCTATAGCCATAATTTTGACTTCAAGGGCGGCTCTTCTGGCTAGTCTCTCAAGATTTGCTTCTTCACACTCTAGCTCTTTTCTGAGCCTTGAGTTGCCTGAACTACCCCCAGCAGGGGAAGGCACTCGTGGTACAGCCTTAGCGTAGATGTGAGGAGGTATCTCGTCACCTTTTGTAGCGGGTTCTCAGGGCCACAACTGCTCCGAAACAAGTTTGGAGGAAAATCTATTTATGTAAAGCAATGGTTTCAGTCACAAGTAACATCAAAATGCACAAGTTGGAGTAAGAATTGGAATATAAGAAATTCCAAGGTGGCCACCAATTTACCACTCTATGGTCTGTATGTTAATGTTGATTATTAGGAGGCCAAGATAGATTGTCCAGCGCGGTCCGCTTCAGAACCCCACACTTCATCTGAGGAAATTCCATAGGAAGCAGCAAGTTTTGCTCTTGCTGCGAAGATCAGTCAGGGCTAATGGTGCCGTTTGGCTAGGTGTTGTTTTAGTCCTTTGTGCTGTTGGGACAGCGCCTTGAGGAAATGTCGCAAGACGAGTAGCGCCTCGATCCGGAGCCTGTCGTTTTATGCGGTATTTGAGGTGGTGGGCAGTGTTCTAACAGTATCTCTCTTTCCTAAGTGCCTAGTGCCTCCCACAAATGTCAGCGTCAGCACAAGCTAGTTCCCGACAAGAGCGCTTCTCATAACCTTCAATTTGGATTTCTTTATCGCCTGTTATCAGCTGCTGGAAAATGTCAAGACGGTAGGCTAATTTATTTAATTTCCTAAAGAAGAAACAGATGTACTCAGCGGCAACAGCAAGAGTAAAGAAATAGAAACAGTTACTTACCTGTGCTGTTCATGAGGAACTTAATGTTGGAGGCTGGCCCTCTATGCAATGTACAAAACCAAGTACACTATGCAGAGGGTCCGGTCAACCACATGTTAGTTTTCAGGGATAAAAATCAGAGCGCCTAATGCTCTAATTTTTAAGGTAGCTGATCGAGCAGTTAGGCTAATCCAGAAGATGCGCTAAGTATTTGCTGTACTCACAAATCCAACCATGCACCACACACACTCAATGAATAACTCGAGACCAGATTTTATAAAAAACACTTCAGACTTTTTTATAATTTTTAAGACCAAAATCTTTAGAATACGTTAAGTACTTTTCTTGTTATGACTTTTTAAAGTTGTAGCAAAGTTAGTCTTTCTGTGCGTAATTACGCACCATAGGAAACAATAGGCAGTCACATTTAAAAATACATAAAAAATCGCACATTGGTGTTACCAGTCTCTTCTTTTGCAGGGGGGTCGTAGTAGTCGGTGGGCACCTCGTGCCAGCTGGAGATCTTCGGGCAGCTCCCGGTTCTGGCGGGACCAGCGTTGGAGAAGTTCTTGGCACAGGCACAGGGCCACCAGGATGGGCCCCTTGGAAAAGGAGCTGGTTTGCAGATTTAAAGTTGGTACCTGGGGGTCCCCTATTGCTGTTGAGGTCACAAGGGCTTGGGGACCCGGGCCACAGAGCAGATCCTGCGATGCAAGGCCCAGGGTGGCCATGTGCAGGACGTTTTGGAGGACTTGGATGCTGTGTGCAACGAAGTCCAGTGGAGCTGGAGGTGAGTCTCTTTGAGGGATGCTTACAGGACAGTGGGGGCACTCGGGTCAGAGGCCAGGGTTTGCCAGAAGTTCCTCGACTGGGGCTTCCTCCTGATCCATTTTCAGCTCAGGGGGAGCTAGTTTTCTGGTTGTGCGATATCAGCTGACCAGTACCCAGTGTATTGCTGTATCTCGGCCACTAGAGGGCGCAGCGCCACAAAACTTGGCACAGTGACAGTTGTAGGTCACACCCGGGTGGTCGTCGGGTCCGGCTGTGACATCCGGTCACGGACATATCGGCGGTTTAGTGAAGTGACCTTCACTGGTTTTTTGGTCCTTTGCAGTTTTCTTGTTTTTCCTGAGTGGAGCCTCCACTCGGGGGGGGGGTCTGGGGTGATCCTTTAAGCCTGGAGGTTCCCTGGTTTTCTTGGGGTCAGTCCAGTGTCCAGCTCCTCCACAGCGTCGATTTTCGGGTCCTGGGTGCAGCAGGCAGGGTTTGGTGACTTTTCTTGTTCATCCGGTCCTCAGTTCTCTTGCTGTGGTCTTCGTTTGGTGCTGGTCTTTCCTTCTTCTTGGAATCCTTTTCAAATCCAAATTCTTGGTCTAGGGGAGCCCACTAAATACTGAATTTAGTGGGCGTTTTAGGGGGAACATGGTAGTGTCCAATGGGACACTTACCCTTGGGTGGCTACACCCACTACAGTGACTACTTCCTGTGGTGAGGGTCACTTCCCTAAACCTGATTGGCTATTTTTCTCGAATCCAAGATGGCGAAAAATGAAATGAAGGGTCCACTTCGTCTGCAAGCCCCTTAAGGGTGGTGTAGGCTAGGTGAGGCCACTCCTCCTACCCTTTGTGTGTTTTCCTGCCTTTGCTCCTTCTAGGAGCGGGAGTTTGCAAAGGGGGAGTCCTTCTGCTGCTAGCAGCAGGCCTGAGGGTTGAGTTTCAAGGGCGGTAGCCCTTTGAAGCTCACTGCCAGGGCAGTGCACATTCCTGAGGGAGGGGGAGTTAGCTCCTCCACCCAGGAAGGGCTTTGTTTCACGAACCGGAGAGGCAGGGCTCTCCCCAACGGTCTGTGGATTACCTGTCTGGAGGCAGCAGGCTGGATAGAACCAGTCAGCAACCATGCCAGGATAGTTTGGTTTTTCAGGAGGCACCTCTAAGGTGACCACTGGGTACTTTTTATAATAAATGCAGTGCTGGTAGCAGTTTGGATTGATCATTCTGAGTTGTTTGATACCAAACAACCCAGGGTTCAGAGTAGCCAGTATGTAGCTGGGAATCTCATATTGACCAGTGTCCAACACATGTATTAAAATGGCTGCTCTGTTCACTCACTATGTCCCAGGTTTGGCAAGGACACAGTGGGGGTATATTGCTCATGCAATTATGCCCTCACATAGAGTATGGTGCACCCTGCCTTAGGGCGGTAAGGCCTGCTAGGGGGGTGGCTTACCTATAATTTATGCAGTGTAGGTTGGACAGGGCACACAGAGAGTGTGCCATGTCGAGTTTTATTTTAGGTTTGCACCAGGACACTCAGCCTGCTATGGAGGTGCTTGGGTGCATCTGGATTCATAGCTATTGAGGGTGGCACAATCAGTGCTGCTGCCCTCAGTAGCCTACCCATAGTACCCCATGCCCTGGGTACCTAAGTACCTTTTACCAGGGACTTATAGTGGTAGCTAAAGGTGTATCCAATTACTTTTACCATGTTGTAGGGAAAGAACACTGGCACTGGGAACCTGATTATCTGCAAAAGAAAAAAGCATTATAATAAGTTGTCAGAGGAAAAGAACTCTGTTTAAGTGTTGAAGACAGTAATAAGGTTTTTTAAATGAAAGGTTATTGTTGCATGCATTTATTTTCTTGCAGTTTTCTAATTCCTACAAGGCCACAGCAGTCAACCAAAATTAGGACTTCAAGGTTACCGAATGGAGACTTTCCAGGTAAAGGATCCGAAGATAGACCAGGCTGTCTCTACTCTCTTTCTCTCCCCCACCATCCTCTTTCCCCTCTTTGGACACTTCTGTTAGTCCAGTGATATTGGATGACGGAGGGGTTTGGAGGGAGGCATTGGGAACAGTTGTCATTCTGCTCCTGTGCTGATCAGGTGAGAGTTCTGACATGAGTTTAGGGGACAATGTCTGGGGGTGCTACCCCCACTTCGTTGGTCACTGTCCACCTCCTCTCCTAGAGGTGTGTTAGGACCCGCTGTTAAATGGATTGCATCAACCTCTGCCAGAAGCAACTGGATATGTATTTTTGTAGGGTTTGAGCCTGTTTTGATTTTGCTGGCTGTACTGAGGTTCTTTAACTGATTCACATTAAGCTGGGCCTCTACGGCTCTGATCACGGATCCTGACCCATGTCGGTTCTGCCACCGCAACCTTAGTCAAAGCCTCTGCTGATGCTGATGCTCCCGGTGCCGTCAGCCCGGTCTGAATTCCGGAATCCGACATGGAGGCGGAACAGTGTTGACCGAACCCAGAGCCAACGGGCCCCAGTCTCCTAGATTGGACCCTGAGCCCTATTCCTAAGCGCTAGGCCTTGGGGAAGAATGGAAGGGGTCCCTGGACCCTTTAGAGTACCAGCTAGAGGGCCAGGAATCCATGGACTGGTGTGATGAACAGGGTGATGCCAACAGACTGGATACCTCTCGAGATACTGGTCTGCTTTCTCCCCTTACCTTGGAGGAGGGAGGATGAATATGATATGGTGGTGAAGAGGGCGACTGAGGTCCTGGATCTCGAACTACCCTCAGTGGCTGTCAAGACGAACATCTTGACAGAAGTGCTTCAAGCAGGAGCATCCTCATCCTAACCCCTCCTCCCTTTTAATGAAGCACTTACCGATGTCCTACTGGGAACCTGGTCCAAGCCCAACAAGGGGGGCTCATGTGAACAGGACAATTGCCCACCGCCATCGCCTCACACCTGGGGACCCATCTTTCGTCACCCAACACTCCACTCCGGAGAGCTTGACTGTCTAAGCCTCATCCTTCCATGGCGACTTCCCTGACGCTCCCCCAGACAGACAATCCAAGAGGCTGGATACCTCAGGCAAGAAAATGTTTTCTTCCACCAACCTGGCACTGCGGTCGGTGAACACCGCATGTTTATTGTGCTCCGTTTAACACACTCTGAGGGATATCGTTGCACAGGTGCTGCCACAGTTCCTGGAGGAGCACCAGGCCATTCTCTCCCAAACCGTCAAAGATGGAAGAGACGCAGCCAAGTTCACCATTAGGTGTGGTTTGGATATGACTGGATCGCTGGGCAGAGCGGTTTCCTCTACGGTGGCACTTCGAGCCCACACTTGGCCGAGAACATCTTGCTTTTCCAGGAATGTTCAGGAAAACCTTATGGACGTGCCCTTCGATGGTACCCGTGTCTTCAGAGACTAGGCAGGCTCAGCGCTGGAGTGCCTTAAGGACTTGCTAGCTACGGCTAAGTCCTTGGGCTCCAAAGTGACCTCACGCGCCCAGAATACCTTTCGTCCCTGTTCGTGGATACGGAAGGGGCATTCCACCGCACCAACCCTATGCCAGCCACTGTCCTGAGCAAGCACCTCAAGGTGCGTGTGGGCACGGGTGAGGTGCATACCAGCCCCGTGGGTCAGGTAGCCAGAGGTCTGCCGTAACCACCAATCCCTCAGCAGCTGCAGCCTCCAAGCCCACCTATCTTGCCCTACAGGTTTATGGGCATCCGTAGGGTGCTGGCTATTTATGCAGTGTAGCAGATGTAGGAGTACCCTATGCACATAATACAGGCTACCCTTATTGGTTTACAGGAGTAAAAAAAAAAAACAATCCCTAAAGCTCTCTTTTGTGGTAGCGTAGGGGAGCAGTTAGGCTAATCAGAGGGTAGGGCTAAGCATTTGTTGAGCACACAGAGTCAATAAATGAGACACACACTCAGAAAGGAACTCAAGACCACTTGTTGCGAAAAATAGGTATTTTGTTTATATCATGTTTCAACACCAGAATACTTTCAAGAAGCTACGTACTGTTGCAATTTTGTAACGACTCACCAAGTAAGTAACATTTTTATTCAAATGCTCTTTTACACGGGACAGGCTCCAACGTACCTTTACGTCAAAGGGGTCCTTCCAATCAGTTCACGTGGGTCCCCTGACCGTAGCAGGGTGCTAGGGGTACAACGTCACAAGCAAGACCACCGGTAAAGGTTTACCTGCCCTGGCTGCTCACTGCACAGTTGGCGACGAGGGGAGCCATCTAGGAAAAGAATGCAGATGGGGACTTGGGGAGAAGTCCGGGAGCTCCACGTGGGGGACTTGATCAGTGGGGGTTCTGGGAGCAGGGGGACACAGCTGGAGGCCATGGTTCTGGGGCGCTGGGGTGCAGCAGGTCTTTAGCAGCGATGCTCCTCCATCAAGACGCACACAGTTCTTGGGGTGACCTGCGGAGGGAGAGACAAAACAATGCAGCTTTGCAACTCCGAAGGATGTCCTCTGTATTGCTGACATCTCTCACGGGCAGGTCTGCGGATGTGCTGTTGGAGTGCGGGATGGGCCCCAACATGCCTTGGTTGCCGCTAAGAGTCCAGTACCCCAGGCACTGGTGCAGCACGTCTCTGATTGATCCTGATGTCTAGTGCATCATGCATTCTAGTACAGGGTTATGCCCACTCCCCTCAGGAAGTGGTCATATAAGGGGTGTAGTCACCCCAAGAGTAAGTAGCCCATTGGCTACTACTCTACATTCCCCTAAAGGCCCCTAGATTGAGTACTTAGGTGGCCCCCTGACACCAGAAGAACAGATTTGTCTGACACAAAGAAGAAGAGGACACAGTAGAGCCGGCGGACGAGAAGTTTGAAATACAGGAAGACTTTTGGCACAAAACCCCCAACTATTGCAACATCATGACTCACCCGCAGCTGAGTGGATTCCGAAAGCCTCTGAGGTTCTCCAGCACTTTGCCAGTCCGTCAGCATAACCAATGGAGTGGAGGACCCCTTCCCTGCTTCCTGCAGGCACCAACTGCAGCGTCCAGATCACCGCTCTGCTGACCACTTAGTCCACCGACGCCACAGTCATCTAGGAGGAGCTCACCATTCTCCAAGAGGCCAGTCCCGTCTCCCGTCCAAGTAGGAAGGCTCCAGGATGAACCAGAGCCCAGCTGCCCCAATACCTGGGGAACTGGACCCCTTGGAACAGCCAAGGCTTGTTCAGGCCCATTCCAGACTCCAACAGCACATCTGAAGCCCTGCCGACCAGGGACATCAGCACCACAGAGGACATACTTCACAGTCGTCCAGCTGCATTGTTTTGTCTCTCCCTCTGTAGGTCATCCAAAGAACTGTGGGCCTCATAATGCAGGAGCACCGCCGCTAAGCATCCTCTGCACCCGAGCGCCCTGGCCTAGGTCCACCACGTTCAGTGGTGTCTCCCTGCTGCCAGGTTACCCACCGACGAACCCCCTGCTGGGAGCTCCCGGACTTGTCCCCGAGTCACCCCCTGTGTTCCCTTTCCAGGTGGCCCCTCTCGTCTCCATCTGTGCAGTGGGCAGCAAACTAGACTCTACCTGCCCAACGCACCCAGACGGGCCAGGGAAGGTAAAAATGTATCACTGATCTTGCTTGTGATTTTGCTGGCCTAGCACCCTTCTACCACCAGGGGATCCTCGTGAATTGATTGCAAGGACCCCTATGAATTGAAAATACTTTGGAACCTTTGCCGCGTTTAAGTGCATTTGAGTAAACACTATAACTTTCTTGTGATTTGATATAAAACTGCAACATTACTTATCTTCTTGAAAGTATTCTGGCTTCGAAACACAATATAAACAAATTGACAATTTTTTGCAACAATTGGTTGCGAGTTCCTTCTTGGGTGTGTGTCTCATTTATTGACCATGTGTGTTGAAATAATGCTTAGCACCTGATAGGTCTAAGTTCTCGCCCACGCTACGACAAAAGAGAGCTTTTTAGACTGGCATGTTTTTTCCCTGTAAAGCAGTAAAGGTCACCTGAAACTATGTGCATTGTGTACCCCAGCGTTTGGTACACTACATAGATATCCAGCTTCCTGCAGTTGTTGCACAACCACTCTCCTAGTGGCACCAGGTTTGGGGGTCTCTGGCCTCAGCATTGAGTATTCCCTCCTTCCAATAGGTCTTGTGGGAGCCACTGACATCTCCCTTTTCCTGTTTCAGCAGCTTACTGTCCCAGACTCAAAAGAGTGAGACAGCTCCTTTATTTGTGGCAAAGATCTTGTTTAGAGCATCCCCGTGGGCCTTAGAACTCTGCTGCGTAAGGCCTGAGTTCCTGGGGTTCAGTTCTCTCAAGGGCTGAGAGATCTTCTCTCTGAAGCGTGGGGACATGAGGTTGTGTCTCATCAAATGTTGGTTTCCCAGCCTTCTTGCTTTTTCACTGGGAGGTTTGGGCCATTATTCCAGGCACCAACACTTCTTTTTCGAACCGGGCTTCCTTTTGTGCTCTTGTTTTTACACACACCCGGTCAGGTATCCCTAGCATAGCTGCACGGGTTCTGAGCTCTACATCAGCAAATGCCGAGGACCCCGATCATTACCTAGCAGACATGCTACTGGAATTGCAGAGGAGACGGCCACCTTCTTTTGGCCAGTAACTCCTCCCCATTCCAAGGGCACCATAGCCGTGGGATGAAGCTTGACAATAATATCAGCATTGATGATTGGATATGACTTTCCACTTATGTACTGTTCTGGGGATATCAGTTTTTCAGTCACCATGGTGACCCTTGCGATTGTATCCATCAGTACTTCTACTTAAACCCCATTGATATGTGGCTTTTGTCTGTATTTCTCCAGGTTACTGGGCCAGACAGCCAGAGTGGCACCTCCACTCAACCCTCTGAGATTAAAGTAGCTTCAGGGTGCTCTCTAACTTGGTCAGGGAACACCAAAGATCCCATCTGGAGACAAACAACCCCAGAAGGTGTTTGACTAGGGGAAGCTGTTTTGGGGCAGAAAGAGACCATAGTCCTTGCAAAGATGGCACCCAGCATTCATAGATCACTGTTTTTACCCTGGTACCCAGCCTTGGATTGGTAATCGTCTCAGGGGACACCCTCCTGAACAGGTTTTTTAATGGCTTTGGAAGACTCCTTAGGCTTCTCCCCTTTGTGTCCTACATGTTTTGTGGTGGGGGAAGTAGGAACCCCTTTCTTTTGGTCACCTCCACCATGAGGTTTGACCAAGTGGTCAGCCTTCTTCCCCAACTCCTGAGGACAGACTAACCCTAAGTCCACTAAGCACTGATGCAATTTTTCAGAAGTGCAATTACTCAACAGATGCTCTTTCATTATCAAATTATAGAGCCTGTCATAGTCTTGCCCCTTACTGCCTTTCAACCAGCCACCTAAGGTTTTGACTGAGTAGTCCGCAGGATCTACCCAGAACTGACTTGAGGTTTTGTAAGTCCCCTTGAATGTAATCCTGTACTCCTCAATGGTGAGTCCAAAGCCCTCAATCAGGGTTTAGTTCAGGAGGTCATAGGACTCAGCATCTTCCTCACCCATTTTCAGGAGTCTATCCCTGCGCCTTCCTGCAAATAACTCCCAGAATAGAGAGCCCCAGTGTCTCTGGTGTAACTTTTTCATCTTACAAGCGCTCTCCAAGGCTGCAAGTCACTTTGTGGTAACATTACCCTCAACATATAGGGGTAAAATCCCTTTGTGGATCTCAGGATCAAAGGTTTCCTGTCTCTCCGCATTTGGTTTGTTACTGCAACCACTCATGGGTGCTAGACCCACCTCAGCCCCCTCTTTTTCTATAGCCATAATTTTGACTTCAAGGGCGGCTCTTCTGGCTAGTCTCTCAAGATTTGCTTCTTCACACTCTAGATCTTTTCTGAGCCTTGAGTTGCCTGAACTACCCCCAGCAGGGGAAGGCACTCGTGGTACAGCCTTAGCGTAGATGTGAGGAGGTATCTCGTCACCTTTTGTAGCGGGTTCTCAGGGCCACAACTGCTCCGAAACAAGTTTGGAGGAAAATCTATTTATGTAAAGCAATGGTTTCAGTCACAAGTAACATCAAAATGCACAAGTTGGAGTAAGAATTGGAATATAAGAAATTCCAAGGTGGCCACCAATTTACCACTCTATGGTCTGTATGTTAATGTTGATTATTAGGAGGCCAAGATAGATTGTCCAGCGCGGTCCGCTTCAGAACCCCACACTTCATCTGAGGAAATTCCATAGGAAGCAGCAAGTTTTGCTCTTGCTGCGAAGATCAGTCAGGGCTAATGGTGCCGTTTGGCTAGGTGTTGTTTTAGTCCTTTGTGCTGTTGGGACAGCGCCTTGAGGAAATGTCGCAAGATGAGTAGCGCCTCGATCCGGAGCCTGTCGTTTTATGCAGTATTTGAGGTGGTGGGCAGTGTTCTAACAGTATATCTCTTTCCTAAGTGCCTAGTGCCTCCCACAAATGTCAGCGTCAGCACAAGCTAGTTCCCGACAAGAGCGCTTCTCATAACCTTCAATTTGGATTTCTTTATCGCCTGTTATCAGCTGCTGGAAAATGTCAAGACGGTAGGCTAATTTATTTAATTTCCTAAAGAAGAAACAGATGTACTCAGCGGCAACAGCAAGAGTAAAGAAATAGAAACAGTTACTTCCCTGTGCTGTTCATGAGGAACTTAATGTTGGAGGCTGGCCCTCTATGCAATGTACAAAACCAAGTACACTATGCAGAGGGTCCGGGCAACCACATGTTAGTTTTCAGGGATAAAAATCAGAGCGCCTAATGCTCTAATTTTTAAGGTAGCTGATCGAGCAGTTAGGCTAATCCAGAAGATGCGCTAAGTATTTGCTGTACTCACAAATCCAACCATGCACCACACACACTCAATGAATAACTCGAGACCAGATTTTATAAAAAACACTTCAGACTTTTTTATAATTTTTAAGACCAAAATCTTTAGAATACGTTAAGTACTTTTCTTGTTATGACTTTTTAAAGTTGTAGCAAAGTTAGTCTTTCTGTGCGTAATTACGCACCATAGGAAACAATAGGCAGTCACATTTAAAAATACATAAAAAATCGCACATTGGTGTTACCAGTCTCTTCTTTTGCAGGGGGGTCGTAGTAGTCGGTGGGCACCTCGTGCCAGCTGGAGATCTTCGGGCAGCTCCCGGTTCTGGCGGGACCAGCGTTGGAGAAGTTCTTGGCACAGGCACAGGGCCACCAGGATGGGCCCCTTGGAAAAGGAGCTGGTTTGCAGATTTAAAGTTGGTACCTGGGGGTCCCCTATTGCTGTTGAGGTCACAAGGGCTTGGGGACCTGGGCCACAGAGCAGATCCTGCGATGCAAGGCCCAGGGTGGCCATGTGCAGGACGTTTTGGAGGACTTGGATGCTGTGTGCAACGAAGTCCAGTGGAGCTGGAGGTGAGTCTCTTTGAGGGATGCTTACAGGACAGTGGGGGCACTCGGGTCAGAGGCCAGGGTTTGCCAGAAGTTCCTCGACTGGGGCTTCCTCCTGATCCATTTTCAGCTCAGGGGGAGCTAGTTTTCTGGTTGTGCGATATCAGCTGACCAGTACCCAGTGTATTGCTGTATCTCGGCCACTAGAGGGCGCAGCGCCACGAAACTTGGCACAGTGACAGTTGTAGGTCACACCCGGGTGGTCGTCGGGTCCGGCTGTGACATCCGGTCACGGACATATCGGCGGTTTAGTGAAGTGACCTTCACTGGTTTTTTGGTCCTTTGCAGTTTTCTTGTTTTTCCTGAGTGGAGCCTCCACTCGGGGGGGGGGGTCTGGGATGATCCTTTAAGCCTGGAGGTTCCCTGGTTTTCTTGGGGTCAGTCCAGTGTCCAGCTCCTCCACAGCGTCGATTTTCGGGTCCTGGGTGCAGCAGGCAGGGTTTGGTGACTTTTCTTGTTCATCCGGTCCTCAGTTCTCTTGCTGTGGTCTTCGTTTGGTGCTGGTCTTTCCTTCTTCTTGGAATCCTTTTCAAATCCAAATTCTTGGTCTAGGGGAGCCCACTAAATACTGAATTTAGTGGGCGTTTTAGGGGGAACATGGTAGTGTCCAATGGGACACTTACCCTTGGGTGGCTACACCCACTACAGTGACTACTTCCTGTGGTGAGGGTCACTTCCCTAAACCTGATTGGCTATTTTTCTCGAATCCAAGATGGCGAAAAATGAAATGAAGGGTCCACTTCGTCTGCAAGCCCCTTAAGGGTGGTGTAGGCTAGGTGAGGCCACTCCTCCTACCCTTTGTGTGTTTTCCTGCCTTTGCTCCTTCTAGGAGCGGGGGTTTGCAAAGGGGGAGTCCTTCTGCTGCTAGCAGCAGGCCTGAGGGTTGAGTTTCAAGGGCGGTAGCCCTTTGAAGCTCACTGCCAGGGCAGTGCACATTCCTGAGGGAGGGGGAGTTAGCTCCTCCACCCAGGAAGGGCTTTGTTTCACGAACCGGAGAGGCAGGGCTCTCCCCAACGGTCTGTGGATTACCTGTCTGGAGGCAGCAGGCTGGATAGAACCAGTCAGCAACCATGCCAGGATAGTTTGGTTTTTCAGGAGGCACCTCTAAGGTGACCACTGGGTACTTTTTATAATAAATGCAGTGCTGGTAGCAGTTTGGATTGATCATTCTGAGTTGTTTGATACCAAACAACCCAGGGTTCAGAGTAGCCAGTATGTAGCTGGGAATCTCATATTGACCAGTGTCCAACACATGTATTAAAATGGCTGCTCTGTTCACTCACTATGTCCCAGGTTTGGCAAGGACACAGTGGGGGTATATTGCTCATGCAATTATGCCCTCACATAGAGTATGGTGCACCCTGCCTTAGGGCGGTAAGGCCTGCTAGGGGGGTGGCTTACCTATAATTTATGCAGTGTAGGTTGGACAGGGCACACAGAGAGTGTGCCATGTCGAGTTTTATTTTAGGTTTGCACCAGGACACTCAGCCTGCTATGGAGGTGCTTGGGTGCATCTGGATTCATAGCTATTGAGGGTGGCACAATCAGTGCTGCTGCCCTCAGTAGCCTACCCATAGTACCCCATGCCCTGGGTACCTAAGTACCTTTTACCAGGGACTTATAGTGGTAGCTAAAGGTGTATCCAATTACTTTTACCATGTTGTAGGGAAAGAACACTGGCACTGGGAACCTGATTATCTGCAAAAGAAAAAAGCATTATAATAAGTTGTCAGAGGAAAAGAACTCTGTTTAAGTGTTGAAGACAGTAATAAGGTTTTTTAAATGAAAGGTTATTGTTGCATGCATTTATTTTCTTGCAGTTTTCTAATTCCTACAAGGCCACAGCAGTCAACCAAAATTAGGACTTCAAGGTTACCGAATGGAGACTTTCCAGGTAAAGGATC
This sequence comes from Pleurodeles waltl, assembly GCF_031143425.1. Classification (NCBI taxonomy): domain Eukaryota; kingdom Metazoa; phylum Chordata; class Amphibia; order Caudata; family Salamandridae; genus Pleurodeles; species Pleurodeles waltl. The sequence continues at coordinate 1,194,855,700 of NC_090448.1, forward strand.
CGAAGATAGACCAGGCTGTCTCTACTCTCTTTCTCTCCCCCACCATCCTCTTTCCCCTCTTTGGACACTTCTGTTAGTCCAGTGATATTGGATGACGGAGGGGTTTGGAGGGAGGCATTGGGAACAGTTGTCATTCTGCTCCTGTGCTGATCAGGTGAGAGTTCTGACATGAGTTTAGGGGACAATGTCTGGGGGTGCTACCCCCACTTCGTTGGTCACTGTCCACCTCCTCTCCTAGAGGTGTGTTAGGACCCGCTGTTAAATGGATTGCATCAAGCTCTGCCAGAAGCAACTGGATATGTATTTTTGTAGGGTTTGAGCCTGTTTTGATTTTGCTGGCTGTACTGAGGTTCTTTAACTGATTCACATTAAGCTGGGCCTCTACGGCTCTGATCACGGATCCTGACCCATGTCGGTTCTGCCACCGCAACCTTAGTCAAAGCCTCTGCTGATGCTGATGCTCCCGGTGCCGTCAGCCCGGTCTGAATTCCGGAATCCGACATGGAGGCGGAACAGTGTTGACCGAACCCAGAGCCAACGGGCCCCAGTCTCCTAGATTGGACCCTGAGCCCTATTCCTAAGCGCTAGGCCTTGGGGAAGAATGGAAGGGGTCCCTGGACCCTTTAGAGTACCAGCTAAAGGGCCAGGAATCCATGGACTGGTGTGATGAACAGGGTGATGCCAACAGACTGGATACCTCTTGAGATACTGGTCTGCTTTCTCCCCTTACCTTGGAGGAGGGAGGATGAATATGATATGGTGGTGAAGAGGGCGACTGAGGTCCTGGATCTCGAACTACCCTCAGTGGCTGTCAAGACGAACATCTTGACAGAAGTGCTTCAAGCAGGAGCATCCTCATCCTAAGCCCTCCTCCCTTTTAATGAAGCACTTACCGATGTCCTACTGGGAACCTGGTCCAAGCCCAACAAGGGGGGCTCATGTGAACAGGACAATTGCCCACCGCCATCGCCTCACACCTGGGGACCCATCTTTCGTCACCCAACACTCCACTCCGGAGAGCTTGACTGTCTAAGCCTCATCCTCCCATGGCGACTTCCCTGACGCTCCCCCAGACAGACAATCCAAGAGGCTGGATACCTCAGGCAAGAAAATGTTTTCTTCCACCAACCTGGCACTGCGGTCGGTGAACACCGCATGTTTATTGTGCTCCGTTTAACACACTCTGAGGGATATCGTTGCACAGGTGCTGCCACAGTTCCTGGAGGAGCACCAGGCCATTCTCTCCCAAACCGTCAAAGATGGAAGAGACGCAGCCAAGTTCACCATTAGGTGTGGTTTGGATATGACTGGATCGCTGGGCAGAGCGTTTTCCTCTACGGTGGCACTTCGAGCCCACACTTGGCCGAGAACATCTTGCTTTTCCAGGAATGTTCAGGAAAACCTCATGGACGTGCCCTTCGATGGTACCCGTGTCTTCAGAGACTAGGCAGGCTCAGCGCTGGAGTGCCTTAAGGACTTGCTAGCTACGGCTAAGTCCTTGGGCTCCAAAGTGACCTCACGCGCCCAGAATACCTTTCGTCCCTGTTCGTGGATACGGAAGGGGCATTCCACCGCACCAACTCTATGCCAGCCACTGTCCTGAGCAAGCACCTCAAGGTGCGTGTGGGCACGGGTGAGGTGCATACCAGCCCCGTGGGTCAGGTAGCCAGAGGTCTGCCGTAACCACCAATCCCTCAGCAGCTGCAGCCTCCAAGCCCACCTATCTTGCCCTACAGGTTTATGGGCATCCGTAGGGTGCTGGCTATTTATGCAGTGTAGCAGATGTAGGAGTACCCTATGCACATAATACAGGCTACCCTTATTGGTTTACAGGAGTAAAAAAAAAAAACAATCCCTAAAGCTCTCTTTTGTGGTAGCGTAGGGGAGCAGTTAGGCTAATCAGAGGGTAGGGCTAAGCATTTGTTGAGCACACAGAGTCAATAAATGAGACACACACTCAGAAAGGAACTCAAGACCACTTGTTGCGAAAAATAGGTATTTTGTTTATATCATGTTTCAACACCAGAATACTTTCAAGAAGCTACGTACTGTTGCAATTTTGTAACGACTCACCAAGTAACATTTTTATTCAAATGCTCTTTTACACGGGACAGGCTCCAACGTACCTTTACGTCAAAGGGGTCCTTCCAATCAGTTCACGTGGGTCGCCTGACAGTAGCAGGGTGCTAGTGGTACAACGTCACAAGCAAGACCACCGGTAAAGGTTTACCTGCCCTGGCTGCTCACTGCACAGTTGGCGACGAGGGGAGCCATCTAGGAAAAGAATGCAGATGGGGACTTGGGGAGAAGTCCGGGAGCTCCACGTGGGGGACATGATCAGTGGGGGTTCTGGGAGCAGGGAGACACAGCTGGAGGCCGTGGTTCTGGGGCGCTGGGGTGCAGCAGGTCTTTAGCAGCGATGCTCCTCCATCAAGACGCACACAGTTCTTGGGGTGACCTGCGGAGGGAGAGACAAAACAATGCAGCTTTGCAACTCCGAAGGATGTCCTCTGTATTGCTGACATCTCTCACGGGCAGGTCTGCGGATGTGCTGTTGGAGTGCGGGATGGGCCCCAACATGCCTTGGTTGCCGCTAAGAGTCCAGTACCCCAGGCACTGGTGCAGCACGTCTCTGATTGATCCTGATGTCTAGTGCATCATGCATTCTAGTACAGGGTTATGCCCACTCCCCTCAGGAAGTGGTCATATAAGGGGTGTAGTCACCCCAAGAGTAAGTAGCCCATTGGCTACTACTCTACATTCCCCTAAAGGCCCCTAGATTGAGTACTTAGGTGGCCCCCTGACACCAGAAGAACAGATTTGTCTGACACAAAGAAGAAGAGGACACAGTAGAGCCGGCGGCCGAGAAGTTTGAAATACAGGAAGACTTTTGGCACAAAACCCCCAACTATTGCAACATCATGACTCACCCGCAGCTGAGTGGATTCCGAAAGCCTCTGAGGTTCTCCAGCACTTTGCCAGTCCGTCAGCATAACCAATGGAGTGGAGGACCCCTTCCCTGCTTCCTGCAGGCACCAACTGCAGCGTCCAGATCACCGCTCTGCTGACCACTTAGTCCACCGACGCCACAGTCATCTAGGAGGAGCTCACCATTCTCCAAGAGGCCAGTCCCGTCTCCCGTCCAAGTAGGAAGGCTCCAGGATGAACCAGAGCCCAGCTGCCCCAATACCTGGGGAACTGGACCCCTTGGAACAGCCAAGGCTTGTTCAGGCCCATTCCAGACTCCAACAGCACATCTGAAGCCCTGCCGACCAGGGACATCAGCACCACAGAGGACATACTTCACAGTCGTCCAGCTGCATTGTTTTGTCTCTCCCTCTGTAGGTCATCCAAAGAACTGTGGGCCTCATAATGCAGGAGCACCGCCGCTAAGCATCCTCTGCACCCGAGCGCCCTGGCCTAGGTCCACCATGTTCAGTGGTGTCTCCCTGCTGCCAGGTTACCCACCGACGAACCCCCTGCTGGGAGCTCCCGGACTTGCCCCCGAGTCACCCCCTGTGTTCCCTTTCCAGGTGGCCCCTCTCGTCTCCATCTGTGCAGTGGGCAGCAAACTAGACTCTACCTGCCAAACGCACCCAGACGGGCCAGGGAAGGTAAAAATGTATCACTGATCTTGCTTGTGATTTTGCTGGCCTAGCACCCTTCTACCACCAGGGGATCCTCGTGAATTGATTGCAAGGACCCCTATGAATTGAAAATACTTTGGAACCTTTGCCGCGTAAAAGTGCATTTGAGTAAACACTATAACTTTCTTGTGATTTGATATAAAACTGCAACATTACTTATCTTCTTGAAAGTATTCTGGCTTCGAAACACAATATAAACAAATTGACAATTTTTTGCAACAATTGGTTGCGAGTTCCTTCTTGGGTGTGTGTCTCATTTATTGACCATGTGTGTTGAAATAATGCTTAGCACCTGATAGGTCTAAGTGCTCGCCCACGCTACGACAAAAGAGAGCTTTTTAGACTGGCATGTTTTTTCCCTGTAAAGCAGTAAAGGTCACCTGAAACTATGTGCATTGTGTACCCCAGCGTTTGGTACACTACATAGATATCCAGCTTCCTGCAGTTGTTGCACAACCACTCTCCTAGTGGCACCAGGTTTGGGGGTCTCTGACCTCAGCATTGAGTATTCCCTCCTTCCAATAGGTCTTGTGGGAGCCACTGACATCTCCCTTTTCCTGTTTCAGCAGCTTACTGCCCCAGACTCAGAAGAGTGAGACAGCTCCTTTATCTGTGGCAAAGATCTTGTTTAGAGCATCCCCGTGGGCCTTAGAACTCTGCTGCGTAAGGCCTGAGTTCCTGGGGTTCAGTTCTCTCAAGGGCTGAGAGATCTTCTCTCTGAAGCGTGGGGACATGAGGTTGTGTCTCATCAAATGTTGGTTTCCCAGCCTTCTTGCTTTTTCACTGGGAGGTTTGGGCCATTATTCCAGGCACCAACACTTCTTTTTCGAACCGGGCTTCCTTTTGTGCTCTTGTTTTTACACACACCCGGTCAGGTATCCCTAGCGTAGCTGCACGGGTTCTGAGCTCTACATCAGCAAATGCCGAGGACCCCGCTCATTACCTAGCAGACATGCTACTGGAATTGCAGAGGAGACGGCCACCTTCTTTTGGCCAGTAACCCCTCCCCATTCCAAGGGCACCATAGCCGTGGGATGAACCTTGACAATAATATCAGCATTGATGATTGGATATGACTTTCCACTTATGTACTGTTCTGGGGATATCAGTTTTTCAGTCACCATGGTGACCCTTGCGATTGTATCCATCAGTACTTCTACTTAAACCCCATTGATATGTGGCTTTTGTCTGTATTTCTCCAGGTTACTGGGCCAGACAGCCAGAGTGGCACCTCCACTCAACCCTCTGAGATTAAAGTAGCTTCAGGGTGCTCTCTAACTTGGTCAGGGAACACCAAAGATCCCATCTGGAGACAAACAACCCCAGAAGGTGTTTGACTAGGGGAAGCTGTTTTGGGGCAGAAAGAGACCATAGTCCTTGCAAAGATGGCACCCAGCCTTCATAGATCACTGTTTTTACCCTGGTACCCAGCCTTGGATTGGTAATCGTCTCAGGGGACACCCTCCTGAACAGGTTTTTTAATGGCTTTGGAAGACTCCTTAGGCTTCTCCCCTTTGTGTCCTACATGTTTTGTGGTGGGGGAAGTAGGAACCCCTTTCTTTTGGTCACCTCCACCATGAGGTTTGACCAAGTGGTCAGCCTTCTTCCCCAACTCCTGAGGACAGACTAACCCTAAGTCCACTAAGCACTGATGCAATTTTTCAGAAGTGCAATTACTCAACAGATGCTCTTTCATTATCAAATTATAGAGCCTGTCATAGTCTTGCCCCTTACTGCCTTTCAACCAGCCACCTAAGGTTTTGACTGAGTAGTCCGCAGGATCTACCCAGAACTGACTTGAGGTTTTGTAAGTCCCCTTGAATGTAATCCTGTACTCCTCAATGGTGAGTCCAAAGCCCTCAATCAGGGTTTAGTTCAGGAGGTCATAGGACTCAGCATCTTCCTCACCCATTTTCAGGAGTCTATCCCTGCGCCTTCCTGCAAATAACTCCCAGAATAGAGAGCCCCAGTGTCTCTGGTGTAACTTTTTCATCTTACAAGCGCTCTCCAAGGCTGCAAGTCACTTTGTGGTAACATTACCCTCAACATATAGGGGTAAAATCCCTTTGTGGATCTCAGGATCAAAGGTTTCCTGTCTCTCCGCATTTGGTTTGTTACTGCAACCACTCATGGGTGCTAGACCCACCTCAGCCCCCTCTTTTTCTATAGCCATAATTTTGACTTCAAGGGCGGCTCTTCTGGCTAGTCTCTCAAGATTTGCTTCTTCACACTCTAGATCTTTTCTGAGCCTTGAGTTGCCTGAACTACCCCCAGCAGGGGAAGGCACTCGTGGTACAGCCTTAGCGTAGATGTGAGGAGGTATCTCGTCACCTTTTGTAGCGGGTTCTCAGGGCCACAACTGCTCCGAAACAAGTTTGGAGGAAAATCTATTTATGTAAAGCAATGGTTTCAGTCACAAGTAACATCAAAATGCACAAGTTGGAGTAAGAATTGGAATATAAGAAATTCCAAGGTGGCCACCAATTTACCACTCTATGGTCTGTATGTTAATGTTGATTATTAGGAGGCCAAGATAGATTGTCCAGCGCGGTCCGCTTCAGAACCCCACACTTCATCTGAGGAAATTCCATAGGAAGCAGCAAGTTTTGCTCTTGCTGCGAAGATCAGTCAGGGCTAATGGTGCCGTTTGGCTAGGTGTTGTTTTAGTCCTTTGTGCTGTTGGGACAGCGCCTTGAGGAAATGTCGCAAGACGAGTAGCGCCTCGATCCGGAGCCTGTCGTTTTATGCGGTATTTGAGGTGGTGGGCAGTGTTCTAACAGTATCTCTCTTTCCTAAGTGCCTAGTGCCTCCCACAAATGTCAGCGTCAGCACAAGCTAGTTCCCGACAAGAGCGCTTCTCATAACCTTCAATTTGGATTTCTTTATCGCCTGTTATCAGCTGCTGGAAAATGTCAAGACGGTAGGCTAATTTATTTAATTTCCTAAAGAAGAAACAGATGTACTCAGCGGCAACAGCAAGAGTAAAGAAATAGAAACAGTTACTTACCTGTGCTGTTCATGAGGAACTTAATGTTGGAGGCTGGCCCTCTATGCAATGTACAAAACCAAGTACACTATGCAGAGGGTCCGGGCAACCACATGTTAGTTTTCAGGGATAAAAATCAGAGCGCCTAATGCTCTAATTTTTAAGGTAGCTGATCGAGCAGTTAGGCTAATCCAGAAGATGCGCTAAGTATTTGCTGTACTCACAAATCCAACCATGCACCACACACACTCAATGAATAACTCGAGACCAGATTTTATAAAAAACACTTCAGACTTTTTTATAATTTTTAAGACCAAAATCTTTAGAATACGTTAAGTACTTTTCTTGTTATGACTTTTTAAAGTTGTAGCAAAGTTAGTCTTTCTGTGCGTAATTACGCACCATAGGAAACAATAGGCAGTCACATTTAAAAATACATAAAAAATCGCACATTGGTGTTACCAGTCTCTTCTTTTGCAGGGGGGTCGTAGTAGTCGGTGGGCACCTCGTGCCAGCTGGAGATCTTCGGGCAGCTCCCGGTTCTGGCGGGAGCAGCGTTGGAGAAGTTCTAGGCACAGGCACAGGGCCACCAGGATGGGCCCCTTGGAAAAGGAGCTGGTTTGCAGATTTAAAGTTGGTGCCTGGGGGTCCCCTATTGCTGTTGAGGTCACAAGGGCTTGGGGACCCGGGCCACAGAGCAGATCCTGCGATGCAAGGCCCAGGGTGGCCATGTGCAGGACGTTTTGGAGGACTTGGATGCTGTGTGCAACGAAGTCCAGTGGAGCTGGAGGTGAGTCTCTTTGAGGGATGCTTACAGGACAGTGGGGGCACTCGGGTCAGAGGCCAGGGTTTGCCAGAAGTCCCTCGACTGGGGCTTCCTCCTGATCCATTTTCAGCTCAGGGGGAGCTAGTTTTCTGGTTGTGCGATATCAGCTGACCAGTACCCAGTGTATTGCTGTATCTCGGCCACTAGAGGGCGCAGCGCCACGAAACTTGGCACAGTGACAGTTGTAGGTCACACCCGGGTGGTCGTCGGGTCCGGCTGTGACATCCGGTCACGGACATATCGGCGGTTTAGTGAAGTGACCTTCACTGGTTTCTTGGTCCTTTGCAGTTTTCTTGTTTTTCCTGAGTGGAGCCTCCACTCGGGGGGGGGTCTGGGGTGATCCTTTAAGCCTGGAGGTTCCCTGGTTTTCTTGGGGTCAGTCCAGTATCCAGCTCCTCCACAGCGTCGATTTTCGGGTCCTGGGTGCAGCAGGCAGGGTTTGGTGCCTTTTCTTGTGCATCAGGTCCTCAGTTCTCTTGCTGTGGTCTTCGTTTGGTGCTGGTCTTTCCTTCTTCTTGGAATCCTTTTCAAATCCAAATTCTTGGTCTAGGGGAGCCCACTAAATACTGAATTTAGTGGGCGTTTTAGGGGGAACATGGTAGTGTCCAATGGGACACTTACCCTTGGGTGGCTACACCCACTACAGTGACTACTTCCTGTGGTGAGGGTCACTTCCCTAAACCTGATTGGCTATTTTTCTCGAATCCAAGATGGCGAAAAATGAAATGAAGGGTCCACTTCGTCTGCAAGCCCCTTAAGGGTGGTGTAGGCTAGGTGAGGCAACTCCTCCTACCCTTTGTGTGTTTTCCTGCCTTTGCTCCTTCTAGGAGCGGGAGTTTGCAAAGGGGGAGTCCTTCTGCTGCTAGCAGCAGGCCTGAGGGTTGAGTTTCAAGGGCGGTAGCCCTTTGAAGCTCACTGCCAGGGCAGTGCACATTCCTGAGGGAGGGGGAATTAGCTCCTCCACCCAGGAAGGGCTTTGTTTCACGAACCGGAGAGGCAGGGCTCTCCCCAACGGTCTGTGGATTACCTGTCTGGAGGCAGCAGGCTGGATAGAACCAGTCAGCAAACCATGCCAGGATAGTTTGGTTTTTCAGGAGGCACCTCTAAGGTGACCACTGGGTACTTTTTATAATAAATGCAGTGCTGGTAGCAGTTTGGATTGATCATTCTGAGTTGTTTGATACCAAACAACCCAGGGTTCAGAGTAGCCAGTATGTAGCTGGGAATCTCATATTGACCTGTGTCCAACACATGTATTAAAATGGCTGCTCTGTTCACTCACTATGTCCCAGGTTTGGCAAGGACACAGTGGGGGCATATCGCTCATGCAATTATGCCCTCACATAGAGTATGGCGCACCCTGCCTTAGGGCGGGAAGGCCTGCTAGGGGGGTGACTTACCTTTAATTTATGCAGTGTAGGTTAGACAGGGCACACAGAGAGTGTGCCATGTCGAGTTTTATTTTAGGTTTGCACCAGGACACTCAGCCTGCTATGGAGGTGCTTGGGTGCATCTGGATTCATAGCTATTGAGGGTGGCACAATCAGTGCTGCTGCCCTCAGTAGCCTACCCATAGTACCCCATGCCCTGGGTACCTAAGTACCTTTTACCAGGGACTTATAGTGGTAGCTAAAGGTGTATCCAATTACTTTTACCATGTTGTAGGGAAAGAACACTGGCACTGGGAACCTGATTATCTGCAAAAGAAAAAAGCATTATAATAAGTTGTCAGAGGAAAAGAACTCTGTTTAAGTGTTGAAGACAGTAATAAGGTGTTTTAAATGAAAGGTTATTGTTGCATGCATTTATTTTCTTGCAGTTTTCTAATTCCTACAAGGCCACAGCAGTCAACCAAAATTAGGACTTCAAGGTTACCGAATGGAGATTTTCCAGGTAAAGGATCCGAAGATAGACCAGGCTGTCTCTACTCTCTTTCTCTCCCCCACCATCCTCTTTCCCCTCTTTGGACACTTCTGTTAGTCCAGTGATATTGGATGACGGAGGGGTTTGGAGGGAGGCATTGGGAACAGTTGTCATTCTGCTCCTGTGCTGATCAGGTGAGAGTTCTGACATGAGTTTAGGGGACAATGTCTGGGGGTGCTACCCCCACTTCGTTGGTCACTGTCCACCTCCTCTCCTAGAGGTGTGTTAGGACCCGCTGTTAAATGGATTGCATCAAGCTCTGCCAGAAGCAACTGGATATTTATTTTTGTAGGGTTTGAGCCAGTTTTGATTTTGCTGGCTGTACCGAGGTTCTTTAACTGATTCACATTAAGCTGGGCCTCTACGGCTCTGATCACGGATCCTGACCCATGTCGGTTCTGCCACCGCAACCTTAGCCAAAGCCTCTGCTGATGCTGATGCTCCCGGTGCCGTCAGCCCGGTCTGAATTCCGGAATCCGACATGGAGGCGGAACAGTGTTGACCGAACCCAGAGCCAACGGGCCCCAGTCTCCTAGATTGGACCCTGAGCCCTATTCCTAAGCGCTAGGCCTTGGGGAAGAATGGAAGGGGTCCCTGGACCCTTTAGAGTACCAGCTAGAGGGCCAGGAATCCATGGACTGGTGTGATGAACAGGGTGATGCCAACAGACTGGATACCTCTCGAGATACTGGTCTGCTTTCTCCCCTTACCTTGGAGGAGGGAGGATGAATATGATATGGTGGTGAAGAGGGCGACTGAGGTCCTGGATCTCGAACTACCCTCAGTGGCTGTCAAGACGAACATCTTGACAGAAGTGCTTCAAGCAGGAGCATCCTCTTCCTAACCCCTCCTCCCTTTTAATGAAGCACTTACCGATGTCCTACTGGGAACCTGGTCCAAGCCCAACAAGGGGGGCTCATGTGAACAGGACAATTGCCCACCGCCATCGCCTCACACCTGGGGACCCATCTTTCGTCACCCAACACTCCACTCCGGAGAGCTTGACTGTCTAAGCCTCATCCTCCCATGGCGACTTCCCTGACGCTCCCCCAGACAGACAATCCAAGAGGCTGGATACCTCAGGCAAGAAAATGTTTTCTTCCACCAACCTGGCACTGCGGTCGGTGAACACCGCATGTTTATTGTGCTCCGTTTAACACACTCTGAGGGATATCGTTGCACAGGTGCTGCCACAGTTCCTGGAGGAGCACCAGGCCATTCTCTCCCAAACCGTCAAAGATGGAAGAGACGCAGCCAAGTTCACCATTAGGTGTGGTTTGGATATGACTGGATCGCTGGGCAGAGCGGTTTCCTCTACGGTGGCATTTCGAGCCCACACTTGGCCGAGAACATCTTGCTTTTCCAGGAATGTTCAGGAAAACCTCATGGACGTGCCCTTCGATGGTACCCGTGTCTTCAGAGACTAGGCAGGCTCAGCGCTGGAGTGCCTTAAGGACTTGCTAGCTACGGCTAAGTCCTTGGGCTCCAAAGTGACCTCACGCGCCCAGAATACCTTTCGTCCCTGTTCGTGGATACGGAAGGGGCATTCCACCGCACCAACCCTATGCCAGCCACTGTCCTGAGCAAGCACCTCAAGGTGCGTGTGGGCACGGGTGAGGTGCATACCAGCCCCGTGGGTCAGGTAGCCAGAGGTCTGCCGTAACCACCAATCCCTCAGCAGCTGCAGCCTCCAAGCCCACCTATCTTGCCCTACAGGTTTATGGGCATCCGTAGGGTGCTGGCTATTTATGCAGTGTAGCAGATGTAGGAGTACCCTATGCACATAATACAGGCTACCCTTATTGGTTTACAGGAGTAAAAAAAAAAAACAATCCCTAAAGCTCTCTTTTGTGGTAGCGTAGGGGAGCAGTTAGGCTAATCAGAGGGTAGGGCTAAGCATTTGTTGAGCACACAGAGTCAATAAATGAGACACACACTCAGAAAGGAACTCAAGACCACTTGTTGCGAAAAATAGGTATTTTGTTTATATCATGTTTCAACACCAGAATACTTTCAAGAAGCTACGTACTGTTGCAATTTTGTAACGACTCACCAAGTAAGTAACATTTTTATTCAAATGCTCTTTTACACGGGACAGGCTCCAACGTACCTTTACGTCAAAGGGGTCTTTCCAATCAGTTCACGTGGGTCCCCTGACCGTAGCAGGGTGCTAGGGGTACAACGTCACAAGCAAGACCACCGGTAAAGGTTTACCTGCCCTGGCTGCTCACTGCACAGTTGGCGACGAGGGGAGCCATCTAGGAAAAGAATGCAGATGGGGACTTGGGGAGAAGTCCGGGAGCTCCACGTGGGGGACTTGATCAGTGGGGGTTCTGGGAGCAGGGGGACACAGCTGGAGGCCGTGGTTCTGGGGCGCTGGGGTGCAGCAGGTCTTTAGCAGCGATGCTCCTCCATCAAGACGCACACAGTTCTTGGGGTGACCTGCGGAGGGAGAGACAAAACAATGCAGCTTTGCAACTCCGAAGGATGTCCTCTGTATTGCTGACATCTCTCACGGGCAGGTCTGCGGATGTGCTGTTGGAGTGCGGGATGGGCCCCAACATGCCTTGGTTGCCGCTAAGAGTCCAGTACCCCAGGCACTGGTGCAGCACATCTCTGATTGATCCTGATGTCTAGTGCATCGTGCATTCTAGTACAGGGTTATGCCCACTCCCCTCAGGAAGTGGTCATATAAGGGGTGTAGTCACCCCAAGAGTAAGTAGCCCATTGGCTACTACTCTACATTCCCCTAAAGGCCCCTAGATTGAGTACTTAGGTGGCCCCCTGACATCAGAAGAACAGATTTGTCTGACACAAAGAAGAAGAGGACACAGTAGAGCCGGCGGCCGAGAAGTTTGAAATACAGGAAGACTTTTGGCACAAAACCCCCAACAATTGCAACATCATGACTCACCCGCAGCTGAGTGGATTCCGAAAGCCTCTGAGGTTCTCCAGCACTTTGCCAGTCCGTCAGCATAACCAATGGAGTGGAGGACCCCTTCCCTGCTTCCTGCAGGCACCAACTGCAGCGTCCAGATCACCGCTCTGCTGACCACTTAGGTCACCGATGCCACAGTCATCTAGGAGGAGCTCACCATTCTCCAAGAGGCCAGTCCCGTCTCCCGTCCAAGTAGGAAGGCTCCAGGATGAACCAGAGCCCAGCTGCCCCAATACCTGGGGAACTGGACCCCTTGGAACAGCCAAGGCTTGTTCAGGCCCATTCCAGACTCCAACAGCACATCTGAAGCCCTGCCGACCAGGGACATCAGCACCACAGAGGACATACTTCACAGTCGTCCAGCTGCATTGTTTTGTCTCTCCCTCTGTAGGTCATCCAAAGAACTGTGGGCCTCATAATGCAGGAGCACCGCCGCTAAGCATCCTCTGCACCCGAGCGCCCTGGCCTAGGTCCACCATGTTCAGTGGTGTCTCCCTGCTGCCAGGTTACCCACCGACGAACTCCCTGCTGGGAGCTCCCGGACTTGTCCCCGAGTCACCCCCTGTGTTCCCTTTCCAGGTGGCCCCTCTCGTCTCCATCTGTGCAGTGGGCAGCAAACTAGACTCTACCTGCCAAACGCACCCAGACGGGCCAGGGAAGGTAAAAATGTATCACTGATCTTGCTTGTGATTTTGCTGGCCTAGCACCCTTCTACCACCAGGGGATCCTCGTGAATTGATTGCAAGGACCCCTATGAATTGAAAATACTTTGGAACCTTTGCCGTATTCAGCAGCAACAGCAAGAGTAAAGAAATAGAAACAATTACTTACCTGTGATGTTCAGGGTTGGGGTGTTTATTAGGGCTGGGGCCGTTTATTAGGGTTCAGAGCTAGGGTTGGGGTGTTTATTAGGGTTCAGACCTAGGGTTGGGGTGTTTATTACGGCTGGGGCCGTTTATTAGGGCTCAGAGCTAGGGTTGGGGTGTTTATTAGGGCTGGGGCCGTTTATTAGGATTCAGAGCTAGGGTTGGGGTTTTTATTAGGGCTGGGGCCGTTTATTAGGGTTCAGAGCTAGGGTTGGGGTGTTTATTAGGGTTCAGAGCTAGGGTTGGGGTGTTTATTAGGGCTGGGGCCATTTATTAGGGCTCAGAGCTAGGGCTGGGGTGTTTATTAGGGTTCAGAGCTAGGGTTGGGGTGTTTATTAGGGCTGGGGCTGTTTATTAGGGTTCAGAGCTAGGGTTGGGGTGTTTATTAGGGTTCAGAGCTAGGGTTGGGGTGTTTATTAGGGTTCAGAGCTAGGGTTGGGGTGTTTATTAGGGCTGGGGCCGTTTATTAGGGCTCAGAGCTAGGGTTGGGGTGTTTATTAGGGCTGGGGCTGTTTATTAGGATTCAGAGCTAGGGTTGGGGTGTTTTTTAGGGTTCAGAGCTAGGGTTGGGGTGTTTATTAGGGCTGGGCCGTTTATTAGGGCTCAGAGCTAGGGTTGGGGTGTTTATTAGGGTTCAGAGCTAGGGTTGGGGTGTTTATTAGGGCTGGGGCCGTTTATTAGGGCTCAGAGCTAGGGTTGGGGTGTTTATTAGGGCTGGGGCTGTTTATTAGGGTTCAGAGCTAGGGTTGGGGTGTTTATTAGGGCTGGGGCTGTTTATTAGGGTTCAGAGCTAGGGTTGGTGTGTTTATTAGGGCTGGGCCGTTTATTAGGGTTCAGAGCTAGGGTTGGGGTGTTTATTAGGGTTCAGAGCTAGGGTTGGGGTGTTTATTAGGGCTGGGCCGTTTATTAGGGCTCAGAGCTAGGGTTGGGGTGTTTATTAGGGTTCAGAGCTAGGGTTGGGGTGTTTATTAGGGCTGGGGCCGTTTATTAGGGCTCAGAGCTAGGGTTGGGGTGTTTATTAGGGCTGGGGCTGTTTATTAGGGTTCAGAGCTAGGGTTGGGGTGTTTATTAGGGCTGGGGCTGTTTATTAGGGTTCAGAGCTAGGGTTGGTGTGTTTATTAGGGCTGGGCCGTTTATTAGGGTTCAGAGCTAGGGTTGGGGTGTTTATTAGGGTTCAGAGCTAGGGTTGGGGTGTTTATTAGGGCTGGGCCGTTTATTAGGGCTCAGAGCTAGGGTTGGGGTGTTTATTAGGGTTCAGAGCTAGGGTTGGGGTGTTTATTAGGGCTGGGGCCGTTTATTAGGGCTCAGAGCTAGGGTTGGGGTGTTTATTAGGGCTGGGGCTGTTTATTAGGGTTCAGAGCTAGGGTTGGGGTGTTTATTAGGGCTGGGGCCGTTTATTAGGGCTCAGAGCTAGGGTTGGGGTGTTTATTAGGGCTGGGGCTGTTTATTAGGGTTCAGAGCTAGGGTTGGTGTGTTTATTAGGGCTGGGCCGTTTATTAGGGTTCAGAGCTAGGGTTGGGGTGTTTATTAGGGTTCAGAGCTAGGGTTGGGGTGTTTATTAGGGCTGGGCCGTTTATTAGGGCTCAGAGCTAGGGTTGGGGTGTTTATTAGGGTTCAGAGCTAGGGTTGGGGTGTTTATTAGGGCTGGGGCCGTTTATTAGGGCTCAGAGCTAGGGTTGGGGTGTTTATTAGGGCTGGGGCTGTTTATTAGGGTTCAGAGCTAGGGTTGGGGTGTTTATTAGGGCTGGGGCTGTTTATTAGGGTTCAGAGCTAGGGTTGGTGTGTTTATTAGGGCTGGGCCGTTTGTTAGGGTTCAGAGCTAGGGTTGGGGTGTTTATTAGGGTTCAGAGCTAGGGTTGGGGTGTTTATTAGGGCTGGGCCGTTTATTAGGGCTCAGAGCTAGGGTTGGGGTGTTTATTAGGGTTCAGAGCTAGGGTTGGGGTGTTTATTAGGGCTGGGGCCGTTTATTAGGGCTCAGAGCTAGGGTTGGGGTGTTTATTAGGGCTGGGGCTGTTTATTAGGGTTCAGAGCTAGGGTTGGGGTGTTTATTAGGGCTGGGGCCGTTTATTAGGGCTCAGAGCTAGGGTTGGGGTGTTTATTAGGGCTGGGGCTGTTTATTAGGGTTCAGAGCTAGGGTTGGTGTGTTTATTAGGGCTGGGGCCGTTTATTAGGGTTCAGAGCTAGGGTTGGGGTGTTTATTAGGGTTCAGAGCTAGGGTTGGGGTATTTATTAGGGCTGGGGCCGTTTATTAGGGCTCAGAGCTAGGGTTGGGGTGTTTATTAGGGCTGGGGCTGTTTATTAGGGTTCAGAGCTAGGGTTGGGGTGTTTATTAGGGCTGGGGCTGTTTATTAGGGTTCAGAGCTAGGGTTGGTGTGTTTATTAGGGCTGGGCCGTTTATTAGGGTTCAGAGCTAGGGTTGGGGTGTTTATTAGGGTTCAGAGCTAGGGTTGGGGTGTTTATTAGGGCTGGGCTGTTTATTAGGGCTCAGAGCTAGGGTTGGGGTGTTTATTAGGGTTCAGAGCTAGGGTTGGGGTGTTTATTAGGGCTGGGGCCGTTTATTAGGGCTCAGAGCTAGGGTTGGGGTGTTTATTAGGGCTAGGGCTGTTTATTAGGGTTCAGAGCTAGGGTTGGGGTGTTTATTAGGGTTCAGAGCTAGGGTTGGGGTGTTTATTAGGGCTGGGCCGTTTATTAGGGCTCAGAGCTAGGGTTGGGGTGTTTATTAGGGTTCAGAGCTAGGGTTGGGGTGTTTATTAGGGCTGGGGCCGTTTATTAGGGCTCAGAGCTAGGGTTGGGGTGTTTATTAGGGCTGGGGCTGTTTATTAGGGTTCAGAGCTAGGGTTGGGGTGTTTATTAGGGCTGGGGCTGTTTATTAGGGTTCAGAGCTAGGGTTGGTGTGTTTATTAGGGCTGGGCCGTTTGTTAGGGTTCAGAGCTAGGGTTGGGGTGTTTATTAGGGTTCAGAGCTAGGGTTGGGGTGTTTATTAGGGCTGGGCCGTTTATTAGGGCTCAGAGCTAGGGTTGGGGTGTTTATTAGGGTTCAGAGCTAGGGTTGGGGTGTTTATTAGGGCTGGGGCCGTTTATTAGGGCTCAGAGCTAGGGTTGGGGTGTTTATTAGGGCTGGGGCTGTTTATTAGGGTTCAGAGCTAGGGTTGGGGTGTTTATTAGGGCTGGGGCTGTTTATTAGGGTTCAGAGCTAGGGTTGGTGTGTTTATTAGGGCTGGGCCGTTTATTAGGGTTCAGAGCTAGGGTTGGGGTGTTTATTAGGGTTCAGAGCTAGGGTTGGGGTGTTTATTAGGGCTGGGCCGTTTATTAGGGCTCAGAGCTAGGGTTGGGGTGTTTATTAGGGTTCAGAGCTAGGGTTGGGGTGTTTATTAGGGTTGGGGCCGTTTATTAGGGCTCAGAGCTAGGGTTGGGGTGTTTATTTGGGCTGGGGCTGTTTATTAGGGTTCAGAGCTAGGGTTGGGGTGTTTATTAGGGCTGGGGCTGTTTATTAGGGTTCAGAGCTAGGGTTGGTGTGTTTATTAGGGCTGGGCCGTTTATTAGGGT
The DNA here is from genome assembly GCF_031143425.1 of Pleurodeles waltl. NCBI lineage: Eukaryota > Metazoa > Chordata > Amphibia > Caudata > Salamandridae > Pleurodeles > Pleurodeles waltl. Next base: position 1,194,872,431 of record NC_090448.1, read on the forward strand.
TCAGAGCTAGGGTTGGGGTGTTTATTAGGGTTCAGAGCTAGGGTTGGGGTGTTTATTAGGGCTGGGCCGTTTATTAGGGCTCAGAGCTAGGGTTGGGGTGTTTATTAGGGTTCAGAGCTAGGGTTGGGGTGTTTATTAGGGCTGGGGCCGTTTATTAGGGCTCAGAGCTAGGGTTGGGGTGTTTATTAGGGCTGGGGCTGTTTATTAGGGTTCAGAGCTAGGGTTGGGGTGTTTATTAGGGCTGGGGCCGTTTATTAGGGCTCAGAGCTAGGGTTGGGGTGTTTATTAGGGCTGGGGCTGTTTATTAGGGTTCAGAGCTAGGGTTGGTGTGTTTATTAGGGCTGGGGCCGTTTATTAGGGTTCAGAGCTAGGGTTGGGTGTTTATTAGGGTTCAGAGCTAGGGTTGGGGTGTTTATTAGGGTTCAGAGCTAGGGTTGGGGTGTTTATTAGGGCTGGGCCGTTTATTAGGGCTCAGAGCTAGGGTTGGGGTGTTTATTAGGGCTGGGGCTGTTTATTAGGGTTCAGAGCTAGGGTTGGGGTGTTTATTAGGGTTCAGAGCTAGGGTTGGGGTGTTTATTAGGGCTGGGCCGTTTATTAGGGCTCAGAGCTAGGGTTGGGGTGTTTATTAGGGTTCAGAGCTAGGGTTGGGGTGTTTATTAGGGCTGGGGCCGTTTATTAGGGCTCAGAGCTAGGGTTGGGGTGTTTATTAGGGCTGGGGCTGTTTATTAGGGTGTTCAGAGCTAGGGTTGGGGTGTTTATTAGGGCTGGGGCTGTTTATTAGGGTTCAGAGCTAGGGTTGGTGTGTTTATTAGGGCTGGGCCGTTTATTAGGGTTCAGAGCTAGGGTTGGGGTGTTTATTAGGGTTCAGAGCTAGGGTTGGGGTGTTTATTAGGGCTGGGCCGTTTATTAGGGCTCAGAGCTAGGGTTGGGGTGTTTATTAGGGTTCAGAGCTAGGGTTGGGGTGTTTATTAGGGCTGGGGCCGTTTATTAGGGCTCAGAGCTAGGGTTGGGGTGTTTATTAGGGCTGGGCTGTTTATTAGGGTTCAGAGCTAGGGTTGGTGTGTTTATTAGGGCTGGGCCGTTTATTAGGGTTCAGAGCTAGGGTTGGGGTGTTTATTAGGGTTCAGAGCTAGGGTTGGGGTGTTTATTAGGGCTGGGGCCGTTTATTAGGGCTCAGAGCTAGGGTTGGGGTGTTTATTAGGGCTGGGCCGTTTATTAGGGCTCAGAGCTAGGGTTGGGGTGTTTATTAGGGTTCAGAGCTAGGGTTGGGGTGTTTATTAGGGCTGGGCCGTTTATTAGGGCTCAGAGCTAGGGTTGGGGTGTTTATTAGGGTTCAGAGCTAGGGTTGGGGTGTTTATTAGGGCTGGGGCCGTTTATTAGGGCTCAGAGCTAGGGTTGGGGTGTTTATTAGGGCTGGGGCTGTTTATTAGGGTTCAGAGCTAGGGTTGGGGTGTTTATTAGGGCTGGGGCTGTTTATTAGGGTTCAGAGCTAGGGTTGGTGTGTTTATTAGGGCTGGGCCGTTTATTAGGGTTCAGAGCTAGGGTTGGGGTGTTTATTAGGGTTCAGAGCTAGGGTTGGGGTGTTTATTAGGGCTGGGCCGTTTATTAGGGCTCAGAGCTAGGGTTGGGGTGTTTATTAGGGTTCAGAGCTAGGGTTGGGGTGTTTATTAGGGCTGGGGCCGTTTATTAGGGCTCAGAGCTAGGGTTGGGGTGTTTATTAGGGCTGGGGCTGTTTATTAGGGTTCAGAGCTAGGGTTGGGGTGTTTATTAGGGCTGGGGCCGTTTATTAGGGCTCAGAGCTAGGGTTGGGGTGTTTATTAGGGCTGGGGCTGTTTATTAGGGTTCAGAGCTAGGGTTGGTGTGTTTATTAGGGCTGGGCCGTTTATTAGGGTTCAGAGCTAGGGTTGGGGTGTTTATTAGGGTTCAGAGCTAGGGTTGGGGTGTTTATTAGGGCTGGGCCGTTTATTAGGGCTCAGAGCTAGGGTTGGGGTGTTTATTAGGGTTCAGAGCTAGGGTTGGGGTGTTTATTAGGGCTGGGGCCGTTTATTAGGGCTCAGAGCTAGGGTTGGGGTGTTTATTAGGGCTGGGGCTGTTTATTAGGGTTCAGAGCTAGGGTTGGGGTGTTTATTAGGGCTGGGGCTGTTTATTAGGGTTCAGAGCTAGGGTTGGTGTGTTTATTAGGGCTGGGCCGTTTATTAGGGTTCAGAGCTAGGGTTGGGGTGTTTATTAGGGTTCAGAGCTAGGGTTGGGGTGTTTATTAGGGCTGGGCCGTTTATTAGGGCTCAGAGCTAGGGTTGGGGTGTTTATTAGGGTTCAGAGCTAGGGTTGGGGTGTTTATTAGGGCTGGGGCCGTTTATTAGGGCTCAGAGCTAGGGTTGGGGTGTTTATTAGGGCTGGGGCTGTTTATTAGGGTTCAGAGCTAGGGTTGGGGTGTTTATTAGGGCTGGGCCGTTTATTAGGGCTCAGAGCTAGGGTTGGGGTGTTTATTAGGGCTGGGGCTGTTTATTAGGGTTCAGAGCTAGGGTTGGTGTGTTTATTAGGGCTGGGGCCGTTTATTAGGGTTCAGAGCTAGGGTTGGGGTGTTTATTAGGGTTCAGAGCTAGGGTTGGGGTATTTATTAGGGCTGGGGCCGTTTATTAGGGCTCAGAGCTAGGGTTGGGGTGTTTATTAGGGCTGGGGCTGTTTATTAGGGTTCAGAGCTAGGGTTGGGGTGTTTATTAGGGCTGGGGCTGTTTATTAGGGTTCAGAGCTAGGGTTGGTGTGTTTATTAGGGCTGGGCCGTTTATTAGGGTTCAGAGCTAGGGTTGGGGTGTTTATTAGGGTTCAGAGCTAGGGTTGGGGTGTTTATTAGGGCTGGGCTGTTTATTAGGGCTCAGAGCTAGGGTTGGGGTGTTTATTAGGGTTCAGAGCTAGGGTTGGGGTGTTTATTAGGGCTGGGGCCGTTTATTAGGGCTCAGAGCTAGGGTTGGGGTGTTTATTAGGGCTAGGGCTGTTTATTAGGGTTCAGAGCTAGGGTTGGGGTGTTTATTAGGGTTCAGAGCTAGGGTTGGGGTGTTTATTAGGGCTGGGCTGTTTATTAGGGCTCAGAGCTAGGGTTGGGGTGTTTATTAGGGTTCAGAGCTAGGGTTGGGGTGTTTATTAGGGCTGGGGCCGTTTATTAGGGCTCAGAGCTAGGGTTGGGGTGTTTATTAGGGCTGGGGCTGTTTATTAGGGTTCAGAGCTAGGGTTGGGGTGTTTATTAGGGCTGGGGCTGTTTATTAGGGTTCAGAGCTAGGGTTGGTGTGTTTATTAGGGCTGGGCCGTTTGTTAGGGTTCAGAGCTAGGGTTGGGGTGTTTATTAGGGTTCAGAGCTAGGGTTGGGGTGTTTATTAGGGCTGGGCCGTTTATTAGGGCTCAGAGCTAGGGTTGGGGTGTTTATTAGGGTTCAGAGCTAGGGTTGGGGTGTTTATTAGGGCTGGGGCCGTTTATTAGGGCTCAGAGCTAGGGTTGGGGTGTTTATTAGGGCTGGGGCTGTTTATTAGGGTTCAGAGCTAGGGTTGGGGTGTTTATTAGGGCTGGGGCTGTTTATTAGGGTTCAGAGCTAGGGTTGGTGTGTTTATTAGGGCTGGGCCGTTTATTAGGGTTCAGAGCTAGGGTTGGGGTGTTTATTAGGGTTCAGAGCTAGGGTTGGGGTGTTTATTAGGGCTGGGCCGTTTATTAGGGCTCAGAGCTAGGGTTGGGGTGTTTATTAGGGTTCAGAGCTAGGGTTGGGGTGTTTATTAGGGTTGGGGCCGTTTATTAGGGCTCAGAGCTAGGGTTGGGGTGTTTATTTGGGCTGGGGCTGTTTATTAGGGTTCAGAGCTAGGGTTGGGGTGTTTATTAGGGCTGGGGCTGTTTATTAGGGTTCAGAGCTAGGGTTGGTGTGTTTATTAGGGCTGGGCCGTTTATTAGGGTTCAGAGCTAGGGTTGGGGTGTTTATTAGGGTTCAGAGCTAGGGTTGGGGTGTTTATTAGGGCTGGGCCGTTTATTAGGGCTCAGAGCTAGGGTTGGGGTGTTTATTAGGGTTCAGAGCTAGGGTTGGGGTGTTTATTAGGGCTGGGGCCGTTTATTAGGGCTCAGAGCTAGGGTTGGGGTGTTTATTAGGGCTGGGGCTGTTTATTAGGGTTCAGAGCTAGGGTTGGGGTGTTTATTAGGGCTGGGGCCGTTTATTAGGGCTCAGAGCTAGGGTTGGGGTGTTTATTAGGGCTGGGGCTGTTTATTAGGGTTCAGAGCTAGGGTTGGTGTGTTTATTAGGGCTGGGGCCGTTTATTAGGGTTCAGAGCTAGGGTTGGGGTGTTTATTAGGGTTCAGAGCTAGGGTTGGGGTGTTTATTAGGGTTCAGAGCTAGGGTTGGGGTGTTTATTAGGGCTGGGCCGTTTATTAGGGCTCAGAGCTAGGGTTGGGGTGTTTATTAGGGCTGGGGCTGTTTATTAGGGTTCAGAGCTAGGGTTGGGGTGTTTATTAGGGTTCAGAGCTAGGGTTGGGGTGTTTATTAGGGCTGGGCCGTTTATTAGGGCTCAGAGCTAGGGTTGGGGTGTTTATTAGGGTTCAGAGCTAGGGTTGGGGTGTTTATTAGGGCTGGGGCCGTTTATTAGGGCTCAGAGCTAGGGTTGGGGTGTTTATTAGGGCTGGGGCTGTTTATTAGGGTTCAGAGCTAGGGTTGGGGTGTTTATTAGGGCTGGGGCTGTTTATTAGGGTTCAGAGCTAGGGTTGGTGTGTTTATTAGGGCTGGGCCGTTTATTAGGGTTCAGAGCTAGGGTTGGGGTGTTTATTAGGGTTCAGAGCTAGGGTTGGGGTGTTTATTAGGGCTGGGCCGTTTATTAGGGCTCAGAGCTAGGGTTGGGGTGTTTATTAGGGTTCAGAGCTAGGTTGGGGTGTTTATTAGGGCTGGGGCCGTTTATTAGGGCTCAGAGCTAGGGTTGGGGTGTTTATTAGGGCTGGGGCTGTTTATTAGGGTTCAGAGCTAGGGTTGGGGTGTTTATTAGGGCTGGGGCTGTTTATTAGGGTTCAGAGCTAGGGTTGGTGTGTTTATTAGGGCTGGGCCGTTTATTAGGGTTCAGAGCTAGGGTTGGGGTGTTTATTAGGGTTCAGAGCTAGGGCTGGGGTGTTTATTAGGGCTGGGCCGTTTATTAGGGCTCAGAGCTAGGGTTGGGGTGTTTATTAGGGTTCAGAGCTAGGGTTGGGGTGTTTATTAGGGCTGGGGCCGTTTATTAGGGCTCAGAGCTAAGGTTGGGGTGTTTATTAGGGCTAGGGCTGTTTATTAGGGTTCAGAGCTAGGTTGGGGTGTTTATTAGGGTTCAGAGCTAGGGTTGGGGTGTTTATTAGGGCTGGGCCGTTTATTAGGGCTCAGAGCTAGGGTTGGGGTGTTTATTAGGGTTCAGAGCTAGGGTTGGGGTGTTTATTAGGGCTGGGGCCGTTTATTAGGGCTCAGAGCTAGGGTTGGGGTGTTTATTAGGGCTGGGGCTGTTTATTAGGGTTCAGAGCTAGGGTTGGGGTGTTTATTAGGGCTGGGGCTGTTTATTAGGGTTCAGAGCTAGGGTTGGTGTGTTTATTAGGGCTGGGGCCGTTTATTAGGGTTCAGAGCTAGGGTTGGGGTGTTTATTAGGGTTCAGAGCTAGGGTTGGGGTGTTTATTAGGGCTGGGCCGTTTATTAGGGCTCAGAGCTAGGGTTGGGGTGTTTATTAGGGTTCAGAGCTAGGGTTGGGGTGTTTATTAGGGCTGGGGCCGTTTATTAGGGCTCAGAGCTAGGGTTGGGGTGTTTATTAGGGCTGGGGCTGTTTATTAGGGTTCAGAGCTAGGGTTGGGGTGTTTATTAGGGCTGGGGCTGTTTATTAGGGTTCAGAGCTAGGGTTGGTGTGTTTATTAGGGCTGGGCCGTTTATTAGGGTTCAGAGCTAGGGTTGGGGTGTTTATTAGGGTTCAGAGCTAGGGTTGGGGTGTTTATTAGGGCTGGGCCGTTTATTAGGGCTCAGAGCTAGGGTTGGGGTGTTTATTAGGGTTCAGAGCTAGGGTTGGGGTGTTTATTAGGGCTGGGGCCGTTTATTAGGGCTCAGAGCTAGGGTTGGGGTGTTTATTAGGGCTGGGGCTGTTTATTAGGGTTCAGAGCTAGGGTTGGGGTGTTTATTAGGGCTGGGGCTGTTTATTAGGGTTCAGAGCTAGGGTTGGTGTGTTTATTAGGGCTGGGCCGTTTATTAGGGTTCAGAGCTAGGGTTGGGGTGTTTATTAGGGTTCAGAGCTAGGGTTGGGGTGTTTATTAGGGCTGGGCCGTTTATTAGGGCTCAGAGCTAGGGTTGGGGTGTTTATTAGGGTTCAGAGCTAGGGTTGGGGTGTTTATTAGGGCTGGGGCCGTTTATTAGGGCTCAGAGCTAGGGTTGGGGTGTTTATTAGGGCTGGGGCTGTTTATTAGGGTTCAGAGCTAGGGTTGGGGTGTTTATTAGGGCTGGGGCCGTTTATTAGGGCTCAGAGCTAGGGTTGGGGTGTTTATTAGGGCTGGGGCTGTTTATTAGGGTTCAGAGCTAGGGTTGGTGTGTTTATTAGGGCTGGGGCCGTTTATTAGGGTTCAGAGCTAGGGTTGGGGGTGTTTATTAGGGTTCAGAGCTAGGGTTGGGGTGTTTATTAGGGCTGGGGCCGTTTATTAGGGCTCAGAGCTAGGGTTGGGGTGTTTATTAGGGCTGGGGCTGTTTATTAGGGTTCAGAGCTAGGGTTGGGGTGTTTATTAGGGCTGGGGCTGTTTATTAGGGTTCAGAGCTAGGGTTGGTGTGTTTATTAGGGCTGGGGCCGTTTATTAGGGTTCAGAGCTAGGGTTGGGGTGTTTATTAGGGTTCAGAGCTAGGGTTGGGGTGTTTATTAGGGCTGGGCCGTTTATTAGGGCTCAGAGCTAGGGTTGGGGTGTTTATTAGGGTTCAGAGCTAGGGTTGGGGTGTTTATTAGGGCTGGGGCCGTTTATTAGGGCTCAGAGCTAGGGTTGGGGTGTTTATTAGGGCTGGGGCTGTTTATTAGGGTTCAGAGCTAGGGTTGGGGTGTTTATTAGGGCTGGGGCTGTTTATTAGGGTTCAGAGCTAGGGTTGGTGTGTTTATTAGGGCTGGGCCGTTTATTAGGGTTCAGAGCTAGGGTTGGGGTGTTTATTAGGGTTCAGAGCTAGGGTTGGGGTGTTTATTAGGGCTGGGCCGTTTATTAGGGCTCAGAGCTAGGGTTGGGGTGTTTATTAGGGTTCAGAGCTAGGGTTGGGGTGTTTATTAGGGCTGGGGCCGTTTATTAGGGCTCAGAGCTAGGGTTGGGGTGTTTATTAGGGCTGGGGCTGTTTATTAGGGTTCAGAGCTAGGGTTGGGGTGTTTATTAGGGCTGGGGCCGTTTATTAGGGCTCAGAGCTAGGGTTGGGGTGTTTATTAGGGCTGGGGCTGTTTATTAGGGTTCAGAGCTAGGGTTGGGGTGTTTATTAGGGCTGGGGCCGTTTATTAGGGCTCAGAGCTAGGGTTGGGGTGTTTATTAGGGTTCAGAGCTAGGGTTGGGGTGTTTATTAGGGCTGGGGCTGTTTATTAGGGTTCAGAGCTAGGGTTGGGGTGTTTATTAGGGCTGGGGCCGTTTATTAGGGCTCAGAGCTAGGGTTGGGGTGTTTATTAGGGCTGGGGCTGTTTATTAGGGTTCAGAGCTAGGGTTGGTGTGTTTATTAGGGCTGGGGCCGTTTATTAGGGTTCAGAGCTAGGGTTGGGGTGTTTATTAGGGTTCAGAGCTAGGGTTGGGGTGTTTATTAGGGTTCAGAGCTAGGGTTGGGGTGTTTATTAGGGCTGGGCCGTTTATTAGGGCTCAGAGCTAGGGTTGGGGTGTTTATTAGGGCTGGGGCTGTTTATTAGGGTTCAGAGCTAGGGTTGGGGTGTTTATTAGGGTTCAGAGCTAGGGTTGGGGTGTTTATTAGGGCTGGGCCGTTTATTAGGGCTCAGAGCTAGGGTTGGGGTGTTTATTAGGGTTCAGAGCTAGGGTTGGGGTGTTTATTAGGGCTGGGGCCGTTTATTAGGGCTCAGAGCTAGGGTTGGGGTGTTTATTAGGGCTGGGGCTGTTTATTAGGGTTCAGAGCTAGGGTTGGGGTGTTTATTAGGGCTGGGGCTGTTTATTAGGGTTCAGAGCTAGGGTTGGTGTGTTTATTAGGGCTGGGCCGTTTATTAGGGTTCAGAGCTAGGGTTGGGGTGTTTATTAGGGTTCAGAGCTAGGGTTGGGGTGTTTATTAGGGCTGGGCCGTTTATTAGGGCTCAGAGCTAGGGTTGGGGTGTTTATTAGGGTTCAGAGCTAGGGTTGGGGTGTTTATTAGGGCTGGGGCCGTTTATTAGGGCTCAGAGCTAGGGTTGGGGTGTTTATTAGGGCTGGGGCTGTTTATTAGGGTTCAGAGCTAGGGTTGGGGTGTTTATTAGGGCTGGGGCTGTTTATTAGGGTTCAGAGCTAGGGTTGGTGTGTTTATTAGGGCTGGGCCGTTTATTAGGGTTCAGAGCTAGGGTTGGGGTGTTTATTAGGGTTCAGAGCTAGGGCTGGGGTGTTTATTAGGGCTGGGCCGTTTATTAGGGCTCAGAGCTAGGGTTGGGGTGTTTATTAGGGTTCAGAGCTAGGGTTGGGGTGTTTATTAGGGCTGGGGCCGTTTATTAGGGCTCAGAGCTAAGGTTGGGGTGTTTATTAGGGCTAGGGCTGTTTATTAGGGTTCAGAGCTAAGGTTGGGGTGTTTATTAGGGTTCAGAGCTAGGGTTGGGGTGTTTATTAGGGCTGGGCCGTTTATTAGGGCTCAGAGCTAGGGTTGGGGTGTTTATTAGGGTTCAGAGCTAGGGTTGGGGTGTTTATTAGGGCTGGGGCCGTTTATTAGGGCTCAGAGCTAGGGTTGGGGTGTTTATTAGGGCTGGGGCTGTTTATTAGGGTTCAGAGCTAGGGTTGGGGTGTTTATTAGGGCTGGGGCTGTTTATTAGGGTTCAGAGCTAGGGTTGGTGTGTTTTATTAGGGCTGGGCCGTTTATTAGGGTTCAGAGCTAGGGTTGGGGTGTTTATTAGGGTTCAGAGCTAGGGTTGGGGTGTTTATTAGGGCTGGGCCGTTTATTAGGGCTCAGAGCTAGGGTTGGGGTGTTTATTAGGGTTCAGAGCTAGGGTTGGGGTGTTTATTAGGGCTGGGGCCGTTTATTAGGGCTCAGAGCTAGGGTTGGGGTGTTTATTAGGGCTGGGGCTGTTTATTAGGGTTCAGAGCTAGGGTTGGGGTGTTTATTAGGGCTGGGGCTGTTTATTAGGGTTCAGAGCTAGGGTTGGTGTGTTTATTAGGGCTGGGCCGTTTGTTAGGGTTCAGAGCTAGGGTTGGGGTGTTTATTAGGGTTCAGAGCTAGGGTTGGGGTGTTTATTAGGGCTGGGCCGTTTATTAGGGCTCAGAGCTAGGGTTGGGGTGTTTATTAGGGTTCAGAGCTAGGGTTGGGGTGTTTATTAGGGCTGGGGCCGTTTATTAGGGCTCAGAGCTAGGGTTGGGGTGTTTATTAGGGCTGGGGCTGTTTATTAGGGTTCAGAGCTAGGGTTGGGGTGTTTATTAGGGCTGGGGCTGTTTATTAGGGTTCAGAGCTAGGGTTGGTGTGTTTATTAGGGCTGGGCCGTTTATTAGGGTTCAGAGCTAGGGTTGGGGTGTTTATTAGGGTTCAGAGCTAGGGCTGGGGTGTTTATTAGGGCTGGGCCGTTTATTAGGGCTCAGAGCTAGGGTTGGGGTGTTTATTAGGGTTCAGAGCTAGGGTTGGGGTGTTTATTAGGGCTGGGGCCGTTTATTAGGGCTCAGAGCTAAGGTTGGGGTGTTTATTAGGGCTAGGGCTGTTTATTAGGGTTCAGAGCTAAGGTTGGGGTGTTTATTAGGGTTCAGAGCTAGGGTTGGGGTGTTTATTAGGGCTGGGGCTGTTTATTAGGGTTCAGAGCTAGGGTTGGTGTGTTTATTAGGGCTGGGCCGTTTGTTAGGGTTCAGAGCTAGGGTTGGGGTGTTTATTAGGGTTCAGAGCTAGGGTTGGGGTGTTTATTAGGGCTGGGCCGTTTATTAGGGCTCAGAGCTAGGGTTGGGGTGTTTATTAGGGTTCAGAGCTAGGGTTGGGGTGTTTATTAGGGCTGGGGCCGTTTATTAGGGCTCAGAGCTAAGGTTGGGGTGTTTATTAGGGCTAGGGCTGTTTATTAGGGTTCAGAGCTAAGGTTGGGGTGTTTATTAGGGCTGGGGCTGTTTATTAGGGTTCA